>NW_027362777.1:12778750-13395000 GCF_046119375.1 Phyllobates terribilis
TGGCATCCTGTGCTCTTCACAGATGAAAGCAGGTTCACACTGAGCACATGTGACAGACATGACAGAGTCTGGAGACGCCGTGGAGAGCGATGTGCTGCCTGCAACATCCTTCAGCATGACAGGCTTGGCAGTGGGTCAGTAATAGTGCGGGGTGGCATTTCTTTTGAGGGCCGCACAGCCCTCCATGTGCTCGCCAGAGTTAGCCTGACTGCCATTAGGTAGTCGAGATGAGATCCTCAGACCCCTTGTGAGACCATATGCTGGTGCGGTTGGCCCTGGGTTCCTCCTAATGCAGGACAATGCCAAACCTCATGTGGCTGGAATGTGTCAGCAGTTCCTGCAAGATGAAGCCATTGAAGCTATGGACTGGCCCGTCCGTTCCCCAGACCTGAATCCGATTGAGCACATCTGGAACATCATGTCTCGCTCCATCCACCGTCACGTTGCACCACAGACTGTCCAGGAGTTGGCAGATGCTTTAGTCCAGGTCTAGGAAATCCCACAGGAGACCATCCGCAACCTCATCAGGAGCATGCCCAGGTGTTGTAGGGAGGTCATACAGGCACGTGGAGGCCACACACAATACTGAGCCTCATTTTGACTTGTTTAAAGGACATTACATCAAAGTTGGATCAGCCTGTAGTGTGTTTTTCCACTTTAATTTTGGGAGTGACTCCAAATCCAGGCCTCCATTGGTTAATAAATTTGATTTACATTGATGATTTTTATGTGATTTTGTTGTCAGCACATTCAACTTTGTACAGAACAAAGTATTCAATGAGAATATTTCATTCATTCATTCAGATCTAGGATGTGTTATTTGAGTGTGTTTGGGCAGTGTATAAGATAATTCACATAAATAAATATAAGGAAAATTCCCCACTACCACAGAATGTGCGCATGGAAAGAGGAATGGTCCTCGGTAAAACACAGTAAGTATCAGTATTTTGATAGACACAGTGGCCTTTTCACCCTCTATATATATTCCATATAGGGATCTAATTATAAGTATTTCTACCTACCTATATGGGACATTTATCGAATATATATTGTATATCCCATTTTAGGCATTCAATCACTAGCACTTTATTCCACTCTTTTGGGGTGCCTTTTTATACTTATTTATTTATTCACTTGTACTTTATCATCTGCGGCTGGTACATATCATACATATATATTTTGTGTCTGTGCATTTTTCTGAGTTTTCATGCTATGGTGCTTCCTGCAAACTTATACTTTTGTGTATAAGTGATTTTTTTTCCGGATTGCCACCTGGAATTGTGTCCTTTTTTCTCCCACCCTGATATGTTACAACTTGACCCAATAAAATTAAGATTTTGATGGCTTACTTTGGATTCTTGATCTCTGTGTTTTTTTCGTCCTTTGTGCTTCCCTCAGGGAACTTATCTAGATGTGTGGTGAGCACCCTGAACCCACAGGTGCTTTACAGAAGTTTATTGAGCCATAAAAATAAAATGTTCACATTTTTCCAACAAAAATGTTTTTCAGCCTCCAATCTTGCATTTTCATAAGGGAAGCAGGATAAATTGCACCATGCAGTTTGTTGTGCAATTTCTCCTGAGTAAGCAGATACCCCATATGTGGGAGAAAACCACTGTTTGGACGCACGGCAGGGTTCGGAAGAGAAGGAGCACCATTTCACTTTTTGAATGTAAAATTTGCTTGAATAATTAGCGGACGCCATGTTGCATTTGAGGAGCCCCTGATGTGCCTAAACAGTAGAAACCCCCCACAAGTGACCCCATTTTAGAAACTACACCATTCAAGGATTTTATCAAGGGGTATAGTGAACATTTTGAACCCAGACGTACGACACAGAATTTTGATAACATTAGGTCATCATATTGAATAAGTTGTCATTAGTCTTGAGCGCAAGTGCTCGCTACTTGAGTTTGCATAGGGTACTCGGGCATGCACCAAGTATCGCGGGTCCTCAAGTGACATGCTCGAGTCCCCGCCCCGCATCTTTCACTGTTATTAGACACCCAAAAAAAAACATGCGGTTATCGCTCGTGCATGGCAAACAATCACCCCAAGTTTTTTTTGGCTGTATAACAGCTGCAAAATATATGGGGTGGAGACTCAAGCATGTCACTCGAGCACCTGCGATACTCGGTGCATGCCCAAGCATCCGATGCAAACTCAAGTAGCGAGCACTTGTACTCAACACTAGTCGCCATATCGTCATTTTTTTTCTTTACTTTTGAAAAAATACCAACCCCAACACAACCCTAACCCCAATCTTAATACAAACCCAACCCTAGCACAACCCTAACCTTAGCCCAACCGTAACCTTAGCACAACCCTAACCCTAGCCCAACCCTAACTCTAACACAACCCTAACCCTAGCCCAACCTTTACTCTAACCCTAACCCTAACACTAGCACAACCCTAACCATAGTTTCTTTTTTACGCTGTTCCTCATGTGGTATAAGTGATTAGACGACTTTATTCTTTGGGTTGGTGCGATTACAGCGATGCCAGACTCATATCGGGTTTTTTATGATTGACAGATGTCACACACTAAAAAAACATTTTTTTTTCAAAGACTAATTTTTGCATTGCCATATTTTGAGAGCTATAATTTTTCCATATTTTGGCCGACAGAGTCATGTGACAGCTAGTTTTTTGGGGTACAAGTTGACATTTTTATTGGTACAATTTTAGGGCACGTGACATTTTTTTGATCGCTTTCTATTCTGATTTTTGGGAGACAGAATAAACAAAAACTAACAATTCCGGAATTTTTTTTTTTATGCCATTCCGAGTGTGGTAAAATTAATAAGGTAGCTTCATTTTTAACGTCAGTACATTTACAGCAGTACCATATTTATATTGTTATTTTATGTTTTGGTGCTTTTACACAATAAAAACTATTTTATAGAAAAATTAAATTTTTTGTATTGCTTTATTCTGAGAGCTATAACTTTTTTATTTTTTGGCTGATGGATCTGTATGGCGGCTTGTTTTTTTGCAGGAGAAGATGATGTTTTCAGCGGTACCATTTTTATTTAAGTTCGTCTTTTAAGATCGCGTTTTATCACAATTTTTGTTTGGCGGTATGATGATAAAGAATCATTTTTTGCTTAGTTTTTTTTTAAAAATTTTTTTTCCATGTTCAGTAAAGGGGTGAACTAGTGAGACAGTTTTATACCGACTCCACCAAAATGGGCTCCGACTCCACAGCCCTGCTATGACGTGCAGTCACCATGTCCAAGTCCCACGTATTTCACTTTTTACTGCAGTGATCTTGTGCGCAAGCAAGTCACTGTGACTTCCCGGCACCTGGGCACAAGATCCCTGCAGTGAAATGACAGCATTGTACACAGTACAAGTGCATCACTACCGTAAAAAGCGCACAGGCGCAGGATCTGGACATAAGTATAAGTATAGATTCACATTTCTATCATCTGTATGCCCATTTTAAAGGTCAGATAAGCCCCAGGGGTGACAGATTCCCTTTAATCAGCCATGGGGCAGTCATGAAACCAGATATGTATCAAGGTATGTATAAAGGGAAGGGTATGGTACTCAGAGAATGTTTCAGTAATCTGCCTCAACGCGTTTCCCCAACAGCTTCATCAGGAGGCTTGATACAAGGATGTTAATTCATGATGTTCAGCATAGTGTGCCTAATAGCCAGGTCTCCATGTATAAATATCCCACATCATCCAAAATCCCTCCCCAGACTAGGAGACCCATTTCCATTCCTAGAGGTGAATTGTCATAGGATATATAGAATGGAGTCTTTCTACAATAATGTACTGCGCCTGCGCTACTTCTCATGCGCTAGAAGTCCAATAATCTCCATCCTCTAGTGTGCATGTTCAGATAAACTGATTGCCACCGCCCCACTGGTACCCGTGAGTGCGCATTCCCATAGTTATGCATAACACACTGGAACATTGTCTGCGAATGCGCATGCTCGAATGTCTGCGTTCCACGCCGGAGCGCATATGGTATTGGATTGCATTCCATCATCAGAAAAATCCTCTCTCTGAGATCATCATGGGAGATTAAAAACAAGCGTTGCACATCCTCCCATCATGCAATAGGCATGTAGATCTACTTTATCACTACATAAAATATGGGATGATGGCCCACAGTATATTTCTAAATGGTCATATTTGACCCCTATTGCATAATTAGAGATACACAAGGATCACCACACTTGTTATTTAAGAAATAGTATATGTAGGAGATAACTGATAAGAAATAATTCTGATATAGGAGCTCAGATATCTTGATGAAGTACAATATGTGAACCCCATTCACAGGGAACTGAGTAGCAATGGGTAGAGTATAAAATCCAAAAATATAATCCAGAATGGGGCTGTATTCCCACAAAACAGGCATAGAAAATTTGTTCATTCAGTCCCTTAGGGCCTAGTGAATCCAGTCTAAAAATCCACTCACTTTCTTTTTTGAGGATACATGTATTGTGATCACCTCCCCTCACATTGGGTTTAACCACCTCAATGATACAAAAGGAGATGTCTCCGGTTTCACCTCGATGTACACTGTTTATGTGTCTCGCTAATGGGGTGTCCCGAAGATGGCATATATCACCCAAATGCTCCCCCACCCTCCTCCTAGACTCTCTCTTGGTCTTGCCTACATAATCTAGGGGGCAGGTGCATGTGGTTCTGAGGTTTTACAGTTTGAATAATCCCACTTACTAGTGGAGGAACTCAAGAAAGATTTACATGGTCTCATCCAACTAAATGTACAACATTCTCCACATCTAAAGAAACCGCAGATTCTTCTATCTAGCCAAGTCCCCTTGGGTGAAGGTTTTTTGTAGAAACTATGCACTAAATGGTCCCTAATTAATCGACCCTTTCTGAAAGTTATTGTGGGAGTAGATCACACAGCACCCTCAGGTCCGGGTCAGCCACAAGTACATCCTAGAGTTTTCTGAGTATATTAAAGATATGGTCACTCTGATTGTCATAAGTTTTTCTTACTCGTGTTATCCCATCTTTTTCTTGGTCTCTTGGTTAGGTATGGAGGAGTGTCTGTCTCTCCCATTTTTCTGCAAACGATGATGTGGAATCCAAAATGTACCATGAGTATCCTTTTTCCCTCAATCTGGTGTTCAGGTCTATTGCCTGTATATTGAAATCTGTGACTTTATGGCAGTACCTTCTCAACCATAAAAATTGGTCCTTGGGTATTCCTCTTTTTATGGGGATGGGCGTGGTGGTTATCCCACTTCAATAGTTTATTAGTGCTTGAAGGTTTATGATAGATGAGAGTCCATATGGTCCCATCCAGTTCTTTCTTGATTAGTACATCCAGGAAAGGCAACTGGTATTAATTAAATTTAGATGTAAATCTCAGGCCCACTGTATTGATGTTGCGTTCCCTGACAATTTCAAGATTGTTCACTCGTCCCTGACCAGATGATAAAAAAGTCGTCAATATATTTGTACCATGCCCCAATATATGAATGCCATCACTTATGATCATCCCTGAATATTGTGGTTTCCTCCTACCAGCCCGAGAATAGGTTAGCATACGAGTGGGCACAGAGGCTCCCCATCGCAGTACCCCTGAGCTGGTGGAAGTAATTCATGTCAAAAAGAAAGAAGTTATGAGTAAGAGTGAATTTTAGAAGATCCTCCATAAATTCATTATGTCTGCTACACTCTTATTGATCTCGATTTCAAGAAATGTCTTACTCCTCTGATACCATCCTCATGCGGTATATTACTGTACAAAGCCTCGAAATCTAGTAAGGCCTGCTCCCCTACATGAATGTATACATGCTCGAGGGTCTACATGTAGGGGAGCAGGCAAAGGGAAAACCATTTTCCAGAGGAATTATTCCAACTGTAAAACCTCAGGACTTATTCCAACTGCAGGACCTCAGGCGGTACTGGGGGAACATTATACTGTGTGGGGGCATCATACATACTGCATAAGGTGCATAATGGGGAAATTACACTGTGTGGGGGCATCATACATACTGCATAAGGGGCATAATGGGGGCATTACACTGTGTGGTGGCATCATACATATTGCATAAGGGGCATAACACTGTGTGGGGGCATCATACATACTGCATAAGGGGCATAATGGGGAATTACACTGTGTGGGGTCATCATACATACTGCATAAGGGGCATAATGGGTGCATAACACTGTGTGGGGGCATCATACATCCTGCATAAGGGGTATAATGGGGGCATTACACTGTGGGGGCAGTAAAGGGGTCCTGTACTATGAGAACAATACGTTTCCTCCCTCCCAGTCTCCATAGTTGGGTCGTATGTATCTATTACAGGAAACAGAACAAAAACCTTATGATTCTTATAAAGGGGCAACACAAGACCCCAAAAGAGTCTCGGTGCTGAAGGGGTTAATGCCCCCTGCGCCCAGTAATGGGGGTCTCCACATACCTCCACCTGCAGAGCCGCCACCACATATATGGCTGCTCTGTGCGCACAGGAGCTGTGATGAGGTCACAGGAGGGGAGGAGTCAGGGGTCACATGATCAGGGGCCTCAGTGGATGCAGGACTCTGCTGTGCTGGTTGTCATGGTGCTGGAAGTTTATGTGTGGGGTCAGGAGGGGTTTACAGTGTGGATGTAGCAGAGCCGCGTGTGTACGAGGTGTATGGAGCGGAGCCGCGTGTGTACGAGGTGTACGGAGCGGAGCTGCGCGTGTACGAGGTGTATGGAGCGGAGCCGCGCGTGTACGAGGTGTATGGAGCGGAGCCGTGTGTGTACGAGGTGTACGGAGCAGAGCCGCGCGTGTACGAGGTGTACGGAGCAGAGCCGCGCGTGTACGAGGTGTACGGAGCAGAGCCGCGTGTGTACGAGGTGTACGGAGCAGAGCCGCGTGTGTACGAGGTGTACGGAGCGGAGCCGTGTGTGTACGAGGTGTACGGAGCAGAGCCGCGTGTGTACGAGGTGTACGGAGCGGAGCCGCGTGTGTACGAGGCATACAGAGCAGAGCCGCGTGTGTACGAGGTATACGGAGCGGAGCCGCGCGTATATGAGGTGTACGGAGCGGAGAAGCGTGTGTACGAGGTGTATGGAGCGGAGCCGCGTGTGTACGAGGTGTACGGAGCGGAGCCGCGCATGTAAGAGGTGTATGGAGCGAAGCCGCGTGTGTACAAGGTGTACGGAGCAGAGCCGCATGTGTACGAGGTGTAGAGAGCTGAGCCGTGCGTGTACGAGGTGTACGGAGCGAAGCCGTATGTGTACGAGGTGTACGGAGCGGAGCCGCGTGTGTACGAGGTGTAGAGAGCGGAGCCGCGGGTGTACGAGGTGTACGGAGCGGAGCCTCCTGCCGGGCAGAGACGCCGTTTCCCTCACCGCCGCGGTCCCGGTCCGGCGTCCTCCAGCTCCCCTGCACCTGCTGTTGCTTCCCGGGCACTGTGCTTAGGCCGCGCGCGCCGTCCTAAAGAGTCCCCGGCCAATGGCCAGAGGACCACTCCTATATAAAGCACCTCCTCCAAAATGGAGGTGCCTGTGCAAGGTTGTTGTTTGTGTGCTAACACTTTCCTCAGCCCTCAGGTCCCGCTGCCTGTCAGCCGTGCCCGCCAGCCTGTCTAGCAGCCGTGCCCGCCAGCCTGTCTAGCAGCCGTGCCCGCCAGCCTGTCTAGCAGCCGTGCCCGCCAGCCTGTCTACCCGGATCACCTGTCAGGCCACCTGCCGTGCCCGCCTTCTCGCCAACCCGGATCACCCATCTGGCTACCTGCCAAGCCCGCCTGCTTGCCAACCCAGATCACCTGTCAGGCTACCTGCCGTGCTTTCCTGCTGTATCTGTCAGCTTCAGCCATCTGACCCGTGGGAGTCGCCTGCTCTCACACAAGGTCAGTCCCAGTGTGGCACCTGGTCCACCTGCCCGGTCTCTCCTTGGTTCACGGAGTTGACTAAGCCACCGTGCGACCAGGGTCGGTCCGAGTAGGCACTTAATTACGCCCCTTTGGTCCCTCCTTGCATCCCAGCATAGAGGTTCCACCACCCGGATCTGTAACAGTTTGCACAGGCCATGGAACCCAGTGGCTCCCAGGCTCCTTCGCTCTCTGACCTGTACCAAGAGGTCTTTCACCAGAGATCCCAACAGGATACTATCCTGTCCTATCTGCGGACAGTCAACTCCCACCTGGACGCGCTGTCCACCCCTACTGTGTCCGCCTCTATCCAAGCGGCACCTGCTCCAGCGGCACCTCAACCCTGCGGCGCTGTGGCACCCGGCTTTGGACCCCGGCTCTCTGCGCATCCACATTTTGGTGGTGACCCCGTACTATGTCGGGGCTTCATAAATCAGTGCACGCTGCACTTTGAACTCCTGGCACACCAGTTCACCTCCAACAGGGCCAAGGTGGCATTCATCATGTCTCACCTCACCGGAGAGGCGTTGGCGTGGCTTAATCCTCTGTGGGAGAGAGGGGATCCTCTGGTGTCCGATCTTCAGGCTTTCCTCGCGGCCTTCCGGAAGGTGTTCAATGAGCCCGGACGAAAATCTTCTACCGCCTCCTCACTTCTCCGACTCTGCCAAGGGAGTCTCACTGTGGGCCAGTATGCCGTACATTTCCGAACCCTCGCATCTGAACTTGCCTGGAGCAATGAGGCCCTGGTGTCCACCTTTTGGGAGGGCCTTTCCGGACGGATCAAGGATGAGCTAGCCGGACGTAACATACCTCCCTCCCTGGACGAACTGGTGTCATTAGCTACCCGGATTGACCTTCGTTTCCTGGAACGCGCTAAGGAGATGACCCGTGAGAGGAAACCTCCCCACCTCGCTCCCGTCCTCCAAAGTCTAGTCTGCTAACCTGCACTCCCCCGGGTGTCTTCTCCAGAGCCTATGCAAATTGACCAAGTCAAGATGCTGAGGGGAGTTGCTTCTATTGTGGCAATAATGAGCATCTTATCTGCTCTTGCCCGGTGAGACCGGGAAACTCCAGTGTCTAGAACCGCTCGGAGAGGTCGTCCTAGGCAAGAGTTTTTTCTCTCTGCCCTTGACTCTGTCCGTTTCCGTTACCAGTGGTGAGACCCGCTTTTTTGAGACTACCCATCTGGATTCCGGAGCCGCTGGGAATCTCATCCAACAAGCCGTTGCGGAGCACTTTCAGATTCCTACCATATGTCTGGCGGACCCTTTAGCAGTCTCCTCTGTGGATGGAAAGCTTCTCCCTGAAACCATCTTGCTGGTCACTGAGCCGGTAACTCTTCAGGTGGGAATGCTGCACTCTCCTTTTTCGTACTGTCCGGTCTCTCTCATTCCATCTTGCTAGGCCTGCCTTGGTTACAAAGACATGAGCCTGTCCTGAACAGGAGCTCGGGAGACGTGCTCCGTTGGGGTCAGGAATGCCATAAGACCTGTCTGGTTCCAGTTCGTCCTGCTCGACCCCTGTCTACTCCGGCTAACGTACCAGGCCTGTCAGCACCCTACTGGTCCTATGCGGACGTTTTTGATAAAAAGGAGGCAGAGACACTACAACCTCATAGGCCGTATGATTGCCCCATCGACCTAATACCTGGTGCTTCACCTCCTCACGGGCGAATCTACCCCTTGTCGCTGGCCGAGACCCGTGCCATGTCTGAATATATTGAAGAAAATCTTGCTAGGGGATTTATCCAGAAATCCACCTCTCCGGCTGGAGCAGGATTCTTCTTCGCCAAGAAGAAGAACGGCTCTCTTCGTCCTTGTATCGACTATAGGGGCCTCAACCAGATTACCATCAAGAATAAGTACCCCCTGTCTCTCATCTTGGAGCTGTTTGACCGCCTAAAGGGCGCAAAGGTCTTCACTAAACTCGACCTGCGTGGGGCGTACAATCTGGTCCGGATCTGCCAGGGAGACGAGTGGAAGACTGCATTCAACACCCGGGATGGTCACTACGAGTACCGCATGATGCCCTTCGGTCTCTGTAATGCTCCAGCCATCTTCCAGGAGTTACTAAACTATATCTTTCGAGACCTCCTGTATTCCTGCGTGGTGCTGTACCTGGACGATATCTTGGTGTTCTCCCCTGATCTGCCCTCTCACCGGAGGGATGTTCGTCAGGTACTGCTGAGGCTCCGGAAGAATCACCTGTATGCTAAGTACGAGAAATGCCTCTTTGAGCAGACCTTCCTGCCATTTCTGGGGTATATCAACTCGGAGACCGGACTGCGGATGGATCCCGAGAACATATCTGCCGTATTAAAGTGGCCCCGACCGGAGGGGTTAAAGGCTATTCAGCGGTGTCTGGGATTCACTATTACCACCTCTCCATTCCTCATTTCTCCTCCCGGACAGCTCCCATCTCTGCTCTTACCCGTAAGGGAGCAAATCCCAGGGAGTGGTCTCCTGAGTAAGAGAATGCCTTTATCTCTCTTAAACAAGACTTTTCCTCAGCTCCTCTGCTACACCATCCTGATGGCAATAAACAGTTCTTCCTGGAGGTTGATGCCTCTTCCTCCGGAGCCGGAGCAGTGCTCACCCAGAAATCCTCGTCCGGGCGAATGGTGACCTGCGGCTTCTTCTCCAAACTCTTCTCTCCGGCCGAGCATAATTACTCCATAGGAGATCGAGAACTGCTGGCCATTAAATTAGCGCTGGAGGAGTGGCGCTACTTGCTTGAGGGGGCTCTGCACCCAGTGGTCATCTACACTAACCATAAAAACCTCACGTATTTGCAGACCGCCCAGAGACTTATCCCGCGTCAGGCCAGATGGTTTTTATTCTTTGCTCGATTCTGCTTCAATCTCCATTACCGCCCAGCAGACAAGAACATTAAAGCCGACGCTCTATCCCGCTCTTTTCTGTCTTCCGAACTGGAGGAGGAGCCTCTACACATCATTGATCCCTCCAGAATAATGACTGTTGCTCCGTTTGACCTGTCTCATCTACCTCCTGGTAAGACCTTTGTAGCGGCTCAAGATCGGAAGAGGGTCTTACTCTGGGGCCATTCATCCAAACTGGCTGGCCATGCCGGCCAGAGGAAGACACTTCTGCTCATTGCCCGACACTATTGGTGGCCCACCCTGCGCAAGGACATTGCAGATTTTGTCTCGACTTGTTCCTCTTGTGCCCGTAACAAGATACCTAGGCACCTTACAGCCGGTCACCTCCTTCCTCTTCCCATGCCTTCCGCTCCGTGGTAACATATTGCAATCGATTTCATCACAGATCTCCCTGTATCGGCCGGTTGTACAGTCATTTGGGTGGTCGCCGACCGCTTCTCCAAGATGGCTCACTTCATCGCTCTGCCTGGTCTACCGTTTGCACCTGTGCTGGCTAAGGACTTCATCCGTCAAATCTTCCGTCTCCATGGCTTACCCCTCCACATTGTCTCGGACCGAGGAGTTCAGTTCACTTCTCGCTTTTGGAGAGCCACGTGCAAGCTGCTGGATGTCTCTTTGGATTTCTCTTCAGCCTATCATCCTCAGTCCAATGGTCAAGTGGAAAGTATCAATCAGATCCTTACCAGCTTTCTTCGGCACTTTGTCAATGCTCACCATAGCGATTGGGTTGAGCTCCTGCCCTGGGCCGAGTTTTCCTATAACAACCATGTGAGTGGGTCCTCTGCTAAGTCTCCATTTTTTGTGGTCTACGGTCAACACCCCCGGATTCCGTTTCCCGTCTCCGCTGCAGTGGACAATCCTGCCACGGAGTCTCTCATCAGTGAATTTTCTGTGATTTGGGAGGACACTAGATCTGCGCTTTTTCAGTCCTCCGAGCGGATGAAGAAGCATGCTGATAAGAGACGTCTGGATCCGCCAAAATTCCGTCTGGGAGACAAGGTCTGGCTTTTCTCCAAATATGTCTGTCTCAAGATACCATCATATAAGTTGAGTCCGCGGTTCATCGGTCCGGTCGAGATTCAGAACCAAATAAATCGAGTGGCTTACAAGCTGAAACTCCCGGCCTCCTTACGGATTCCCAACTCCTTTCACATGTCTCTCCTCAACCCTGTTGTCCTTAATTCATTCTCTGACGATCCAGGTACCGCTCCAGCTCCAGTCTCCACTGAGGACGTCTTTGAGGTAGAGAACATTTTGGCCATCAAGAGGGTAAGAGGAAAGACTTTCTTTCTTGTGGATTGGAAGGGATGCCTGTGCAAGTTTGTCGTTTGTGTACTAACACTCTCCTCAGCCCTCAGGTTCCAGTGCCCGCCAGCCAGTCTGTTAGCCGTGCCCGCCAGTCTGTCTATCACCCGTCAGGCTACCTGCCGTGCTCTCCCACTGTACCTGTCAGCTTCAGCCATCTGACCCATGGGAGTTGCCTGTTCTCACACAAGGTCGGTCCCAGTGTGGTACCTAGTCCACCTGTCCGATCCCTCCTTGGTTCACGGAGTCAACTAAGCCGCCGTGTGACCAGGGTCGGTCAGAGTAGGCACTTAGTTACGCCCCTCTAGTCCCTCTTTGCATCCCAGCACAGAGGTTCCACCACCTGGATCCGTAACAATGTCATGTGTTTCGAAGCTTCTCAGACACACCTGTGGATGTATTTTAATGCACACCTGAAACACACTGCTTCTTTGTGGAGCATCATGGGAAAGTCTAAAGAAATCATCCAAGATACCAGAAAGAGAATTGTGGACTTGCACTTGTCTGGCTCATCCTTGGGTACAATTTCAAGATACCTGAAGGTGCCTCGTTCATCTATACAAACAATTATACGCAAGTACAAACAGGATGGGAATGTCCAGCCATCATACCGCTCAGAAAGGAGATGGATTCTGGGTCCCAGAGATGAACGTGCTTTAGTCCGACATGTACATATCAACCCAAGGACCAAAGCAAAAGACCTTGTGAAGATGATGGCGGAAGCTGGTAAGATTTATTTTTTGAGCAGTGTAGTTATTTCACATATCACTTTCACTATGGTGTTAGTAATGGGGACGTCTTATAGACGCCTCTCCATTACTAAGCTGGGTTTGATGTCAGCTGGCCTTATAAGCTGACATCAACCCCAGCCCTATAACCCCACTGCCACCGCTACAGGGCAGTGGGCAGAGCGGAGGCTAAGTGACAGAATTGGTGCATCCTATGGATGCGCCACTTCTGGGGCGGCTGAGGGCTGTTGTTTCTAGCCTCGGAGGGGGCCAATATTCATGAACCCTTCCTAGGCTATTAATAATATTAATGCCCCGTCTCATGCTGCACATAACACATCCTGCATCTCTGGCTGCTGTGGGCATAAAAGGGGACAAACTTATGGTGTGGCCCCCATGCTCCCCTGACCTCAACCCCATTGAGAACCTCTGGAGCATCATCAAAAGGAGTGTCTATGATGGCTGGAGGCAGTTCACATCTAAGCAACAGCTCTGGGAGGGTATTCTGTCCTCATGCAAAACAATTGAAGCAGAAACCATCCAAAACCTGACAAATTCAATGGACGAGAGAGTTCAGAAGCTCCTTTCGAACAAGGGGTCCTATGTGCAAATGTAACATCACCTAGAATAAAGTTTTGAGTTGAAAACTGTTTGATTTCAGTTTGTAATAACCTGCTAATGCTTATAATTTCAAAAATGACCATTTTTTTGTTCTTTATTAAAATGAAAAGGTTGAAAACTCTGCTGTGCATAATAATTTGGAACATGCATTTTGAGCGCAGTTTGAGTTTTTTATTTTTTTAAAAATATACTGTTATCATAGGCAGTTTGTATAAAAACCTTTCAATTGTACTCTAATAGTTATTTGACTGGAAAATTACAATGACTGCAATTCATATAGGTAATTTGGGAAAATCTGAGAAAATATTATTTGCATAATAATTTGGAACACAGTGTAACTTTATTCTTCGGGTCGGTGCGATTACTGAGATACCAGATTTATATTGGGTTTTTATGACTGACAGCTGTCAGGCTATGTGCCCACGTTGCGGAAATGAAGCATATTTTTCACGCTTCTCCCTGGCAGGAAAAACGCATGCGGATTTTACATACATTTTTCCCGCCAGGTAGAAGCGTTTGTAAAGCGTCTTTGCATGCATTTCTGCATGCGGGTTATCAAGCGCTTTTCCAAGCGATTTTAGCATCACTTGGAAAAGTGCTTGACAACTTGTTCACATTATATAAATCCATGCAACCGGCATGGATTTATAGTAGTGTGACCAAGTTAGTTAAAAAAAAAGAATAAAATGGTAAAAAATAAAGTTTATACTCACCTTCCAGTGTCCTCCCGGTGTTCTCTCCGCCGCGTAAGGTGTGTTGGGCGGCTCACGATGGTGTGAAGGACCTGCGGTGACGTCATTGAGCCATGTGATGGGTCACATGACTCAGTGACGTCATGGCAGGTCCTTCACAACAGCGGGAGCAATGCAAGAGAGCGGACGCGGCAGAGATAACACCGGGAGGACATCGGAAGGTGAGTATAAACTTTATTTTTTATTTTCAATTCTTTTTTTCACAGTTTCTATGGTGCCCAGGTCTGGATGAGAATCTCCTCTCCTCCAGACTTGGGTACCATCCGCACATTGAACCGTGTGATATCTGCTTGTGCACATGTAGTGATGCGGATGTCACGCAGTCCAATGCAAGTCAATGGCGGCGATTACGCTGCGTGTCCGCAAAATTAATAGACATGCTGCGGATTTTTGAGCGCAGCATAAACGCTGCGGAAAAATTCGCAGCATGGGCATTGACAGTGCGGCTTGTCATTGAGGACCATGGGGGGCAGATTACCATGCGTTTTTGAAGCGTTTATGCTGCGGAAATTCCGCAGCATATACGCTTGTAAAACGCTACGTGAGCACATACCCTCACAAACTAAAAGACGCTTTTTTTTTGCAAAATCTAGTTTTTGCATCGCCATATTTTGAGAGCTATAATTTTTCCATATTTCGGCCGACAGAGTCATGTGATGGCTTGTTTTTTGCGGGACGAGCTGACATTTTTATTGGTACCATTTTTGGGTACGTGATATTTTTTGATCGCTTTCTATTCCGTTTTTTTGGGAGGTAAAATTAACAAAAACCAACAATTCAGGATTTCTTTTTTGAGTTTTTTTTTATGCCGTTCTGCATGTGGTAAAAGTGATAAGGCAGCATTATTCTTCGGGTCAGTACGTTTACAGTGATACTACACTTACTGTATATTTTTTTATGTTTTGGCGCTTTTACACAATAAAACTATTTTATAGAAAAAAAATTTTTTTGCATCGCTTTATTCTGAGAGCTATAACTTTTTTATTTTTCAGCTGATGGAGCTGTATGGCGGCCTTTTTTTGGGGAACAAGATGACGTTTTCAGCGGTACCATTTTTATTTCCATTTTGCTTTTTGATCGCATTTTTTTCCACTTTTTGTTTGGCCGTTATTACGGTGTGCACAGAAGGAGTTAATTAGTGTGACAATTTTATAGATCGGGTTGTTTCGGACGCGGCGATACCAAATATGTGTACTTTTTTTGTTTTTACATAAATATACGGATTTATTGGTTTAATATTTTATTTATTTATTTTTATTTATTTTGTGATTTATTTTTAACAGTTTGAAAACATTTTTTGACTCTTTTTTTTACATTTTTACTTACTGTATGGGACATTAATTTTTATTTTTCTAATCACTGATCTCATGCAATGCAATAGACATGTATTGCATTGCATGAGATCTTTGCTGACTGTTTCACAGTCAGTGTCTCCTGCTAGAGTTCAGCTGCAGGCTGAGCCTAGCAGGACACCATATATGGCAGATCCGGAGGTGGTCATGTGACCTCCGGCTGCCATAACAACGGCAGGTCCTGGAAGACATCAGGGGGCCGTCGGAGAGGTAAGTTGACGACTCCCTCTCCGCTCACTATCTTCTATATGCCGCGATCACTAAAAATCGCGGCATATACAGTACAGACCAAAAGTTTGGACACACCTTCTCATTTAAAGATTTTTCTGTATTTTTATGACTATGAAAATTGTAAATTCACACTGAAGGCATCAAAACTATGAATTAACACATGTGGAATTATATACTTAACAAAAAAGTGTGAAACAACTGAAAATATGTCTTATATTCTAGGTTCTTCAAAGTAGCCACCTTTTGCTTTGATGACTGCTTTGCACACACTTGGCATTCTCTTGATGAGCTTCAAGTGGTAGTCACCGGAAATGGTCTTCCAACAATCTTGAAGGAGTTCCCAGAGATGCTTAGCACTTGTTGGCCCTTTTGCCTTCACTCTGCGGTCCAGCTCACCCCAAACCATCTCAATTGGGTTCAGGTCTGGTGACTGTGGAGGCCAGGTCATCTGGCGTAGCCCCCCATCACTCTCCCTCTTGGTCAAATAGCCCTTACACAACCTGGAGGTGTGTTTGGGTCATTGTCCTGTTGAAAAATAAATGATGGTCCAACTAAACGCAAACCGGATGGAATAGCATGCCGCTGCAAGATGCTGTGGTAGCCATGCTGGTTCAGTATACCTTCAATTTTGCATAAATCCCCAACAGTGTCACCAGCAAAGCACCCCCAACACCACCACACCTCCTCCTCCATGCTTCACAGTGGGAACCAGGCATGTAGAGTCCATCCGTTCACCTTTTCTGCGTCGCACAAAGACACGGTGGTTGGAACCAAAGATCTCAAATTTGGACTCATCAGACCAAAGCACAGATTTTCACTGGTCTAATGTCCATTCCTTGTGTTCTTTAGCCCAAACAAGTCTCTTCTGCTTGTTGCCTGTCCTTAGCAGTGGTTTCCTAGCAGCTATTTTACCATGAAGGCCTGCTGCACAAAGTCTCCTCTTAACAGTTGTTGTAGAGATGTGTCTGCTGCTAGAACTCTGTGTGGCATTGACCTGGTCTCCAATCTGAACTGCTGTTAACCTGCTATTTCTGAGGCTAGTGACTTGGATAAACTTATCCTCAGAAGCAGAGGTGACTCTTGGTCTTCCTTTCCTGGGGCGGTCCTCATGTGAGCCAGTTTCTTTGTAGTGCTTGATGATTTTTGCAACTGCACTTGGGGATACTTTCAAAGTTTGCCCAATTTTTCGCACTGACTGACCTTCATTTCTTAAAGTAATGATGGCCACTCGTTTTTATTTACTTAGAATTTGTATTATGGGAAGAAAAAAGCAGCTAAGTCTATTCAGTAGGACTATCAGCTGTGTATCCACCAGACTTCTGCACAACACAACTGATGGTCCCAACCTCATTTATAAGGCAAGAAATCCCACTTATGAAACCTGACAGTGCACACCTGTGAAGTGAAAACCATTTCCGGTGACTACCTCTTGAAGCTCATCAAGAGAATGCCAAGAGTGTGCAAAGCAGTCATCAAAGCAAAAGGTGGCTACTTTGAAGAACCTAGAATATAAGACATATTTTCAGTTGTTTCACACTTTTTTGTTAAGTATATAATTCCACATGTGTTAATTCATAGTTTTGATGCCTTCAGTGTGAATGTACAATTTTCAAAGTCATGAAAATACAGAAAAATCTTTAAATGAGAAGGTGTGTCCAAACTTTTGGTCTGTACTGTAGAAGATAGCAAAGGGTTAATTAACACCATTGGGACCTGATCCAATCAGGTCCCAAAGATGTCCCCTGTCAGAGCTGTCGCTCTGAACCGCAACCGAAGCACTTGCAGGACCCTGGGGGTCCTGAGGGCTGCGGGACCGCCGACCGTTCATAAACGTCGGCGCTGCACAGAGCCCAGGCATCGCCGACGTTTATGTACAGTGGGCGGTCAGGAAGCGGTTAAAAAAATTTGAGGGGACCTCAAGACATAATTGAGGTGGATTTGGAAGGGTATTGGGAGTATGAAGTAAGGCGAATTCTTGGTTCCAGGTGGGTCAGGTATCGTCTGCATTATCTCGTCAAGTGGAAAGATTATGGTCCTTAAGATAATTCCTAAGTTAATTTGGGGTGTTATAGATAAATATATGTATGATTATGGAAGTTATATGAAAATGGAACTCCATACTTTTATGTATTAAGAATTGCAGACAATCCAAAATGCCCTCCTCCTGCCCGTACCACATTGCACCAATAACCTCATAATGATCAAACATCCACATACTACGTGGAACATGGAATTATGGAAAATCCCTAATGATTATTGACTAACATATTAATCTGATAATAAGAGCTTGCTAATGATCTTTATTTCTTTTAGGGAAATTACAGAATAATAAAAGATAAGTGACTATACTGATTGACCTTTGAACCTTACTTGCAAGACAGACTTAACTGATTTAATTGAGAGTCAGCTTGACTTAATTGTTTACATATTAAAATAATGACCCATTAGCGACAGATGTCAGCCATAATTATGAGATAAGGCAATGAGGTAATGTGTGGCAAGGTCCTTGATATTTCCTATAAAAAGCCTATTTGAGACACTACTCAGTTTTCATTTGTGATTTCTCCAACCGTATAGATCCTATATACAGTTTGGCGGCAGACAACTTAAGACGAGAACACACACATTTTGTGTGCCCCTAACAGATTATTGGGTGGGGCTGGGGAAAACCTAGCAGTCATTGTACACATTGGTACCAATGACAAAGTTAGAGGGAGGTGAAAGGTCTTTAAAAATGATTACAGGGAATTAGGAGAGAAGCTGAAGTACAGGTGGTGTCTTCAGAAATACTGCTGATTCCACTACGTCACTAAAAAGTCAGCGGGAACTTGAGATAATTGTCAGGAAGAAAGATCTTAGGTTCATGGAGAACTGAGCTGACTTCTCTGTCGGCTACAGGCTTTACGATAGGGACAGGCTGCACCTCAATGGGGAGAATGCAGATGTGCTGGGGGAAAAAATGGTCAGATGGATGGAGGAGCTTTCAACCTAGGATCTGGGGGGAGGGAAGGTAGCTGTGCAAATAAGGGGGTAGAGTAGACAGAGAGTGAGACATTCAAGGAAAGTAAGGAGGCGAGTAGCAGTAATAAATGTGTTAATAGTATTAAATGTCTGCAGGCAAATGCAAGAAGTCTTGAAAACAAAATGAATGAATCAGAGTCTCTTAGGTCAGCCACAGATTACGACGTGGTGGGCATTACAGAAAGCTGGCTGGGTGAAAGCCATGACTGGGTGACAAACAGAGGGTTAGACTACATTGAAATGGATAGGAAAGAAAAATAGGTAGAGGGGTATTTTCGTTAAAACCAACTTAAGACCTCAAGCTCAATGACGATATGGGGGGGGAGCTTCGACAATGTACTGCACACATGCCCAACTCTTGGTGATTATATTTGACCCACAACACCAGAACCACCACACCTATGTGGGGCCATTATTTTGCATGGAGGACTATGTGAGGCCCATTATACTGTATGGAAAGCTATGTGGGGCTCATTGTACTGTATGGAAAGTTATGTTGGGCCCATTATACTGTATGGAAAGTTATGTGGGGCCCATTATACTGTATGGAAAGTTATGTGAGGCCAATCATACTGTATGCAGGACTATGTGGGGCCCATTATTCTGTATGGAGGACTATGTGGGGCCCATTATTCTGTATACTGGTTGGTCCACAACTTTGTCCAAGTTTTTCATTTTGGCCCTCTGCATTTTAAAACCAGTATGGGTAGATGTACATGGAAATGGCAATAATGGAAAGCTGCTAATTGGACTTTGCTACAAGCTTCCTAATATACAGTGGTGGCCAAAAGTATTGGCACCCCTGCAATTCTGTCAGATAATACTCAGTTTCTTCCTGAAAATGATTGAAATCACAAATTCTTTGGTAGTATTATCTTCATTTAATTTGTCTTCAATGAAAAAACACAAAAAGAATTGTCCTAAAGCCAAATTGGATATAATTCCACACCAAACCTAAAAAAGGGGGTGGACAAAAGTATTGGCACTGTTTGAAAAATCATGTGATGCTTCTCTAATTCGTGTAATTAACAGCACCTGTAACTTACCTGTGGCACCTAACAGGTGTTGGCAATAACTAAATCACACTTGCAGCCAGTTAACATGGATTAAAGTTGACTCAACGTCTGTCCTGTGTCCTTGTGTGTACCACATTGAGCATGGAGAAAAGAAAGAAGACCAAAGAACTGTCTGAGGACTTGAGAAACCAAATTGTGAGGAAGCATGAGCAATCTCAACGCTACAAGTCCATCTCCAAAGACCTGAATGTTCCTGTGTCTTCCAAGCGCAGTGTCATCAAGAAGTTTAAAGCCCATGGCACTGTGGCTAACCTCCCTAGATCCAATATAAGTTTCTCAATTGGTGAATATTAAAGATAATATATATACTGCTCAATGGCTAGCACCTAATGGTAGGAATATAGGTTAAGTCGTTCGACATAGATAAATACTTGAAGAAATAAATACGACCATATCAACCCAAAATAATAATAAAATTTAACTTATATTCATAAATAGTATAAAAAGTTACTTCATAATCAATATAGGGCACAGTACAAGAATACAGAAAAACACATATCATGTATGATGACCATCTCACTGAAGGGACGATCCAGTCCACATGTAATAGGGTCCGAGGCACCACAGCAAAAAAGCATATATATAGTCCTTCATATAACAGACCAATAAAGAATTTCTTTTAGATACATGTGATCTACTTAAGAAAGTTGATGGATTGTATTTGGACCCAGAAATGATTCTTGTGACGGGTGATGTGGAATCACTTTATACTAATATCAAGCATGTGGATGGTCTAAGAGCTTGCGCTTTTTTCCTCAATACCTCTAATCTACCGAGAGATATTGTCGACTTGGTGATGTGCCTCTTGGAATTTTCCCTTACCCACAACTTTTTCACTTTTAAGGGGTCCTTCTACCTACAGCTCCAGGGTACTGCAATGGGTGCATCTTTTGCACCGGCCTATGCTAATTTGTTCCTGGGGCTGTGGGAGAGGGGCCTCTCCCTGCCGGATCGGCGGGCGTCAATGGATTGCGTCCCTTTTTGGACGCGCTACATTGACGATATCCTGCTGATCTGGCAGGGTTCGGTTGAGGACTTGCAAACATTTGTGCAACTCCTCAACACTAATGAGATGAATATCTATATTACTTTCAATTGGGATATTGACACAGTGAACTTTCTTGATGTTACCCTTACAAGGGATCATAATAATTTGATACAAACAAACATCTATAGAAAGTATACCTCCAAGAATATGTTGCTCCACGCATCGTCCTCCCATCCCCCGTGGATGGTTCGATCTGTACCCACTGGGCAATTTCTGGGTCTCCGCAGACTTTGTTCCAGTGATGAAGATTTTGTTAGACAGTCCAAGGACATGAAGAAGAGATTCTATGAGAGGGGCTACAGTAAACGGGTGGTTAAAAGAGCGTACCATCGCGCTAAATATTCGAATAGGTACGATTTGCTTTATTTGCAAAGAAATCCTAAGATCAATGACAAACCTAGATTTATAACAAACTACCATGAACTATTCGGACGGATGAGGAAATGCTTGACTCAAGCTTGGCCCATCCTCCTGATAGATCCGGTATTGTCAAAAATCCTTCCTGATCGCTCACCCATTACTGTACGCCGCTCCAAGAATCTCCGTGACTATCTTGTACATAGTCACTACCAAACTGTGTCTGGCATGTCTACAATTTTTGGTGCATCGGGTCCTGAATGTGGTAGTTTTCCGTGCGGTCGATGCGTCGCTTGCCCCAATATGGATAGAACCAATATTTTCTCCAATGCAGCTGGCACGAAAACCTATGAAATAAGGAGCCGCATTACATGTATCTCACGCTTTGTTATTTATTATGCTACTTGCCCCTGTGGGCTTATTTATGTTGGCCTAACAACGCGCCAACTCAAAGTGAGAATAAGAGAACATGTATTGGGGATATTGGCGGCGATCGACTGCGCGGATCCCTCCACACTCAGGACTATACCTAAACATTTTAAACTCCATCATGACTGCGATAGCTCCCTCCTGAGGGTTCGTGGGATAGATGCGTTAAGAGTTGGTATTCGTGGAGGTAAACTGAGCCAACGCTTGGCTCAGCTCGAATCTAGATGGATTTGGCGATTAAATACTGTACATCCCAATGGACTGAATGAGAATCTCAGCTTCGCTCCCTTTCTTTAATCTCTCCCCTGTCACATATTTTGTTGTGGTTTTTATGATTTTAACATTTTTTTATTATTATTTTTAGTATTCTTCATCATCCGTTTGCAGTTTACTTCCTCTGGCGTGTTGTCTCTTCATTATGGCTGATATCATATGGATGAATATGTGAATAAGAATATACTGAATAATCTATTTCATCCGGGAACGACTACTGCAGTGTATATATATTGTGGATCTTCCTTTCGCGTTTGAAGATCCTTATATGTTAATTGGTTTAAATGGAAGTTATATCTGAGAAGTTCGCTACCCCTACATTAGATATTGTCCCCCTTGATTTAATCATGGTGATATATAGGATGTTATCTTTTGATATTCCACCTACTATATATTAATGCTAGGACAATATGATTTTTCCACATTCCTCTCTCTATATATATATGGGATTGAACATGATCTGTATAGGCATTTTGTCATATTGTTATATATACTACTTGATGTGATGATATATTGTATGCAGATTGCCATATTGTTAATTCATTTGGTTGGGATACTGTCTCTATTATACGATCTACCTATATATCTATGTGGTGGTAGTGGAAGTATATATGTCATTTAATTGAGCTTATACCTCTTGCTATGGTTCCTGACTATGGGAGGTTTAAGGACCTTACGCGCGAGCGTCGCCGCTTTCTGAGTACCCCGTGCCGCCTGGCGTCTCTATGCAAGGACCTGTATCGCTTGGGTCCATGTGACCATCACGTGATCCCTTGCATGACGCCCGCGCCACCGGTTGCTTGGTAGCGGGGACGCTGCGCGCATTACTGCGGGTCCACCCCCTTCACTCGATTGGCCAACACATTTAAATATACACGCCCCTAGAGGAAGTTGACACCCCCTGAAGAAGGCAAACGCCGAAACGTGCGTTGGGGTGGACGAGCGGTCCACGTGAGGGTGCCCTGACATCACAGCTTGTGGCCCAGGTAATTCTCCCCTACATAACGCAGCACTTGTTTTTTACTCACCTATCTTTATACTCGCTTGGTATACACCCTGTCAACATAACTCTATTAACTGAACCATTCTAGCTGTTATACCTCGATTATAATGGTGCTATAGTGGCTATTACTAGTGTCCCTTATGTGGCATTTGATATGATGAAGGTATATCTTAGCCTAGGTATATGGCACCCTGACAGTATAGGTTATGAACTGTGGTCATTTGATAATCCTCTTTATTGGTCTGTTATATGAAGGACTATATATATGCTTTTTTGCTGTGGTGCCTCGGAGCCTATTACATGTGGACTGGATCGTCCCTTCAATGAGATGGTCATCATACATGATATGTGTTTTTATGTATTCTTGTACTGTGCCCTATATTGATTATGAAGTAACTTTTTATACTATTTATGAATAAAAGTTAAATTTTATTATTATTTTGGGTTGATATGGTCGTATTTCTTTCTTCAAGTATTTAACCTCCCTAGATGTGGATGGAAAAGAAAAATTGACGAGAGATTTCAACGCAAGATTGTGCGGATGGTGGATAAAGAACCTCGACTAACATCCAAACAAGTTCAAGCTGCCCTGCAGTCCGAGGGTACAACAGTGTCAACCCGTACTATCCGTCGGCGTCTGAATGAAAAGGGAGACTGTATGGTAGGATACCCAGGAAGACCCCACTTCTTACCCCGAGACATAAGAAAGCCAGGCTGGAGTTTGCCAAAACTTACCTGAGAAAGCCTAAAACGTTTTGGAAGAATGTTCTATGGTCAGATGAGACAAAAGTCGAGCTTTTTGGGAAAAAGCATCAACATAGAGTGTAAAGGAAAAAAAAAGAGGCATTCAAAGAAAAGAACACGGTCCCTACAGTCAAACATGGCGGAGGTTCCCTGATGTTTTGGGGTTGCTTTGCTGCCTCTGGCACTGGACTGCTTGACCATGTGCATGGCATTATGAAGTCTGAAGACTACCAACAAATTTTGCAGCATAATGTAGGGGCCAGTGTGAGAAAGCTGGGTCTCCCTCAGAGGTCATGGGTCTTCTAGCAGGACAATGACCCAAAACACACTTCCAAAAGCACTATAAAATGGTTTGAGAGAAAGCACTGGAGACTTCTAAGATGGCCAGCAATGAGTCCAGACCTGAATCCCATAGAACACCTGTGGAGAGATCTCAAAATGGCAGTTTGGAGAAGGCACCCTTCAAATATCAGGGACCTGGAGCAGTTTGCCAAAGAAGAATGGTCTACAATTCCAGCAGAGCATTGTAAGAAACTCATTGATGGTTACCGGAAGCGGTTGTTCGCAGTTATTTTAGCTAAAGGTTGTGCAACCAAGTATTAGGCTGAGGGTGCCAATACTTTTGTCTGGCCCATTTTTGGAGTTTTGTGTGAAATGATCAATGATTTCATTTTTGCTTCATTCTCTTTTGTGTTTTTTCCTTGCAAGCAAATTAAATGAAGATAATAAGACCAAAGAATGTGATTGCAATCATTTTCAGGAAGAAACTGAGTATTATCTGACAGAATTGCAGGGGTGCCAATACTTTTGGCCACCACTGTAGCTGAACATGAAAAGGATGATATGCTGCAACAAATTAAAAAGGCAACAAAAACAAGTCATGGTGAAAAGTGTTGGATCCCTTGAAATTGTTCCAGAAAATGAAGTAATTCTCCCAGAAAATTATTGCAATTACATGTTTTGTTATACACGCTTATTTCCTTTGTGTGTATTGGAACAACACAAGAAAACACAGAAAAAAAAGGCAACTTGAACATAATTTCACACAAAACCACATAAAATAGGTTGGACAAAATTGTTGACACCTTGCCAAAATTGTGGGTAAACAACTTTGTTTCAATCATGTGAAGCTTGTTCAAACACAATTGTCGCAAATAGTAGGTGTGGGCAATATGAAAATCACAACTAAAACCAGATAAAAAAGGGAGAAGTTGATTCAATCTTCGCATGAGTCTGAGGACTTGAAAACCAAAATTGTTGAAAAATATCAATAATTTCAAGGTTATAAGTCCATCTTTAGAGATCCGGATGTTCCTCTGTCCAAGGTGCGCAACATAATCAATAAATTTACAACACATACAGTCAAATATGGTGGCCCTTCAAAGATGTTTTGGGTTGTTTTGCTGCCTCTGGCACTAGGTACCTTAACTGTGTGCAAGGCATCATGAAATCTGAAGATTAGCAAAGGATTTTGGGGCACAATGTAGTGCCTAGTGTCAGAAAGCTGGGTTTGCGTCCTAGGTCATGGGTCTTTCAGCATGACAATGACCCCAAACATAATTCAAGAAGCACCCAGAAAATGGATGGAAACAAAGTTCTGGACAGTTCTGACCAGCAATGAATCCGTATCTAAATCCCATTGAACACCTGTGGAGAGATCTTAAAATTGCTGTATGGAGAAAAATATTAAAATTTGCAAGTCCTCAGTGGTTGATACCATCTTTTCAGTTAGCCATTAGTCAGTAAGCTTTCGAGACTACTCAGGTCCTTCATCAGATATAGTATAACACAAAAATCTGAAGAGTCACATATTTATGCACAACAGGGCACAGGAATAGTGCAATAAATAAGACAAGTGACGTGAAGCAGAACTATCAGTATGGGAAAGGGATAAGCAGTTGTGGCCGTAAATATGTGTGGACACAAGTAGGTCTATTCTTTCTTTTCTTTTTTTGTGTGGCGATAAGAATTCATCCTTGTTTTTAGTTTTTGCCCTGTCTCCCCTACATACAGACCCCCAGTTGGACATTTGGAACATATAATTAAGTTCATTGTGATGCAGCTGAAAGTACCTGGGATCTTGTGGTCCTGATGTGAGTTGGGAATCTTTATCTTGTCCGTGGTCATTATAAATGGACGGGTTTTACATATACAGTTGGTGAGGATGAATTTTGTAAGTTTCACCACAAAGGTGAAACTATCCTCCCGGTCAGTTTGCTTTCCCTCCCAGTACCTTTTCATTCAAACAATGTTAGGTTTCTGGGAGATTATACTTGTTCCTTTTATTTTTGGTTCTCCTTAGCTTGCCTTCTTTGCCCTATATTAATGAGTTTTTGTTTCTCATTCAGGGTCTTCGTATTTTACTTCATACTTTCCTTTCCCCTTGTTGACAATGTGTTGCAGCCTCCCCTCTGATTCCTAAGGAGGTATGAGAAACTCCTCAACGACTTATTAGGGAGTTAGGTCTGTGGTGGCGTTTCTAGTTGTGCAGCTAGGGTCTTTCTTGTCTGTACAGAGACTAGTTGGGCGTAGCTGCGGCATTCTTCCCTGTGTGGGTTCTCTGGTGGTTATCAAAATGCGCTTTCTGTACAAAACATTTCCCACAATCTGAACATGAAAAAGCCTTTGCCCCCGTGTGGGTTCTCTGGTGCTTAAGAAAACTAGATTTCTGGTTAAAACATTTTCCACATTCTGAACATGGAAAAGGCTTCTCCCCTGTGTGAGTTTTCTGATGTTTGATAAGATTTGATTTCACAGTAAAATATTTCCCACATTCTGAACATGAAAATGGCTTCTCTCCTGTGTGAGTTCTCTGATGGTTGATAAGAGTTGATTTCTCTGTAAAACATTTTCCACATTCTGAACATGGAAAAGGCTTCTCCCCTGTGTGAGTTCTCTGATGTTGGAAAAGATTTGATTTCTTTGCAAAACATTTCCCAGATTCTGCACATGAAAATGGCTTCTCCACTGTGTGAGTTCTCTGATGTATATTAAGATATGATTTTTGGTTAAAACATTTTCTACATTCTGAACATGGAAAAGGCTTCTCCCCTGTGTGAGTTCTCTGATGTTTGATAAGAGTTGATTTCTCTGTAAAACATTTCCCACATTCTGAACAGGAAAATGGCTTCTCTCCTGTGTGAGTTATCTGGTGCCTAACAAGACTTGATTTCTGATTAAAACATCTCCCACACTTGGAGCAAGAAAATCTTTTCTCTGCTGTGTGAATTTTTTGATTTTTAAGAAAAGACTTTTTGAGAGGAAAACTATTTCCATATCCTGAATGTGAAAATGGCTTCTTTGCATTAGGAGCAGTTTGTTTTTTAATGCTTATTTTGTGACTTTGATTTTCCTTAGTAGTCGGTAATGAATGAGAAGACAGGACCTGTTTCATAGGATCAGATGATTGAGGTCTGCTGTGAAGGGATGATGGTATATCTGGAGTAATGTCATTCATTTCAATTGTATCCTGTGAGATCTCAAAATTATCTGATTTGAAAATTGAAGGTGTCAGCTGTCCCTCTGATCTCCTGGTACGGACATCTGCCAAGAAGAAAACCAATTATTATTTTTTAATAAAAAATCCTTGAATTTTATATATTTGAACATTTCTACTTAAACTGACTGTAAAAAAGGCAAGTTATATTAAACAATTCACTTATTCACCAGGACAATGACCATCTAATAGAAAATCTCATAGGATGAACCAGTGGAGCGTGGTGTTCAACTGTTTGTTCATTCTGCCTCCCAAATATGGAGTAAAAGGCGCAGGTTCTGTCCAGCCACTAAGATTAGGGAGCCTGGGACCAGTAGTACCATCCAGGGTGTCAGTATGGGTGTGCGTGCTGTCCAGCTGGAGTAATCTGCTCCCTGCTTCAGCCATTTGGAGAGCACCGCACCCTACTAAAGCTGGAAGCATATTGCCGGAAGCTGCCAGATCCAGCCTTGTTCTCCTCTGGTTCAGTCATCTGTGCTCAGCTCCCGGCTTGTGTATTTGTTTCCTGTTGTGGCCCCGGCCCGTTTACTGACTACTCTTATGTCTTCTGATTTTGTACTTTCTCTGCTCTCCTGGCTCTGACCCGGCTACCTGACTGTTCTTCTTCCCATCTCACTCCACAGAATAGCAGGTAACACCGTGGCCCAAGCCTAGGGGTCTCTGTGTAAGTTCAGATCCATGTAGAGGGGTTAAACGGCGATGAGCAAAGTAATTTGTGAAATCTGTAAAAAAGGTAGATAGTGACAAGCCTGTTCGTGGTAACCATCTTTTGAGCTTCCAGGTGACCAAGACCAGCTCCCCCAATACATTGTGTCTGCAAACTATTCCAGCAAAATCTGCATTCCTAATAGCTTAATGGCGCTTCTTCCCTTCTTAACCTGCCATGTGCCCAGATAGTAGTGTACAACCGTATATAGGGGATTGTCAGATTCAAGAGAAGTTGGAAAATAATTTGTAAGGTCCATTTGTTTTCTATTATCCTTTGTGAAGAATTCCAAAGTTATCACCACATAAAGTGACACACGTCAGATTTGAAAAATGGGTCTGATTAGAAACACAAAACTGGCTGCAGGAAGGGGTTAAATCAGAGGATTACTGAAGTCAAAAACTGTGACTACAGACAATAAAACATCTACTGAAATGATCAAACTGAACAGTCTTCATCAGGGAAAAATGAGTAACTACAATCTAAACTATCGTAAGGGACAATATTTTCTGTCAGATGAGTGTCAAGAAGAAATATTAGACATTTAAAGTGAACTTTTATATAATACTGCAGAGATGAGGCGTCTTAAATTTAGATCTCGGGCATTTGGAAGAGATAATGGAGATCTTTTTGAAAGACGACCAGGGAGTTATAGAGTCACATAAGTGAGGCCGGCCGATCCCACCAGAATGAAACTATCATACAGAATGAACTTGTAAAAAAAAGAAAGAATATAAAAACATGTAACATCCCCAACAACAACGTATGTATGAAGGGAGAAATCCAACACTAAACTGGACTTGCACTCATTTATGGTGGACCATTGGAGCAACTATGAGTCCTGAGCAGAAGAGTAGAGAAAGTATTAGTGCCCCCATTTCAGGAGAGATTGTGCAGTGATCTGAATTCCTTAGGATTGAAAACATAATGGAATTTATGACGTGGAGTGAATCCATGAAACCAGGGCTCGAGCCATGCCAACACATCTCCTGCAGGCGTGAATAAATGTATATTACAGCCATCAGCCACGCACAGCTTAGAGATATATCATGGCACAGGTGTAATGTTTTCTGTATAGTTTATCACAATCCTGTTTGAAGTTAGTTGGTTTTAAAAGAAATTGAAAAGTCAGGATAAAGGGAAACTCTGCTGTTATTGTACAGAAATTCACACTTGGCCCTCACCGCACATTTAATGTCGATAATAAAAGTGATCTTTGGTCAGAAAGACTGGACCTGGTCTTGTAGGGACCATATGGACACATTCAGCAGCACAGAAGGGAGAGAAGGTAGATTCATCCAATAAGATATCAGGGATCTAGGAAGCCAACAGCATCATTACCCTCCGCTTTCTCTTACAGGCCCATCATAATATTTTTCTTCAAGTGATTTTCTAACTTGTCAGCACATTCTACATACGCGATCATTTGTCTTTATAGTTTGCAGATCTGAGCAGGTAACGGTCAGCATCTCCTAATCCCAGGGGGTTGGTGGATCCTCCAGGTTGTAAGGTCTATAGAAAAGGGCTTTCACAATTACACAAAGAAATTTGAATATTTTCAGACGGAGGAGAATGTTGTGGTCTAGCGGCAAAATGGTGATCACACGATTGTGATATGGCCGGACTACACAACCGATAAAGCAGCCACAGATGGGGACTGAGAAGAATCTGTGACTTCTCTGCATTTAGTGGTTACTACTCACCTGGGTAGTCATATGTAGGAATCTCCTCTTTACACCGCTCATCACCCCTCACATATGTCTCTGTAGTATTAATATGGGTCAGATCTTCACCCTGAAACAAATATTGTAAAAGTCACAGACAGATGGAGAAGTCCCATCTATGATCAGCTCTAATCCTGTCATCTCCACCGTTCTCATTACACAAGTATAAAACATAATAATGGTGGATAAAACAGAACTGAAGACATGACCTTTACAGCCGTCCACACATCATAGGGGAAATCTCATGACACCTTCTCTCCATCTACCTGATGATCCTGAGGAACATTGGGATCTTCTTCTTTACAGTCCTGTGGAAGAAGAAGACGGGGACATCTCTCTGGTGTTGTCCTCTTACTGGATAGATCTGGAGGAAACACATACAGGGACTGAATTCATTCTTTACATACAGATTATAGGACGTGTGCATTTAGTCCTGTCTATTACCTGGTGATGTGAGGGGCTGGGGAACCTCCATCATGACGTCCTTGTACAGATCTTTGTGTCCTTCTAAATACTACCACTCCTCCATGGAGAAATAGACAGCGACATCCTGACACCTTATAGGAACCTGACACATACAATGATACCGTCATCCCGCCAATCCCTTCATATCATTACTGTATAATTTCCCAGCAGTGTCACCTCTCCAGTCAGCAGCTCAATCATCTTGTAGGCGAGTTCTAGGATCTTCTGGTCATTGATGTCCTCATGTATCAGGGGGTGAGGTGGAGGCCTCGTGATTAATCTCTGGTTATGGAGAGACACATTAATAAATCTCACTACAGACATTTCCAGAGTCCTCACCTCTCCAGTTCTGTCCATCTGTTATTCCCATAGATAAGAATGATGTAATGTGATGTCATCAGAATCTCTCACCTCTCCAGTAAGCCGGAAAAGGATCTCTAGGGTGAGGTGTAATATCCTCTCCACCATCTTGTCCATCATTTTCCTGGATAAATCAGGAAAATGTTCTTATATAGACGACTTTCACTGAGAGGATCCGGTATTTTAGAGATCTGAATGAGAAAAAGATAAGCTGATGGATAAGACCATTTTTCTGCAAACGATGGTGCGGAATCTAAACTGTACCATGAGTACCCTTCATCCCTTAATCTGGTGTTCAGGTCTATTGCCTGTATATTAAAATCTGTGACATTCTAGCAGTACCTTCTCAACCGTAAAATTTGGCCCTTGGGTTTTCCTCTTTTTATGGGGATGGGGGTGGGGGTGGTGGTTATCCCACTTCAATAGTTTATTAGTGCTTGAAGGTTTATGGTAGATGAGTGTCCCTATGGTCCCATTACAATCCTTCTTGATCAGTACATACAGGAAAGGCAACTGGTAATAATTGGTGTTGGTCTGCTCCTTTAAACAAAATGTACTTTTCAGGTTATCCCCCAGTACCCTCACTTTTCATCCCTTCTTTTGAGGTCCACACAGTCAGACTCTACCGGCCCTTCTCCCTGCCAGTGGCGGTTGTGTATCGCCCTCCGGCCCCCTCCCGTCAGTTTGTGGATCACTTTGCCACTTAACTTCCAAACTTTCTATCCTATGACATCCCCACCCCCATCATGGGAGACTTTAACATCCCAATTAGCGATTCCCTCTCCCTATCTGCCGCTCATCTTTTATCGCTAACTTCCTCCTTCGGCCTTTCACAGCTTACTAATTCTCCTACACATAAAGATGGAAATACTCTTTGACCTGATCTTCGCCCAGCTCTGTTCAATACATGACATTACTAACTCTCCTCTTCCACTCTCTGATCACAACCTTCTCTCATTCTCTGTCAAGAACTGTCACCCTGCTCAAGACACCCCTACTTTCCACACTTATAGAAATATACATGCCATTAACACCCAGAAATTTATGAAAACGTTGCAATGATCATTGGCCCCAATCTCCTCCCTCTCATGCCCTGACTCTGCACTGAAGCATTATAACGAAACATTGCAATGCGCCCTGGATGAAGGCACACCTCCTACACAGAGAACAACTCGGCACAGACGGCGACAACCCTGGAACACGCTGCAAGCACATTTTTTCCAGTGGTGCTCCAGGTGTGCCGAACGGCTGTGGACAAAATCTTGTCTGGCCGAAGATTTCCTCCATTATAAATTTATGCTTAAAACCTATAAAGCCGCCCTTCACCTATCCAAACAAACCTACTTTGACAACCTAATCATCTCATGGTCCAATAATCCTAAACACCTGTTTGACACTTTTCACTCTCTCCTTAATCAATAAGCACAGGCCCCAACCACCGACCTCAGCACTGACGATCTCGCCAATTATTTCAAAGAAAAAATTGACCATATCCGACAGGAAATTTTTTTCTCAATCCCCACATGTTATGCATGCTCCTCCGTCCCACATTGTATCTTGCTCATTTTCTGACTTCGAAACAGAAACGGAAGAAGAAGTGACAAGGCTCCTTGCTTCCTCTCGCTCTACCACCTGCACCAGTGACCCTATTCCTTCACATCTCCTTCAGTACCTTTCTTCAGCTGCCACCACTCACCTAACTAGTTTTCAAAATTTTAATTTTTATGCCCTTAAATCAGAGGGATATGTTACACAAAATAGTTAATAAATAAAATTTCCCACATGTCTACTTTACATCAGCGCAATTTTGGAACCAAATTTTTTTTCTAGTAAGGAGCTATAAGGGTTAAAAGTTGACCAGCGATTTCTCATTTTTACAACAAAATTTACAAAACCATTTTTTTTAGGGACCACATCACATTTGAAGTGACTTTGAAGGGCTTTTATGACAGAAAATACCCAAGAGTGACACCATTCTAAAAACTGCACCCCTCAAGGTGCTCAAAACCACATTCAAGAAGTTTAAAAACCCTTCAGGTTCTTCACAGGAATTTTTGGAATGTGGAAGAAAAAAATTAACATTTAACTTTTTTCACAAAAATGTTACTTTAGACCCAAATTTTTTTGTTTTCGCAGGGGTAACAGAAAAAAATGGACCCCAAAATTTGTGGTGAAATTTCCTCTGAGCACGCAGATACCCCATAAGTGAGGAAAAAACACTGTTTGAGAACACAGCAGGGCTCGGAAGGGAAGGAGCGCCATTTGACTTTTTGAATGTAAAATTTGCTTGAATAATTAGCGGACACCATGTTACGTTTGGAGAGCTCCTGATGTGCCTAAACAGTGGAAACCCCCCACAAGTGAACCCATTTTGGAAACTATACCCCTTAGGGAACCTATCTAGATGTGTGGTGAGCAACTTGAACACCCAGGTGCTTCACAGAAGTTTATAACATTGAACCGTAAAAATAAAATGTTCACATTTTTTCAGCAAAAATGTTTTTCAGCTCCCAATTTTGCATTTTCATAAGGGTAACAGGAGAAATTGCACTATGCAATTTGTTGTGCAATTTCTCCTGAGTAAGCCGATACTCCATATGTGCGGGAAAACCACTGTTTGGACGCGCGGCAGGGTTCAGAAGGGAAGGAGCGCTATTTGACTTTTTGAATGTAAAATTTGCTTGAATAATTAGCAGACACCATGTTGTGTTTGGAGAGCCCCTGATGTGCCTAAACAGTGGAAACCCCCCACAAGTGACACCATTTTGGAAACTAGACCCCTCAGGGAACTTATCTAGATGTGTCGTGAGCATCCTGAACCCCAAAGTGTTTTACAGAAGTTTATAACATGGAGCCGTGAAAATAAAAAAATCTAACTTTTACCACAAAAATTATGTTTTAGCCCCAATTTTTTTATTTTCACAAGGGTAAGAGGGGAAAATGGACCCCAAAAACTGTTGTGCAATTTTTCCTGAGTAAGCCAATACCCCATATGTGGGGAAAATACAGTGTTTGGGCGCACGGCAGAGTTCAGAAGGGAAGGAGCACTGTGTGACTTTTTGAATGCAAAATTGTCTGGAATCGAGAGCGGATGCCATGTTGCGTTTGGAGAGCCCCTGATGTGCCTAAGTAGTGGAAACCCCCCACAAGTGACCCCATTTTGGAAACTACACACCTCAAGGATTTTATCAAGGGGTATAGTGAACATTTTGAACCCAGAGGTACGACACAGAATTTGATAACATTAGGTCATCATATTAATAAGTTGTCATTAGTCTTGAGTGCAAGTGCTCGCTATTTGAGTTTGCATCGGGTGCTCAGATATGCACCATGTATCGCGGGTGCTCGAGTGACATGCTCGTGTCCCCGCCCCGCATGCTTCACGGTTATTAGACACCAAAAAAAAAACATGCGGGGATCGCTGGTGCATGGCAATCCCCGCAAGGTTTTTTTGGCTGTATAACAGCTGCAAAACATTTGGGACGGAGACTCGAGCATGTCACCCGAGCACCCGATGCAAACTCAAGTAGCGAGCACTTGCGTTCAACATTAGTCACCTTATCGTCATTTTTTTTTTCTACTTCTGAAAAAATCCCAGCCCCAACCCTAACCCTAACCTTAGCCCAACCCTAACTCTAGCCTAACCCTAGCCCAACCCCAACCCTAGCCCAACCCCAACCCTAACCCTAGCACAACCCTAACCCTAAAGTTTATTTTTTACACCGTTCCTCGTGCGGTATAAGTGATTAGATGACTTTATTATTCGGGTCGGTGCAATTACAGTGATGCCAGATTCATAACGGGTTTTTATGATTGACAGCTGTCACACACTTAAAAGACACATTTTTTTGCAGACTAGTTTTTACATCGCCATATTTTGAGAGCTATAATTTTTCCATATTTCGGCCGACAGTCATTTACATTTGTCTTTTTGATCGCGTTTTATTCCATTTTTTGTTTGGCGGTATGATGATAAAGCATGGTTTTATGTTTCGTTTTTTTGCTTTTTTTTTATCGTGTTCACTAAAAGGGTTAACTAGCAGGACAGTTTTATAGGTCAGGTCGTTCCGGACGCGGCGATACCAAATATGTGTACTTTTATTGGTTTATTTTTTTTTTCATAAGATTATTTTTTTATGGGTACAATATATATATATATATATTTATTTTTAATTTATTTTTTTCTGACATTTTTATTACTTTTACACATTGTCCCACTATGGGATTTTCACTTTTTGCAGCCTGATCGGCTGCATGGCATAGAGAGCAGCAGCTCCCTATGCCATGCAGTCTGTCAGCGCTGCACAGGGAGAAGTTACTTTGGTCGTGCACTGTGCATGACCAAAGCAACTTCCTGCCTCCTGGTGTCCCAGATGTTGTCATGATGACGTCGGGTCACCATGGCAACATCCGGGACCGGACTCCGATGCTGCTGGACGCCGGCAGACAAGGTAAGTATCGAGCTTACCTCCTCTTGCCACCGGAATGCTGCGATTGATTTCGATCGCATTTCGGAGGTTAATGTGCCGGGAGCGGTGCGGGGCTGCTCCCTGCACATAGCACTGGGTGTCAGCTGTAACAATCAGCTGACACCCGGTGGCGATCTCGCCCGCACCGCTTGTGTGTGGGCGAAATCGCCAGGGTGTATTAATACGCATCAGGCCCAGGGCACAGATACGTACTAATATGCCCTGGGTCATAAAGGGGTTAAACACGCCAGCATACATCCATTACTTAAATAAACATCCCTTGACCAGAACTGTGCTGCTAACTACAGACCTATTTCCAATCTTCCCTTTATCTCTAAACTCCTGGAATGACTGGTCCACTGCTGTCTAATCTGCAATCTCTCAGATAACTCCCTTCTTGACCCTTTACAATCTGGTTTCCGCTCTTTACATTCTACTGAAACTGCACTCACTAAAATGTCTAATGATCTACTAACAGCCAAATCTAATGGTCACTACTCCCTGCTGATTCTCCTGGATCTCTCTGCAGCATTCGACACTGTGGATCTACCTCTCTGCCTGCTCCTTCACTGTGTCTTTTGCTGGCTCCTCTTCCTCTCCCCTTCCCCTTATTGTCGTGGTTCCTCAATGATCAGTCTTAGGCCCCCTTCTTTTCTCCTTATATTCCGCTCCTATTGGACAAACAATCAGCAGATTCGGTTTTTAGTACCATCTCTATGCTGATGACACCCAATTATACACCTCTTCTTCGGACATCACCCCTGCATTATTACAAAATACCAGTGATTGTCTTTCCGCTGTCTCTAACACTATGTCCTCCCTCTATCTAAAATTGAATCTGTCAAAAACTGAACTACTCGTATTTCCTCCCTCCACTAACCTACCTATGCCCAATATTGCCATCTCCGTTTGTGGCTCCATCATTACTCGCCAGCAAAATGCCCGCTGTCTTGGGGTCATACTTGATTCAGATCTTTCCTTCACTCCTCACATCAAATCGCTCGCTCGTGTCATCTACACCTCCAAAACATCTCTAGAATCAGAAATTTTCTTACCTTTGACTCTGTAAAAACTCTTACTGTAGCTCTTATTCATTCTCGTCTGGACTATTGCAACTCTTTACTTATCGGTCTCCCTCTTTCTAAACATTCCCCTCTCCAATCCGTCCTGAACGCAGCAGTCAGGGTCATATTCCTCACCAACCGATACAACAATGCCTCTTCCCTGTGCCAGTCATTGCACTGATTGCCCATCCAATACAGAGTTCAATATAAACTTATTGCTCTTACCCACAAAGCTCTTGACGATTCTGCACCGCCCTACATCACCTCCCTCGTGTCAGTCTATCACCCTACCCGTGCCCTCCGTTCTGCTAATGACTTAAAACTAAAATCTTCCATAATCTGAACCTCTCACTCCCGTCTCCAAGTTTTCTCGCATGCTGCACCAATTCTTTGGAATGCATTACGCAGGACAATTTGATTAATTCCCAATACTCACAGTTTTAAGCGTGCCGTAAAAACCCATTTCTTTAGATTGGCCTATCACCTCAACACACTTATCTAACTGTCCCAGTTTGGCCCATATTAAAATTTTCTTCAAAAATACTGGCACATACTGGCTGGCGACCAGTTCATGTGGTGTTATGTACTTACCCTATTTAGTATATTAAGGCTGTATTATACAATATATGTACATTTTACCTTTTGTGTCTCCCCTATTTCCTTACAGACTGTAAGCTTGCGAGCAGGGCCCTCACTCCTTTTAATTTCTGAGTTATGCTTATTCTGTAAAGTCTGTATTGTCTGTATAAGTCCCCCCTAAAATTGTAAAGTGCTGTGGAATATGTTGTCGCTATAAAAATAAAAATTATTATTATAATAAATTCAGATGTAAATCTCAGGCCCACTCTATTGATGTTGAGTTCCCCGACAAATTCAAAAGATTGTTCACTCGTCCCTGACCAGGTGATAAAAATGTCATCAAGATATTTGTACCATACCCCAATATATGGATGCCATCACTTATCATCATCCCTGAATATTGTGGATTCCTCCCACCAGTCCAGGGATAAGTTAGCATATGAGGGGGCACAGAGGCTACCCATCGCAGTACCCCTGAGCTGGTGGAAGTACTTCCTGTCAAAAACAAAGGAGTTATGAGTAAGAGTGAATTTTAGAAGATCCTCCATGAAGTCATTATGTCTGCTACACTCTATTGATCTCGATTTCAAGAAACGTCTTACTCCTCTGATACCATCCTCATGCGGTATATTACTGTACAAAGCCTCGATATCTAGTAAGGCCTGCTCCCCTACATGCATGTATACATGCTCGAGGGTCTACATGTAGGGGAGCAGGCAAAGGGAAAACCAACTCCAGAGGGATTATTCCAACTGTAAAACCTCAGGTGGTACTATGGGAACATTATATTGTGTGGGGGGCATCATACACACTGCATAAGGGGCATAATGGGGGCATTACACTGTGTGGGGGGCATCATACATACTGCATAAGGGACATAACGGGGACATTACACTGTGTGGGGGCATCATACATCCTGCATAAGGGGCATTACACTGTGTGGGGGCATCATACATCCTGCATAAGGGGCATAATGGGGGCATTACACTGTGTGGGGGCATCATACAAACTGCATAACGGGCATAATGGGGGCATTATACTGTGTGGGGGCATCATACATCCTGTATAAGGGGCATAATGGGGGCATTACACTGTGTGGGGGCATCATACATCCTGCATAAGGGGCATAATGGGGGCATTACACTGTGTGGGGGTATCATACATCCTGCATAAGGGGCATAATGGGGGCATTACACTGTGGGGCCAGTAAAGGGGTCCTGTACTATGAGAACAATACGTTTCCTCCCTTCCTGTCTCCATAGTTGGGTCGTATGTATCTATTACAGGAAATACAGGAAACAGAACAAAGACCTTATGATTCTTATAAAGGGGCAACACAAGACCCCAAAAGAGTCTCCGTGCTGAAGGGGTTAATGCCCCCTGCGCCCAGTAATGGGGTCTCCACATACCTCCACCTGCAGAGCCGCCACCACATATATGGCTGCTCTGTGCGCACAGGAGCTGTGATGAGGTCACAGGAGGGGAGGAGTCAGGGGTCACATGATCAGGGGCCTCAGTGGATGCAGGACTCTGCTGTGCTGGTTGTCATGGTGCTGGATGAGCTGAAGTTTATGTGTGGGGTCAGGAGGGGTTTACAGTGTGGATGTAGCAGAGCCGCGTGTGTACGAGGTGTACGGAGCGGAGCCGCGTGTGTACGAGGTGTACGAAGCGGAGCCGTGTGTGTACAAGGTGTACGGAGCGGAGCCGCGTGTGTACGAGGTGTACGGAGCGGAGCCGTGTGTGTACGAGGTGTACGGAGCAGAACCGTGTGTTTACGAGGTGTACGGAGCGGAGCCGTGTGTGTACGAGGTGTACGGAGCAGAGCCGCGCGTGTACGAGGTGTACGGAGCGGAGCCGCACGTGTACGAGGTGTACGAAGCGGAGCCGCGCGTGTACGAGGCGTACGGAGCGGAGCCGCGCGTGTACGAGGCGTACGGAGCGGAGCCGCGCGTGTACGAGGCGTACGGAGCGGAGCCGCGTGTGTACGAGGTGTACGGAGCCACGCGTGTACGAGGTGTACGGAGCGGAGCCGCCCGTGTACGAGGTGTACGGAGCGGAGCCGAGTGTGTACGAGGTGTACAGAGTGGAGCCGCGTGTGTACGAGGTGTACAGAGCGGAGCCGCATGTGTACGAGGTGTACGGAGCAGAGCCGCACGTGTGTACGAGATGTACGGGGCGGAGCCGCGTGTGTACGAGGAGTACGGAGCGGAGCCGCGTGTTTACGAGATGTACGGAGCGGAGCCGCGTGTTTACGAGGTGTACGGAGCAGATCCGTGTGTGTACGAGATGTACGGAGCGGAGGCACGAGTGTACGAGGTGTACGGAGCGGAGCCGCACATGTACTAGGTGCACGGAGCGGAGCCGTGCATGTACGAGGTGTACGGAGCGGAGCCGCACATGTACGAGGTGTACGGAGCGGAGCCGCGTGTGTACGAGATGTATGGAGCGGATCCGCGTTTGTACGAGGTGTACGGAGCGGAGCCACGCGTGTACAAGGTGTACGGAGCAGAGCGGTGTGTGTACGAGGTGTACGATCACTATATCACTTATCTTTATAAATCTACACATGCAGTACAGAATATATACATACTGACCCTATACACATACAGTACAGAATATATACATACTGACCCTATACACATACAGTACAGACCAAAAGTTTGGACACACCTTCTCATTTAAAGATTTTCTGTATTTTCATGACTATGAAAATTGTACATTCACACTGAAGGCATCAAAACTATGAGTTAACACATGTGGAATTATATACTTAACAAAAAAGTGTGAAACAACTGAAAATATGTCTTATATTCTAGGTTCTTCAAAGGAGCCACCTTTTGCTTTGATGACTGCTTTGCAAAACTCTTGGCATTCTCTTGATGAGCTTCAAGAGGTAGTCACCAGAAATGGTTTTCACTTCACAGGTGTGCCCTGTCAGGTTTAATAAGTGGGACTTCTTGCCTTCCAACAATCTTGAAGGAGTTCCCAGAGATGCTTAGCACTTGTTGGCCCTTTTGCCTTCACTCTGCGGTCCAGCTCACCCCAAACCATCTCGATTGGGTTCAGGTCTGGTGACTGTGGAGGCCAGGTCATCTGGCGTAGCACCCCATCACTCTCCTTCTTGGTCAAATAGCCCTTAAACAGCCTGGAGGTGTGTTTGGGGTCATTGTCCTGTTGAAAAATAAATGATGATCCAGCTAAACGCAAACCGTATGGAATAGCATGCCGCTGCAAGATGCTGTGGTAGCCATGCTGGTTCAGTATGCCTTCAATTTTGAATAAATCCCCAACAGTGTCACCAGCAAAGCACCCCCGCACCAGTTGTTTCACACTTTTTTGTTAAGTATATAATTCCACATGTGTTAATTCATAGTTTTGATGCCTTTAGGGTGAATGTATAATTTTCATAGTCATGAAAATACGGAATAATCTTTAAGAGAGAAGGTGTGTTCAAACTTTTGGTCTGTACTGTATATATATATATATATATATATATATATATATTGTAAGGTGGCTGCCGGACAGGTCGTGGACGGGAGGTATGTGTCCCCGAAGTACCAAGCTTCGGTGATATAGGACTGGGAGAAGCCGGCTCCAGCACACATAGTACTGAGAGGAATTTAATTGGCCCGGATTACAGGGCCGGTTTTACGAGCAGCTGAAAGAGCTGGGGGGTGGGGAAACAGCTGCTCACTTACCTCCAGTCCAGGTCTTGGAAGGCTGATTTAAGACAACGGCGCCTGTCTCTATCAGTCTGTGTGTGTTGGGCAAGGTGAGCAGACCTTGCATGTGCTCCTTAGACTCTGCAGGAGGCAGAGGAAGGCACTTTGTTTAAACGGCTGAAGCCGTGCTGCATGGACTTGTTATTTTGAGCTTTGTTCTGTTATTCCTTTTTGTGCCATGAAAAGGCTGTTACTTTTGTTTCCTCACTGTTGTATGGACACTAAATAAACCACCAGTTTGTTTGAACCCGCGGACTGCATCACTGTGTGAATCTGTGCCTACCTCCAACGTGGCTCAGTGAGTACAAATCCCTACAATTGGTGCTAGAAGCACGGGCACAGATCCCAAGCAGCAGTGTGACTGCTGCAAGAAGACGTATATGTCCTGGGTGAAGTCCGCCATAAGCCAGCAAGTGTCGCCAGACAAAATGGAGTACCTGCTTAAACATTTGTTGCAGGCACAGCAGGCGCAACAAGCGCAACACCAGCAGCAGTACCAGCAGAGCATGCTGCAGCAGGAAACAAATAAACTTCTGATGCAGCAGATCCAACAGCAGCAAAGACAAATGAAAATCTTGGCAGAGCAGATCCATGGCAGGACGACCGCCACATCCTCAGATCCAGGTGATGACTCATACGTCAGGAAGACGGTAAGAAGAGCATTACAAAAGAAGACCCCGGGTGATGACGTTGAGGCGTTCTTGACTGTCTTTGAGAGGGTGGCAGAGCGGGAAAAATTGTCTCCGGAGCAGTAGGCGGAGGTGCTGGCGCCACATTTGACAGGTGAGCCGCAGAAGGCCTATGACTTGGCCTTGCAGGACGCGAAAGAGTACGCTAAGTTGAAAACTGAGATTTTGGCACGCTTAGCAGTGACTCTGACTGTCAGGGCGCAATGGGTGCACTACTGGGCCTATTGCAGTGACAAACCTCCCCGGTCCCAGATGTTCGACCTCCTACACCTGGTCCAAAAGTGGTTGCAACCTGAATCTTCTTCCCCAGCACAGATGGTGGAGAAGGTCATTATAGACAGTTTTATACACTCTCTTCCGAAGTTGGTGAAATCCTGGGTTGCTCAGGGAGATCCCCATAATGCCGATGACTTGGTGGGGTTGGTGGAAAGATACCAGGCGGTTGAGAGTCCGTTGGAAAAACAAGGGGTCGTAGTCTCTCAATACTGGGGTTCTCAAAAGGCAGCGGACAACCAAAAGAAGGTAGCTAGCGCCACACCTGGGGGGCGTCATAGAGTTCAGGAGGGGTCTGAGTTGCTGCCCAACGTCCCACCTCATAATATAGTGTGTTGGAGATGTCATACCCCTGGCCATACTGCCGCCCGGTGTTCCGTAAACTCTGAGCCAATGGACTGCAACATGGGCCGACGTTGCTCTTATTTTGCCTACCCTGCCTGCGACGCGTTTTCTCAACATGGCAAGGGCCCTCAGGCATGCTCAGTGTCAGTAAAGGGGGCACAAGTCTCTGGACTATTGGACTCAGGAAGTTTGGAGACCCTGATAAGGGCCACACTCCCTCATGGACTGATTCCTGGGCCAATGGCCCCGGTGGATGTAAACACGGACTGTGGCACCACATCTCATGAAGTGGCGGTCGTTAAGGACCTATTGAATCCCATAATAATTGGACGTGACTTTGCATTATTCTGGGAAATGTGGGGGAAAGCGGGGACACGCGTGGCTCCGCTCCGTACACCTCATACGCACACGGTTCCGCTCCGCACGCCTCGTACACACGCAGTTTCGCTCCGTACACCTCGTACACACGCGGCTCCGCTCCGAATGCCTCGAACACTCGGCTCCTCTCCGTACGCCTCGTACACGCGCGGCTCCGCTCAGTACACCTCGTAAACGCGCGGCTCCGCTCAGTACACCTCGTACACGCGCTGCTCCGCTCAGTACACCTCGTACAGGCCCGGCTTCGCTCAGTACACCTCGTACACACACGGTTCCGCTCAGTACACCTCGTACACACACGGTTCCGCTCAGTACACCTCGTACACACACGGTTCCGCTCCGTACACCTCGTACACACACGGTTCCGCTCTGAACACCTCGTACACACACGGTTCTGCTCCGTATGCCTCGTACACACACGGTTCCGCTCCGTGCGCCTCGTACACGCACGGTTCCGCTCCGTACTCCTCGTATACGCACGGTTCCGCTCCGTAAGCATCGTACACACGCGGTTCCGCTCCGTACGCCTCGTACACACGCGGCTCCGCTCCGTACGCCTCGTACACGCGCGGCTCCGCTCCGTACGCCTCGTACACGCGCGGCTCCGCTCCGTACGCCTCGTACACGCGCGGCTCCGCTCCGTACGCCTCGTACACACACGGCTCCGCTCCATACACCTCGTACACACGCGGCTCTGCTACATCCACACTGTAAACCCCTCCTGACCCCACACATAAACTTCAGCTCATCCAGCACCATGACAACCAGCACAGCAGAGTCCTGCATCCACTGAGGCCCCTGATCATGTGACCCCTGACTCCTCCCCTCCTGTGACCTCCTCACAGCTCCTGTGCGCACAGAGCAGCCATATATGTGGTGGCGGCTCTGCAGGTGGAGGTATGTGGAGATCCCCCATTACTGGAGCATTAATACTAGATATATATTGCACAGGGGATATCGCAGCCGATTCCCTCTAGAATAATCCTGGAATCGCAGCATTAGATGATTATTTCTCAGCGGTTTCTGTGGCACAGCTCCCAGCGTCCCGTACTCTATGGGACTGTCCCGTCCCGTATTCTGTGGGACTGTCCCGTCCCGTCTCCGCTGTTCTCCGGCTCATACTCCCCTCTCGGACATCTTCGTAGCTCCTCCCTGTGAAGCGCATAAATTACACTTATAATATTCACTTCACTTTATGGGAATCAGTAAATGGCGTGATTGATATTTTTTCTCTATTAAACTTATAAGAAATGTATTAACAGCGTAACGCTGTGGCCGTGTTCACATGTAGATTAAGTGCGGCGTTTTCTTTAATGCTTCTTTTCTGCACGTTTTCTGTAGATGTCTGCAGCACACGACACAGTAACATGAGCCAAAGGCCCCTCCTCCACCAATGTAGTCGGCGCGGATGGAGAGTTTGGAGACAGCAGACGGCCGGCGAGCAGGCGGTGGGGGAGGGCGTGGTGCGTCCCGTAGGCCACTGTTTTCCAGCCCCTCGGCCATTTCAGTCCGTGGGCTGGACTCGAGCAGCCAGAGGGCCGGATGTGCGGGCCGCACTTTGCCCAGGTTTGGCTTAGGACAGTGAAAGCCCTTTTCTAGAGAACTTGCAACCTGGGAGGTCCACTGACCCCCTGGGATTAGAAGACGCTGACCATTACCTGCCCAGATCTGTAAACTACAAAGCCAAATGACAGCGTACGTAGAACGTGCTGACAAGTGAGAAAATCACTTGAAAAATAAATAGAAATTTTAGATTGCCAAGAGCCATTGAGCCCCATACTCCAATTACCCCAGAGAGGTTTCACCACTAGTTACTTATTTATTACTGATGAAGACTGTTGAGTTTGATCATTTCAGTAGATGTGTTGTTGTCTATACTCACAGTTTTGACTATAGTAGTTAGTGTCCAAAATACTCTGATTTAACCCCTTCCTGCAGCCAGTTTTGTTTTCCTAATTAGGCACCATTTTTCAAATCTGACATGTGTCACTTTATGTGGTGATAACTTTGGAATTCTTCACAAAGGATAATAGGAAACAAATGGACCTTACAAATTATTTTCCAACTTCTCTTGAATCTGACAATACCTTATATACGGTTGTACACTACTGTCTGGCACATGGCAGGTTAAGAAGGGAAGCAGTGCCATTTAGCTATTTGAATGCAGATCTTGCTGGAATAGTTTGCAGACACAATGTATTGGGGTCACTGTTCGTGGTCACCTGGCAGCTCAAAAAATGGCCACCACAAACAGGCTTGGCTCTATCTATTCCGTTTTCCAAATCCCAGGGATTGTCTTGCTCATCACCCTTTAACACCTTCATGACCTTGACTTATGTATACGTCCAGGCGATTTTGTGTGCCCAGGAGCTATGCACACACAATCGCCACTGGCTGTCAGCTGATCTGATAGCTGACACCCAACACTCAGGGCACCGCTCCCAGCACTTTAACCCCCGAATTACTGTGATTGACATCCATCGCAGCATTTAGAAGACAGGCAGAGGGACAGAGCCCCCTCTGCCATCCGATCGGATTGCAAAAATCGGTGGTGGGCTCAGTGGCGGTTTTTTTTCCAGCACCGATTAGATTACGATCGCGCTGAAAAAAAATCGCAGCATGCTGGATTCAGATCACACACACATATATAAGACTTTGGGTGCGTGTGAAACATCGCACTGCACTCGGATATCACCCGAGCGCAGTTCGATTCCCTCCGACACCAGCAACAGAGGAGTTGGAGAAATTGATTTCTCCATTCCCTCCGCAGCTGTGCTGCGATCCTCTCTGTGCTAGAGGATCAGAGCACTGACATTCGACTCCCGCTCGCAGCGAGCATGAGCTGAATGTCATTAGCATATCGGATCAGATACCTTATGCTAGTGGGCTCCCGGCCTTTCAGAGCATTTAGTGTGGAGAGGGCCTGGAGGCACGAGCTCTGGAGCTGTGATGTTCATGTTAAGCAAAGCTAAACCTTTGGTTGTTTATACTGAAGCTGGCAAGGCAGGCACAGATCTGGCCAAGGTTACGAAAGAATTTCTGCATTACTCAAGGTTCTTAAGAGCACAATGTCCTCCATAATCCTTAAATGGAAGAAGTTTGGGACCACCAGAAGCCTTCCTAGACCTGGCCGTCCAGCCAAACTGAGCAATCGTGGGAGAAGAACCTTGGTGAGAGAGGTAAAGAAAAACCCCAAGATCACTGTGTCTGAGATCCAGAGATGCAGCAGGGAGATGGGAGAAAGTTTCACAAAGTCACTGCAGTCCTCCACCAGTGGACCGACATACAGTGCCTACAAGTAGTATTCAACCCCCTGCAGATTTAGCTGGTTTGATAAGATGCAAATAAGTTAGAGCCTTCAAACTGCAAACGAGAGTAGGATTTATGAACAGAAGCATAAATCTTACAAACCAAAAAGTTATGTTGCTCAGTTGAATTTTATTAAATTTTAAACATAAAAGTGTGGGTCAATTATTATACAACCCCTATGTTTAATATTTTGTGGAATAACCCTTGTTTGCAATTACAGCTAATAATTGTCTTTTATAAGACCTGATCAGGCCGGCACAGGTCTGTGGAGTTATCTTGGCCCACTCCTCCATGCAGATCTTCTCCAAGTTATCTAGGTTCTTTGGGTGTCTCATGTGGACTTTATTCTTGAGCTCCTTCCTCAAGTTTTCAATTGGGTTAAGGTCAGGAGACTGACTAGGCCACTCCAACACCTTGACTTTTTCCCTCTTGAACCAGGATTTGGTTTTCTTGGTTGTGTGCTTTGGGTCGTTGTCTTGTTGGAAGATGAAATTACGACCCATCTTAAGATCCTTGATGGAGGAGCGGAGGTTCTTGGCCAAAATCTCCAGGTAGGCCGTGCTATCCATCTTCCCATGGATGCGGACCAGATGGCCAGGCCCCTTGGCTGAGAAACAGCCCCACAGCATGATGCTGCCACCACCATGCTTGACTGTAGGGATGGTATTCTTGGGGTCGTATGCAGTGCCATCCAGTCTCCAAACGTCACGTGTGTGGTTGGCACCAAAGATCTCGATCTTGGTCTCATCTGACCATAGAACCTTGAACCAGTCTGTCTCAGAGTCCTCCAAGTGATCATGAGCAAACTGTAGACGAGCCTTGACATGACGCTTTGAAAGTAAAGGTACCTTACGGGCTCGTCTGGAACGGAGACCATTGCGGTGGAGTACGTTACTTATGGTATTGACTGAAACCAATGTCCCCACTGCCATGAGATCTTCCCGGAGCTCCTTCCTTGTTGTCCTTGGGTTAGCCTTGACTCTTTGGACAAGCCTGGCCTCGGCACGGGAGGACACTTTCAAAGGCTGTCCAGGCCGTGGAAGGCTAACAGTAGTACCATAAGCCTTCCACTTACGGATGATGCTCCCAACAGTGGAAACAGGTAGGCCCAACTCCTTGGAAAGGGTTTTGTACCCCTTGCCAGCCTTGTGACCCTCCACGATCTTGTCTCTGATGGCCTTGGAATGCTCCTTTGTCTTTCCCATGTTGACCATGTCTGAGTGCTGTTCACAAGTTTGGGGAGGGTCTTAAATAGTCACAAAAGGCTGGCAAAAGAGATCTTTAATCCACACATGTGAAGCTCATTATTCTTGGTGCCTGAACTACTTCTTAATACTTTAGGGGGACCAAACAGAATTCTTGTGGTTTGAGGGGTTGAATAATAAATGACACTCTGAATTAACTTTTAACGTTAAAAAAAAAAAAAAAAAAAAAGCAATATTTGCTGCAGTGCATTTCCCACTTCCAGGCTGATCTACAGTACAAATGTCACAATGCCAAGTTAATTCTGCATGTGTCAACCAGCTAAATCTGCAGGGGGTTGAATACTACTTGTAGGCACTGTAAGTCTCTCCTCAGTGCAAGACATGAAATCCTGCATAGAGTTTGCTCAAAAACACATGAAGGAATCCCAGACTATGAGAAATAAGATTCTATGGTCTGATGAGGCGAAGGTAGAACTTTTTGGTGATAATTCTAAGCGGTATGTGTGGAGAAAACCAGGCACTGCTCATCACCTGCCCAATACAATCCCAACAGTGAAACATGGTGGTCGCAGCATCATGTTATGGGGGTGTTTTTCCAGCTGCAGGGACAGGACGACTGGTTGCAATTGAAGGAAACATGAATGCGGCCAAGTACAGAGATATCCTGGATGAAAACCTCTTCCAGACTTGGCCGAAGGTTCCCCTTCCAACAAGACAATTACCCTAAGTACACAGCTAAAATAACAAAGGAGTGGCTTCAGAACAACTCTGTGACCATTCTTGACTGGCTCAGCCAGAGCCCTGACCTAAATCCAATTGAGCATCCCTGGAGAGACCTGAAAATGGCTGTCCACCAATGTACACCATCCAACCTGACGGAACTGGAGAAGATCTGCAAGGAAGAATGGCAGAGGATCCCCAAATCCAAGTGTGAAAAACTTGTTGCGTCATTCCTGAGAAGACTCATTGCTGTACTACATCAAAAGGGGGCTTCTACTCAATACTGAGCAAAGGGTCTGAACACTTTCCGCACCCATTGTGTGTGTGTGTGTGTGTGTGTGTGTGTGTGTGTGTGTGTATATATATATATATATATATATATATATATATATATATATATATATATATATGTACCCGTAAATATTGTTATGAAAAAACAAAGTAAACCACATGCACTATATACAGTGCCTACAAGTAGTATTCAACCCCCTGCAGATTTAGCTGGTTTGATAAGATGCAAATAAGTTAGAGCCTTCAAACTGCAAACGAGAGTAGGTTTTATGAACAGAAGCATAAATCTTACAAACCAAAAAGTTATGTTGCTCAGTTGAATTTTATTAAATTTTAAACATAAAAGTGTGGGTCAATTATTATACAACCCCTATGTTTAATATTTTGTGGAATAACCCTTGTTTGCAATTACAGCTAATAATCGTCTTTTATAAGACCTGATCAGGCCGGCACAGGTCTGTGGAGTTATCTTGGCCCACTCCTCCAAGCAGATCTTCTCCAAGTTATCTAGGTTCTTTGGGTGTCTCATGTGGACTTTATTCTTGAGCTCCTTCCACAAGTTTTCAATTGGGTTAAGGTCAGGAGACTGACTAGGCCACTCCAACACCTTGACTTTTTCCCTCTTGAACCAGGCCTTGGTTTTCTTGGCTGTGTGCTTTGGGTCGTTGTCTTGTTGGAAGATGAAATTACGACCCATCTTAAGATCCTTGATGGAGGAGCGGAGGTTCTTGGCCAAAATCTCCAGGTAGGCCGTGCTATCCATCTTCCCATGGATGCGGACCAGATGGCCAGGCCCCTTGGCAGAGAAACAGCCCCACAGCATGATGCTGCCACCACCATGCTTGACTGTAGGGATGGTATTCTTGGGGTCGTATGCAGTGCCATCCAGTCTCCAAACGTCACGTGTGTGGTTGACACCAAAGATCTCGATCTTGGTCTCATCAGACCATAGAACCTTGAACCAGTCTGTCTCAGAGTCCTCCAAGTGATCATGAGCAAACTGTAAACGAGCCTTGACATGACGTTTTGAAAGTAAAGGTACCTTACGGGCTCGTCTGGAACGGAGACCATTGCGGTGGAGTACGTTACTTATGGTATTGACTGAAACCATTGTCCCCACTGCCATGAGATCTTCCCGGAGCTCCTTCCTTGTTGTCCTTGGGTTAGCCTTGACTCTTCGGACAAGCCTGGCCTCGGCACGGGAGAACACTTTCAAAGGCTGTCCAGGCCGTGGAAGGCTAACAGTAGTTTCATAAGCCTTCCACTTACGGCTGATGCTCCCAACAGTGGAGACAGGTAGGCCCAACTCCTTGGAAAGGGTTTTGTACCCCTTGCCAGCCTTGTGACCCTCCACGATCTTGTCTCTGATGGCCTTGGAATGCTCCTTTGTCTTTCCCATGTTGACCATGTCTGAGTGCTGTTCACAAGTTTGGGGAGGGTCTTAAATAGTCAGAAAAGGCTGGCAAAAGATATCTTTAATCCACACATGTGAAGCTCATTATTCTTGGTGCCTGAACTACTTCTTAATACTTTAGGGGGACCAAACAGAATTCTTGTGGTTTGAGGGGTTGAATAACAAATGACACTCTGAATTAACTTTTAACATTTAAAAAAAAAAAAAAAAAAGTTGCTGCAGTGCATTTCCCACTTCCAGGCTGATCTACAGTACAAATGTCACAATGCCAAGTTAATTCTGCATGTGTCAACCAGCTAAATCTGCAGGGGGTTGAATACTACTTGTAGGCACTGTATACAGTACAGACCAAAAGTTTGTACAAACCAAAAGTTTGGACACACCTCATTTAAAGATTTTTCTGTATTTTCATGACTATGAAAATTGTACATTCACACTGAAGGCATCAAAACTATGAATTAACACATGTGGAATTATATACTTAACAAAAAAGTGTGAAACAACTGAAAATATGTCTTATATTCTAGGTTCTTCAAAGTAGCCACCTTTTGCTTTGATGACTGCTTTGCACGCTCTTGGCATTCTCTTGATGAGCTTCAATAGGTAGTCACCGGAAATGGTTTTCACTTCACAGGTGTGCCCTGTCAGGTTTAATAAGTGGGATTTCTTGCCTTATAAATGGGGTTGGGACCATCAGTTGTGTTGTGCAGAAGTCAGGTGGATACACAGCTGATAGTCCTACTGAATAGACTGTTAGCTGCTTTTTTCTTGCCATAATACAAATTCTAAGTAAAGAAAAACGAGTGGCCATCATTACTTTAAGAAATGAAGGTCAGTCAGTGCGAAAAATTGGGAAAACTTTGAATGTGTCCCCAAGTGCAGTTGCAAAAATCATCAAGCGCTACAAAGAAACTGGCTCACATGAGGACCACCCCAGGAAAGGAAGACCAAGAGTCACCTCTGCTTCTGAGGATAAGTTTATCTGAGTCACCAGCCTCAGAAATCGCAGGTCAACAGCAGCTCAGATTAGAGACCAGGTCAATGCCACACAGAGTTCTAGCAGCAGACACATCTCTACAACAACTGTTAAGAGGAGACTTTGTGCAGCAGGCCTTCATGGTAAAATAGCTGCTAGGAAACCACTGCTAAGGACAGGCAACAAGCAGAAGAGACTTGTTTGGGCTAAAGAACACAAGGAATGGACATTAGACCAGTGGAAATCTGTGCTTTGGTCTGATGAGTCCAAATTTGAGATCTTTAGTTCCAACCACCGTGTCTTTGTGCGACGCAGAAAAGGTGAACGGATGGACTCTACATGCCTGGTTCCCACCGTGAAGCATGGAGGAGGAGGTGTGATGGTGTGGGGGTGCTTTGCTGGTGACACTGTTGGGAATTTATTCAAAATTGAAGGCATACTGAACCAGCATGGCTACCACAGCATCTTGCAGCAACATGCTATTCCATCCGGTTTGCGTTTAGTTGGACCATCATTTATTTTTCAACAGGACAATGACCCCAAACACACCTCCAGGCTGTGTAAGGGCTATTTGACCAAGGAGGAGAGTGATGGGGTGCTACGCCAGATGACCTGGCCTCCACAGTCACCAGACCTGAATGGTTTGGTGTGAGCTGGACCGCAGAGTGAAGGCAAAAGGGCCAACAAGTGCTAAGCAGCTCTGGGAACTCCTCCAAGATTGTTGGAAGACCATTTCCGGTGACTACCTCTTGAAGCTCATCAAGAGAATGCCAAGAGTGTGCAAAGCAGTCATCAAAGCAAAAGGTGGCTACTTTGAAGAACCTAGGATATAAGACATATTTTCAGTTGTTTCACACTTTTTTTTTAAGTATATAATTCCACATGTGTTAATTCATAGTTTTGATGCCTTCAGTGTGAATGTACAATTTTCATAATCATGAAAATACAGAAAAATCTTTAAATGAGAAGGTGTGTCCAAACTTTTGGTCTGTACTGTATATGTTGTGGAGGATCCTGCAGTCTGATCCTTATTGGTCAATCTAGACTGTATAAATGACATCAATGCAGTTTAATAGCCATATAATAGCAATCTGTATATCAAAAAACAATACCTCACTGGTTATGCTATATCATATATAATCAATCCAATGACCGCACAAATGAAGAAAAATTTGCATATAAACCGATAAAAAAAAAAATATATATATATATATATATATATATATATATATATATATATATACAACCAATGAGGTTTACATGGACCTGCACGATTTTGCATATACACCATACACACCATGTGTTTAGAGCTTGTATGCAAGTTAGAAGTTACTTACCGTCCATTAACATTCCTGACTGACAGTCCACGAGAGACGAGCAGCGGGACCTATGTAAGAAGGTCCGCAATAACTCACTGTGTCAGCGTTTTATTGCCCGATGCTTGTATGCAAGTTAGAAGTTAATTACTGTCCATTAACATTCCTGAATGACAGTCCACGAGAGACGAGCAGCGGGACCTATGTGAGAAGGTCCGCAATAACTCGTTGCGTCGGCGTTTTGATGTCCGATGCTTGAAGCTGTCAGTGCTGATTACTTGGATGTGGAGCTGGCGGCATGAGCACGCAGGGAGCCCCGGCCGGTGGCTTGCCTGCGGCTGAACTTGCCGCGTGTGAAGGAGCAGTGGCATTTTCCAGTTTTTATTTGTCAGTTCCACAGTTATTACCTCATAAAATGATACTTGTCAGAATTGTAAAATTTGGACTGGTCATGAAGGTGAAAACAGGCTTTGGGGGGGTAAAGGAGTTAACCCCTACACATATATCTGGACTTACACAGAGACCTCAAGGCTTGGGCCACGGTGTAAGGCCACGGCCCCACTATCAGTATTTGGTCAGTATTTTCTCAGGAATGGTAGCCAAAACCAGGAGTGGGTGATAAATGCAGAATTGGTGACTTGTTTCTATTATACCTTTTCTCTGATTGTTCCTCACCTGGTTTTGGCTCCCACTCCGGAGAGAAAATACTGACCGAATCCTGAACAAATACTGATAGTGGGGCTGTGGCCTTACCTGCAGTTCTGTGGAGTGAGACGGCAAGAAGAATAGTCAGGTAGCCGGGTCAGAACCAGCAGGGCCGAGAAAATACAAAATCAGAAGACACCAGTAGTCAGTAAACGGGCCGAGGTCACAACAGAAACAAATACACAAGCCGTTAGCTGAGCACAGAGGACTGAACCAGAGGAGAACAAGGCTGTATCTGGCAGCTTCCAGCAATATGCTTCCAGCTTTAGTAGGGTGCGGTGCTTTCCAGTTGGCTGAAGCAGGGAGCAGATTACTCCAGCTGGACAGCACACACCCCCATACTGCTAGACTGGATGGTACTACTGGTCCCAGGCACCCTAATCTTACTGGCTGGACAGAGCCTGCACCACCCAGAACTTCTGGTTCTGACGTCTCCTCCATCACCAGCGCCACCTGCAGGATGAATAAGGCGGCTCCTAGTGACGTCACAGGAGCAGATCCCGGAGGAGATGGGACACAATTACAGAAGCCCTAATATAACAAAATGGCAGAAAACCAGAGCAGTAGAAATCCCCATAAAGTGACTCAATTTTGGAAATTATAATTCTCAGTGAAATAATCTATAGGAGTAGTGAGTATTTTGACTCCACAGCACTTTCCTGAAATTAACACACACTGGATGTTGTAGATTGAAAATTGCAAATATATTATTTCATTACCCAACACATAGTGCCCAGATTGTGCTCCAGGAGACACACACCATCAATTAAGTGGGTTCTTCTCACTATAGTAATGTCAAATACATGGAGGCTAAATGTGGCTTGGGGGCACTGCAAGGCTCAGAAGTGAGGGGGAGATCTGACTTTGGGGGAGTGGATATTGCTGGATTGGTTTATGGAAGCCATGTTGCTTTTCAAAAGCCTTTGAGCCACTAATAATGTGGAAACCTCTGTTTTTCCATTGACATATGATGGACCTGAGTGGGGACTTGTTTTTTGTGGGATGAATAGAAGTTTTTATTGGTATTATTTTTGACTGCATAATATTCTTTTGTGGCTTTTTATTCCATATTTGGGAGGCAGAATGAACAATCAGTTGAACACCACGGTCTACTGCTTCATGCTATGAGGTTTTCTATTAGACTGTGAACTATCAGTGTCTTGGTGAATAATTCAATTTTTTTGCATAACTTGCCATTTTTACTGACAGTTTAAGTAGAAATGTTCAAAAATATAAAATTCAAGGATACTTTATTAAAAAAAATAATAATTTGCTTTCTTCTTGGCAGATGTCTGTACCAGGAGATCAGAGGAACAGCTGACGTCTTCAATTTTCAAATCAAATAATTTTGAGATCTCACAGGATACAATTGAAGTGAATGCCATTATTCCAGATATACCATCATCCCTTCACAGCAAAGATCTGTCATCTGATCCTTTGAAACAGGTTCTATCTTCTGATTCATTACCGACTACTAAGGAAAATCAAAGTCACAAAATAAGCATTAAAAAACGAATTGCTTCTAAAGCAAAAAAGCCATTTTCACATTCAGAATATGGAAATCATTTTCCGCTTGAAACGTCTTTTCTTAAACATCAAAAAATTCACACAGCAGATAATAGATTTTCGTGTGGGAGTTGTTTTAACCAGAAATCAGATCTTGTTAGTCACCAGAGAGTTCACACAGGGGAGAAGCCATTTTCATGTTCAGAATGTGGGAAATGTTTTGTGAAGAATATATCTCTTCTCAATCACCAGAGAGTCCACACAGGGGAAAAGCCTTTTTCATGTTCAGAATGTGGGAAATGTTTTAAATGGAAAACAAATCTTGATAGCCACCAGAGAATCCACAGAAGCGAGAAGCCATTTTCATGTTCAGAATGTGAGAAATCTTTTACAGAGAAAACACATCTCATCACACATCAGAGAACTCACACAGGGGAGAAGCCTTTTTCATGTTCAGAATGTGGGAAATGTTTTGCAAAGAAATCAACTCTTAATACACATCAGAGAACTCACACAGGGGAGAAGCCATTTTCATGTTCAGAATGTGGAAAATGTTTTATAGAGAAATCAAAGCTTATCAGACATCAGATAACTCACACAGGGAAGATGCCTTTTTCATGTTCAGAATGTGGAAAATGTTTTCTAGATAAATCAACTCTTTTTACACATCAAAGAACTCACACAGGGGAGAAGCCTTTTTCATGTTCAGAATGTGGGAAATGTTTTCGCCAGAAATCAGATTTTGTTAAGCACCAGAGAACCCACACAGGGGAGAAGCCTTTTTCATGTTCAGATTGTGGGAAAAGTTTTGTACAGAAATCACATCTTAATATACATCAGAGAACTCACACAGGGGAGAAGCCTTTTTCATGTTCAGAATGTGGGATATATTTTACACGGAAATCATCTCTTAAGAAACATCAGAGACGTCACACAGGGGAGAAGTCTTTTTCATGTTCAGAATGTGGGAAATGTTTTGTAGATAAATCATCTCTTCTTAGTCACCAGAGAAGTCACACAGGGTAAAAGCCTTTTTTATTTTCTTAAATTATATTCTTATTGTTCAGAATACATTTCCTCTTCTCAGACGGGACGTAAGCCCCTTAAGAAAAGTCTTTAAACGAGTATTTGAACCATAAAATCAAATTTTATTGGAAAAAAATCATTATTTAAAACATGATAAAACTAATCACAGTGCTTCACAAATATGGACGGGCTAATAAATATGCAATCTAAACAGTATATGTGTAAACTTTTTATATCCCAATGTCACCAAAAATCATGAATCACTAGTTTACAATATGTTATTCACAAATGTGACTATATTGCTATCTCATGACATGTAAAAGTAAAAATGAATCTAATAATAGCATTGAAAAATACCTATGTCTGTGAAGCAATTGTCACTATTAATTTGTATGGTGCTGTGTAATGACCATGCTGCCACCTTATGGAGAACTTAAAACTACAACCAATATTGTTAATAGTGTAGAAAGGTGCCCATAGGGAACAGAAACAGCTGTCAAAAAGTATGAAGCGCAATCACTATGTCACGTGGACAAAGGGATAAAAGCTAATGAATGGCATTACCTGAATCAATGTTATGTGCTGAAGCCCGTCCGTCCGTTATTGTTCAGAATGTAGGAAATATTTCATACAGAAATCAAATTTTGTTAAGCACCAGACTGAGCAGTCACACAGGTGAGAAGCTTTTTTCCTGTTCTTAATGTGGGAAATGTTTTACTTGGAAATCAATTCTTAATAAACTTCAAAGAAATCACACAGAGGAGAAGCCTTTTTCATGTTCAGAATGTTGAAAACGTTTTAACCGAAAATTGGATCTTCTTAAAGGGGTTGTTCACTACTAGGACAACCCTTTTTTCATGTTTGGCCTTGATAAAATAAAAAAACTCATACTCGGGTCCCGTGTTGGTGCTGTTCCAGCAGTGTTGTGACTCACATTATTTTACACGGAAATCAACTCTTAATACACATCAGAAAAGTCACACAGGGGTGAAACTTTTTCATGTTCAGAGTGTGGGAAATATTTTACATGGGAATCATCTCTTAAGAAACATCAGAAAAGTCACACAGAGGAGAAGCTTTTTTCATGTTCAAAATGTGGGAAATGTTTTAACTAGAAAGTGCATCTTGATAGCCACGGGAGAACCCACACAGAGGAGAATGCCGCGACTGCACCCTACTGGTCTCTGTACAGATTAGAAAGGCCATAGCTGCACAACTAAAAACACAACCTAGGACCTAACCCTTAAATAGGCATTTGAGGAGTTTCTCATACCAGAGAGGAGGCCGCAACACACTGTCAATAAAGGGAAAGAAAAGTGTGAAGTAAGATATGAAAAACCCTGAGTGAGAAACCCATTCATATAGGGCAAAGAAGACAAGCTAATGAGAACCAAAAATAAAAGGAATAAGTATAACTTTCCAGAAACCTAACCTTGGTAGAAAGAAAAGGTACTGGGAGGGAAAGCAAACAGAGAAGGAGGATTGTTTCACCTTTGTGGTGAAACTTACAAAATTCATCCTCACTCACAATTATTTGAATATCATAACAACATTTATCTACAGGAGACTGGTACAGCAATGGGAAGTAAAATGGCTCCACAGTGCGCAAATCTTTTTCTGGCTTTCTGTTGTTTATCCCTCTGTGGATTCAGTGCTGCCTGCAGCCCTCCATTATACATACCACATGTGTTATGCATTTCACAACCCAGAAAGGTGAGAAATTTCTGTTTTCTCACAACTTAATCTGGTAACAGCGCAATTTGCGCTCCCTTTTTATTTATTTTTAGTTTCCAGGTGGAGCATAGGCCTGGGAAAAAACATGGGAATGATGATACCTTATCAAGGGTCTTTGTATGGTGGCAGAAGGTGCCAAAGGTGGGCAGATGGGGGAGGGATTGTAAGGTTGCAGCTGGACATGTCGTGGACGGGAGGTAAGTGTCCTCAAGGTGCCAAGCCTTGGTGATGTACGGAAGACCAATTTTCCTCTTTACTCTCCAAATCACACCTCACCACCTGTGAACTTGACCCAATCCCGTCCCATCTCATCCCCCAACCTTACCACAGTCTTCATCCCAACCCTTACCCACCTTTTCAACCTGTCAATAACAACTGGTATTTTCCCCTCATACTTCAAACATGCCTCGATCACACCCATCCTCAAAAAGCCCTCCCTTGACCCATCCTCTCTGACTAGCTATTGCCCCATATCACTTCTCCCTTACGTCTCAAAACTACTGGAACAACACATCCATTCTGAACTGTCTTCCCACCTCTTCTCCTGCTCTCTCTTTGACCGCCTCCAATCTGGCTTTCGACCGCACCATTCTACTGAGACTGCCCTGACTAAAGTCACCAACAACCAACTAACCACCAAATCCAAGCGACACTACTCTGTCTTCCTCCTCCTAGACCTGTCATCTGCCTTCGACACAGTGAACCATACCCTCTTTCTACAAATTCTCTCATCTCTTGGCATCAAAGACTTGGCCGTATCTTGGATCTCCTCATACTTAACAGACAGGACATTCAGTGTCTCCCACTAACACACCACCTCCTCATCTCACCCCCTATCTGTCGATGTCCCCCAAGGTTCAGTCCTAAGACCCCTGCTCTTCTCCATCTACACCATTGGCTAGGACAACTCATAGAGTCTCATGGCTTTCAGTACCACCTCTATGCTGACGGCACACAGATCTACCTCTCTGGACCCTATATCTCCTCCCTACTAACCAAAATCCCACAATGTCTGTCCGCCATCTCATCCTTCTTCTCTGACAGATTTCTAAAACTTAACATGGATAAAACAGAATTCATGGTCTTTCCGCCATCTCATTCATCCCCCCGCCTGACCTATCTATCAACGTCAATGGCTGCCCACTCTACCCAGTCCCTCAAGCTCACTGCCCGATTAATCCACCTGTCCCCACGCTATTCCCCGGCCTCTCCCCTCTGTCAATCCCTTCACTGGCTCCCCGTTGCCCAGAGAATCCAGTTCAAAACCCTAACCCTGGCCTACAAAGCCATCCACAACCTGTCTCCTTATATCTCTGACCTAGTCTCCTGGTACATACCCGCACGCAACCTCCGATCCTCACAAGATCTCCTTCTCTACTCCCCTCTTATCTCCTCTTCCCACAATCGCGTACAAGATTTCTCCCGTGCATCCCCCCTACTCTGGAATTCTCTACCCCAACATATCAGACTCTCACCTACCATGGAAACCTTCAAAAGGAACCTGAAGACTCACCTCTTCCGACAAGCCTACAATCTGCAGTAACCATTGCTCCACCATACTGGTGCACGACTAGCTCTACCCTCACTTACTGTATGCTGAACTATCCCTTGTAGATATCCCCTGGATTTATAATTTTAACAGCATGATTTTAAAGGAATTCTAATAAACATGAAGTTTTAACACACATTCAGATTCCTATTTGGATGTTTGTTGTTGGATCCTTGCTTTTTGTTGATATCCCTTGTAGATTGTGAGCCCTCGCGGGCAGGGTCCTCGTTCCTCCTGTACCAGTTGTTGTCACGTTTTGTTAAAGATCTTTGTAATAGTTCATGTATGTATACCCCTTTTTCACATGTAAAGCGCCATGGAATAAATAGAGCTATAATAATAAATAATAATAATAATGTAGGACTCGGAAAAGTAGGCTGCAGCACACATAGTGCTGAGAGGTATTTAATGGGCTCGGATTATAGGGCCGTGTTTTACGGGCATCTAAAAGAGCTGGGGTGATCAGCTGCTCACTTACCTCCAGTCCAGGTCTTGGAAGGCCTGATTTAAGACAGCTGAGCTTGTCTCAGTCTGTGTGTGTGTGTTGTGCAAAGTGAGCAGACCTTGCATGTGCTGCTCAGACCTTGCTGAAGGCAGAGAAAGGCATCTGCATTTAAACGACTGAGGCCGCGCTGTATGGACTAGATATTTTGTGTTTTGTTCTGTTATACCTTTTTGGAACCTGAAATAGGCTGTTATGTTTTGTTTCCTGCCTGGTTTATGGACATTTAATAAACCACCAGTTTGTTTGAACCTGCGCACTGCATCCCTGTATGAACCAGCGCCTACCACAGAGCAGACTCCTCACAACACTTTAATATATTTCATCCCACCATCAACTCATCACGCAACTATTCACTCCTGTACTGAATTTAACTTTTTAGACACCTTCAAGCTATTGAACAATGAAATAGAGATGGCCCTGTCCCTCTACATGGGTCAGTCTCCATCCAAAACACATAATAAAACTCTATTGTCTACAACCAACCCATTAGATATGTGATGGTGTGATATGATATGTGGGTATCTTTTTGTGTATAGTTATATTTTACTGATTTTCATAGTGTTCTCTTGTTGCTCTGTGTCCCTCTAATGTTGACTTCTCTTGTAGGATGAGTTGATATTTGTTAATTGATGAATAGCTGGTATTTATCATCTGATATCAGCTCCCACAGTTTATTATACTGTTATCTTTGCCCAGGGTCAGTGAATAATGCTGTTTGCTAAAATGCTAATGACATATTGAACCAGGCTAGCTTGTTGATTTTGCAATGTAATGGAAATACCAGCAATGGGACCTCCCCCCCTGACCTGTGAATGAGGAGAAGGGACTTTTAAATATCACAGCCAGGAGAGACACTGGTGGGATTCTGTATGGGACGAGGATGTGAGGACAGCATGCCAGAGAGAATGGGAGAAGCCTGGATGACTTTGGAAATATTTCTTGAAGGAATATATATGGAGAAACATATGGACTATTTTATCCTCTGTCTGCTGGATTGTTGGACTCTCATCTCCCAGGGCGTTAGTACCATTACCGGACTGCATTCATGTTTATGGACTATTTTTATCCTCTGTGTGGTGGATTGTATATGGACCTTTCAGTATTGCCTATAATAAAGGTCTTGGAATTGTTCAATCTTCTCTTGCTCTGTTGATTGTGTGATGTTGGAGAAGGACCCCGTGACAAGATACAATCGGATATGTTCCAACCCTATGGACAGAGACAACACCTTGGTGGCCTCAGAAGGACTTTTTTGAACGAGGGATACCATACAAGAAGAATTGAAAACCAGATTGCAAGAGCCACCAGAATATCAAGGAATCATCTCCTACATTACAAAACTAAACAAGAAAGCAATCTGGTGCCTCTAATAGTCCCCTAAAATCCAATTAGGGGGGTGCTAAGTAGAGCTACATGGAAATTACAACCATTATTACAAAAAGATGCCCGCTTACAATCTATATTTCCAGATCCCCCACTTCTGTGTTTTAGGCAGCCCCCAAAACTAAAAAGCATCATTTCAGAAGCTCCATGTCCTCACCAACAGCTACAGGAACTTTTCCCTGCAACCAGAAACAAATGTAAAATCTGTCTATTTATAATGAACACAGATAAGATAAAGATTCCCAACTCAAATCAGGAGACAACCACAAGATCCCAAGTACTTTCAGCTGCATCACATCTAATGTAGCGTGCTTAATTATATGTACCAAATGTCCAGATAGGGGTCTGTATGTAGGGGAGACAGGGCAAAAACTTAGAACAAGGATGAATTCTTATCGCCACACAATAAAAGAAAAAAGATTAGATCTACCTGTGGCCTAACATTTTTTTATCCCTGATCACAGCATCATGGACATGAAATTACTTGTATTAAAAGGTAACTTCAAATCTCAGACGGAAAAATGTGGAATTACAAACTTATGACAATCTTTGACACACTCAGGGAGCAGGAATTAATGTGTCACATGGATATATGTCTTTCTACATCAACTAAGGAATGTGCTCCTCAGACTGTTTGGGGGCATCACAATCATGGACCAGATCTCAATCACAGGGCAATAAAACTTTTATACTGCTTCTCAATGAACCGTTCCAATATTCACAGCCACAACTGCTTCTCCCTCTCCCATACTGATAGTTCTGTTTCACGTCACTTGTCTTATCTATTGCATTATTCCTGTGCCCTGTTGTGTATAAATATGTGACTCTTCAGATTTTGTGTTATACTATGTCTACTGAAGAGATCTGAGTAGTCTCGAAAGCTTGTAATTTGTTACCATCTTTTCAGTTAAACAAAGGTATCAACCACTGAAGACTCTCAAATTTTAATATTTTTTTCCAAACAGCAATTTTAAGATCTATACACAGGTCTTCCATGGGATTTAGATCCGGACTCATTGCTGTTCACTTCACAACTCTACAGCACTTTGTTTCCATCCATTTCTGGGTGCTTCTTGATGTATGCTTGGGGTCATTGTCATTCTGGAAGACTCATTACCTAGAACATAAACCCAGCTTTTTGACACTAGGCACTACATTGCCACACAAAATCCTTTCTTAATCTTCAGATTTCAGGATGCCTTGCACACAGTCAAGGCACCCAGTGCCAGAGGCAGCAAAAGAACTCAAAAACATATTTGAACCTCCACCATATTTGACTGTAGTTACTGTGTTCTGTTCTTTTCTTTGTAGGCTTCATTTTGTTTAAACAGTAGAATGATGTGCTTTACCAAAAACTCTATATTGGTCTCATCTGTCCACAAGACGCTTCCCCAGAAGGATTTTGGCTTATTCATGTACATTTTGGCCAACTGCAGTGTAGCTTCTTTATGCCTCTGTGTCAGCAGTGAGGTCCTCCTGGGTCTCCTGCCATAGCGTTTCATTTAATTCAAATGTTGACTGATAGTTCACACTGGCACTGATGCACCCTGAGCATGCAAGATGGCTTGAATTTATTTGGAACTTTAGTGGGGCTGCTTATCCACCATCTGGACTATCCTGCGTTGCAACCTTTCGTCAGTTTCTCTCTTCTGTCCACATCCAGAGAGATTAGCTACAGTTCCATGGGTTGTAAATGTGTTGATTATGTTGCACACCATGGACAAAGGAACATCCAGATCTCTGGAGATGGACTTGAAAAATATCAACAATTTCAAGGTTACAACAATTTTGGTTCTCAAGTCCTCAAACAGTTCTCTTCTTCTCTTTCGTTCTCCATACTTAGTGTGGCACACACATGCACACAATGCAAAGATTGAATGAACTTCTCCCTTTTTTATCTGATTTCAGGTGTGATTTTCATGTTGCCACAATTGAGTTTGAACGAGCTTCACGTGCTTGAAATAAAGTTGTTTACCCACACCCCACAATTTTGACAAGGTGACAACAATTTTGTCCGGCGCATTTTTGGTGGTTTTATGTGAAATTATGTTCAATTTGCCTTTTTTTCTCTTTTTTATTGTGTTGTTCCAATACACACAAAGGAAATATACGGGTATAACAAAACATGTGTAATTGTAATTTTCTGGAACAATTTCAAGGGAGCCAACACTATGGCCATGACTTGTTTTTGTTGCCTTTTAAATGTGTTGCAGCATATCATCCTTTTCATGTTCAGCTATATTAGGAGGCTTGTAGCAATCGCAAATTAGCAGCTTTCCATTATTGCCATTTCCATGTAGATTTACCCATACTGGCTCTACATTGTCGTCATTGAGCACAGGTTATAAATTGGATTTAACGAAAATACCCATCCCTCTATCTTTTGTTTCTTTCCTAACTTTTTAAGTGTAGTGTAACCCTCTGTTTGTCACCCAGTCATGGCTTTCTAGCCAGGTTTCCCTAATGCCCACCACATTGTAATCTGTGACTGACACAAGAGCCTCTAATTCATTCATTTTGTTTGTAAGACCTCTTGCATTTGCCAGCAGACATTTATTACTCCTACTCGCCTACTTAATTTACTTGAATGTCCTAGCCCCCAAAAATCCTCATTGACCCCTACTGTCTCTCTGTCTACTGTATCCCCTTATTTGCACAAGCACCCTCCCTCCCCCCAGATCCTAGTTTAAAAGCTCCTTCATTCATCTGACCATTTTTTCCCGCAGCACAGCTGCACCCTCCCTGTTAAGGTGCAGCCTGTCCCTATCGTAGCGCCTGTAGCTGACAGAGAAGCTGGCCCAGTTCTCCATGAATCCAAACCCTTTCTTCCTGACACTTATTTAACTCTTTAAGATCCAGTTAACTTTCTAGTGATGATAGTGGAATCTGAAGTATTTCTGAAGACACTTCCTTGGAGACCCTGTACTTCAGCTTCTCTCCTAATTCCCTGTAATCATTTTCAAAGACCCTCCACCTCCCTCTAACTTTGTCATTGGTACCCATGCGTACCATGACTGCTGGATTTTCCCCAGCCCCACCCAATAATCTGTCTATCTGATCACATGAAGATCCCCAAATTTACTTAAGAGCTATCTTAAGGACCATAATCTTTCCACTTAACGAGACAATGTGGACGGCACCTGACCCACCTGGAACAAAGCACTCGCCCTACCTCATACTACTTACACCTTTCCAAATCCACCTCAATTATGTCTTGAGGCCCCATCAATTTTTTTTTTAAAAGAGAAGAATAGAAAGAATTATGATTTTCCAGGCAATAGGAAGTTGCAACTTAACTTGCAGGATTTAAAATTTTTATAATTTTATAAGGACCTACAAATTTAGGCACAAACTTTCTAGATGTGATCTTTAAGTGCAGATATTTTGAAGACAACCACACAAAATCTCCCTCCCTAAAGATAGAAGCCTTCCTACCTCTGTGGTTAGCACCACTTTTGGCCTGGTCACTAGCTACCAAAAGATCCCTTTTGACCTCCCTCCAGACCTTAATTAATTGGGGACAAAATCTCTCCTCCTCTGACATGGAGTATTGTAATTCTGAAAAATTCCCAAACACTACAAACTACAGCAGCTAAAAAAAAGCAAGGTCCCGGTAGTCTTAGAGGAATGGTTATTTAGAGCACACTTGGTATGGGACAGAAATTCCACCCGGTCTTTGACAACATTTGACATACTAATACGCGTCTGTGCCCTGGGACTTAAGAGCCAGACCCGTATTAGTACGTCATGGCGATCGCACGCGCACACAGGCTGTGCGGGCGCGATCGCCGCCGGGTGTCAGCTGATTGTCACAGCTGACACCCGGTACTATGTGCAGGGAGCGGTCACGCACCGCTCCCAGCACATTAACCCCCGCGATGCTGCGATCGAAGTCGATCGCAGCATTGCGGAGGCCAGGGGAGGTGATCGCAGATACTCACCTCCTCTTCTGGCTTCCAGCGCTGTCTGCCGTGGCTTCCAGGATGTTGCCATGACGACCCGATGTCGTCATGACAACATCCGGGTCACCAGACAGCAGGAAGATTTTTTGGACATGCACAGTGAACCTCCAAACAATCTTCTCCCTGTCCAGCGCTGACAGCCTGCATGGCACAGGGATGGTGCTGCATTCCTGTGCCATGCAGGCGATCAGAGAAAAAAAAGTCCCAGAGTGGGACAAAGTAATAAAGTATAAAAACTATCAGAAAGTGAGAAAAAAATATAAAAAAAAATTGCAAAAATATAAAAAAAATAATCCACCAAAAATAAAAATATAATGTACCCATCAATATATATTATTATTATTAAAAAAAAAAAAAAAACAATAAAAGTACACATATTTGGTGTTGCCGCATCCGGAACAACCTGACCTATAAAACTGTCCCTCTAGTTAACCCCTTCAGTGAACACGGTAAAAATAAAAATAAAAAATGAAGCAAAAAGCAATGCTTTATCACCATACTGCCAAACAAAAAATGGAATAACACGCGATCAAAAAGACAAATATAAATAAAAATGGTACCGCTGAAAACGTCATCTCGTCCCACAAAAAACAAGCCACCATACAGCTCCATCAGCCGAAAAATAAAAAAGTTATAGCTCTCAGAATAAAGCTATGCTAAAAAATAATTTTTTCTATAAAATTGCTTTTATTATGTAAAAGTGCAAAACATAGAAAAACTATATAAATGTGGTACCGCTGTAAACGTACTGACCCGAAGAATAAACCTGCCTTATCAATTTTACCATACGCGGAACAGAATAAAAAAAAACAAAAAAAACAATTCCTGAATTGTTGTTTTTTGTTTATTCTGCCTTCCAGAAATCAGAATAGAAAGCGATCAAAAAATGTCACGTGCCTGAAAATGGCACCAATAACAACGTCAACTCATCCCGCAAAAAACAAGCCGTCACATGACTGTCTGTCAAAATCTGGAAAAATTATAGCTCTCAAAATATGGCTATGCAAAAACTAGATTTTACAAAAAATGCGTCTTTTAGTGTGTGACAGCTGTCAGTCATAAAAACCCCATATGATTCTGGTATTGCTGTAATCACACCGACCAGAAGAATAAAGTCGTCTAATCACTTATACCGCACGAGGAACGGCGTAAAAAAAAAACTCTCAGGTTAGGGTTGTGCTAGGGTTGGCCTAGAGTTAGGGCTGGGTTTGGGGTTAGGGTTGTGATGGGGTTGGGATTTTTTTCAAAAGTAAGAAAAAAAGATGACGATATGGCGACTAGTGTTGAGCGCAAGTGCTCGCTACTTGAGTTTGAATCGGGTGCTCTGGTATGCATTGAGTATCGTGGGTATTTGAGTGACATGCACGAGTCTCCGCCCCATATGCTTCGCGGCCAAAAAAACTTTGCGGGGATTGCCTGCCATGCACGAGCGATCCCCGCATGTTTTTTTTTGGGTGTCTAATAACCATGAAACATGAGGAGCAGGGACTCGAGCATGTCAATCGAGCACACGCTGTACATGGTGCATACCTGAGTACCCAATGGAAACTCAAGTAGCGAGCACTTGCGCTCAAGGCTAATGACAACTTATTCAATATGATGACCAAATGTTAGAAAATTCTGTGTCGTACCTCTGGGTTCAAAATGTTCACTATACACCTTAATAAAATCCTTGAGGGGTATAGTTTCCAAAATGGGGTCACTTGTGGGGGAGTTCCACTGTTTAGGCACATCAGGGGCTCTCCAAACGTGACATGGTGTCCGCTAACAATTTGAGCGACAATTTGTTAGCGGATACCATGTTGCATTTGGAGAGTCCCTGTGTGCCCAAACATTGGAGCTCCCCCACAAGTGACCCCATTTTGGAAACTATACCCCCCAAGGCACCTATCTAGATGCATAGTGAGCACTTGGAACCCCCAGGTGCTTCACAAATTGATTAGTAAAAATGAAAAAGTGAAAAAAAACATTTTTCATTTTTATGAATCAATTTGTGAAGCACCTGAGGGTTCCAAGTGCTCACTATGCATCTAGATAGGTGCCTTGGGGGGTCTAGTTTCCAAAATGGGGTCACTTGTGGTGGAGCTCCAATGTTTGGGCACACAGGGGCTCTCCAAACGCAACATGGTGTCCGCTAACAATTTGAGCCGACAATTTGTTAGCGGATACCATGTTGCATTTGAAGAGTCCCTGTGTGCCCAAACATTGGAGCTCCCCCACAAGTGACCCCATTTTGGAAACTAGACCCCCCAAGTCACCTATTTAGATGCATAATGAGCACGTGGAACCCCCAGGTGCTTCACAAATTGATTTATAAAAATGAAAAAGTGTTTTTTTTTTTTTTTTTTTCACTTTTTCATTTTTACAAATCAATTTGTGAAGCACCAGGGGGTTCCAAGTGCTCACTATGCATCTAGATAGGTGCATTGGGGGGTCTAGTTTCCAAAATGGGGTCACTTGTGGGGGAGCTCCAATGTTTGGGCATACAGGGGCTCTCCAAACGCAACATGGTGTCCGCTAACAATTTGAGCCGATTTTCCATTCAATTTGTTAGCGGACACCATGTCGCGTTTGGAGAGCCCCTGTGTGCCTAAACATTGGAGCTCCCCCACAAGTGACCACATTTTGGAAACTAGACCCCCCCAAGGCACCTATCTAGATGCATAGTGAGCACTTGGAAACCCCAGGTGCTTCACAAATTAATCCGTAAAAATGAAAAAGTGGAAAAAAAAACACTTTTTTATTTTTACGGATTAATTTGTGAAGCACCTGGGGGCTCCAAGTGCTCACTATGCATCTAGATAGGTGCCTTGGGGGGTCTAGTTTCCAAAATGGGGTCACTTGTGGGGGAGCTCCAATGTTTAGGCGCACAGGGGCTCTCCAAACGCGACATGGTGTCCGCTAACAAATTGAGCCGACAATTTGTTAGCGGATACCATGTTGCATTTGGAGAGTCCCTGTATGCCCAAACATTGGAGCTCCCCCACAAGTGACCCCATTTTGGAAACTAGACCCCCCAAGTCACCTATCTAGATGCATAGTGAGCACTTGGAACCCCCAGGTGCTTCACAAATTGATTCATAAAAATGAAAAAGTGTTTTTTTTTTCACTTTTTCATTTTTACAAATCAATTTGTGAAGCACCTGGGGGTTCCAAGTGCGCACTATGCATCTAGATAGGTGCCTTGGGGGGTCTACTTTCCAAAATGGGGTCACTTGTGGGGGAGCTCCAATGTTTGGGCACACAGGGTCTCTCCAAACGCAACATGGCGTCCGCTAATTATTCAAGCAAATTTTACAATCAAAAAGTCAAATGGCGCTCCTTCCCTTCCGAGCCCTGCCGTGCGCCCAAACAGTGTTTTTTCCCCACATTTGGGGTATCTGCGTGCCCAGGGGAAATTGCACAACAAATTTTGGGGTCTATTTTTTCTTGTTATCCCAGTGAAAATAAAAAAAATTGGGTCTAAAGTAACATTTTTGTGAAAAAAGTTAAATGTTCATTTTTTTCTTCCACATTCCAAAAATTCCTGTGAAGCACCTGAAGGGTTAATAAAGTTCTTGAATGTGGTTTTGAACACCTTGAGGGGTGCAGTTTTTAGAGTGGTGTCACTTTTTGGTATTTTCTGTCATAAAGACCTCTCAAAGTGACTTCAAATATGATGTGGTCCCTAAAAAAATGTTTTTGTAAATTTTGTTGGAAAAATGAGAAATCGCTGGTCAACTTTTAACCCTTATAGCTCCCTAACAAAAGAAAATTGTGCTGATGTAAAATAGACATGTGGGAAATGTTATTTATTAACTCTTTTGTGTGACATATCTCTCTGATTTAAGGGCATAAAAATTCCAATTTTGAAAATTGCAAAATCTTCAAATTTTTTGCCAAATTTCCGTTTTTTTCACAAATAAACGCAAATGATATCGAAGAAATTTTACCACAATCATGAAGTACAATATGTCACGAAAAAACATTCTCAGAATCAGGGGGATCCGTTGAAGCGTTCCAGAGTAATTACCTCATAAAGTGACAGTGGTCAGAATTGTAAAAATTGGCCTGGTCATTAACGTGCAAACCACCCTCGGGGGTTAAGGGGTTAAGCACTTAGCATCGTCAACATACAACAGGTTCTTATGATCGGTCAAGACAGTCACCTTATCTGCTGGACCTCAAATTGACATTTCTCCAGTTTAGCAAATAAATGGTTGCCACGTAGAGCCTGAAGAAACTCTCTGACATGCTCGTGATGCTACTCCAGAGTATGTGAATAAATCAATATGTCATACAGGTAAATCACCACAAGTCTACCCACTAGTGAGCAAAAAATATTATGATATTTTAAAAGACTGAAGGTGCATTGGTTAACCCAAATGGCATCACCAAATTTTCAAAATGGCACTGAGGCGTAATGAATGCGGTCTTCCATTCGTCACCCTGATGTATGTGTATAAGGTTATATGCCCCTCTCAAGTCAAGTTTGGAAAACCATTTAGCTCCAGATAATTGCTTAAACAGGTCCGGTATAAGGGGTAAATGATAGGAATTGTGAGCCGTGATTTTATTAATCTCTCTAAAATCCAAGTACGGATGCAACTCTCCATCCTTTTTTTAACAAGACAAACCCTCACGGCGAGGTGGATGGACGTATATGACACTTAGGGCAGAGACACACAAGGCCATATAACTTGTGCGAGGATCGCATCGCACTGAATGGACTGGCCCGCACCTCTCCTGACCTGAACATGACAGCGTGATGTATTTCTATGTAGCTGTCAAGCTCAGGTCAGGAGAGGTGTCGGCCAGTACGAGATTTATGATGTGATCCTCGCAGGAGAAGTACGGCAGTCTGTCTCTGCCCTCAGCCGGACTCTTCTGAGTATAGTCTATCAAGGCTGCCCTCCCTGGAAGGGGTTAAACATACAATATTTCGGCCTTTTAGCTCCTGGTATGAAGTGGATAGCACAATCATATGCCGCCATATAGTAGACGTCGGGTAACTGGTGATAATCACCTCATGTGTCGTCTATTTGTCTCCAAGCAGGAAAATCCCACGTTACATTCACACATAAAACTGTAGAAAAGGCGGCGCGGGGTAATTGTGCCAGTAGTGAGGGGCAAATAATGCCGGAAATGTCACTGACTGCGGAGACGTCTCCATGTAGCGTCTTCACTCTGGATATCACTGTACAGGAGCCGCACAGTTCACACTGTGCATCCACTGAGGCCCCTGATCATGTGACCCCTGACTCCTCCCCTCCTGTGACCTCATCACAGGTCCTGTGCGCACAGAGCAGCCATATATGTTGTGGCGGCTCTGCAGGTGGAGGTATGTGGAGACCCCCATTACTGGGCGCAGGGGGCATTAACCCCTTCAGCACGGAGACTCTTTTGGGGTCTCTGTGTGGTGTGAACAGTGAGATAACAGCTGTGGACAGAATGCGGCTTAGCTGGTTCCCATCCACATTAGATCCATTCAGACGACTGCAGGATGAAGGACAGAAGCCCAGAGAAGTCCTCACACAACGCCATTATTCATCTCCTAGCTCCAGCACAGTAATGTAGATGCTAGTGATGACATTCGGAGGATTTGCAGCAATATGTGGCAGATACTTGCTGGATCTTCTGCTTTCTGGACCGGTTCTACTTGTAAGTCTTATTAACCCTTTCACCCCAGAGTCTGTTTCACCTTCCTTACAGGTCACTTTTTTCAATTCTGACCAGTGTGTGAAGAATTAAAGCAATGGCAAAGGGAAAAAATTAAAATGTTACTTTTCCCCACAAAAATGTTACTTTACCCCCAAATTTTGCATTTTCAAAAGGGTAACAGGAGAAAGTGCATCATACAATTTGTTGTGCAATTTTTCCTGAGTAAGCCGATATCCTATGTGTGGTAGGAAAACTACTGTTTGGGTGTACGGCAGGGCTCGGAAGGGAAGGAGTCCACTTGACTTTTTGTATGCAAAAATTTTTGGAATCGAGAGCATACCCCATGTCGGCCCCTGATGTGCCTATACAGTGGCAACCCCCCACAAGGGACACAATTTTTGAAGATAGACCCCTCAAGGAATTTATCTAGTTTTGTGGTGAGCACCTGGAACACACAGGTGCTTCACATAATGTTATAATAAGCCGAAGACGAACAACTCCCATACAACAAACTGTAATAATTATGTTATTGAACATATATTAAAAAGACAACAATTAAAAACAAAACCAGAATTAAAAAAGGGAAATCTACTGCAAATGAACAAGTAACAGGTAAAAAAGTTTTACTTATAGTTTATGCCAGATGTGAAAATACATATATAGATCCATATGGAGAAATATCTAATAAACACTAACTATATGATTACTTCATACATATAAATAAAAAGAGCATAGTGCATGTATGAGCACCACATATCTGTTAGTAGTGTCAGTTCATTTTTTAATGTCTCCCCCGAGTGGGACCATATGGAATCTTATGAAAACTCCAGAAATAAAGATATTTGGTCTCATTCAAAATCCATCACGGCTAGTTGCTGAGGTTATGCTATACAAATACAAAATTATTATTATTATTTATATAGCTCCATTGATTCCATGGCGCTGTACATAAGAAGGGGTTACATACAAAATACAGATATCACTTACAGTAAGCAAACTAACAATGATAGACTGGTACAGAGGGAAGAGGACCCTGCCCTTGTGGGCTTACATTCTACTGGATGATGGGGAAGGAGACAGTAGGTTGGGGGGTTGCAGTAGCTCCGGTGTTGTTGAGGTGGCAGCAAGCAAGGTCATGGCAGGCTGTAAGCTTGTTTAAAGAGATGTATTTTCAGGTTCCATCTGAAGGATAAAAGTGTGGTGGATAATCGGACGTGTTGAGGCACAGAATTTCATAGGATGAGGGATATTCGGAAGAAATCTTGGAGGCGATTAACCTCCACCTGTAGAGCCGCCACCACATATATGGTTGGTAGAGACTAAATCCAAGTTGACAAAATATAACTAGTGCTGTGATAGGGTAACAAGAGGTACACAATGTATTCAGGTATATTAATAACCCCTACAGAGCCATCTAGAATTGTTTAGCACAGGCTTTTGCAGAGCCTTTGTACTACCAGTAACGTGGAAGCCCCCTATATTTCCATTGACAGAAGACGCACCTGAGCGGGGACTTGCATTTTTTGTAGATTGAATTGAAGCTTTTTTTGAAAACATTTTACATAACATTTTCTATCACATTTATCCTGCGCTCTACGCTGAGCACTTACATTGGGGTTTCCATCTACAGTGGGGGAAATAATTATTTGATCCCTTGCTGTTTTTGCAAGTTTGCCCACTGACAAAGACATGAACAGTCTATAATTTTAAGGGTAGGTTAATTTTAACATTGAGAAATGGAATATCCAAAAAAATCAAGAAAATCACATTGTATAAATTAGATATTTTTTTGCATTTGGCAGTAAGAAATAAGTATTTGATCCCTCTGGCAAACAACACTTAATACTTGGTGGCAAAACCCTTGTTGGCAAGCACAGCAGTCAGACTTTGTTTGTAGTTGATGATGAGGTTTGCGCACATGTCAGGAGGAATTTTGGTCCACTCTTTGCAGGTCATCTCTAAATCATTTTGAGGCTGTCGCTTGGCAACTCAGAGCTTCAACTCCCTCCATAAGTTTTCTATGGGACATGACCCCATCCATCTTCCTTTCAGCAAGGTGAAGTCATCTTGTCCCCTTTGATGTTCTTAGGGTTGTACTCATTCTTCTTCTTCCTCCAAACATGGCGAGTTGAGTTAATGCCAAAGAGCTCAATTTTTGTCTCATCTGACCATAGCACCTTATCCCAATAACTCACAGAATCATCCAGGTATTCAATGACAAAATTCAGACAAGCCTGCACATGTGCCTTCCTGAGCAGGGGGACCTTGAGGGCACTGCAGGATTTTAAACCTTTAAGGTGTAATCTGTTACCAATGGTTTTCTTGGTGACTGTAGTCCGGGGTGCCTTGAGATCATTAACAAGTTCCAGTCCGTGTAGTTAAAGCCTGATCTCTCACCTTCCTCATGATCAAGGATACCCCACGAGGTGAGATTTTGCATGGTGCCCCAGATCGATGTAGATTGACAGTCATTTTGTATTTCTTCCATTGTCTTACTATTGCACCAACAGTTGTCTTGTTCTCACCCAGCATCTTACTTATGGTTTTGTAGCCCATTCCAGCTTTGTGCAGGTCTATAATCTTGTCCCTGACATCCTTAGAAAGCTCTTTGGTCTTGCCCATTTTGTAGAGGTTAGAGTCTGACTGATTAGTTAAATCTGTGGATAGTAGTCTTTTTCAGGTGATTATATAAGACAGCTGTCTTTAATGCAGGTAATGAGTTGATTAGGAGCGTCTAACTGGTCTGTAGGAGTCAGAACTCATAATGGTTTGTAGGAGATCAAATACTTTTTTTCTCACTGCAAAATGCAAAAAAAATTATCTAATGTATACAATGAGATTTTCTTGATTTTATTTTTTGGATATTCTATCTCTCAATGTTAAAATTAACCTACCCTTAAAATTATAGACTGTTCATGTCTTTGTCAGTGGGCAAACTTACAAAAACAGCAAGGGATCAAATAATTATTTCCCCCCACTGTAAATCTCTGAGTGACATGATTCAGATAAAACCCATTCACTATAACGAGGCAGCAGAGTTACTGTGGACTCCATCTCGTCTCTGTTTAGCGTTGTCTTTTTTGGTCTATTGCGCTTTTATGCTCTCTTAAAAATATGGACACTGCCAAATCATAGGACAGACTTGAGTCCACAATGTCTTAATCTGCCTTATTATAGGGAATCTTCCATTGGGTTTTCCGTCTGAATCACATATTTCAGAGATCTACATGGAAACCCTGATGTAAGCGTAGAGCGCAGGATAAATGTGCGCCAAGCCTTATTGCGATCTTTGGGAGGAAGAATGAACAAATCAACAGCAGGTGAAGAATTGTTTTTATTTATTTTTTATGCCGTTCCTCATGTGGTATAAATGATTAGACGACTTTATTCTATGGGTCAGTACGATTACAGCGATACCAGATTTATATTGTTTTTTATGTTTGGCTGCTGTCACACACTAAAAGATCCTTTTTTTTTTAGAGCTATAATTTTTCATTATCTCTGCCGACAGAGTCATTTAAGGGTTTGCTTTTTGCGGGACGAGTTGATGTTTTTATTGGTACCATTTTCGGGCATATAACATTTTTTGATCACTTTCTATTCCAATTTTTGGGAGGCAGAATGAACAAAAACAAGCAATTGTTTGGATTTTTTTATCTCGTTCCGCGTGTGCTAAAAGGCAGCTTTATTCTTCTGTTCAGTATGATTACTGCGATACTACGATTATATCATTTTTATATTTTGGCGCTTTTACACAATAATAACAATTTTATAGAAAATTAATTGTTTTTGCATCGCTATATTTTGACAGCTATATTTTTTTTCTTCTCTGCTGACGGAGCTGTATTACAGCTTGCTTTTTGCGTGACAAGATGATGTTTTTTGTGATACAATTTTAATTTAAATTCGACTTTTTGATGGTGTTTTATTTCACTTTTTTGGCAGCTTCATGAAAAACCATAGTTTTTGCTACCTTTTTTATTTTTTACACTGTTCACTGAAGGGGTTAACTAGTGTGACAGTTTTATAGATCAGATAGTTCTGGACGCGGTATTTGAGTACCAGGGGGTGACAGTACGAGAGACATAACCAGTCCGTGATGAAAGCACTGGAATTCTGCCTGACCAAAAATGTATTTTTATTCAATAAGGAGTACTTCCACCAGCTCAGGGGCACCGCGATAGGCAGCCCGTGTGCACCATCGTATGCCAACCTGCTCCTGGGCTAGTGGGAGGAAACTATTGTTTTTGGTGACACTTCGCAGTGCCCTGAGGAGAGTATTATCATATGGCTCTGCTACATTGATGATATCTTTGTCATCTGGAAGGGCACTGCGGAGACGTTCAAGGATTTTGTCAAGAAACTCAATGTTAACAATATTGGGTTACATTTTATGTATGAGTTGAATTCATCTAGCCTGGCCTTTTTGTACATTAAAATTGAGATCAATTCCAAGGGTGAAATTATCACTAAGGCACATAGGAAAGAAACGGCCACAAATTCCCTCCTGAGGTGGGAGAGCAACCATCCGGCGCCCCTCAGGAGGGAAATCCCCAAGAGACAATATTTAAGAATGCACCAGAATTGCTCTACCTTGCGGTCCTTCGAGAAGCAGGCAGATGACCTCAAGATAAGGTTTAAAGACAGAGGTTACCCCGAAAGAGCCTTGAGGGAGGCAAACAACGAGGCCTTAAAAAACCTGATCAAAGTGAAACTACACGATTCGTCATGAGATATTGCAATAGAGAGGAGGAGATTAGATCAATCCTCCAAAGGAGTATTAAAGATGGACACAGACATGGAAAATGAGATCACACCTTACCCACAAATCACATACCAAAAAGATAAATCTTTGAGGGATAGGCTAGTGCATAGCCAGTATCAGCTGAGAACCACCCCAACTTGGTTGGATAGAGGAATCAAAGGGTGTTTCACATGTGGGGTAAGATGTAAGATGTGTGAATCGATCCAGTCAATCAATGTTCAGAAGCAATGTTACTGGTATCAGGTACTCCATTCGGCACTTCATAAATTGTCGCACTAAGGGCATCATCTATAAGGGCATATGTGAGTGTGTGGTGGAGTACGTTGAAAAAACAAGAAGAGAATTTCGTAGGCGGGTGGGGAAACATATACGAGATATATGGAATAAAAGAGACACACTGGTCGCTAATCACATAAACCTACTGCATCACGGGGATGTAAGGAAGATCCTATTTATGGGGGTCGAGAAAATTACATCTCCGGTGAAAGGAGGTAACTGGGATAGGTCGATTTTACAGAGGGAGACCCGTTGGATTTTCAACCTCAGAACGGTACACCCGAATGGCCTGAATAAGAAAATGTCCTTAACTCCTTTCTTTGAAATAGAGGTGTAATAGGGACATATAGTCAGGGACAGCCGCCGACGAGTGGGGGCGCCATTGCGCAGGACAGGATGCCAACCTCCGCGTTAGGTAGGTGTGCAGATAGAGAGGGAAACGCTAGGGCATTTATAGATCTTTTCCACCCATTCTTTGGCAGTTTGGTTTGGTAGGGCAGTTCTGTATTGACTAGACACACCTGCCCACACTGTAACAAAACCCTCACTGGCGACAACAGTCGCTGATACATAGCACTCTCTTTGATGTCTCCAACATCGTTGACAGCCATCATTTCTGCTCAGCGTGAATCGATTTTAACCAATGAACAGCACTGAAGTCCACTGTTCCCTCGTCCAGCGTAGATGCTACCTGGCCCATGCAAGTCGATGACGCCTGTGCCTGGTGGTGTGGTCAGGAACCCTAGCAGACCACACTGATGTAAACTGTTTCGAATGGTCTGACATGACACTTGGGTGCCTCTCACCTCCCTTAAATGTGCCTGCAGTTGTGTGGCATTATTCAGTTCCGAAAGGCATTGTTCACAATGAAGCAGTCATCAGTGTGGGGTGTGGCCAAAGGATGTCCACTTCTCTGCCTTTCTGTGACTTTTCCACTCTCTCTGTATCTCTATTGCAACCTGCTGATGATGACACTCTGTGACACTCAAAGCTCAGTGACCACTTTCATCTGAAAACATCCTGCTTCAATTCTAACGCCTACATTTTTTGGGCGATTCATGGATCAAACACTTGTGAATTTTGCCATTAGGCTCCTTGTTAGAGAACAGCAAGTTGTGCAAAGAGTTCTGTAGGGTTTCTAGTCACTCAGCTGCGGTTGAGGAAGGCACCGGTTTCATTAAAATGTCCAGGCTAGTTTATTAGAACTTCATAAACCACTCAGCATAAGCTAACAAAAAGACGCCCTTTTCCGGCACAGTGAAAAACAGAAAGTAAATAGTTCAGACAGTGCTGTGGGTTCGCCTACTCAGGTCAGTGTCCTTTAGCAGACAGCCTGGAGGTCTCCACAGTTCCAGTCACAGACACTGAATGAGACACTTGGCCTTCATTTTATCTGCCATACCACACTCCCGGCTGGGACTATGTGAGCCCCACTCTTTGACTGCTCTTAAACTCGGCCCTGATACGCCCTATTAACCCTCAGCACTATCTGTCCTTGAGTCTGCTTTCCAAAGCTTACATCACCGAAGCTACCAACCTCGATGATATATATCTCCCATCAAGCACCTGTGTTACATGCAAGCCGCCTAAGCTCAGATAGGGGCGAGACCGATTACATGAATTCATTGGAATTCTGGGGGAACCGTTATTCCGGGCGACCATAGGCTGCAGCTTCTCTGAGGCACAGGACAGATTCAATTGCTGACCAGACACATTTGAAAGAGTCCTCATAAACGGTAGAACAGTAACATTTAATGAGGCATGGCCAATGCAATGTACATGTCTCTTTGAGCAACAGGCTCCAGTAATAACAGTACAATCTTCTTTGCAGCACAGCAGTACACAGTCTATTATCCTGTAGCATAGTACAGTACAGTTTAGATGCATACACAACCACAGGCTTTTCCTTCACAAGGTCTCAATTGTACACAGCATTCTTTATCCTGCATGGAGATGGGGGGGGGTTTGATGAGGGAGACGATCCCTATGACAGGATTCCTTCCAGTCCTTATCTTCCTGGTTGACAGTACTCCACACTGTTAGCTCAGGGAGTCTATCTGACCTGTGCTTAGCTTCCCTCCTGACCTGAATTCTGTTTTCTTGCCTTCTGTGAGATACAGATCATAAGCCACCTTTCTCTTCCGCTCTGGACAGACAGTAAACAACTTCCCCACAATCCCCCTGGGGCTCTGCTAAAACACTCCCCTTCTCCTGTGACTGTGTTAACCCCTCTAGTTGCTGGATGCTTCTGGAGCACACTTCCTGTCTCCTGTGCTTGTGTTACTTCTAATAGTTGCTGAATGCTTTTAAAGCAACAGCACTATTTCTGCACGTCACACATGTCCGGCGGCCATCTTACAGTACTGAAACATTGAACAGTTGGACATGTGTATCAAAACATTAAGAGATGGTCACATTAAAGAGGTTATCCACTGCAATGTGTAGTTGGCAGATGGATTTAAACCTAGGAAATAAGGCTTTCTTCAAATACCTTGTGTTTCCAAATGTGCCTGTGAGCGGCGCTATCGTTGTCCTCTTAGCACCATCATGTGACCCCCGGCTGCAGTTGCCTCTGATGTCTGGTGACTTCACGTCAAGTTCCGGAATTGATTGACTGGGCTGTGGGCGGCGTTTCACCACGTCACAGCCCAGCATCGTGTGCGCTCTCTCTTCACTGCTTTCATTAACAGAGTGGCGCAAGCCCGCGAGATGCTGGGCTATGAAGTGATGAAACTTCACAGCCCAGTCAATCATTGAGACTGGGACATCGGTGATGTCGGGTCAACTTCCAGTTCTGGGAGTTGTCATTTTTGCCCAGTCTCTTTCTTATGGTGGAGTCATGAACATTGACCTTAACTGAGGCAAGTGAGGTCTGCAGTTCTTTGGATGTTGTTGTGGGGTCTTTTGTGAGCTCTTGGATGAGTCATCGCTGCACTCTTAGGGTAATTTTGATCGGCCGGCCACTACTGGGAACATTCACCACTGTTCCATGTTTTTTGCTATTTGTGAATAATGGCTCTCACTGTGGTTTGCTGGCATGTCAAAGATTTAGAAATGGCTTTATAACCTTTTGCAGACTGATAGATCTCAATTACTTTGTTTCTCATTTGTTCCTGAATTTCTTTGGATCTCAGCATGATGGCTAGCTTTTGAGGATCTTTTAGTCTACTTCACTTTTTCAGGCAGGTTCTATTTAAGTGATGCCTTGATTGAGAACAGGTGTGGCAGTAATCAGGCCTCTATATGGCGAAATTGAACTCCGCTTCCCAAAGATGTGATAAACCACAGTTAATTTATGTTTTAATGGGGACTTTCAGCAAGGTGAAGTCATCTTGTCCCCTTTGATGTTCTTAGGGTTGTACTCATTCTTCTTCTTCCTCCAAACATGGCGAGTTGAGTTAATGCCAAAGAGCTCAATTTTTGTCTCATCTGACCATAGCACCTTATCCCAATAACTCACAGAATCATCCAGGTATTCAATGACAAAATTCAGACAAGCCTGCACATGTGCCTTCCTGAGCAGGGGGACCTTGAGGGCACTGCAGGATTTTAAACCTTTAAGGTGTAATCTGTTACCAATGGTTTTCTTGGTGACTGTAGTCCGGGGTGCCTTGAGATCATTAACAAGTTCCAGTCCGTGTAGTTAAAGCCTGATCTCTCACCTTCCTCATGATCAAGGATACCCCACGAGGTGAGATTTTGCATGGTGCCCCAGATCGATGTAGATTGACAGTCATTTTGTATTTCTTCCATTGTCTTACTATTGCACCAACAGTTGTCTTGTTCTCACCCAGCATCTTACTTATGGTTTTGTAGCCCATTCCAGCTTTGTGCAGGTCTATAATCTTGTCCCTGACATCCTTAGAAAGCTCTTTGGTCTTGCCCATTTTGTAGAGGTTAGAGTCTGACTGATTAGTTAAATCTGTGGATAGTAGTCTTTTTCAGGTGATTATATAAGACAGCTGTCTTTAATGCAGGTAATGAGTTGATTAGGAGCGTCTAACTGGTCTGTAGGAGTCAGAACTCATAATGGTTTGTAGGAGATCAAATACTTTTTTTCTCACTGCAAAATGCAAAAAAAATTATCTAATGTATACAATGAGATTTTCTTGATTTTATTTTTTGGATATTCTATCTCTCAATGTTAAAATTAACCTACCCTTAAAATTATAGACTGTTCATGTCTTTGTCAGTGGGCAAACTTACAAAAACAGCAAGGGATCAAATAATTATTTCCCCCCACTGTAAATCTCTGAGTGACATGATTCAGATAAAACCCATTCACTATAACGAGGCAGCAGAGTTACTGTGGACTCCATCTCGTCTCTGTTTAGCGTTGTCTTTTTTGGTCTATTGCGCTTTTATGCTCTCTTAAAAATATGGACACTGCCAAATCATAGGACAGACTTGAGTCCACAATGTCTTAATCTGCCTTATTATAGGGAATCTTCCATTGGGTTTTCCGTCTGAATCACATATTTCAGAGATCTACATGGAAACCCTGATGTAAGCGTAGAGCGCAGGATAAATGTGCGCCAAGCCTTATTGCGATCTTTGGGAGGAAGAATGAACAAATCAACAGCAGGTGAAGAATTGTTTTTATTTATTTTTTATGCCGTTCCTCATGTGGTATAAATGATTAGACGACTTTATTCTATGGGTCAGTACGATTACAGCGATACCAGATTTATATTGTTTTTTATGTTTGGCTGCTGTCACACACTAAAAGATCCTTTTTTTTTTAGAGCTATAATTTTTCATTATCTCTGCCGACAGAGTCATTTAAGGGTTTGCTTTTTGCGGGACGAGTTGATGTTTTTATTGGTACCATTTTCGGGCATATAACATTTTTTGATCACTTTCTATTCCAATTTTTGGGAGGCAGAATGAACAAAAACAAGCAATTGTTTGGATTTTTTTATCTCGTTCCGCGTGTGCTAAAAGGCAGCTTTATTCTTCTGTTCAGTATGATTACTGCGATACTACGATTATATCATTTTTATATTTTGGCGCTTTTACACAATAATAACAATTTTATAGAAAATTAATTGTTTTTGCATCGCTATATTTTGACAGCTATATTTTTTTTCTTCTCTGCTGACGGAGCTGTATTACAGCTTGCTTTTTGCGTGACAAGATGATGTTTTTTGTGATACAATTTTAATTTAAATTCGACTTTTTGATGGTGTTTTATTTCACTTTTTTGGCAGCTTCATGAAAAACCATAGTTTTTGCTACCTTTTTTATTTTTTACACTGTTCACTGAAGGGGTTAACTAGTGTGACAGTTTTATAGATCAGATAGTTCTGGACGCGGTATTTGAGTACCAGGGGGTGACAGTACGAGAGACATAACCAGTCCGTGATGAAAGCACTGGAATTCTGCCTGACCAAAAATGTATTTTTATTCAATAAGGAGTACTTCCACCAGCTCAGGGGCACCGCGATAGGCAGCCCGTGTGCACCATCGTATGCCAACCTGCTCCTGGGCTAGTGGGAGGAAACTATTGTTTTTGGTGACACTTCGCAGTGCCCTGAGGAGAGTATTATCATATGGCTCTGCTACATTGATGATATCTTTGTCATCTGGAAGGGCACTGCGGAGACGTTCAAGGATTTTGTCAAGAAACTCAATGTTAACAATATTGGGTTACATTTTATGTATGAGTTGAATTCATCTAGCCTGGCCTTTTTGTACATTAAAATTGAGATCAATTCCAAGGGTGAAATTATCACTAAGGCACATAGGAAAGAAACGGCCACAAATTCCCTCCTGAGGTGGGAGAGCAACCATCCGGCGCCCCTCAGGAGGGAAATCCCCAAGAGACAATATTTAAGAATGCACCAGAATTGCTCTACCTTGCGGTCCTTCAAGAAGCAGGCAGATGACCTCAAGATAAGGTTTAAAGACAGAGGTTACCCCGAAAGAGCCTTGAGGGAGGCAAACAACGAGGCCTTAAAAAACCTGATCAAAGTGAAACTACACGATTCGTCATGAGATATTGCAATAGAGAGGAGGAGATTAGATCAATCCTCCAAAGGAGTATTAAAGATGGACACAGACATGGAAAATGAGATCACACCTTACCCACAAATCACATACCAAAAAGATAAATCTTTGAGGGATAGGCTAGTGCATAGCCAGTATCAGCTGAGAACCACCCCAACTTGGTTGGATAGAGGAATCAAAGGGTGTTTCACATGTGGGGTAAGATGTAAGATGTGTGAATCGATCCAGTCAATCAATGTTCAGAAGCAATGTTACTGGTATCAGGTACTCCATTCGGCACTTCATAAATTGTCGCACTAAGGGCATCATCTATAAGGGCATATGTGAGTGTGTGGTGGAGTACGTTGAAAAAACAAGAAGAGAATTTCGTAGGCGGGTGGGGAAACATATACGAGATATATGGAATAAAAGAGACACACTGGTTGCTAATCACATAAACCTACTGCATCACGGGGATGTAAGGAAGATCCTATTTATGGGGGTCGAGAAAATTACATCTCCGGTGAAAGGAGGTAACTGGGATAGGTCGATTTTACAGAGGGAGACCCGTTGGATTTTCAACCTCAGAACGGTACACCCGAATGGCCTGAATAAGAAAATGTCCTTAACTCCTTTCTTTGAAATAGAGGTGTAATAGGGACATATAGTCAGGGACAGCCGCCGACGAGTGGGGGCGCCATTGCGCAGGACAGGATGCCAACCTCCGCGTTAGGTAGGTGTGCAGATAGAGAGGGAAACGCTAGGGCATTTATAGATCTTTTCCACCCATTCTTTGGCAGTTTGGTTTGGTAGGGCAGTTCTGTATTGACTAGACACACCTGCCCACACTGTAACAAAACCCTCACTGGCGACAACAGTCGCTGATACATAGCACTCTCTTTGATGTCTCCAACATCGTTGACAGCCATCATTTCTGCTCAGCGTGAATCGATTTTAACCAATGAACAGCACTGAAGTCCACTGTTCCCTCGTCCAGCGTAGATGCTACCTGGCCCATGCAAGTCGATGACGCCTGTGCCTGGTGGTGTGGTCAGGAACCCTAGCAGACCACACTGATGTAAACTGTTTCGAATGGTCTGACATGACACTTGGGTGCCTCTCACCTCCCTTAAATGTGCCTGCAGTTGTGTGGCATTATTCAGTTCCGAAAGGCATTGTTCACAATGAAGCAGTCATCAGTGTGGGGTGTGGCCAAAGAATGTCCACTTCTCTGCCTTTCTGTGACTTTTCCACTCTCTCTGTATCTCTATTGCAACCTGCTGATGATGACACTCTGTGACACTCAAAGCTCAGTGACCACTTTCATCTGAAAACATCCTGCTTCAATTCTAACGCCTACATTTTTTGGGCGATTCATGGATCAAACACTTGTGAATTTTGCCATTAGGCTCCTTGTTAGAGAACAGCAAGTTGTGCAAAGAGTTCTGTAGGGTTTCTAGTCACTCAGCTGCGGTTGAGGAAGGCACCGGTTTCATTAAAATGTCCAGGCTAGTTTATTAGAACTTCATAAACCACTCAGCATAAGCTAACAAAAAGACGCCCTTTTCCGGCACAGTGAAAAACAGAAAGTAAATAGTTCAGACAGTGCTGTGGGTTCGCCTACTCAGGTCAGTGTCCTTTAGCAGACAGCCTGGAGGTCTCCACAGTTCCAGTCACAGACACTGAATGAGACACTTGGCCTTCATTTTATCTGCCATACCACACTCCCGGCTGGGACTATGTGAGCCCCACTCTTTGACTGCTCTTAAACTCGGCCCTGATACGCCCTATTAACCCTCAGCACTATCTGTCCTTGAGTCTGCTTTCCAAGGCTTACATCACCGAAGCTACCAACCTCGATGATATATATCTCCCATCAAGCACCTGTGTTACATGCAAGCCGCCTAAGCTCAGATAGGGGCGAGACCGATTACATGAATTCATTGGAATTCTGGGGGAACCGTTATTCCGGGCGACCATAGGCTGCAGCTTCTCTGAGGCACAGGACAGATTCAATTGCTGACCAGACACATTTGAAAGAGTCCTCATAAACGGTAGAACAGTAACATTTAATGAGGCATGGCCAATGCAATGTACATGTCTCTTTGTACTGTTATTACTGGAGCCTGTTGCTCAATCTTCTTTGCAGCACAGCAGTACACAGTCTATTATCCTGTAGCATAGTACAGTACAGTTTAGATGCATACACAACCACAGGCTTTTCCTTCACAAGGTCTCAATTGTACACAGCATTCTTTATCCTGCATGGAGATGGGGGGGGTTTGATGAGGGAGACGATCCCTATGACAGGATTCCTTCCAGTCCTTATCTTCCTGGTTGACAGTACTCCACACTGTTAGCTCAGGGAGTCTATCTGACCTGTGCTTAGCTTCCCTCCTGACCTGAATTCTGTTTTCTTGCCTTCTGTGAGATACAGATCATAAGCCACCTTTCTCTTCCGCTCTGGACAGACAGTAAACAACTTCCCCACAATCCCCCTGGGGCTCTGCTAAAACACTCCCCTTCTCCTGTGACTGTGTTAACCCCTCTAGTTGCTGGATGCTTCTGGAGCACACTTCCTGTCTCCTGTGCTTGTGTTACTTCTAATAGTTGCTGAATGCTTTTAAAGCAACAGCACTATTTCTGCACGTCACACATGTCCGGCGGCCATCTTACAGTACTGAAACATTGAACAGTTGGACATGTGTATCAAAACATTAAGAGATGGTCACATTAAAGAGGTTATCCACTGCAATGTGTAGTTGGCAGATGGATTTAAACCTAGGAAATAAGGCTTTCTTCAAATACCTTGTGTTTCCAAATGTGCCTGTGAGCGGCGCTATCGTTGTCCTCTTAGCACCATCATGTGACCCCCGGCTGCAGTTGCCTCTGATGTCTGGTGACTTCACGTCAAGTTCCGGAATTGATTGACTGGGCTGTGGGCGGCGTTTCACCACGTCACAGCCCAGCATCGTGTGCGCTCTCTCTTCACTGCTTTCATTAACAGAGTGGCGCAAGCCCGCGAGATGCTGGGCTATGAAGTGATGAAACTTCACAGCCCAGTCAATCATTGAGACTGGGACATCGGTGATGTCGGGTCAACTTCCAGTTCTGGGAGTTGTCATTTTTGCCCAGTCTCTTTCTTATGGTGGAGTCATGAACATTGACCTTAACTGAGGCAAGTGAGGTCTGCAGTTCTTTGGATGTTGTTGTGGGGTCTTTTGTGAGCTCTTGGATGAGTCATCGCTGCACTCTTAGGGTAATTTTGATCGGCCGGCCACTACTGGGAACATTCACCACTGTTCCATGTTTTTTGCTATTTGTGAATAATGGCTCTCACTGTGGTTTGCTGGCATGTCAAAGATTTAGAAATGGCTTTATAACCTTTTGCAGACTGATAGATCTCAATTACTTTGTTTCTCATTTGTTCCTGAATTTCTTTGGATCTCAGCATGATGGCTAGCTTTTGAGGATCTTTTAGTCTACTTCACTTTTTCAGGCAGGTTCTATTTAAGTGATGCCTTGATTGAGAACAGGTGTGGCAGTAATCAGGCCTCTATATGGCGAAATTGAACTCCGCTTCCCAAAGATGTGATAAACCACAGTTAATTTATGTTTTAATGGGGAGTTGGGGGGGGGGGCAATCACTTTTTCACACAGGGCTCTGTAGGTTTGGATTTCTTTTTCCCTTAATAATAAAGACCTTCATTTAAAAACTGCATTTTGTGTTTACTTGTGTTATCCTTGTCTAATATTTAAATTTCTTTTGTGATCTGAAACATTTAAGTGTGAAAGACATGTGAAAGAATAAGAAATCAGGAAAGGGGCGAACACTTTTTCACACCACTGTTGGTTTTATTAGTAGATGTAAAGGAATCTAAATACTGTACAATAATCTCCTCATATGTTCCCCTTATTATCTCCAGTAATTGTATTATTACACTGGATTTTTATGATGTTACATCGGCTCATCATCTTCTCATTCAGGTCTCTACAATATCGGATCCTCTTAGTGAATATCTTCTATATAAAAGAATTTTCCTGAATTACGCATCAAAGATGGATATGGACAGAGACAAGATGGCGGAGAGGATATTACACCTCACCCTAGACATCCTCTTCCGTCTTACTGGAGAGGTGAGAGATTCTGATGATGTCACATTACACCATTCTTATCTATGGGAATAACAGATGGACAGAACTGGAGAGGTGAGGACTCTGGAAATGTCTGGAGTGAGATTTATTAATGTGTCTCTCCATAACCAGGATTGCACAGTAGTGAAGAAGACTTCTAGTGAGCGCTGTCAGGACCCTGTGTCTGAGGGATGGGGAAGACCCCTGAGCCCAATCACGAGGCCTTCACCTCACCACCTAATACATGAGGACATCAATGACCAGAAGATCCTAGAACTCACCTACAAGATGATTGAGCTGCTGACTGGAGAGGTGACACTGCTGGGAATGCTGGGACATTATACAGTAATGTTATGAAGGGATCGGGGGGATGACGGTATCATTGTATATGTCAGGTTCCTATAAGGTGTCAGGATGTCGCTGTCTATTTCTCCATGGAGGAGTGGGAGTATTTAGAAGGACACAAAGATCTGTACAAGGACGTCATGATGGAGGTTCCCCAGCCCCTCACATCACCAGGTAATAGACAGGACTAAATACACACGGCCTATAATTATCTGTATGTAAAGAATGAATTCAGTCCCTGTATGTGTTTCCTCCAGATCTATCCAGTAAGAGGACAACACCAGAGAGATGTTCCTGTCCTCTTCTTCCACAGGACTGCAAACAAGAAGATCCCAATGTTCCTCAGGCTCATCAGGTAGATGGAGAGAAGGTGTCATGAGATCTCCCCTATGATGTGTAGACGGCTGTGAAGATCTTGTACTCAGTCTTGTTTTATCCACCAGTATTATATGTTTTATACTTGTGTAATGAGAATGGTGGAGATGGCAGGATTAGAGCTGATCATAGATGTGACTTCTCCATCTGTCTGTGACTTTTATAATATTTGTTTCAGGGTGAAGATCTGACCCATATTAATACTACAGAGACATATGTGAGGGATGATGATCGGTGTAAAGAGGAGATTCCTACATATGACTACCCAGGTGAGTAGTAATCACTAAATGCAGAGAAGTCACAGATTCTTCTCAGTCACCAGCTGTGGCTGCTTTATTGGTTGTGTAGTCCGGCTGTATCACAATTGTGTGATCACCATTTTGCCTCTAGACCACAACATTCTCTTCCACCCAAAACTGTTTGAATGGCTTTGAACATTGAAAGACCTTTTCCATAGAACTTATAACCTGGAGGATCCACCTACCCCCTGGGATTAGATGATGCTGACTGTTACCTGCCCAGATCTGTAAACTACAAAGTAAAATGACAGCGTATGTAGAATGTGCTGACAAGTGAGAAAATCTCTTGTAGAAAAATATTATGATGGGCCTCTTAGAGAAAGCGGAGGGTAATGATGCTGTTGGCTTCCTAGTTCCCTGATATCTTATTGGATGAATCTACCTTCCCTCCCTTCTGTGCTGTTGAATGTCCTCATATGGTCCCTACAAGACCAGGTCCAGTCTCCCTGACCTAACTTAACTTTTATGATTGAAAATATTAAATGTGCAGTGAGGGCCACGTGTGAATTTCTGTACAATAACAGCAGATTTACCCTTTATCCTGACTTTTCAATTTCTTTTTAAACCGACTAACTTCAAAACAGATTGTGATAAACTATAAAGAAAACATTACACCTGTGCCACGATATATCTCTAAGCTGTGCGTGGCTGATGGCTGTAATATACATTTATTCACGTCTGCAGGAAATGTGTGGCCATGGCTCGAGTCCTGGTTTCATGGATTTGTTGAGGGAGGGCAATAACCCTTCACGGTTGACCAAGTGAGTGTCAAATTATTATATTGATTGCAATCCACAGAAAACCAAACGGAAACAATGTTCTGTATTGGGAGGATTCAAAGAATCTCTGATCCCTTTTATTTTGCTTAGCATTTTATATTGTTTTGAGCATATCAATAGCCAATCAACTCTGCAGCCATACTACAGTCCTACAGGCTGACCGATGTTAGTACAATTATTACGGAAACACATATATGGTCATATTAGTTCGAAGCACGATGGAATTTTACAAGGTCAATCCTGGCCTAAACTAGTTAGATAACAGGAGCGGAGTGTCTGACAAAATACAAAATGTTCTTGTGAGAAAAGTTAGTGTGGGAAAGATGAAGCGAGAGAAAAGATGGAAAGAATGTATGTTATGCAAGGAGTGATAATAACATGATTTTGAAACAAGCAGACAAAATGGAGCTGCTATAGCATGAATATCAATATGTCCTTTACATTTTCCCCCCTAAAAATTATGTTATTATCAACATTAGAGGTGCTATCCCAGGGTCATGCTTTGAGCCTGAGGGACATTGGTCTTCGCTCAATTAGTGCCCTTGTTACCAATCGAGGCTATCGCGGCATGTCCATCCCCCCTTGTTGGTTGATATAATCATAAAGCTCTGATCTTCAGACGTAAGGTTTGTCAGGGCGTGCGGGTAAAGGTCATCATTCCCTTGCCATCCAGGTCCTCAATGCTGGTTACATCTGGGAGGTCCGTGTACAGTAGCACTGAATGTCGGTTAACAGCGTCCTCCTTGCTCTCTGCTGACTGGCAAGTTTTCCTCATGCAAAATGGGATACAATAAAAGACTAGTTTTAGTAAGACATATATTACCAAGATGCAAGCAGCAATATGCAACACTCCTTGTAATATTCCAGCAATCCACCCACCAATCCCTTTAAACCAATTAGCAGGATTCAAAAAGGAAAATGTATCAGACCACCAATTGTCTTTGGTCAATTCTTTATGTTTGTTATACTCTTCCCTGAGTTTCCTAATGTCCTCCATTTTAGTCTTTAACCGTATGGTAGAGTCGGGATCAATATAGTGACAACAGGCTGGGCTTATAACCTGACACATCCCTCCTTGAGTTGCTGTCAAATAGTCCAGCACTAAAGTATGTTGATTAGCCACTATGATAAGTTGATTCTGCACCGCAACAGTAGTATTAATTACTTTCAAAATATTCCAAATCTGGTCATCTAAGTAATCAGTGACCTCCAATAATTTATCCCACATTTGTGTTACCATAGGGTAGAGGAAGACAGTACTGGCTATCTTATTGGGTATACTAATTTGTACTAAATGAGGTCTTCCTGATGGGCGTGGGGTGTTGTTCTTGGCACGTTTATAGATGGTATGAAGAGGGATGGCTCTCATATCTACTTTACTATAGGGAATAAGATAAGTGGCTGGAGTTAGCCGGGCCAACGTACAAGTCCCCCCTACTCCGACTGGGAGCCATTTATATGCATTATTCCCACAGACCCAATATGTGGCTGATGGCAGATCCCATAAAGCAGACTGCTGTAATACTAACTTATGTACCAAATCAATAAAAACGGTGTTATTTGATAACATACACCATGAAGGCATTTGTCCCAGGGGGCTACAATATCCATCATTCGGACTGCCAAATGTTGGATCACTAGGCTTATATTCAGAGGATTCATTACAAGGGATATTACCAGATATTTTATAACATGTGTCATTGGTACCTTTTATAAACAGATTTGCATGTACCCATGAGTGATTATGAATGTATCTTTCCAACAATGACGGTTTAAAAGCATCTGCCATACTAGAGGTAGCATTAAAACTGATTTGTAGACCTTCAGTTGGTATGAAGCCTAAATTAGTCTAGGAAGACTTGTTTCTGGGCACCCATTTGTTTCCTTTAAGGGCAGGAAATTTTAGGTGTCTACTGGTGGCAGTAAGATTTCCTTGCCACCAGGGGAGATACAGTGGTGTTCCATAATCTACTAAACTTAGTAGCGTTATTAGCAAGGGCGTCGCTACAATTGGGCCAGTTTAGTATTTCTTCCAGAGTGACTGGGACCGCCAGAAAAGGCATACTAGTGGCTGAAACTGGTGAGTGAGTACATATCCAACAGTCACTGATCGGGTTGTTCTCTAATTGACTCAATTCCTGTACCAAAATCTGGTGGTGAGTAATGAACTTGTTATTAAAAGGGTCAGTATTCTGTTGTAGGCTATTCCTGGTATTGATTAATCTAACCATACATATTATCATAAAACATCTCAGGATGGTTGACGTTTGCAATGTGAAGCATGGATCCATGTTGAACTCCCTTCAAGTTTTACTGCACTTGGTATGGTCCGTCATACAATGGTACTAGTCCGTGTTTCCAAACATGCCTCTTCACATACACATAAACTCCGGGCTTGAGGGTATGATAACCTTCTGCATCAGCTGGATCTGGAATAGAAGATGATACTAACGCATGGGTGTTAGTTAAGGCTTTGGCAAGCTGAATCACATATTGCACAACATGATCTGTTTCTTCTGATAATTGTTGTGGGGTAAATCGAGCTATAGCTGGTTATTACCCAAATAGTATCTCATAGGGTGACAGTTTGTTTCCCTATGGGGGTGGTGCGTATGTGGTATAATGCAATGGGAAGGAGTTCAGGCCACTGGGCCGTAGTCTCCTGCATCATTTTGGTCAATTGCCTTTTCAGTGTGCCATTCAATCTCTCCACCTTGCCGCTTGACTGAGGATGGTAAGGAGTATGCAGCTCCACTGTTGATCCGATCATGGTAAGTATTTCTTGATATGCGCATGAGGAAAAGGCTGGTCCCTGATCACTTTCGATAACTTCTGGGACTCCATACCGGAAAACTTCTTCGGAGACCAGCTTCTTGGCAGTCATGTTTGGAACGGCGAATGCTTCTGGCCAGCTGGAAAACATATCCACTACCACTAAGCAGTATTCATATCGTCCTGCTTTAAGGAGAGTGATATGATCAACTTGCAATTGTTGGAACGGATACTCTGGTTTAGCAAGGTGTTTTGTCGGTACATTCTGTAATCTGCCTGGGTTGCAGGTTTGGCATATTGTGCAACCTTGTTTTGTGCGCTCAACACGGTGGAAATTCCTGGGGCCCAATAGAGTTTCTGTACCAGTAGCAAAGCTTGATTCTTCCCTCAATGCACCGGTCCATGGGCCCAGGCTGCAACGGCCTGATATAGGAGTCGAGGCAAACAATACAGTTGTCCCTTTTTCCATAGCCCATCTATCAATTTAGCACCCGCCTCCTTCCATGACTGGTGTTCTTCTTTAGAGACTTTTTGCTATGTGCAGCGTAGCTTTGTGATTGGAGGGACCGGTTGATGATTTTTCAGCAGGTTGATCCTGGGTTGGCACGGAATTTAGCTGTTTGGTCTGCTGCCGCGTAACAGCCATGGACATGGATGTTGGAAGAAGAGCTGCTTGCTTAGCATGGAGATCAGCAAGTGCATTACCTCTTGCTTCAGGGGCATCTGGTCAGGTATGAGCTTTTACCTTTACAACAGCCAACTGTCTTGGTAGTTGTACTGCTTCCATCAATTGTCTGACTCTTTCAGCATTTTTCACAGGAGAACCTGCAGTCGTGACAAAGCCTCTCCTTGCCCAGATCTCCCCAAAGTCATGTGCAATCCCGAAGGCGTATCTCGAGTCAGTAAATATACACTGTGTTCCAAATTATTATGCAAATAATATTTTCTCAGATTTTCCCAAATTACCTATATGAATTGCAGTCATTTTAATTTTCCAGTCAAATAACTATTAGAGTACAATTGAAAGGTTTTTGTACAAACTGCCTATGATAACAGTATATTTAAAAAAAAACAAAAAAAAACTCAAACTGCACTCAAAATGCATGTTCCAAATTATTATGCACAGCAGAGTTTTCAACCTTTTAATTTTAATAAAGAACAAAAAAATGGTCATTTTTGAAATTATAAGCATTAGCAGGTTATTACAAACTGAAATCAAACAGTTTTCAACTCAAAACTTTATTCTAGGTGATGTTACATTTGCACATAGGACCCCTTGTTCGAAAGGAGCTTCTGAACTCTCTCGTCCATTGAATTTGTCAGGTTTTGGATGGTTTCTGCTTTAATTGTTTTGCATGAGGACAGAATACCCTCCCAGAGCTGTTGCTTAGATGTGAACTGCCTCCCGCCATCATAGACACTCCTTTTGATGATGCTCCAGAGGTTCTCAATGGGGTTGAGGTCAGGGGAGCATGGGTGCCACACCATAAGTTTGTCCCCTTTTATGCCCATAGCAGCCAGAGATGCAGATGTGTTATGTGCAGCATGAGATGGGGCATTATCATGCATGAAAATGATCTTGCTGCGGAATGCACGGTTCTTCTTCTTGAACCATGGAAGGAAGTGCTGTTTGAGAAACTCAACATACATTATGGAGTTCATCTTTACCCCTTCAGGGATCCTAAAAGGGCCGACAATCTCTCTCCCCATGATTCCAGCCCAAAACATTACTCCACCTCCTCCCGTAGCCGTGTTTGCATGGGGTGTCCATCAACCAGCCATCCTCCACTCCATCCATCTGGACCATTGAGATCATTTCATGCATGATAATGCCCCGTCTCATGCTGCACATAACACATCTGCATCTCTGGCTGTTATGGGCATAAAAGGGGACAAACTTATGGTGTGGCACCCATGCTCCCCTGACCTCAACCCCATTGAGAACCTCTGGAGCATCATCAAAAGGAGTGTCTATGATGGCGGGAGGCAGTTCACATCTAAGCAACAGCTCTGGGAGGGTATTCTGTCCTCATGCAAAACAATTGGAAGCAGAAACCATCCAAAACCTGACAAATTCAATGGACGAGAGAGTTCAGAAGCTCCTTTCGAACAAGGGGTCCTATGTGCAAATGTAACATCACCTAGAATAAAGTTTTGAGTTGAAAACTGTTTGATTTCAGTTTGTAATAACCTGATAATGCTTATAATTTCAAAAATTACCATTTTTTTGTTCTTTATTAAAATGAAAAGGTTGAAAACTCTGCTGTGCATAATAATTTGGAACATGCATTTTGAGTGCAGTTTGAGTTTTTTATTTTTTTAAAAATATACTGTTATCATAGGCAGTTTGTACAAAAACCTTTCAATTGTACTCTAATAGTTATTTGACTGGAAAATTACAATGACTGCAATTCATATAGGTATTTTGGGAAAATCTGAGAAAATATTATTTGCATAATAATTTGGAACACAGTGTATTCACACGTTTTCCTTCGGCCTGTTGACAAGCAGCAATCAGAGCTTTGAGCTCTGCTTCATGTGCTGACATACTGGGAGGTAAGGCTGCAGCCTCTACCAATGTATCTTCAGTTGTGACAGCATATCCAGTATGAAACCTGCCAGAGGTGTCAGCATATCTGGATCCATCCGTATATAACGTAAGTCCTGGGTCATCCAAGGGTACTTCCCCCCACTAAAACAAGTGAAGTTGACTCCGCAGTAATTAGTTCCAGACAATCATGTGGTGGAGCATCTTTCCCCTCTCCTTCAGGTGCTGGTAGCAGGGTGGCCGGGTTGATGGTGGTGCACCGGTGTAATTTCACATTTTCTGGCAAAATCAACGTACACTGCAGCTGCGGGTGTCTCTGTGTGGACAGATGTTTAGGTTGCTGTAAAGCAAAAACAGCTGCAATATCGTGTGGAGCATAAAGGTGAGTCTCATGTCCAAGGATGATGTCCACCGTTTTTTCAAGTAACTGCTGTGTAGCGTGAACCGCTCGTAGACAGCTGGGGGAGGCCCTGGCTACCGGGTCCAGACGCGCTGAGCAATAACCGACCGGGCGCTGCTTTGTACAGTTTCTCTGTGTGAGTACCCCGGCGGCATGCCCTCCTGTCTCAGAGACATACAAATGGAAAGGTTGAGCATAATCTGGGTTTCCAAGGGCAGGGGCTGTCATTATCCTTGATTTTAGTTGCTCAAAGGCTTGTTGCAGCAGTTCTTGGTGGTCCTTGTTGTTTACACCAGCCAGAGTGTCTTCTTTTAATGCATCATATAGGGGTTGCATCAGACGTGAAGCGCCTGGGATCCATTGTCTACAACATGTACATAGTCCGAGGAACCGTTGCAGCTCTATGGGATCTTTTGGGAATGGTAGTAGGTAGATGGTCTTTCTTTCTTCTGTGAGATGTCTGGTACCCTGAGTAAGGCAGTGGCCTAAGAAAACCACTTGACCAAGGCAAAACTGAAGTTTCGAGGCTGAGACTCGACAATTCAGTTTTGCTAGATGCTTGAGGAGGCTAACACTGGCCCTGATGGACACTTGCTCCATGGGGGCACACAAAAGAAGATCATCAACGTATTGTAATAGTACGACCTCAGAGTTGTCCAGCTGCCACGGCAGCAGACAGCTAGACATGTTCTTTGCAAACTGATTAGGGCTATTCTGCACTCCCTGCGGCATCACCGTCCAAGTCAATTGCCTGCCCTGATATGTAAATGCAAACAGAAACTGACAGTCTTTATGTAGTGGAATGCTGAAAAAGGTGTTTGCTAAATCAATTACTGTAAACCAGGCTGCGGTAGATGGTATTTGTGAGAGAAGTGTATGTGGGTTAGGCACCACAGTAGTTTCCAAGACTGTCGCTACATTTACTGCCCTCAAATCCTGCACCAATCGATAAGCGGGCGGCTGCCCCGGTTGGGATTTTTTCCTTACGGGGAACAACGGCGTATTGCACGGGGAGACGCAGGGGATTAGTGCCCCTTTCTCTAACAAGGTGTGAATTTGCTGGTGTAGACCTTGTTCTTGTGCATGTGTGAGCGGGTACTGGCGAACCTTGGGAAAGGGCGCTCCGGGCTTGAGGTACACCTGTATTGGTTCTACCGGCAATCACCCAATGTGGTCTGGGCCTTGTGACCACAGAAGGGATTTCCTCTGTGTATGGAGCTAACCTGGGATCTTTTGGGAGATTTCCAATCGTATCTGATATGTTAATCATAACCGTGGGTAGCGCCCGTAAGATGCAGACCTCCTCTATGTGTGCATCAGAGTTTGGATCCTTTAAACCATTGACCATTGTCCTGGTATTGAATTCGGGATCAGAATTTAGACAAGAGGTCTGCTCCTAAAAGATTTACCCGGCAGGTCGGGGATATGACAAATTGTGCCATTACTTCCGGAAATGGGCCAATCGGAATAGGTTTAGTGAGAGTGTGTTTGTTAGGTCTGCCATCTACACCGATCAATATTAGATTGTCGTTAGAAAATTGGACTGGGAGACCCTGGGGCAGTTCAGTGGATTTTAAAATGGAGTTGACTGCCCCAGTGTCTACCATGAACTTCACCGGATTCCCTCCTACTGGGATAACTACAGATGAACAGAGCCCGGGCGTGGTTACGGGCATCACGATGGCAGACTCTGGTTGGCCTCCATTTCAGAATGGATGGTCTTGGGGGACATTTTCTCGTGAGTCTCGTGGGCCGGGCGTCCTATTTCTAGATAGGGGGGCTTGGGCAGTGCACTGGCTAGCAGGGGTGTGACAGTCCCTTTGGAAATGTCCCGTCCGGCCACACCTCCAACAATGAAGATGGGAATTCACTACTGGTCTTTTCCCGGGATACATTACTCGCTGATCAGGTACCGCCATGGGGTAATAGTGAGGCTGTAAGGGAGGATACTGTGTTGCGGGTACTGTAGGTGCTGCAACTGCCACTGCAGCGGGTTTTGATTTGGGCTTAACCGCAGAAGCGGTCCGGCCGACACTTTTCTGGAAGCTTTTTGCTACCTTTAGGGCATCTCCTGGGGTGGCTGACTCAACATCTGGTCATACAGCCAATATCGAGTCCTTGATTTCAGTCCGTAACCCCTGGATAAAGGCGGATACTAACAGCTGGCAATGAGTTTTAGTATGTAAGGAGAACCCAAGGTCCTTATAGACCTGCATAAGGCGCCCATTAAACTTCTCAGCTGACTCTCCCTTCTCTTGAGTGACATCTGTGAGGGTAGTGGATTGATCAGCCAACTTATCCTGAGCCCATATTTTAAGGGCTTGACAGAAGTCAACCCAACTCTCATACGTATTGGTGTCTAATGCTCTATTATATGGGACAGCTGCGTCTACCATGGGATAATATCCTTCACCGGCTTTTACATGGAGCAGGTGTAAAAGATCTTTCCTTGTTGTTGAATATATCTCTCTATCTGCGGCCATGCCCCTGCAAAAAGCCATGGGGGAATGTTCGGGATCCGGGAGACAGTTACACAGAGTATCCGTCTGTACTGGGGTAAATGGAGTATATTTGGGTGGGCTGGTATTGTGGTCCGCTTCCTCCATTTCCTCCATCTTTGTGAGAGGGGGTGGAGGTGGAGGGAAATCAGCATGAGTACTGATTGTTGGGAGATCTTGGAGGTAGGGGAACACTGTGGGAGACCAGATATCGGGTTTGATTAGTTGAGCGGCATAATCAACGAGATCCCTGTCGATGGCCAAGAGTCTTATCTCTCTCAATTTAGTTGGATGCGTGGCGATGTATTGCTTTATAGCCCTGACTATTATTTTGGCCGCGTCTTGTTTTGGATATCCAAAAATACCGGTGGAAATAAATGGCAGGGCTAGGGTTGGGACCGCATGAAGCTGTGATGCGTATGCTATGGTGTTTTGAATTGTTTCTGTAAGCAGGTGTTGTGACCTGGGTACATCCAGGGGATCATATTTTGGTCCCACCGCATGTATAACATACTGACATGATAGCTGTCTCGCTCTTGTAGCCATCACTTCTCCTTCTCTTAACGGACCGTGGACACGGATGTAATCGTTGGATGTAATTTGTATTGTAGGTCCCCCAATACAACATATTTCTGCAGCTAGCCCCCCCCCATGCTGTAGTTTTGCATTTGCTGCGCTTACAATGATCCCAACTTGCTGTTGCGGTATACTCCCCATGCCTATTCTCAGTATAGTGGAAAATTCCGAAGGACCATTCAGCAAAACAGACGCCACCTCCTGGTACTCGTGTCCATGTTCTATTTCCCCAGTTCGGGAGAGGGTGAATAGGGTAGAGTTCGCAGGTCCCTGGGTCTCCCCGAATGGAGTGTGGACCATGGCGGGAGCAGGTGGGACAATGGTTTATAATACCCGCCATCAGCGTTAAGTAATGGGAAGGTTGGTGCTACAACACTGGGTCTGCGTGTTCCACAATTATAATACGTCTCGCACCATCCCGGATTGGTGACCCAACACACTTTACAAAGCCTGCCTTCTGGGTTATATGGTGGTGGCTGGCCACCAGTGGGAAGTGCAGGGTATTTAATCTCCTTAGGTATAAATTGCTCCGGATTCAGAATCTGGGGTACAGCTACATTTGTGGGGGTAGGGGATGCTTCTTTAGGGGCTTCAGATTCAGTTTGTGGACACATAAGTTGGGAAGGGGAATTTACTTCCTCCTCTACCTTTTCCCCATCAGCTTCATTTTGTAGCACAAAACAGCCAGTCTTTGTTACAGTGCTAGATAATTTTACTTTCTTGACATAAAGATAATTGAAATAACCAGGCTCCTCCTCTATTTCAACATATCCATCACCACAAATCTCATGTGCAACTTTCTTAAACTTTTCAGCATCTTCCAACAATCCACAGTCAACTAGTCTTCCCCTTTTCTGCCGGATTCCTTCGTCCCACAATGTAGGCTGAAGTCTCCCCTCCACGGGATAGTTTAACAACTTAAACACTTTTGGTGCATTCTTAAATGATCTTTTCCCCTCTCGACCGACCATGATAGTCATCACATCCTCTCCCTCCTGAGGGGGAGACACTTTCTTTCTGCTCCACGTAAACATTGATTAATCACTGCACTGCTGTCTTTCGACTGACAAAGATCCTTGATTTGTGCACAGTATGAGTCCGGCCGGCCTCAACTGTTCCACTGACTCGCCCCTCCCTTCGGGGAAGTCACATACGGTACTAGGTGAATGGAGGAGAGCTCGCGTCTGCAGCCCTCCGGACACTCGATATACTTATATCTGTGTGCGTGTCCTACCCAATATTCGATCACCTGCCGCGACTGATACTAATAGTGTTCAGTCTCCTAAGAATCTTTGTCAGAAGTTAAGGAAGATTCATACAATATTCACTTGTCAATCCGAGGTGGTACTGCTTTAAAAGTTATCAATATCAGACCCCTAATTGGACTACACCCCTATAGTCTCAACTTTGACTATATCCAACCAAGACATCCGGAGATACTGCAAACAACCACGCACCACGTGGAAACCACGCCAAACGGTCAGTATCACTAGTAAAGAACTCGGGCACTTACCGTGGCTTTTGTGGGGGATGATCAGTCCCAATTCCAGTGGGGGAGGCCGAAAGCAAATCTCTCTTTGTGGATGTCCAGAGGTGGTGGGGCGTCCCTGGTTAGGGATCCGAGTCACGGCACCAAGCTGTTGAGGGAGGGCAGCAATGACCCTTCATGGTTGACCAAGTGAGTGTCAAATTATTATGTTACAAGGTTGATGTAAAGGACATATCGATATTCATGCTATAGTTACTTCATTTTGTGCTTGCTTCTAAAATGATGTTATTATTACACCTTGCATAGCATACATTATTTCATTCTTTTCTCCTGCTTCACATGCAATTTTCTTACAAGAATCTTTTCTCTCAAGAACATTCTATGAAACACCCTGCTCCTGTTATCTAACTAGTCTGAGCCGGGATGTATAACCTTGTAACTTTCCATCATGTGCCGAACTAACGATAATATGACCATATGTGTGTTTCTGTAATAATCGTACTAACATTGGTTTAAGCCTGTAGTACGGCTGTAGGTGATTGGCTATTGATATACTCAAAACAATATATAATGCTAAGTAAAATAAATGGGATTAGAGATTCTCCGAACAGGAAAAAAATACACAAGCCGGGAGCTGAGCACAGAGGACTGAACCAGAGGAGAACAAGGCTGTATCTGGCAGCTTCCGGCAATATGCTTCCAGCTTTAGTAGGGTGTGGTGCTTTCCAGTTGGCTGAAGCAGGGAGCAGATTACTCCAGCTGGACAGCACACACACCCATACTGCCAGACTGGATGGTACTACTGGTCCCAGGCACCCTAATCTTAGTGGCTGGACAGAGCCTGCGCCGCCCAGAGCTTCTGGTTCTGACGTCTCCTCCATCACCAGCGCCGCCTGCAGGATGAATAAGGCGGCTTCTGGTGAGAGAAGCAGACGTCGCAGGAGCAGATCCCAGAGGAGATGGGACCCACCATTTGCAGAAGCCCTAATGTGACCAAATTGCAGAAAACAAGAGCAGTAGAAATCCTCATAAAGGGACACCATTTTGGAAATTATAACCCTCAGTGAAATAATCTATAGGAGTAGTGACTATTTTGACTCCACAGGCACTTTCCGGAAATTAGCACGCAGTGGATGTTGGAGAGTGAAAATTACAAATATATAATTTCATTACCCAACACATAGTGCCCAGATTGTGCTCCAGGAGACACACACCATCAATTAAGTGGGTTCTTCTCACTATAGTAATGTCAAGTAAATGGATGCTAAATGTGTTTTGGGCACACTGCAAGGCTTTGAAGTGAGGGTGAGATTTGACTTTGGGAGAGTGGATATTGCTGGATTGGTTTATGGAAGCCATGTTGCTTTTCAAAAGCCTTTGAGCCACTAATAATGTGGAAACCTCTGGTTTTCTATTGACAGATGATGGACCTGAGTGGGGACTTGTTTTTTGTGAGATGAGTAGAAGTTTTTATTGGTATTATTTTTGGCTACATAACATTGCTTGGTGGCTTTTTATTCCATATTTGGGAGGCAGAATTAACAAACAGTTGAACACTACGATCCACTGGTTCATCCTATGAGGTTTTCTATTAGACTGTGAACTGTTATTGTCTTGGTGAATAATGACGGCTAACATAGGACAAAAAAAAAATCACAGAAAAAGATACAGCCTTACTAACTCCAAATCATATAACAAATGCACTAGCAGGATGCCACAGACCCCCATGATAAAGGGGGGGGGGGGCAGCGCAGGTGAAAAATACTGATGAAGCAACCACTCACAAACCTACCAATTCATGGGGGGGTGGTTGCCTAGTATTAAAGATGCACACAGATGAAGCTTGCATAGGACGCCAGTCACACAGGTAGGTGTGATGCAGTGTCTGGCTTAGGATAGTGATGATGCCCATACTATTAGATCAGGAGGGCTGCCCAGCACTATATAAGTGCACCCCACATGGACAGACACCCCAGTACACCCAACCAACACTAAATTGCTAATGCATTTGTTATCTGATTTATGTTGGTAAGGCTGATTTTTCTCTGTGATGTTTTCTTGGTAGATAATGATACTTTTACATAAAGTACATTTTTATGGAGAGTTTAATTAGAAATATTCAACATTATAAATTTTAAGGATATGTTATTCATAAATAATAATTGGTTTTATTCTTGGCAGATGACTGTACCAGGAGATCAGAGAGACAGCTGACATCTTCAATTTTTAAATCAAATGATCTTGAGATCCCCCAAGATGCAATTGAAGTGAATGCCATTACTCCAGATATACCATCATTCCTTCACAGCAAAGATCTGTCATCTCATCATTTGAAACAGGTCCTGTCTTCTAATTCATTACCGACTACTAAGGAAAATCAAAGTCACAAAATAAGCATTAAAAAAGAAATTGCTCCTAAAACAAAGAAGCAATTTTCATGTTCAGAATATGGAAAAAGTTTTTCCCTCGAAAAGTCTTTTCTTGGGCTGTGTGCCCACTTTGCGTTTTCCAAGTGATTATGCTGCGAAATTTCCTCAGCATAAATGCTTGGGAAACCCTTGGTAATCCGCCCCCCAGGGTCCCCAATGACAAGCCGCAATGTCAATGCCCATGCTGCGGATTTTTCCGCAGCGTTTATGCTGCGCTCAAAAATCCGCAGCATGTCCATTAATTTTGCGGAAACGCGGCGTAATCGCTGCCATTGACTTGCATTGAAACGCATAATATCCGTGTCAGTACATTTGTACACACGGATATTATGCGTTTCTATGTGTGGATGGTACCCAAGTCTGGAGGAGAGGAGACTCTCATCCAGACCTGGGTACCATAGAAACTGTAAAAAAAAGAATTTAAAACAAAAAATAAAGTTCATACTCACCTTCCGATGTCCTCCCGGTGTTTTGTCTGCTCCGTCCGGTCTCTTGCAATGCTCGCGCTGTTGTGAAGAACCTGCCATGACGTCAGAGTCATGTGACCCATCACATGGCTCAATGACATCACCGCAGGTCCTTCACAACAGCGTGAGCCGCCCAACACACCGGACGCAGCGGAGATAACACCGGGAGGACATCGGAAGGTGAGTATAAACTTAATTTTTTTATTTTTTAACATTCTTATTCTTTTTTTTAACTAACTTGGTCACACTACTATAAATCCATGCCGGTTGCATGGATTTATATAGTGTGAACAAGTTGTCAAGCACTTTTCCAAGTGATGCTAAAATCGCTCGGAAAAGCTCTTGATAACCCGCATGCAGAAATGCATGTGTAGCACCCTGAGGATTCGGCTGCTACAGGGGTATTACACCTCAAGCCAGAGGTGTGGTATTCCACTCCCGGGTAAGGATGGAGTGTGGAACTGAGCTCAGTAGGCTGCATGCACTACATACATCCCATTTCCGGGGGACAGACCAATGGTACTCCCACTAGAGAAATGTGCAGGTACGACAGCGTCTGTCCCTGGCTGGAGTGGGAGGGGGGTGGAACATCCCAGTAGTGTAGGGGCAGATAGGGGGAGCAGTCTGGGTAATGCTAGGAGCTCATTGGGTGCTGGTCACCTGAGCTCACACATAGAGGGAGTATATAAGGTGGGAACCATCTTAGAACAGGGTCTTTTGTAGAGGTTTGGTCAGACAAGCAGAGCAGCTCAGCCAGCTCCAAGGCCAAGAGAGTGAGAGAGAGGAGAAAAGAAGGACCCAGAGGGGGAGAAGAGGGAACTCCAAGAACCCAAAATTAGACCAAAGGGTGAAGAGTTGGCACAAGGGTACCGGATCCCAAGCTGGTGGAGGGCACTAATCCTTAGCCAGAGACCGGAGGTCGTGGGCAGGATCTGCCACGACCACCCACTAAATCCACCCGGAAGGCAAACCAAGAATAGGGTCAGGGAACCCAGAGACAAGGGTTTTACCAACAAGAGGCCCGAGGGAGCCGGACTTAGGTGGATCCCTGGTGGGGAAGGCCAGAGAGAAGGACAAGTCAGAAAGGGAGCTCAGGAACACGCTCCAGAATCACCTGGGGGTTGGCCGAGTCCAGGACCTGGTGGACGCAGCACGGCTCGGGTGGTCACTCAAGGCCGGAGTGACCAACACAAAAGCAGTAAGTAAAAACCCTGAACTGCACAGCCCGACTCTGAGTTTCATTACCATCCTCACTGCACCTCCACAACCACCATCCTCTGCAACTGACCCCCTGAGGCTATACCCCTCCCGTTGGGGGTTATACTACCTGAGCTGCACACACACCACCAGCCTCAGCGGACCCTGCTGCAGCGGCGGCCGTAGTGACCGCAAATCAACGGGTGGCATAGTCGACACTAAAGAACATCCAGTAACATCTGTAGGACTGCCACACACTGAGCTTGACACCCTGGGCACGGACCGGGTCACCGCCACTCGGAGACTACAAACCCCATCTGATCCGGCTCCGGGTATCCCCCAAACAACACTGGTCCAGGGGGCGCGTCACATGCAAAGACGCTTAACAAACGCTTCTACCCGGCGGGATAAACGCATGTAAAAAACGCATGCGTTTTTCCTGCCAGGGAGAAGCGTAAAAAATATGCAGCATTTCTGCATCGTGGGCACATAGCCTTAAACATAAAATCATTTACACAGCAGAAAATAGATTTTTTTGTTTCAAGTGTGGGAAATTTTTTAACCAGAAATCAAATCTTGTTAATCACCAGAGAAGTCACACAGAGGAGAAGCCATTTTCTTGTTCAGAATGTGGAAAATGTTTTACAGAGAAATCAAGTTTAATCAAACATCAGAGAAATCACACAGGGGAGATGCCTTTTTCCTGTTCAGAATGTGGAAAATGTTTTAGCCGGAAATCAGGTTTGGTTAAGCACAAGAGATCTAATGTGATAGAAGATTACAGTCCGGGGAAGACGGGAAACATTCATATAGACGACCGGTGGAGATGTAGTCAGTGAAGAACTCTGGCTAAATATGTTTGTAGAGCCGTAGTAGAAGATGAAGATGTTGTCCTCCTCATGAAGTAGTTATTTCTCATGTCACATGTAATGAATATCTCCTGCAGTATTGCTAATGCTGATTGCAGTGTCGGTAAATGAGACGAGAATTAGCTTTATGGAAGATGAGTCTTTGAGAAATGTGTTCAGCTACAGACTCCGAGGAAGAAACTGCTTGTTGTCTGTGGCCTAAAATATATAGGTTTTATTAGTAGATGTAAAGAAGAAAACTAAATACTGTAAAATAATATATCTCCTCATATGTTTCCCCTTATTATCTCCAGTAATTGTATTATGACGCAGGATTTTTATGATGTTACATAGGCTCATCATCTTCTCATTCAGGTCCCTACAATATTAGATCCTCTCAGTGAAGATCTTCTATTTAAGAGAATTTTCCTAATGGACCCATCAAAGATGGATTTGGATAGAGACAAGATGGCGGAGAGGATATTACAACTCACCCTAGAGATCCTCTTCCATCTTACTGGAGAGGTGAGAGATTCTGATGACGTCACATTACACCATTCTTATCTATGGGAGTAACAGATGGACAGAACTGGAGAGGTGAGGACTCTGGAAATGTCTGGAGGGAGATTTATTTATATGTCTTTCCATAACCAGGATTACATATTAGTGAAGACCTCTAGTGAGCGCTGTCAGGTCCATGTGTCTGAGGGATGGGGAAGACCACTGAGCCCAATCACAGGGCCTCCATCTCACCCCTTCATACATGAGGACATCAATGACCGGAAGATCGTAGAACTCACCTACAAGATGATTGAGCTGCTGACTGGAGAGGTGACAGTGCTGGGAATACTGGGATATTATACAGTAACCCAATGAAGGATCGGGGGGATGACTATATCATTGTATGTGTCAGGTTCCTATAAGATGTGAGTATGTCACTGTCTATTTCTCCATGGAGGAGTGGGAGTATTTAGAAGGACATAAAGATTTGTACAAAGACGTCATGATGGAGGTTCCCCAGCCCCTCACATCACCAGGTAATAGACAGGACTAAATACACACAGCCTATAATTATCTGTATGTAAAGAATAAATTCAGTCCCTGTATGTGTTTCTTCCAGATCTATCCAGTAAGAGGACAACACCAGAGAGATGTCCCCGTCCTCTTCTTCCACAGGACTGTAAACAAGAAGATCCCAGTGTTCCTCAGGATCATCAGGTAGATGGAGAGAAGCTGTCATGAGATCTCCCCTATGATGTGTAGATCGCTGTGAAGGTCTTGTGCTCAGTCTTGTTTTATCCACCAGTATTATGTGTTTTCCTTTTGTGTAATGAGAACGGTGGAGATGGCAGGATTAGAGCTGATCATAGATGGGACTTCTCATCTGTCTGTGACTTTTACAATATTTGTTTCAGGGTGAAAATCTGACCCATATTAATACTACAGAGACATATGTGAGGGGTGATGAGCGGTGTAAAGAGGAGATTCCTACATATGACTACCCAGGTGAGTAGTAACCACTAAATGCAGAGAAGTCACAGATTCTTCTCTGTCACCGGCTGTGGCTGCTTTATCGGTGGTGTAGTCCGGCCATATCACAATCGTGTGATCACCATTTTGCCTCTAGACCACAACATTCTCCTTCACCAAAAACTGTTCAAATGATTTTGGGCATTTAAAAGCCTTTTCCATAGAACTTACAACCTGGAGGATCCACCTCCCCCCTGTGATTAGGAGACGTTACCTGCCCAGATCTGTAAATCACAAAGCCAGAAAATCACTTGAAGAAAAATATAATGATGGGTCTGTAAGAGAAAGCGGAGGGTAATGATGCTGTTGGTTTCCTAGGACCCTGATATCTTATTGGATGACTCTACCTTCTCTCCCTTCTGTGCTGCTGAATGTCCTCATATGGTCCCTACAAGACCAGGTCCAGTCTTTCTGGCCAAACTTCACTTTTATGATCGACAACATTAAATGTGCAGTGAGACCAAGTGTGAATTTTGTACAATAACAACAGAGTTTCCCTTTATCCTGACTTTTCAGTTTCTTTTAAAACCGACTAACTTCAAACCGGATTGTGATAAACTAAACAAAAAAAACAAACATTACACCTGTGCCATGATATATCTCTAAGCTAAATTTAAGACACCTCAGCTCTGCACTATTATAAAAAGTTCTCTTTGAACGTCTAATATTTCTTCTTGAAACTCATCTGACAGAAAATATTGTCCCTTACGATAGTTTAGATTGCCAAGAGCCACCGAGCTCCATACTCTAATTACCTCAGAGAGGTTTCACCACTAGTTACTCACTACTTACTGATGGAGACTGCTGAGATTGGTCATTTCAGTAGATGTGTTATTGTCTATACTCACAGTTTTGCCTATAGTAGTTAGTGCCCAAAATACTCTGATTTAACCCCTTCCTGCAGCCAGTTTTGTGTTCCTATCTGGGCCCATTTTTCAAATCTATGGAAAAATACTCTGGCTTCTCTTCAGAACGTAAAAATCTTTTGCCTTTTACTAAAGATTTCCATGGAGAGGAGCAAAACTGAGTTTTGTGAAGATATTTTTTCTATTTTTTTTTTTTAAACACAAATTGAGAGATTACGGGGAATTTTACTTTGATTTTACAGAATGTCTGCAAAACTGCTGAATGGTTTGTGGTATCGGGGTATTTATTTTCTGGGCTTTGACTGAATGCTTCATCTGCTCCCCCAAACCCGCTATGTGATTAAACCACTAAACCTGTTAAAGAGGTTATGTACGGTTGTCCTGAGGAAGGAGTCGGTGGTCTCTGAAACGCGTAGACAATAAACCTACATTTTTATCCATACTAATGGTTTGTCGTGACTCCAGAGGACGCAGAAACAACGTCCTTTCCCAGCACCTATCTCTGACATTTTTCAAATCTGACGTGTGTCACTTTATGTGGTGAAAAGTGTTGGAATTCTTCACAAAGGATAATAGGAAACAAATGGACCTTACAAATAATTTTCCATCTTCTCTTGAATCTGACAATACCCTATATATGGTTGTACACTACTGTCTGGGCACATGGCAGGTTAAGAAGGGAAGGAGCGCCATTTAGCTATTTGAATGCAGATTTTGCTGGGATAGTTTGCAGACACAATGTATTGGGGAAACTGTTCATGGTCACCTGGCAGCTCAAAAGTTGGCTACCACAAACAGGCTTGGCACTATCTACTCCATTTTCCAGATCCCAGGGTTTGCCTTGCTCATCATCTTTTAACCCCTCTACATGGATTTGGACTTAGACAGAGACCCCCTAAGCTTGGGCCACAGTGTTATCTAATGTTCTGTGGTGTGAGATGGCAAGAAGAATAGTCAGATAGCCGGGTCAGAACATGGAGGTCAGAGAAAATACAAAATCACACAAGAGTAGTCAGTAAACGGGCCGAGGTCACAACAGGACACAAGTACACAAGCCGGGAGCTGAGCACAGAGGACTGAACCAGAGGAGAACAAGGCTGTATCTGGCAGCTTCCGGCAATATGCTTCCAGCTTTAGTAGGGTGTGGCGCTTTCCAAATGGCTGAAGCAGGGAGCAGATTACTCCAGCTGGACAGCACACACACTCATACTGCCAGACAGGATGATACTACAGGTCCCAGGCACCCTAATCTTAGTGGCTGCGCAGAGCCTGTGCCGCCCAGAGCTTCTGGTTCTGACGTCTCCTCCATCACCAGTGCCGCCTGCAGGATGAATAAGGTGGCTCCTGGTTACAGAAGCAGACGTCGCAGGAGCAGATCCCAGAGGAGATGGGACCCACCATTTGCAGAAGCCCTAATGTGACCAAAATGCAGAAAACCAGAGCAGTAGAAATCCCCCATAAAGTGACCCCATTTTGGAAATTATAACCCTCAGTGAAATAATCTATAGGAGTAGTGAGTATTTTGACTCCACAGGCACTTTCTGGAAATTAGCACGCAGTGGATGATGGTGAGTGAAAATTACAAATATATAATTTCATTACCCAACACACAGTGTCCAGATTGTGCTCCAGGAGACATACACCATCAATTAAGTGGGTTCTTCTCACTATAGTAATGTCAAATACATGGATGCTAAATGTGGTTTGGGCGCACTGCAAGCCTCAGAAGCGAGGGGGAGATTTGACTTTGGGAGAGTGGATATTGCTGGATTGGTTTATGGAAGCCATGTTGCTTTTCAAAAGCCTTTGAGCCACTAATAATGTGGAAACCTCTGGTTTTCCATTGACAGATGATGGACCTGAGTGGGGACTTGTTTTTTGTGAGATGAGTAGAAGTTTCTATTGACATTATTTTTGCCTACATAACATTGTTTGGTGGCTTTTTATTCCATATTTTGGAGGCAGACTGAACAAACAGTTGAACATTACGACCCACTGGTTCATCCTATGAGGTTTTCTATTAGACTGTGAACTGTTATTGTCTTGGTGAATAATGATGGCTAACATAGGGCAAAATTAAAAAAAAAATCACAGAAAAAGATACAGCCTTACTAACACCAATAATCGTACCAATTCATGGAGGGGGTGGTTGCCTAGTATTAAAGATGCACACAGATGAATAGGACTCCAGTCACACAGGTAGGTTTGATGCACCGTGTCTGGCTTAGGATACTGATGATGTCCATACTGGGTAGGAAGGCTGCCCAGCACTATATAAGTGCACCCCACATGGACAGACACCCCAGTACACCCAACCAACACTAAAATGCTAATGCATTTGTTATCTGATTTGGTGTTGGTAAGGCTGATTTTTTTCTGTGATGTTTTCTTGGTAGATAATGATACTTTTACATAAAGTACATTTTTACAGAGAGTTTAAGTATAAATATTCAACAATATAAATTTTAAGGATATGTTATTCATAAATAATAATTGGTTTTATCCTTGGCAGATGACTGTACCTGGAGATCAGAGGGACAGCTGACATCTTCAATTTTTAAACCAGATGATCTTGAGATCACACAAGATACAACTGAAAAGAATGCTATTACTCCAGATATCCCATCATCCCTTCACAGCAAAGATCTGTCATCTGATCCTCTGAAACTGGTCCTGTCTTCTGATTCATTACCAACTACTAAGGAAAATCAAAGTCACAAAATAAGCAATAAAAAAGAAATTGCTCCTAAAACAAAGAAGCCATTTTCATGTTCAGAAAGTGGAAAATGTTTTACAGAGAAATCAAGTTTAATCAGACATCAGATAACTCACACAGTGGAGAAGCCTTTTTCCTGTTCAGAATGTGGAAAATGTTTTAGCCGGCAATCAATTTTGGTTGCGCACAAGAGAATTCACACTGGGGAAAAGCCTTTTTCCTGTTCAGAATGTGGGAAATGTTTTTTCCAGAAAGCGCATCTTGATAGACATCAGAGAACCCACACAGGGGAGAAGCCTTTTTCCTGTTCAGAATGTGGGAAATGTTTTAACCAGAAATCAGATTTGGTTGAGCACCAGAGAACTCACACAGGGGAGAAGCCGTTTTGCTGTTCAGAATGTGGAAAATGTTTTAGCCGGAAATCAGTTTTGGTTGAGCACAAGAGAACTCACACAGCGGAGAAGCCTTTTTCCTGTTCAGAATGTGAGAAATGTTTTAACCAGAAATCAGATTTGGTTGAACACCAGAGAACTCACACAGGGGAGAAGCCTTTTTGCTGTTCAGAATGTGGAAAATGTTTTAGCTGGAAATCAGGTTTGGTTATACACAAGAGAACTCACACAGGGGAGAAGCCTTTTTCCTGTTCAGAATGTGGAAAATGTTTTAGCCGGAAATCAGGTTTGGTTAAGCACAAGAGAACTCACACAGGGGAGAAGCCTTTTTCCTGTTCAGAATGTGGAAAATGTTTTAGCTGGAAATCAGATTTGGTTATACACCAGAGAACTCACACAGGGGAGAAGCCTGTTTCCTGTTCAGAATGTGAGAAATGTTTTAACCAGAAATCAGAGTTGGTTAAGCACCAGAGAATTCACACAGGGGAGAAACCTTTTTGCTGTTCAGAATGTGGAAAATGTTTTAGCTGGAAATCAGATTTGGTTATACACCAGAGAACTCACACAGGGGAGAAGCCTTTTTTCTGTTCAGAATGTGGAAAATATTTTTGCTGGAAATCAGGTTTTGTTACGCACAAAAGAATTCACACAGGGGAGAAGCCTTTTTCCTGTACAGAATGTGGGAAATGTTTTAACCAGAAATCAGATTTGGTTAAGCACCAGAGAACTCATACAGGGGAGAAGCCTTTTTCCTGTTCAGAATGTGGAAAATGTTTTAGCCAGAAATCAGTTTTGGTTGAGCACAAGAGAATTCACACAGGGGAGAAGCCTTTTTGCTGATCAGAATGTGGGAAATGTTTTAGCCGGAAATCAGATTTGGTTATACACCAGAGAAATCACACAGGGGAGAAGCATTTTTCATGTTTGGAATGTGGGAAATGTTTTAACCAAAGATCAGCTTTAGTTATACACCAGAGAAATCATACAGGGGAGAAGCCTTTTTCATTTTTAACCAAAAATTTTATCTTCATAAAGGGGTTGTCCACTACTAGGACAACTCCTTCTCATTCCTCATGTTTAGCCTTGTTAAAATAAAAACACTGATACGCACTTCCTGTTCTGGCGCCGTTCCATTGGTGTCACAACTTGCTTTTCCGTAAGGATCACACAAGATTGTTGCATCACACAATCCTGCTGCCAATCAACTCCACCTTCAGACGTATTGTACATCAACAGGAAGGACATGGCATGGACATAGCACCAAGAGAACGCACACACTGAAAGAACTCTCTTCAGACCGTGTTCTTGGGGGAATTATAAGCAATTTACAGCCTCAAACATGACTTTCGATATGGGAAAGAAAGAAGAGATCAGAGGTTAATCTGAGGTCCTCCACCTCTGTCAGCATGTCTGGTATGCAGCGTTTCTTATGGAAGGTCTTATCTTCCTGCTCCGGAGCTATTACTGCCTCACCTCAGCGTGGTAAAAGAAGCAGTCTTAACCCTCATGATGCCAGACAGCTCCGGACTGTAAGTCCTGCACCAACTTCTCTCTTAATGTAGGCCTCACAAGAAAACAGCTCCACAAGTCTCCCTGTACTCTCACCAAAGCCCCCATGCTGAGCAGTGCTTGCTTCACAGGGACATTTACCCCCCAGCCACAGGTTATTCTGATATGGGGAACAACATAACTTATTTGTATATCAGATTGCGTCTATCCCTACTAAAGAAGATATGGAGCAATATATTCAGAGTCTGGAGACCACATCCAATACTGAAATACGTCCCCTCACTTCTATCCTGTCACAGCTTACTGACAAGGTACAGAGATTAGAGGATAATGTCGTCCAAGTTAGAGGCCATCATAATGCTCAGAAACTAACACTGGATCTTCACAGCCAGTAAATAAACCATCTGTTTAATATGGTTGATGATCAAGAAAATCGCAATAATATCTGGATAAGGGGTATACCTGAAAGCATCAATGCACAAGCGATTATGCCAACACTGCGATCATTATTCATAATATCCTTGGTGACCCTATTGATAAGAAGCTGGAGATTTATAAGGCGCACCATACAATAGGCAATCATGGCCCAGATCTTGAGCATCCAAGGGACATTATCTCTCGCATACATTTTTTCAATGTAAAAGAGGCCATTGTGAGGAAAGCAGAGGAGTTGGGTCCTGGTGATTTCAATGGAAAATGCATATAATAGCTCACAGATCTATCCTGAATGACACTTGCTAAAAGAAGGGTATTGAAACCACTACTTGATGCCATCCGGGAAAATGGCCTGATGTACTCTTGGGGGTATCCATTCCAGCTGTATATTTTCAAAGATCCAAGCAACATGAGACCTATTTGTGATGCCCTGGACATTCCATATATCTGACTGGCCACCTGCTCCACCATTGCCACAGAGAGTTCCAGCACGTCACAGAAGGTGTTCAATGGATCAGGAACTTGATGGTGATGCTGCCAGATGGGAAAGGAACCTGCCAATCATATGAGCTCCTGAAATGAATCTAGTCTTCCCTGATGAGAGACAGTTTGCCGATGCTTACTTATTTCTTTAAGCATATAATTAGATATATCTAAATAGAGCATTAGGTGCCACTCTTCCACTATATAGAATGTCTAAGTTCATATAAGATCTTAGACCGGCATATAAGTTGAGTTCACATGATACTACTGTAATATCAGGCTGTATTACATTACTTGTTTTATATTCCATGGTTCCACCTAATAGGAATCCTAGAACCGAAAGTTTGACTTACGCCTGTAAAGACAACCCCCAGTTAGGGACTTGCATTGGGATCTGCTTGTTTCGCAATTTCCTACTGTTTTGATGTATTCATAATCTATACTTCTTAGACACTGAGAGGTTGACGTTACTATCTATCGTCTATACTTCATCTTTTCTCTTAATCTTTCTCTCTTCCATTCCCCCTTTTTTTCATATAATATGGCACAACTCAAAACTTGCGCATTGAATGTCACAGGACTTAATGTTCCAGAGAAAGGAGCTCGTGTTTTATCGTAGGCACAAACAGCACGTACATTTTCTCTTTCTTCAGGAGTCACACTTTAGAGGCGATCATATACTGTACCTCAGATTACTAATAGATAGCATTTTTCTGGGGCGCCAAGATGATTAATGTTTTGAAGTCTAAGGTGCTGAGTATAGGCCGCCACAGATCCCTGCTGCATACTATTGTAGAAACACTGACACGGAGAGGAGGTATGCGTTAAGATCTCCGTCTACTCCAAAATTTTGACTTTGGAAAACTGCTATCTCCCTAATTGTGACCAAATTAAGACATGCCGTCATTACTTAAACAAACTAAAATATTTTGCGGAGGACCTTATCATCATTGGAGGTGACTTTAATTTTTTCTTGGATCCTTCTTTAGACGCGTCCCTGGGCTGGAGTCACCAATCTAAAACACAAACAAAAGCTTTGCTAATTGTGCTTTGGTCTCAACCGGTTGACGTATGGAGGATACTACATCCAGACGTAAAGGATTATACCTATTATTCTCCTTTACACAATATGAATAGCCATATAGTCCTTTTCTTAATTAGCCGTCACTTGCCTACATGGCAACCTACATCTCTAAAATGTTGTACAGTAAAGTTAATATATAAGGCGTGGGATAGGGGTAAAAATATTCTGGGGATTGAAAAGTACACAAACTATACTCCTTTATGGCACAGCTATAACTTACCAGAGCTACAGAAAAAAAAATGTTAGTGAGTGTGAGGATATGGGTATATATTTGGTGTCACAACTCTTGAGGGATGGATTATTCAAGATGTTTGAACAAATAAAGGCAGGTTTTAACCTTCCACATAGGGTGTTTTATCAATATCTGCAAATACATATTGCATATACTACACAACTAGAATAAACATAAATTGACATCACCCAATAGATACCATTACTACATCGATGGATACAAAAGGTCTAATATCCCTTATTTATAGGCAGTTACTGGCCCTACGTTTGGATAAATATCCTTTGATAGTTAAGACATGGGAGGTGGATGTGGGTCCCTTATCTGAGGAGCAATGGGGGAAATACTGGATTAGACACCGAAAGTTTCATTGTCAGAGTTACAAAGATTGTCCCGAATTCTTCTCATTCATAGGGTATATAGATCCCCAAGTATTTTATTTAAAATTGAAATACAAATGGATGACACATCTCCTATATGTGGTCAAAAGGACGCGCCCACTTGATACATATGACGTGGAAATGTGTAAATATTGGCGACTAATGGAACGTGGTGATGGCTCTTGTACGATCTGTATTTGGGATACAACTTCAGTTGGAACCTAAAATCCGAATCCTAGGACTCCTGGGAGAGGACGTAGACCCAGACTCCATATGGCAGTAGATAGCTCAAGAATATTATTCCCAGCCAGAAAGTTGTTGGCACTACATTGGATAGACAATTCTCCCCCAACGATAACAGAACTAAAATCCAGGATAAATAACACTCTATGCTTGGAAAGGGGATCTTATATTAAAGGAACGCTGTCAAGAAATCCATACACATATGGGAGCAATGGTTAATTACCCCAGGTATTGCTTCAAAGAACCTTCACAGAAATACTATCCTGGATCGTTTGTCCATTTCCTTACAGTAAGCCAGGAATTTATATCCTTATACCCAAGGTGTCAGCAAATAATAATTGTCTCAGTCCACACAATTGCCCCTTCTTAGATATATCCTTTTTCTTTTGATGTCTCAATAGGGAAAAACATAAGCAGTCGGGAAGTATTCAGATATTTATGTACAAATGTACAAATTACTGTTCCAAAACATTGTACTATAGAGCGATATTGGGATTTATATCATTGTAAACCGGTTCTTGTATTGTTTACTGGTTTTTCTTTCTTTTTATTGTTGTTCTCACAATGTTTGTATAAAAAAAAAAAAATATTGGTAATTCTTTTATTTTTTTTTCCATAAAATCGATCTGATTGAAAAACGAAAGGAGGGAAGGTCTTTACTAGATCAAACGTACACAAAATGCCAAGATCACATGTGAAGGTTCTCGTACGAATTTGCAGATAAATGTGGTTGCTCATTGGCAAGGAGGTTACATCCACACGTGTAAAGGACATACGTATCCAAAATAAAAGGGGCACCCGGGCCAGAAATTCATAACCCCACTGACATAGCGGAAGCATTTAGTTGCTGTTTAATAGTTCACTATATAATATTCATGGACAAAACCCTGACATGCCACCTAATATTCTTGAAACAAAAATTGACAAATATATTATGGACACTGACTTTCCTTCCTTACAGATCCCTGAGCAGGAGATACTAGACAAAGCTTTCACTGAACAAGAGACAGGAGAGGCCAATAAATCCCTATCGGGAAGAGCCCTGGGGCAGATGGATTCAATAATAGATTTTATAAGATGTTTTCCCCCCCAGTTATTACCATTTTTAGCCAAAGTGTTCAATAATATCTCAGAAGACTCCCCTTTTGCCCCCAATCACTTAAGGCTCATATAATGGTTTCATCAAAGCCTGGAAAAGAACCAAATACCTGCCCTAATATTCATCCAATATCATTAAATAATGTAGACGTCAAAATATTCTCTGAAGTGATTACAACACGGCTCTCCCACTATCTACCCTCAATTGTTAGCAACGATCAGGTTGGCTTCATTAAGAGTAGAGAAGCTCGTGATAATAAAAATAAAACATTGTTGTTAACCACTTTACAGCCTGTGGCGTATTAGTACGCACCAGGCTGTCACCCCCTGGTACAGTGAGGGCTCCGGCGCTGAGCCTGCACTGAACCGGGCACATGTCAGCTGATTTATACAGCTGACATGTGCCCCCAACAGCCGCGGGTGGAATCGCGATCCACCTACGGCTTTTAACATGCTAATTGCTGCTGTCAATCTCTGACAGCGGCATTTAACATCACCGCGCCGGAAGCGTGTCACTTACCCCGCCCATCGGTGACCCCGTCACGTGGTCGTGGGTCACTGATGGGTGGGCATGACAACCCTGGGTTTGCAGCAGACCCCAGTGGTTGTCATGTGCTGATCGCTATGAGCGCCACCTACTGGTCGACGCTCATAGCACAGGAGCATTTCTGCTACATAGAGGTGATCTGCTCATCCCCTCTATGTAGCAGAGATGATCAGACAGTTGCTGCTTCTATAGAAGGAAGTAAAAAGTGAAAAAAAAAATGTTTTTAAAAATATTAAAATAATATAAAAGTTGAAATCACCCCCCTTTTGCCCCATTCAAAATAAAATATTAAAAAAAAACAACCCACATACACATATTTGGTATCACCGCTTTCAGAATCGCCCGATCTATCAATATAAAAAAATTATTAATCCGATCGGTAAACGGCGTAACGAGAAAAGGAATTCTAACCGCCAGAATTATGTTTTTTGGTCGCCGCAGCATTGCAATAAAATACAATAACGGGCGATCAAAACATCAGATCTACCCCAAAATGGTATCAATAAAAACTTCAGCTCAGCACGCAAAAAATAAGCCCTCACCTGGCCCCAGATCCCGAAAAATGGAGAAGCTACGGGTCTTGGAAAATGGCGCCATTTTGTTTTTTAGCAAACTTTGGAATTTTTTCCACCACTTAAATAAAAAAGAACCTATACATGTTTGGTATCTACAAACTTGTAATGACCTGGAGAATAATAATGGCAGGTCAGTTTTAGCATTCAGTGAACGTCGTAAAGAAATTAAAAAAAAAAACATCTGAGGTATTGCACTTTTTTTGCAATTTCAACGCACTTGGAATTTTTTTCCTGCTTTCCCGTACACGACATGGTAAAACCAGTAATGTCGTTCAAAAGTACAACTCGTCCCACAAAAAATAAGCCCTCACATGGCCATATTGGCCAACAAATAAAAACGCTATGGCTCTGGGAACAAGGGGAGCAAAAAACAACAAGGCAAAAGCGGAAAAACCCAGGGTTGCGAAGGGGTTAATTTGACATGCAAAAAAACGGGCACCCAATGTTCCTTGTTTCTGCCTACACTAAAAAAGCGTTCGACACAGTGCATTGGACTTTCTTGAAGAGCACCCTACCACAAATTAGGATGGACTCTTTCTTGTTATCTAAAATTCTCTCCCTCTACACTGACACTAAAGCGATAGGGTAAACGGCCTTCTATATGACACATTTTCTATTAAAAAGGGGACGAGACAAGAGTGTCCCTTATCACCTCTCCTATACACATTGGTGATGGAATATTTAGCGGTAGCATTACACACAAATCCAGATATTAGTGGAGTTACTATATACTCACATCACTATAAACTAGCTCTATACGCAGATGACTTGTTGCTCTATGTTTCAAACCCAATGATCTCATTTCCCTCTATAATAAAGGAATTCTAATAACTCGGCCATGAAAGCAATTTTAAAGTCAACTACTCTAAAACAGAAGCCATGAACATAACTTTTAACCCTGAACTGACACAATAACTAATTTCTAACTTCCCCTTTAAGTGGCAGAAAGACACAATTAAGTACCTGGGTATACAAATTCTGGGGAACTTGGATGATCTGTATCTTTTAAATTATATCCCCCATCCTTGAACAAATGGTTCAAAATTGAATTAATTATAACTTGAAACCCTTGTTCTGGTTTGGTCGTATTAATGTGATCAAAATGGACATTTTACCAGATCTTCTTTATATATTTCAGTCCGTTCCAGTCTGCGTTCCTCAGACCTTTTTCTCCCGTCTCAACAATTCTAACAGCAAGTTTGTATGGGGAACACCGAGGCCTAGGATACGTGTTACAATATTGTGAAGAAACAGGAGGGAGGGTTAGGGAGCTGCAACGCTGAATCCAAACAGGGTGAAGATAGTCCACTGAAGGGTGCCGGTCCCGCTGGTGAGCACAGACATATGAAGAAAACGAAAAGGAGAAAATCAGCACTCCAACAGGTAAAATATGAAAAAAATGTATTGGATCATTTAAAAAAAAACAAAAATGTAAAATTCTTATGCGTTTATGGCGCTAGGGTTGCGCCATTAGTCATAGCAGATGAGAAAAGGACAATGAAGTCATATATATACAAGCACAATGGAGTCACATGACACGAAATGAGAAATCAATTAGACATGCAAAAGGTGTGAAGAAAATCCCAGCCACAGTTCACATTGAAGGCAACTAGATCAAATACAGACAAGATGATCATTGCAAGTGACTCGCCCCCTGGGCCGTGGGGCACACGGAACCGGGCGATAGGGAGACGCTGGGAGTAGTAGTGGCGGCCCGGTCCCGCGGCTCAGGGTGGTCAGGCCAGTGGTAGTCCGTTATGTGCTGATGATTATGTCCGACTACGCCACCCGTGGATTGCGGTTATTAGGAACCGCCGCTGCAAGGCAGTCCGCTGGGGCTGATGACGTGTGCAGATGGGATGGTGTGACTCCCCACGGGAAGAGTGCGGCCCCAGGGCAGTGTAGTGGATGGTGGGAGTGATGGTGATGAGAGTCCCAGTACCGGTAGTGCTGGAGGAGCGAAAGAGCACACAGACAACGTACTGCAGTCCAATGTCTTTTACTCACAGTTCAGGTACTCCAGGTCACTTCTGTACAGGTAGTGACTGCCCGAGCCGTGCTGCGTCCACCAGGTGTGGGGCTCGGTCAACTCCCAGGCAGTTCAGGAGTATGGCTCAGGACCCCCTTTTGCCCTTTCTCTGGCCTGCCTCACCAGTGACCCACTTTTGTCCAGCTGCCGCGGACTTGTGCGGTTAAACGTGGGCCCCGTCCTCTGCTGTCCTATATGGTGCCTTCCTAGCAGGTTTGATGAGGTGTCGCACCAATAAATGATCACGACGACCGGTCTTTGGCTGAGGGTAGTTTCTCCTCCACCAACTTGGGATCCGGTACCCTTAATCTGCCTGACCCTTCACCCTGGATTCTCGTGCGTTCTTAGGGTCCCTTCCACCTTCTTGTTCCTGAGCCCTTCTGTTTCTCTGTCTCTCCTCCGTCTTTCCTGTTCCTTCTTATCCTCCCTTCTCGTGGAGCTGGGCTCAGGTGGCACCACAGCTCCCCTTCACCTCCTCCTCGGCCTCTCACTAGGCCCTCCTGGAGTAGAGCTCCTACAGAGCCTCTACTCCCTGTCTTCTCCTCTCTGGACAGAACCTAGATCTAAGATGGTGCCCACCTTTTATACCTCCCTCTAGCCATGAGCCCAGGTGACCAGCAACCAATGAGCTCCTATCTACGCTCAGGAACCAACCCCTATCTGCCCCTACAGCACTGGGTGTTCCACCCCCCTCCCCACTCCAGACAGGGACATAGTCGGTCGTGCCTGCACTTCTGTCTAGTGGGAGCACCGTTGAGCTGTCCCTCGGAAATGGGGTGTGTGTGCTGTATGCAGCTAACTGAGCCCTGGTCCATACTCCATCCTTACCTGGGAGTGGGATATCACACCTCTGGCAGAGGTGCAATACCCCTGTAGCGGCCGAACCCTCGGGGCGCTACACAAGCGTCACACAACAAGCCAGAAATGTAAAACACCATGATGGTGAAAAATAAGATAGAATTAGACCTCATACTCTTATTCATGCATATCCGTATCCCCCTCTGTATATAAACTGTTTATTGCAGGACATTTGTGTGAAGACCACCAGTGTTAGCTGCCAGGGGATTATCCCATATAGGAACACAACATTGGGATTAAGTGTACAGGTGTGAGATCACAGGGTCAGAACATCGCAAATGCCATCAACTATAGCAACGGCAGGTGGGAGGATATACTGATTATAGAGGGACAGGAACATGTATACTGTACATGAGATGGATGATAGCTTCAATATAGAGCATCGCAATAACAATGTCCAATAAACAGAGAAAACGCATCAATGTCTAATTTGTTAATAGAAATATTGTTCTTATCGATCTGACACATGTAAAAATAGTACAAACAAGCAAGAAAACGATCAATAAGCTAATATTTAGAAAAATAGTTCAATAAACTTTATTGTAAATAGTAACAAGCATGATTTAGGGTAATTATAAATATAGCCATTCCAAACCTTGAAAAAGATTGCTCCACTAGGTACAGCATTAAACATCTAATCCACAATTGGAAAGATACATGTATGTAAACAAGTATTGACAATCAGTACACATACTAGAGGGTGCATAGTCTACCACTAGCCAATAAAGTGCCAAAATAAGTGCATGTATAGTCATTTCAATAAAAATATGCAGTCCATCATAGTCCTGTCTATACATACCAAGAAATAAACGAAAGGGCTGCAGAGAACAAATGACAGGGCACAGGAGCGTCACATTAACCAGCTGTACACGTGGAGCAACAGCCCCGACGCGCGTTTTGGATTTCCCTTCGTCAGGGGGCGTGGAGATTTGTATGTTTGAATTGATTTAAATAGTACCCGAAGGACCCATGGGCCGGAAGGGGCGTGTGCGTAGTCATAGCTACATAGACGCTATCAGCGCCCGCATCACGCCACCACCGGAAAACAAGGCCCCACGTGACCCGGAAGTGACGCGTGCGTTACTAAGGATACCACAACGTGCGCCGGCATCCACATCACATGGCGATAGCTACAGGCCACACGTGACCCGGTAAGAACCATCGCCACAGATACAGAGAGACGGCAGGCGCCGAGGAGCCACAGCACGCACGCGTACAGGGTCATTATTCCAACAATTGTACAGGCTGTATATATGCTTATTAGAAAAAAGGGGGGGGGAGGAGGGGGGAAATGAAGTATAACAAACACTAGATTTTCCATGGCCACATATACAATAGAAGAAGAATAAGGAGAATAGATATATATATCAACTCAAAAATGAAAGATTCAAAATAAAAAAATAAAAAATAAACGATATGAAAAAATAAAGATAGTGACAACATGTATAAACATATGCATTTAGAGCCACGACCCAGCAACCACAAGGGGATTCCATCAGGACATCCCACAATGTGTACACACATGTGTGTTAAAAGGCATAATGAATAGGTACATAGATTAAATACGTCCTCAATACAGGAAAGAAAGCATATTAAATATTATAAATAAATGAACCCATAGATGTAAATACATCAATCGCATACAATGTTGCAACCCGCACACATATAGATGGATATCTAAATGTTTTTTCACATAGTGAATACATCAAGCCACGTAATGTCCAATTATATGTATCACTTATCAAAAAATATATACCAGGACGGCTCCATCTGTGTGGTGCGGAGACGGGACGAACAAAGTCAATTATATGCCACACTCGTCAAGTAGACACCGGGACGGCTCCATAAACGTGGCACAAAAGAGGAAGAAGAGAAAGCAAGTAAAACCGCAGCCAGGAAGAGTAGGTAGTAAGAGGTCCTAGATAGCATAGAAAGTACATTAAAAACAGATAAAAAACAATATAAAAAACAACAACACAAATACAAATGCAGGGTTCATGGCATAGAACATAATATAGGCGTTGCACAATTCAATGTAAATTAATGGACACTTTCAATTATTCAAAGGAATAATGCATAGCTGATGTTTTCATTCAACCCTCGTGGATGTACAGAATTTAGGGTCCAGATCCAGCGAGATTCAATTTGGGCTAATTTCTGTCCGATCTTGCCTCCCCGTATATTTGGTGTAATGGAGTCTATCCCCCTAACCCGAAAGAGCGAGGCATCGCTGTTATGATGGATTTTATAGTGACGCGGGATCGTCTTAAGAGTTGATGTATCCGCGTGGTCGGCGGCAGCCAAAATCCCCAGTACATGTTCACATATTCGTATCTTAAACTGGCGAGTTGTCATGCCAACATAAATCAGGCCACATGGACATGTAGCGATGTATATTACATTTTTAGTTGTACATGTGATGAATTTGTTAATTGTAAATGTTCTAGTTCCATCAGATTTGAAGAACGTATCACTCCGTTCTACATTAGGGCATGCCACACACCGACCACACGGGACACATCCGCTCCGCCTAGGTTGCCCATCCAGAAATGTATTGCCTCCCGACCCCTCATAATGAAAGCGTACCAAATAATCTCTGAGCATACCGAGCATTATCTGTCATATCAACGGGAGGCAAATAGATGCATCATTGTAAAACAGAAGAGAACAAGTACAGAACACTGGTGAGATTACTGTGGAGCATTGTAATGGTGAATCAGATTACTGTGGAGCATTGTAATGGTGAATCAGATTACTGTGGAGCATTGTAATGGCGAATCAGATTAGATGGAGCGCACAAATCCATGATATCCAAGAGCTGAATGTACAGCTGTACAGATCAATGTACAGATCAATGGCAATGGGAGACGTCTGCATAGAGTCTGATGGAAAACCTGATCGTGAGGCTATAGATGGAGCAAGAATTTCTATCTGTATCAAGAAAAACAGGTAATTACATTATAATAAAACTGACAAAAACAAATATCTGATGCAGAACTGAATCGTGAAGCTGTGGATGTAGCGGGAATTTCTATCTGTATCAACGAAAAACAAATCATTGAATTATATTGCGAAAAAAACTGATAAGAATAAATATATGAGAAATGGAAGATAAATAAGCTGCAGAACATTGCAATGGAAATACTCAGTCATTGCTGAAAAATCTTTAAGATATTTGCATCATTCATGTGCGTTCTGCGAAGATGAATCAGCGATGATAGCACAATATACAGAAAGGCAAATAAGTACACCGGCAAATAATAACACACTAGAGAATGGCAAGAGTGTGCAAAGCAGTTATCAAAGCAAAAGGTGGCTACTTTGAAGAACCTAGAATATAAGACATATTTTCAGTTGTTTCACACTTTTTTGTTAAGTATATAATTCCACATGTGTTAATTCATAGTTTTGATGCCTTCAGTGTGAATGTACAATTTTCATAGTAATGAAAATACAGAAAATCTTTAAATGAGAAGGTGTGTCCAAACTTTTGGTCTGTACTGTACATCCAACTCCTGGATAGTATGGATTTGTACGCTCCATCTAATCTGATTCACCATTGCAATGTTCCACAGTAATCTCACCAGTGTTCTGTACTTGTTTTCGTCTGTTTTACAATGATGCATCTATTTGCCTCCTGTTGATATGATTGATAATGCTTGGAATATCTGCGGCTCTATGATCCTTCGCCAGGATATTATACTTTGCACCAGATCAGATGCGGGTGTATTTCCTAACATCAGTGGTTTTCACACAAATTTCCTGCAATAAACAGTTTATATACAGGGTGGGATACAAATATGCATAAACAAGAGTATGAGGTTTAATTCTATGTTCCTTGTATGTAGTATTATTTGGTCATTATCTGGTGGTAATATGTGGTCTGGTCATGGTGTGGTGGTACTTGTTCCTTGTATGTGGTGTTAAAATGTTCTGTCACTATGTGGTGGTAAAATGTGGTCCGGCCATGGTGTGGTGGTATTTGCTCCTTGTATGTAGTATTATTTGGTCACTATGTGGTGATATGTGGTCTAGTCATCGTGTGTCGGTATTCTTTGTATGTGGTATTATTTGGTCACTATGTGGTGGTAATATGCAGTCTGGCCATGGTGTGACGGTTTTTATCCCTTTGTATGTGATATTATTTGAAAAAAATGTATGTGACATATTCCCTTAAAGAAAAATATACCTAAATAGAGTACTGGATATTTTAAGAAATGTTTAATAGGTTACAGTAGAGTAGGGCCCTGCCAGAAGAGTCTACCTTGTCGTGGCGGCGGCTTACAAAATCGTTTGGCCAAAACAAAAGCTGCTGCTATGTATGTGATATGGTGTTCTATGGGAACTGTTAGGGTATGTGCACATGGTCAGGAGCCGCTGTGTGTTTGACACTGCATGCTTATGCAGCATCAAACCTGCCGCAGTCTGGTGTTACAGCATAGTGGATAGGATTTCTAGAAATCCCATGTCCACTATGCGACTCTGTGCACCTATGGATCACCCACGGAAACTGACATGCAGTACGTCTTTCAGACCTGCAGCATGTCAATTTCTCTTGCGGGTCCACATGTGGACTTTCTCCACAGACTAACATCTATGAGAAAACTCCACATGTGCAAAAAAAAAATCGTGCCACTCAATAGCATAAATTGAGGGCAGAAGCCGCACGGCTATCCCGCAGCTTCGGTGTTGCAGGCGCCTCTGGAGCGTGGGCACATACCCTTAATGTGTGATTGATAAGGATGTGGTGCAGAAGTGGAGTTTTTCCAAGAGTGGGCGGTGTGACTGTGGAAGGTTTGAGGAGTGGAGGTGGAGCTGGGGTGGAGCCTGGGCGGAGTCTCAAGGGGCCCGAAATTTTTTTGTCAGTATGGGGCCTGAAATTCCTGGCGGCAGCCCCGCACATATACATACACTCATATACTAATCTTTCATGATATCACGGTCTTCTGGAGAGGGCGGCAGAACCCACTGTGGAGGAGGGGACACAGCAGACAGGACTGATTTCAGCTTCCTGCCCCTGCGTGCGGTCCGATGCTGTGGACTCTCCTCCCCCACCCTCTACTCTTTGAGGAAATGCTGCTGGGAAAGGAACCGCAGGAGGCAGAAGACCCCTATAAGACCCTGCAGGAGGACAGACACAGCAGCCAATGAGCGCTCTCATCAGTCTGATGGAACAGCGTTCATTGGCCAGCGGCCTCTCTCCTGCATGACATGCCCCATTTTTCAATGCCCGCACTCTGCCCTGAGTATCAAAAATCATTACGGGTGGGAGTGGACGGGATTAAGCAGCATCAGCCCTCAGTCAAGGGCCCCCATAGCAGCTGCGTGGTCTACTGCCTGAGCACTGCACCCCTTCCTGCATGGGCCCCCCTTCACCTCTGGGCCCGGGTGCATCGGTGGTGTGTCGGGCCCTGGCTGAACCCCTCGCTGCGGCTCTGAGCAAATGTAATCTTATTTACACACCAACAAGTGGTAAAGAAATCAGTGAGACACCTGTGGGATAAGAACGTAAGAACGCCCATTACACCCTCAGATGATTCCCTGGTGGGTACAGTGTCCGAAATGGGGTCATTTTAGGGGGTCGTATGTTCTTTACACCTCGAGGGCTTTGCTTTTGGCCGCTCCGTACACCTCGTACACACCTGACTCCGCTCCGTACACACAGCTCCGATCTGTACACCTCACACACACATGGCTCCGCTCCGTACACACAGCTCCGCTCCGTACACACGGCTCCGCTCTGTACACCTCGTAAACACGCGGCTCTGCTCCCTACAACTCGTACACATGCGTCTCTGCTCCGCAGTTCTCTACTCCGTACATCTCGTACACGCGCGGCTCCGCTCCGTACACCTCGTACACGCGCGGCTCCGCTCCGTACACCTCGTACACGCGCGGCTCCGCTCCGTACACCTCGTACACGCGCGGCTCCGCTCCGTACACCTCGTACACCCGCGGCTCCGCTCCGTACCCCTCGTACACGCGCGGCTCCGCTCCGTACGCCTCGTACACGCGCGGCTCCGCTCCGTACGCCTCGTACACGCGCGGCTCCGCTCCGTACGCCTCGTACACACACGGCTCCGCTCCGTACACCTCGTACACACACGGCTCTGCTCCGTACACCTCGTACACACACGGCTCTGCTCCGCACACCTCGTACACACACGACTCTGCTCCGCACACCTCGTACACACACGACTCTGCTCCGTACACCTCGTACAAACGCGGCTCCGCTCCGTACACCTCGTACACACGCGGCTCCGCTCCGTACGCCTCGTACACACGCGGCTCCGCTCCGTACGCCTCGTACACACGCGGCTCCGCTCCGTACGCCTCGTACACACGCGGCTCCGCTCCGTACACCTCGTACACACGCGGCTCTGCTCCGTACGCCTCGTACACACGCGGCTCCGCTCCGTACGTCTCGTACACGCGCAGCTCCGCTCCGTACACCTCGTACACACGCGGCTCCGCTCCGTACACCTCGTACACACGCGGCTCTGCTCCGTACACCTCGTACACACACGGCTCCGCTCCGTACACCTCGTACACACGCGGCTCCGCTCCGTACACCTCGTACACGCGGGGCTCCGCTCCGTACACCTCGTACACACGCGGCTCCGCTCCGTACACCTCGTACACACGCGGCTCCGCTCCGTACACCTCGTACACACGCGGCTCCGCTCCGTACACCTCGTACACACGCGGCTCCGCTCCGTACACCTCGTACACGCGGGGCTCCGCTCCGTACACCTCGTACACACGCGGCTCCGCTCCGTACACCTCGTACACGCGGGGCTCCGCTCCGTACACCTCGTACACACGCGGCTCCGCTCCGTACACCTCGTACACACACGGCTCCGCTCCGTACACCTCGTACACACGCGGCTCCGCTACATCCACACTGTAAACCTCTCCTGACTCCACACATAAACTTCAGCTCATCCAGCACCATGACAACCAGCACAGCAGAGTCCTGCATCCACTGAGGCCCCTGATCATGTGACCCCTGACTCCTCCCCTCCTGTGACCTCATCACAGCTCCTGTGCGCACAGAGCAGCCATATATGTGGTGGCGGCTCTGCAGGTGGAGGTATGTGGAGACCCCATTACTGGGCGCAGGGGGCATTAACCCCTTCAGCACAGAGACTCTTTTGGGGTCTTGTGTTGCCCCTTTATAAGAATGTAGCACCCCGAGGACTTGGCTGCTACAGGGGTATTGCACCTCGAACCAGAGGTGTGGTATTCCACTCCCGGGTAAGGATGGAGCGTGGAACAGAGCTCAGTTAGCTGCATGCACTACACTCACCCCATTTCCGGGGGACAGACCAACGGTACTCCCACCAGATAGATGTGCAGGTACGACAGCTTCTGTCCCTGGCTGGAGTGGGGAGGGGGGAGGAACATCCCAGTGGTGTAGGAGCAGAGGGGGGAGGGACTCTGGGCATAGGTAGGAGCCCATTGGGTGCTAGTCACCTGGGCTTGGGTGTCAGAAGGGAGTATATAAGGTGGGCACCATCTTAAGTCAGAGAGTCCAGACAGGAGTAGAGTCCGGGTCTGTGCAGAGAGGAGCTCAGCCAGAGAGGGCTGACAGGGAGCTGTGGCTCAGTCTGGGCCCAGCTCCAGAGCCAGGCCTGGAGAGGAGGCCTGAGGCAGAGAGAGAGAGAAAGAAGAAGAAGGAGGAACAGGAACACCAGGAAAGGCCCAGAGACGCAAGAAGAGAGGGAACCCTGAGATCCCACGAGTTAACGGGTGAAGGGTTGGCAGAACAGGGTACCGGATCCCAAACTGGTGGAGGCCAATTATCCTCAGCCAGGAACCGGAGGTCGTGGTCAAGCCTTGGCGCGACCCCTCACCATATCCACCAGGAAGGCATACCATATAGGGTCAGGGAAGCCGGGAAAGGTTTCGCCACCAGAAGGCCCGAGGGAGCCGGACAAAGGTGGGTCCCTGGTGGGGACGGCCAGTAGAAAGGAAGAGAGGGGAGCCCCGGACCACGCTCCGGAATTGCCTGGGAGTTAGCCGAGTCCCTCACCTGGTGGGCGCAGCACGGCTCGGGTGGTCCTGACTGCGCACAAGTGACCTGATAAAGAACTGTGAGTAAAGCTGTGAAAACTGCAACCGCACGTCTCAGTGATTCCTTGTCACACCACCACTTCCACCATCATTCCTCCCTGCTTCACCAGCTACCCTGAGGCTATACCCCTCCCGTTGGGGGTTATACCATCCACGCTGCACCACCGTACCACCGGCCTCAGCGGTCTGCCCTGCAGCGGCGGCTTCATAGCCGCAATCAACGGGTGGCGTAGTCGAACTCTATAACATCTATTAAATTCCGCCACATAGTTTGACACCCTGGGCACGGACCGGGTCACCGCCACGAGGACTACTACCCCTATCAGATCCGGCTCCGGGTATTCCCCCGCATGCGCAACGCAGCACAACATGGCCCAGGGGGCGAGTCAAGAATCATAAGGTTTTTGTTCTGTTTCCTGTAATAGATACATACTACCCAACTATGGAGACAGGAAGGGAGGAAACGTATTGTTCTCATAGTACAGGACCCCTTTACTGCCACACAGTGTAATGCCCCCATTATGCCCCTTATGCAGGATGTATGATGCCCCCACAGTGTAATGCCCCCATTATGCCCCTTATGCAGGATGTATGATGCCCCCCACACAGTGTAATGCCCCCATTATGCCCCTTATGTAATATGTATGATGCCCCCACACAGTGTAATGCCCCCATTATGCCCCTTATGCAGGATGTATGATGCACCCACACAGTGTAATGCCCCCATTATGCCCCTTATGCAGGATGTATGATGCCCCCACACAGTGTAATGCTCCCATTATGCCCCTTATTCAGGATGTATGATGCCCCCCACACAGTGTAATGCCCCCATTATGCCCCTTATGCAGTATGTAGGATGCCCCCCACAGTGTAATGCCCCCATTATGCCCCTTATGCAGGATGTGTGATGCCCCCACAGTGTAATGCCCCCATTATGCCCCTTATGCAGGATGTATGATGCCCCCACAGTGTAATGCCACCATTATGCCCCTTATGCAGGATGTATGATGTCCCCACACAGTGTAATGCCCCCATTATGCCCCTTATACAGGATGTTTGATGCCCCCACACAGTGTAATGCCCCCATTATGCCCCTTATACAGGATGTATGACCCCCCCCCACACAGTGTAATGCCCCCATTATGCCCCTTATGCAGGATTTATGATCCCCCCACACAGTATTATGCCCCTTATGCAGGGTGTATGATGCCCCCACACAATGTAATGCCCCCATTATGCCCCTTATGCAGGATGTATGATGCCCCCACACAGTGTAATGCCCCCATTATGCCCCTTATGCAGGATGTATGATGCCCCCACACAGTGTATTGCCCCCATTATGCCCCTTATGCAGGATGTATGATGCCCCCCCCACAGTGTAATGCCCCGATTATGCCCCTTATGCAGGATGTATGATGCCCCCACACAGTGTAATGCCCCGATTATGCCCCTTATGCAGTATGTATGATGCCCCACACAGTGTAATGCCCCCATTATGCCCCTTATGCAGTATGTATGATGCCCCCACACAGTGTAATGCCCCCATTATGCCCCTTATGCGGGATGTATGATGCCCCCACACAGTGTAATGCCCCCATTATGCCCCTTATGCGGGATGTATGATGCCCCCACACAGTGTAATGCCCCCATTATGCCCCTTATGCGGGATGTATGATGCCCCCACACAGTGTAATGCCCCCATTATGCCCCTTATGCAGTATGTATGATGTGCCACACAGTGTAATGCCCACATTATGCCCCTTATGCGGGATGTATGATGCCCCAACACAGTGTAATGCCCACATTATGCCCCTTATGCAGGATGTATGATGCCCACACATAGTGTAATGTCCCTTATGCAGTATGTAAGCTGCCCCCACACAGTGTAATGCCCCCATTATGTCTCTTATGCAGTATGTATTATGCCCCCCACACAGTGTAATGCCCCCATTATGCCCCTTATGCAGGATGTATGATGCCCCACACAGTGTAATGCCCCCATTATGCCCCTTATGAGTCATTCCATGTCAAGTGGACCAGTGGTCCCCACTTGACCTTCTCCGATTTTGCTGAAAATTTATAAGGATGTACATGTATGTTTGAAAAGAGGTTCTGTAAATTTTTAGGGCCAGATCTCAAATACATTGGGCACTGTTGACCTTTCACTGGAGGTTCCACCAAGCCTGCGGCTTCAGCTAAGAGAATTTTGCAAACTTTGGCACATAGCCATTAGAGTTCTATACTGGCTATGATGCTGAAATTTGCCATACTAGCTCAACTTTTGCTGCTAAACACGATAAAATTTTTACCCGCTATGACAAAACAATATATCGGCCGCAATTTTGTGTCAAAGTAGCTTGTAAAACGCGTCGCATAAAATTCATGCCAAACTTTGCCCATATATAACTCAAGACCAAAAACCAATAGTAACTGGTGCTTTGCCCTGTACACCAAACATCTACATGACTTTGCATTACTGCAATATCCCGGTCAAATCATATGTATTTGTGGAAATATTCACACCCACATATGATGAAAAACTTAAAAAAAACGAATTTTACCTATTTTTAGGTCAAATTTCTAAAAAAGGGTACCCCTAAAATATATTAATTCTGATATCATTAGAAAGAGCACATATTTCTCTACAAGGATCATTGTTGTTTTTTTTTGGAGTCTCTCAGTTTAAGAAAAAAAAAATGCCACTGAACATGGTGTTATTTATTAATAAGCAATGAATGGTAACTGCACTATTCAAACCCTTGCGTTTGTCCATGGTGGTTATACCACAACCAATTCCCTAAGAATTGGTATTATAATCCTATTAAGATTTGTAATAATGCTGTCTTTCGAGAATTGGCAGCCCCATCGCCTAGGAGCCATGGCCGATAGCAGGGCAAGGCCAGCCGCGGGCGGTCTCTTTATCGCAGGTTCCGAAGCCTGAGGGTGGGTGTCTTTGCCTAGGATCCCAAGCCTAATATTGGGTATCTTTTGTTGGTTCCCAAGCCATAATGTTCAGTCTAAGTGGTCTGGAATTGTTGCTGAATTTGCAACATAATCGGTTCAGAGAAGCTGTATTGTCGGCCCATTGCTGTTGCAGCTGGTGCTGGAATTATTGCAATGATTGACTGCTCGGGAATCCAGCATGTATCATTTCTCACAGGCCAGTGAAAGAAGCTAGCTGGTCCATGAGGATGGATAAAATTTATTAATGCATCATGGTCGTCGACTGAAATTTCAGAAATATTTCCAATCCACCAGTTCCTATCGTAAATGCAGGCAATGTGTTGCCCTGGCTGGAGGTTTGCAATTGGCACAAAAGGCATTTCTGATCTGACAGATCTATCTACATGGGCAATGAAAGATGATGGGTCATTTGACACCCTTGAAATGCGAATCTTTTTGTCATCAATTGGCACAAACTGGTGATTTTCTCTTGTTCCAGCAATTGTATGTCCATCTTTGAACCTTTCCTCTTGAACTACCCGTATTTCGTCAATTTTTTCTTTTTGAACAAAAAAAAATTTGATTCCATGCAGTTGCTCGTTGCAAAAGTTGAATAAATCCACCGGGGTCAGGGGTCAGTATTTGGTTTTCAGTTGGGCGTTGAAGACTGGCACGAGCTGCCAACCTCTTTGCTGTCCCTCCAATCCCATCACAGGGCGACTTTCCATGACTGGTACCAAAAAAATTCCATTCAGCGCTGATATTGAAATAAGCATTGTGGTGGCACAAGTTGAGAAAATTTTTGAAATTTTTGTACTGGGCTGCAGATCCATCGCTGAAGTAGTGGATATGATGAATCCCATAGATGAGAGTCTTGAGATACTCCACAATTACTGTTAAGAAAGTGTGGACTGCAACTGTGTCATGTCGTGAGCAATCACTGATTATGCACAAGCTGATGTTCTGCGCAGCTTCACCATTTAACTCCTTGAAGTAAATTATAAATGGGTGTACTGTAGCTTGACTATTTTCCCAGTGGAAACATTGAATGGCATCTTGAACAATAAATGAGTAATTTTCAGCAAAGTCCATAAGGATCACAAGCTCTCTAGGTCTCAGATTTTCCTTCAACGATTTCAAATAGCTACTTTGATGCTTGGCGATGTAGTGATGGCTACAAAGTTTAGAAATTTTCAAAACCAATTCTTCAATGAAATCTTCTATAGTCAGTTGTTTGGTATCAAGCGTGTCTCGATCAGTGTGAATCCATTGTTTGAACTCAATAATATCTTCAGGGTCACTGATGACAAACACATTGACTAGAAATTCTTTTAAAACTTCAGGACCCAGGCATTTATCACAACGGCCAAGCATACAGTCCTTGGATTTAATTCCACAGACCATTTTGCATATGAGCTCTTTGTAGTCATCATTGATTGGGCATGCTGCAAGCATTAGTTTGACATTTTGGTGAATGGTACACACACAAACTTAATGTGTTCCAGCAGATCCAACGGTTACGCGCCACTTTGGCCGAAGCTCACAAAACTTGGAAAATCCAATTTCAGGGCTATTCCAATCCCGATAAGCAACAAACATTTCCCTCATATTGCTCAGTAATAGTCGCTTTTGCATCTGCTTTTTTTCTCCTGCTATTCGCACTGATACATAGTCTTTTTTACCAGGGCACATTCGACTGAATTCATCATCCTCAAAAAATGCCTGCACCTTTTTCTTCACTTCCTCAGAAACTTTCTTGCCACACTTGATTCTAGGTAAGGCTAAGATCCCATGTTCACATTTAAGCTTTCGAGCTTGTTTGACCATTCGTTCAGAGACACCGAATTCGTCTGATATAGCCTTAATGGACCAACTTTTAGGTGCCAATTTCAAGATTTGGACCTTTTCTGCCCGACTGGACACCTGCAGCTTTTGCTTCAAATCTGCCAAAAGGTGATTGTAATCCAGACACATTTTGCACTGTGCTGTTTTTGTTTGCTCAATGTCTTTCGGCTCAAGCCCTCCAATTGAAGCAATCTTGCTAGAAAATGAATTTTGTACCTGGCTTATCTTTCTCCTTGCATATCCAAGTGAATCCCGCTGGCTTACCCGTGGATATTTCAGAGGAGAGATGCCAATGGATGTTAAGCTTGAATTTAGACTTTCAGGAGAACATTCCATTCCATCTGGATCTGATTCAGAGGAAACTGGATCAGCTGATTTTTTCCTGTTAGCAAATTCTTTTCGATATGATGCACACATCTTCTGGCCAGGCTTCACATCATTCTTTGTAAATTCGTTCAACTGGTCAGCTGCTAACAAATTGATAGCTCGCAAATTCTTTTTGGTGGTATGACCTTTCTTCCCAAAAGGATTGCAACACGATTTTTGCAAATGCTCATATTTGGTCAAGAATGAAGCTTCATGGTGTAAACAGATTTGTGAATGTTCGTCAAAATTTAGTCCCACTCGTCGACGCAGCAATTTCTGTTCATCCAATCCAAAGCTTGTAAACAATTTCAACTCATCCTTGCTATGGGTGAATGTCTTAAGGTGGCACTTCGAATTGTTCGCAAGGCCGATAAAGCACTGGGCCGATTCTTCATCAATTTCATTCTCCATCACTAAAAAATAAATAATATATGCATTAAAATGTAACAATAGTCAATAACTTCATAAACAAAAAGGTTTATAGGTTTTTGATTATAATGGACATTGCTAGCAACAATACAACTCTGTAACGTGATAAGAATCTGAAAATCAAACACAAAATCAATGCATTACGCGCATAAATAACACCATGTTCAGTGGAATTTTTCTTTTCTTAAACTGAGAGACTCCAAAAAAAAAACCAATGATCCTTGTAGAGAAAAATGTGCTCTTTCTAATGATATCAGAATTAATATATTTTAGGGGTACCCTTTTTGAGAAATTTGACCTAAAAATAGGTAAAATTCGTTTTTTTTAAGTTTTTCATCATATGTGGGTGTGAATATTTCCACAAATACATATGGTTTGACCGTGATATTGCAGAAATGCAAAGTCATGTAGATGTTTGGTGTACAGGGCAAAGCACCAGTTACTATTGGTTTTTGGTCTTGAGTTATATATGGGCAAAGTTTGGCATAAATTTTATACGACGCGTTTTACAAGCTACTTTGACACAAAATTGCGGCCGAATTATTGTTTTGTCATAGCCGGTAATAATTTTATCGTGTTTAGCAGCAAAAGTTGAGCTAGTATGCCAAATTTCAGCATCATAGCCAGTATAGAACTCTAATGGCTATGTGCCAAAGTTTGCAAAATCCTCTTAGCTGAAGCCGCAGGCTTGGTGGAACCTCCAGTGAAAGGTCAACAGTGCCCAATGTATTTGAGATCTGGCCCTAAAAATTTACAGAACCTCTTTTCAAACATACATGTACATCCTTATAAATTTTCAACAAAATCGGAGAAGGTCGAGTGGGGACGATTTTTAAAACTGGTCCACTTGATGTGGAATGAGCCATATGCCGGATGTATGATGCCCCAACACAGTGTAATGCCCCCATTATGCCCCTTATGCAGGATGTATTATGCCCCCACACAGTTTAATGCCCCCATTATGCCCCTTATGCAGTATGTATGATGCCCCCACACAGTGTAATGCCCCCATTATGCCCCTTATGCAGTATGTATGATGCCCCCATTATGCCCCTTATGCAGTATGTATGATGCCCCCACATAGTGTAATGCCCCCATTATGCCCCTTATGCAGGATGTTTGATGCCCCCACACAGTGTAATGCCCCCATTATGCCCCTTATGCTGGATGTATGATGCCCCCCACACAGTGTAATGCCCCCATTATGCCCCTTATGCAGGATGTATTATGCCCCCACACAGTTTAATGCCCCCATTATGCCCCTTATGCAGGATGTATTATGCCCCCACACAGTTTAATGCCCCCATTATGCCCCTTATGCAGTATGTATGATGCCCCCACACAGTGTAATGCCCCCATTATGCCCCTTATGCAGTATGTATGATGCCCCCATTATGCCCCTTATGCAGTATGTATGATGCCCCAACATAGTGTAATGCCCCCATTATGCCCCTTATACAGGATGTTTGATGCCCCCACACAGTGTAATGCCCCCATTATGCCCCTTATGCTGGATGTATGATGCCTCCCACACAGTGTAATGCCCCCATTATGCCCCTTATGCAGGATGTATGATACCCCCACACAGTGTAATGCCCCCATTATGCCCCTTATGCAGGATGTATGATGCCCCCACACAGTGTAATGCCCCCATTATGCCCCTTATGCAGTATGTATGATGCCCCCATTATGCCCCTTATGCAGTATGTATGATGCCCCCATTATGCCCCTTATGCAGGATGTTTGATGCCCCCACACAGTGTAATGCCCCCATTATGCCCCTTATGCAGGATGTATGATGCCCCCCTCACAGTGTAATGCCCCCATTATGCCCCTTATGCAGTATGTATGATACCCCCCACACAGTGTAATGCCCCCATTATGCCCCTTATGCCGTATGTATGATCCCCCACACAGTGTAATGCCCCCATTATGCCCCTTATGCAGGATGTATGATGCCCCCCACACAGTTTAATGTTCCGGGACGTACTAAAAAGAATGAAGATCAAGAATAAATAAAAAGAATGAACATAAAAACTTACAGTCCAAACATATGGAGAGATATTATGGATTTCTTTTGTATCTTGCACATGGGATGAACATGAAATATATCAAGATTACAAGGGAATGAACACATTCCATTTAAACAGGTGTATCACTACCACCATCCCCCCTCACACAGTATAATATTTCCACAGTACCGCCTGAGGTCCTGCAGTTGGAATAATCCCTCTGGGAAATGGTTTTCCCTCTGCCTGCTCCCCTCCATGTAGACCCTCGAGCATGTATACTTGCATGTAGGGGAGCAGGCCTTACTAGATATCGAGGCTTTGTACAGTAATATACCGCATGAGGATGGTATCAGAGGAGTAAGACATTTCTTGAAATCGAGATCAATAGAGTGTAGCAGACATAATGACTTCATGGAGGATCTTCTAAAACTCACTCTTACTCATAACATATTTCTTCTTGACAGGAAGTACTTCCACCAGTTCAGGGGTACTGCGATGGGGAGCCCCTGTGCCCCCTCGTATGCTAACCTATTCCTGGGCTCATAGGAGGAAACCACAATATTCAGGGATGATCATAAGTGGTGGCATCCATATATTGGGGTATGATATAGATATATTGACAACATTTTTATCATCTGGTCAGAGACGAGTGAACAATTTCTTGAATTTGTCAGGGAACTCAATATCCATAGAGTGGGCCTTAGATTTATATCAGAGTTTAATTATGACAGTTGCCTTACTCAAGAAAGAACGGGATGGGACCCTAGGGACACTCATCTGCCATTAACCTATGAGCACTAATAAACTATTAAATTACTAAAAAAAAACAAGCAATATGCAAGGGCCAATTTTTACAGTTGAGTAGAAACTGCTCTAATGTCACAGATATTAATATACAGGCAATAGACATGAACACCAGATTCAAGGAAAAAGGTACCTACAGTACATTTTGGATTACGCACAATTGTTTGCAGAAAAACAGGATAGACGGACACTCCTCCATGCCTAACCGAGAGACCCAGAAAAATATGGGATAACACAAGTAGTAGGAACTTGTCACAATCAGAGTGACCTTATCTTTAATATCCGCAGAAAACACTAGTATAGTATGTACTTGTGGTCGACCCTGACCTGAGGGTGCTGTGGGATCTACTCCCACAATAACTTGTCAATTATGGACCGTTTAGTGCATAGTTTCTATAAAAATTTGGCTAGGTAGAAGAATCTGTGGTTTCTTTAGTTGTGGAGAAAGTTGTACATGTAATTGGATGAGACCATATAAATCTTTCTCGAGTTCATCTACGGTTGAAGCCTTTTTCCAGAGGGATTATTCTAACTGTAAAACCTCAGGACTTGTATATGTGGCCACATGCAACTGCCCCCTAGATTATGTATGCACGACCAAGAGGATTGTGGGGGGGGCATTTGGGCGAAATACGCCATGGCCGGGACACCTCATTAGTGAGACACATGAACAGTGCACATTGAGGTGAAACCAGAGACATCTCCTTTTGCATCATTGAGGTGGTTAAACCCAATGTGAGAGGAGGTGATCTCATTAGATGTATCCTCAAAATGGAAAGTGAGTGGATTTCCAGACTGGATTCACAAGCTCCAAAGGAACTCAGTGAGCAAATTTCCACCAACGTCACATTGCACCACAGACTGTCCAGAAGTTGGCAGATGCTTTAGTCCAGGTCTGGGAGGAGATCCCACAGCAGACCATCCACAACCTCATCAGGAGCATGCCCAGGCATTGTAGGGAGGTCAAACAGGCACGTGGAGGCCACACACAATACTGAGCCTCATTTTGACTTGTTTTAACGACATTACATCAAAGTTGGATCAGCCTGTAGTGTGTTTTTCCACTTTAATTTTGGGGGTGGCTCCAAATCCAGGCCTCCATTGGTTAATAAATTTGATTTCATTGTTGATTTTTGTGTGATTTTGTTGTCAGCACATTCAACTTTGTACAGAACAAAGTATTCAATGAGAATATTTCATTCATTCAGATCTAGGATGTGTTATTTGAGTTTTCCCTTTATTTTTTTGAGCAGTGTATTTTGATGTTGCCCGCGAGCAGATTCAATCAGGGGACCAACCAATTTCCATAGCAATTCTCTTGAATGCTCTACAATAATGGGCAAAGGCACAAGGGGACTTCGAAAGTGAGAGGTGGGGGCGGTTAATTGGCGTGTAGGGCAAGACTTGCAATACTTACATCCGGGCCAATAGAACCTCTGCACAATCTATTCCTGCGTTTTTTCCACTCCCAGATATCTCCCCAAGACATGTCAATGGGCCATGTCCAACACCTTCTGTCTATAGGGGCCCGGCACTATTAACTGCTCCACTCGCTCCTCCCTCACTTTCTTGACCCGGTATGACTCCCCACTCATCATAAAATGGGGAAACCTTGTGTCAACCCCCGGCTCCTGTGTAACCCCATTTATAACAGTGACATTATTAAAGGCTTCCTTCAGAGTTAGGTCCCAATGTTGGGCAAACCCAAAATTCTCACTGGTCACCCCTAACTCCGGAATGGCAGACTCGGGGGGCACTACCTCCTTATCCCCAATAAGGACACAAAAGGGAAACCTGTCTGACTCTGGGTGTGGTGATACCTCCTCAGGGTTAACTGGTTTCTTATCTGAGCCAGCGAACCTGGAACTCTTCCCCCACACATCCCAAAACAAACAAAAGTCCCAGCCTATAGTAATAGGGTGCAACAAGTCCTGAACGACGCCGACCTCGTGGGACTCAGTACCGTGAGCCATTTCAATGTCTACTCTGGCCATGGGCTAGTCCTTAGCATTACCATGAATGCACCGACCGCCAACTTTTTTTCCCCGGGATCATTTGAAGAGGAAGGGTGGCCATCATAAGGGTCACCAGACTCCCGGATTCTAGCAGTGCCGTTACCTCCTGTCTGTTGTCCTTCACAGAACATGCTTGTGGCCCCTCGCTGGGTTTACATTTCACACTACAGGTCGGATAAGCTTAATATGAACAATGGCGTCCTATGCTGCAGTCCATCGGCTCAGCTGACAATGGGCGGCTATATGGCCTGGGCCGTGGCACCTCGAGTAAACAACATCACCTGTAGGGACCTTAGGCACCACCTCCCCCGCCCCTTTGGACCTTGGATGGCCCACCCCCTTTTGAGTCTCCGCCCCCTGTTGGGAACCCCAGTATGGAGTGGGCTGCCTTCCCAAGGAACCTTCAACCCCCTGGTATCTCTTGACCAGTCCAACCAGGTCATCCGCATTCCAGGGATCACCCTGGGCAACCCAAGCCTGTATGGGCCTTGGCAGGGAGTGCACAAACGGGTCCATCACCACCCGCTCTACCATCTGCGCAGGTGTAGGGGAATCCGGTACCAGCAACTTCTGGACCAGGTGCAACAGGTTAAACATTTGGAAGCAAGGTGGATTGTCCCGGTGATTACCCCAGCGGTGAACCCACTGCGCCCTGATAGTCATTGTCACCCCCAAGTGGGCGAGAATCTCAGTTTTTAGCTTGCCATACCCTTTGGCGTCCTGCAAAGCTAAATCATAGTACACCTTCTGGGGCTCTCCCGTCAAGTATGGCGCCAATACCTTAGCCCACTGCTCTGGCGCAAGTTTCTCCCTCTCAGCGACCCTTTCAAACACCGTTAGGAAGGCCTGAACGTCATCCACCAAGGTCATTTTCTGCAATGCCCGTTGTGACATGCAGAAGTAGTGCTGTTGCTTTAAAAGCATTCAGCAACTATTAGCAGTAACACAAGCACATGAGACAGGAAGTGTTGTGCTCCAGAAGCATCCAGCAACTAAAGGGGTTAACACAGTCACAGGAGTACAGTGTCCATTTTAGGACATGATCAGATATCAAAATCAAACATCATAATGATGTCAGTTTGAGGCTAAATACCCTGTCTGACAAGTGTTTCTGAAAAGTGATTTTGATAAGTGACTTTTACAACTGTTCGCTGATGGGACTTGAACCTAAAATTCTGTATCAAGACACCAGTGCACTAACCACTGAGATATTAACTCAGTTGAAGAAACCTAGGAGTTCCATCTGGTTATATGCTTTTCAGTTCAAATCTGATTGAAACTCATTGGGACTTATGCACAGACTGCAAGCAAGACCAATTCAAATGATGTTTGATTTTGATGTGTGAGTCTGATGTGTGACTTTCTTCAAACATTAGAATCAGAATCACAATGACTTTTACTCACCCTGAGTATTTTCATGGTTGATCTCATAAGACAAGAAAAGCTGCCAGTTACTATCACTTGCCTGGATAGCTCAATGGTAAGGCATCAGCCTCTGAAACTAAAGTGTCACAGTACAAATCCCAATAGAAATATTATTTTTTTTTTTAACTATCCCTGTTTAGCACACAAACTACAGGGGTGTTTTACTTTTAATATCTGACATTTTGATTGTCATCCTGACGTGTTAAGAGTTTCCGACACGCTGTGCATTTGCATGGTAAATTACATAGCCAAAGTAAATTGGGAGGCACTAATTTACTACATATCTATTTCCAAGTGACTGTTCATTTGCATAATTTCTTAAAGGGGTCTAATGATAACCTTTCTTTTTTGTCAATTTTTCTTTCCATCCACCCAAGAACTGGCTGCAAACTCCCAATTTACTTTTGCTATGTAATTATTATAATTATATATCACTACCTAATTAATCAAATAATGAACCTACAGTTTAATGGTAAGGCATCTGTGTCACATAGTTTTGGTTTGAAAGGATAATAGTAATAATAATAATAATTAATAATAAAAAGTTCAGTGTCCCTACAGGTTTTTCTTGGCTTATGAGATTAACCATGATAATACTTAGTAATTGTGATTCTTATTCTGATGTGTGAGAAAAGTCAGATATCAAAGCCAAGCATCAGTGAAGTTTGTGTGCTCGCCAGCATCATTTAAAAAAACAAAAGTTTATTTTTTCTGCATCAGTGATTTAAACTCAGAACTAGTGATGGGCGAGCACTAAAATGCTCGGGTGCTCGATTCTCGGGTTGAGCATATTGGAATACTCGGGTGCTCGACCCGAGCAACGAGCCCAATGTAAGTCTATGGGAAACTCGAGCATTTTTCAGGCGGCTCCCCCTGGCGGTCTGTTTTTGATCAAAAATAGCATGAAAGCTATCCCACCATGGCAAGGTGAACCTATTCGGGATAGTCCTACTCTGTATAATATTAAAAACCTTACCATGTGTCAAAGCCTCAAACTTCTGTGTGTGAATCAATCATGAGATCAAATGTGATAGAAGATTACAGTCCTGGGAAGATGGGAAACATTCATATAGACGACTGGTGGAGATGTAGTCAGTGACGGACTCTGGCTAAATATGTTTCTAGAGCCGTAGTAGAAGATGAATGTCGTCCTCATGAAGTAGTTATTTCTCATGTTACGTGTAATGAATATCTTCTGCAGTATTGCTAATGCCGATTCCAGTGTCTGTAAATGAGACGAGAATTAGCTTTATGGAAGATGAGTCTATGAGAAACATGTTCAGCTGCAGACTCCAAGGAAGAAACTGCTTGGTGTCTGTGGCCTAAAATATATAGGTTTTATTACTAGATGTAAAGAAGAAAACTAAATACTGTAAAATAATAAATCTCATATGCTTCCCTTATTATCTCCAGTAATTGTATTATTACACAGGATTTTTATGATGTTACATAGGCTCATCATCTTCTCATTCAGGTCCCTACAATATCGGATCCTCTCAGTGAAGATCAATTAAACAGAATTTTCCTGATTTTACCCATCAAAGATGGATTTGGACAGAGACAAGATGGCGGAGAGGATATTACACCTCACCCTAGAGATCCTCTTCCGTCTTACTGGAGAGGTGAGAGATTCTGATGATGTCACATTACATCGTTCTTATCTATGGGAATAACAGATGGACAGAACTGGAGAGATGAGGACTCTGGAAATGTCTGTAGTGAGATTTATTAATGTCTCTCTCCATAACCAGGATTACAGAGTAGTGAAGAAAACCTCTAGTGAGCGCCGTCAGGTCCATGTGTCTGAGGGATGGGGAAGACCCCTGAGCCCATTCACAGCTCCTCCATCTCAAGCCTTGATACATGAGGACATCAATGACCAGAAGATCCTAGAACTCACCTACAAGTTGATTGAGCTGCTAACTGGAGAGGTGACACTGCTGGGAATACTGGGAAATTATACAGTAACACAATGAAAGGATCGGGGGGATGACTGTATCATTGTATGTGTCAGGTTCCTATAAGATGTCAGGATGTCACTGTCTATTTCTCTATGGAAGAGTGGGAGTATTTAGAAGGACACAAAGATTTGTACAAAGACGTCATGATGGAGGTTCCTCAGCCCCTCACATCACCAGGTAATAGGACAGGACTAAATATACACGGCTTATAATTATCTGTATGTAAAGAATGAATTCAGTCCCTGTATGTGTTTCCTACAGATCTATCCAGTAAGAGGACAACACCAGAGAGATGTCCCCGTCCTCTTCTTCCACAGGACTGTAAACAAGAAGATCCCAATGTTCCTCACGATCATCAGGTAGATGGAGAGAAGGTGTCATGAGATCTCCCCTATGATGTGTAGATGGCTGTGAAGGTCTTGTGTTCAGTCTTGTTTTATCCACCAGTATTATGTGTTTTCTATTTGTGTAATGAGAACGGTGGAGATGGCAGGATTACAGCCGATCATAGATGGAACTTCTCATCTGTTTGTGACTTACAATATTTGTTTCAGGGTGAAGATCTGACCCATATTAATACTATAGAGGCATATGTAAGGGGTGATGAGTGGTGTAAAGAGGAGATTCCCACATATGACTACCCAGGTGAGTAGTAACCACTAAATGCAGAGAAGTCACAGATTCTTCTCAGTCACCGGCTGTGGCTACTTTATCAGTGGTGGAGTCCGGCCGTATCACAATCGTGTGATCACCATTTTGCCTCTAGACCACAACATTCTCTTCCACCCAAAACTGTTCAAATGATTTTGGGCATTGAAACCCTTTTCCATAGAACTTACAACCTGGAGGATCCACCTACTCCATGTGATTAGGAGACGTTACCTGCCCAGATCTGTAAACCACAAAGCCAGAAAATTACTTGAAGAAAAATATTATGGTGGGACTGTAAGAGAAAGTGGAGGGTAATGATGGTGTTGGCATCCTAGATCCCTGATATCTTATTGGATAAATCTACCTTTTCTCCCTTCTGTGCTGCTGAATGTGCTCATATGGTCCCTACAAGACCAGGTCCAGTCTTTCTGGCCAAACTTCACTTTTATGATCAACAACATTAAATGTGCAGTGAGGACCAAGTGTGAATTTCTGTACATTAACAGAGTTTCCCTTTATCCTGACTTTTCAATTTCTTTTAAAACCGACTAACTTCAAACCAGATTGTGATAAACTAAACAACAAAAAAAATTACACCTGTGCCATGATATATCTCTAAGCTAAATTTAAGACCCATCAGCTCTGCACTATTATAACAAGTTCTCTTTGAACGTCTAATATTTCTTCTTGAAACTCATCTGACAGAAAATATTGTCCCTTACGATAGTTTAGATTGCCAAGAGCCCCCGAGCCCCATACTCTAATTACCCCAGAGAGGTTTCACCACTAGTTACTCACTACTTACTGATGAAGACTGTTGAGTTTGATCATTTCAGTAGACGTATTATTGTTACTCACAGTTTTGACTATAGTAGTTAGTGCACAAAATACTCTGATTTAACCCCTTCCTGCAGCCAGTTTTGTGTTCCTATCTGGGCCCATTTTTCAAATCTGACGTGTGTCACTTTATGTGGTGATAATTTTGGAATTCTTCACAAAGGATAATAGGAAACAAATGGACCTTACAAATAATATTCCAACTTCTCTTGAATCTGACAATACCCGATATACTGTTGTACACTACTGTCTGGGCACATGGCCGGTTAAGAAGGGCAGGAGCACCATTTAGCTATTTGAATGCAGATCTTGCTGGGATAGTGTGCAGACACAATGTATTGGGGACACTGTTCGTTGTCACCTGGCAGCTCAAAAGATGGCTACCACAAACAGGCTTAGCGCTATCTACTCCATTATCCAGATCCCAGGGTTTGCCTTTAACCCCTCTACATGGATTTGTACTAAGAGAGAGACCCCCTAAGCTTGGGCCACAGTGTTACCTAATGTTCTGTGGTGTGAGATGGCAAGAACAATAGTCAGATAGCCGGGTCAGAACATGGAGGTCAGAGAAAATACAAAATCACACAAAAGTAGTCAGTAAACGGGCCAAGGTCACAACAGAACACAAATACACAAGCCGGGAGCTGAGCACAGAGGACTGAACCGGAGGAGAACAAGGCTGTATCTGGCAGCTGCCGGCAATATGCTTCCAGCTTTAGTAGGGTGCGGTGCTCTCCAAATGGCTGAAGCAGGGAGCAGATTACTCCAGCTGGACAGCACACACACCCATACTGCCAGACTGGATAGTACTAATGGTCCCAGGCACCCTAATCTTAGTGGCTGGACAGAGCCTGGGCCGCCCAAAGCTTCTGGTTCTGACGTCTCCTCCATCACCAGCGCCGCCTGCAGGATGAATAAGGCGGCTCCTGGTGAGAGAAGCAGACGTCGCAGGAGCAGATCCCAGAGGAGATGGGACCCACCATTTACAGAAGCCCTAATGTGACCAAATTGCAGAAAACCAGAGCAGTAGAAATCCCCATAAAGTGACACCATTTTGGAAATTATAATCCTCAGTGAAATAATCTATAGGAGTAGTGACTATTTTGACTCCACAGGCGCTTTCCAGATATTATCACGCAGTGGATGTTGGAGAGTGAAAATTACAAATATATAATTTCATTACCCAACACATAGTGCCCAGATTGTGCTCCAGGAGACACACACCATCAATTAAGTGGGTTCTTCTCACTATAGTAATGTCAACTACATGGATGCTAAATGTGTTTTGGGCGCACTGCAAGGCTCAGAAGTGAGGGGGAGATCTGACTTTGGGGGAGCGGATATTACTGGATTGGTTTATGGAAGCCATGTTGCTTTTCAAAAGCCTTTGAGCCACTAATAATGTGGAAACCTCTGGTTTTCCATTGACAGATGATGGACCTGAGTGGGGACTTGTTTTTTTGTGAGATGAGTAGAAGTTATTATTGATATTATTTTCGCCTACATAACATTTTTTGGTGGCTTTTTATTCTATATTTGGGAGGCAGAATTAACAAACAGTTGAACACTACGATCCACTGGTTCATCCTATGAGGTTTTCTATTAGTCTGTGAACTGTTATTGTCTTGGTGAATAATGACGGCTAACATAGGTCAAAATTTTAAAAAAATCACAGAAAAAGATACAGCCTTACTAACACCAAATCATATAACAAATGCACTAGCAGGATGCCGCAGACCCCCATGATAAAGGTGGGGGCAGCGCAGGTGCAAAATGCTGATGAAGCAACCACTCACAAACCTACCAATTCATGGAGGGGGCGGTTGCCTAGTATTAAAGATGCAAACAGATGAAGCTTGCACAGGACGCCAGTCACACAGGTAGGTTTGATGCACAGTGTCTGGCTTAGGATACTGATGATATCCATACTATTACATCAGGAAGGCTGCCCAGTACTATATAAGTGCACCCCACATGGACAGACACCCCAGTACACCCAACCAACACTAAAATGCTAATGCATTTGTTATCTGATTTGGTGTTGGTAAGGCTGACTTTTCTGTGATGTTTTCTTGGTAAATAATGATACTTTTACATAAAGTACATTTTTACGTAGAGTTTAATTAGAAATATTCAACAATGTAAATTTTAAGGATATGTTATTCATAAATAATAATTGGTTTTATTCTTGGCAGATGACTGTACCAGGAGATCAGAGGAACAGCTGACATCTTCAATTTTTAAATCAGATGATCTTGAGATCCCACAAGATACAATTGAAGTGAATGCCATTAACCCAGATATACCATCATCCCTTCACAGCAAAGATCAGTCATCTGATCATTTGAAACAGGTCCTGTCTTCTGATTCATTACCGACTACTAAGGAAAATCAAAGTCACAAAATGAGCATTAAAAAAGAAATTGCTCCTAAAGCAAAGAAGCCATTTTCATGTTCAGAATATGGAAATAGTTTTTCCCTCGAAAAGTCTTTTCTTAAACATCAAAGCATTCACACCGCAGAAAATAGATTTTTTTGTTTCAACTGTGGGAAATTTTTTAACCAGAAATCAAATTTTGTTAATCACCAGAGAAGTCACACAGGGGAGAAGCCTTTTTTCTGTTCAGGCATGAGATCTAACGTGATGGAAGATTACAGTCCGGGGAAGACGGGAAACATTCATATAGACGGCCGGTGGTGATGTAGTCAGTGAAGAACTCTGGCTAAATATGTTTCAAGAGCCGTAGTAGAAGATGAAGATGTTGTTCTCATGAAGTAGTTATTTCTCATGTCACGTGTAATGAATATCTCCTGCAGTATTGCTAATGCCGATTCTAGTGTCAGTAAATCAGACGAGAATTAGCTTTATGGAAGATGAGTCTTTGAGAAACGTGTTCAGCTACAGACTCCAAGGAAGAAACTGCTTGTTGTATGTGGCCTAAAATATATAGGTTTTATTACTAGATGTAAAGAAGAAAACTAAATACTGTAAAATAATATATCTCCTCATATGTTTCCCCTTATTATCTCCAGTAATTGTATTATTACACAGGATTTTTATGATGTTACATAGGCTCATCATCTTTTCATTCAGGTCCCTACAATATTAGATCCTCTCAGTGAAGATCTTCTATTTAAGAGAATTTTCCTTATGGACCCATCAAAGATGGATATGGACAGGGACAAAATGGCGGAGAGGATATTACACCTCACCCTAGAGATCCTCTTCCGGCTTACTGGAGAGGTGAGAGATTCTGATGACGTCACATTACATCATTCTTATCTATGGGAATAACAGATGGACAGAACTGGAGAGGTGAGGACTCTGGAAATGTCTGGAGGGAGATTTATTAATGTGTCTCTCCATAACCAGGATTACTCAGTAGTGAAGAAGACCTCTAGTGAGCGCTGTCAGGTCCATGTGTCTGAGGGATGGGAAAGACCCCTGAGCCCAATCACAGGGCATCCATCTCACCCCTTCATACATGATGACATCAATGACCGGAAGATCGTAGAACTCACCTACAAGATGATTGAGCTGCTGACTGGAGAGGTGACACTGCTGGAAATGCTGGGACATTATACAGTAACGCTATTAAAGGATCGGGGGGGATGACTGTATCATTGTATGTGTCAGGTTCCTCTAAGATGTCAGGATGTCACTGTTTATTTTTCCATGGAGGAGTGGGAGTATTTAGAAGGACACAAAGATTTGTACAAATACATCATGATGGAGGTTCCCCAGTCCCTCACATCACCAGGTAATAGATAGGACTAAATACACACGGCCTATAATTATCTGTATGTAAAGAATGAATTCAGCCCCTGTATGTGCTTCCTCTAGATCTATCCAGTAAGAGGACAACACCAGAGAGATGTCCCCATCCTCTTCTTCCACAGGACTGTAAACAAGAAGATCCCAATGTTCCTCAGGATCATCAGGTAGATGGAGAGAAGGTGTCATGAGATCTCCCCTATGATGTGTAGACGGCTGTGAAGGTCTTGTGCTCAGTCTTGTTTTAACCACCAGTATTATGTGTTTTCCTTTTGTGTAATGAGAATGGTGGAGATGGCAGGATTAGAGCTGATCATAGATGTGACTTCTCATCTGTTTGTGACTTTTACAATATTTGTTTCAGGGTGAAGATCTGACCCATATTAATACTATAGAGACATATGTGAGGGGGGATGAGCGGTGTAAAGAGGAGATTCCTACATATGACCACCCAGGTGAGTAGTGACCACTAAATGCAGAGAAGTCACAGATTCTTCTCAGTCACCGGCTGTGGCTGCTTTATCGGTTGTGTACTCCGGCTGTATCACAATCTTGTGATCACCATTTTGCCTCTAGACCACAACATTCTCCTCCGTCCGAAAATGTTCAAATGATTTTGGGCTTTGAAACCCTTTTCCATAGAACTTACAACCTGGAGGATCCACCTACACCCTGTGATTAGGAGACATTACCTGCCCAGATCTGTAAATCACAAAGCCAGAAAATCACTTGAAGAAAAATATTATGATGAGCCTGTAAGAGAAAGCGGAGGGTAATGATGCTGTTGGCTTCCTAGAATCCTGATATCTTATTGGATGAATCTACCTTCTCTCCCTTCTGTGCTGCTGAATGTGCTCATATGGTCCCTACAAGACCAGGTCCAGTCTTTCTGGCCAAACTTCACTTTTATGATCGACAACATTAAATGTGCAGTGAGGCCAAGTGTGAATTTCTGTCCAATAACAACAGAGTTTCCCTTTATCCTGACTTTTCAATTTCTTTTAAAACCGACTAACTTCAAACAGGATTGTGATAAACTATACAGAAAACATTACACCTGTGCCATGATATATCTCTAAGCTAAATATAAAAAGTTCACTTTAAATGTCTAATATTTGTTCTTGAAACTCATCTGACAGAAAATATTGTCCCTTACGATAGTTTAGATTCCCAAGAGCCACCGAGCCCCATACTCTAATTACCCCAGAGAGGTTTCACCACTAGTTACTCACTACTTACTGATGGAGACTGTTGAGTTTGATCATTTCAGTAGATGTGTTGTTGTCTATACTCACAGTTTTGACTATAGTACTTAGTGCCCAAAATACTCTGATTTAACCCCTTCCTGCGGCCAGTTTTGTGTTCCTATCTGGGCCCATTTTTCAAATCTATGGAAAAATACTCTGGCTTCTCTTCAGAACGTAAAAATCTTTCGCCTTTACTAAAGATTTCCGTGGAGAGGAGCAAAACTGAGTTTTGTGGAGATATTTTTTTCTATTTTTTTTTTTTTTTTAAGCACAAATTGAGAGATTGCGGGGAATTTTACTTTGATTTTACACAATGACTGCAAAACTGCTGAATGGTTTGTGGTATCGGGTTATTTATATTCTGGGCATTGACTGAATGCTTTTGGTTTTGTTTTTTTTACCCTTAACTGAAGGATGCTCCAAAAATGGAAAGAAAAAAACAACCACAAAGAGCTGAAAAATGGAGAGCTTCATCTGCTCCCCCAAACCCGCTATGTGGTTAAACCACTAAACCTGTTAAAGAGGTTATGTACGGTTGTCCTGAGGAAGGTGTTGGTGGTCTCTGAAAAGCGTAGACAATAAACCTACATTTTTATCCATACTAATGGTTTGTCATGACTCCAGAGAGCGCAGAAACAACTTCCTTTCCCAGTACCTATCTCTGACATTTTTCAAATCTGACGTGTGTGACTTTATATGGTGATAACTTTGGAATTCTTCACAAAGGATAATAGGAAACAAATGGACCTTACAAATAATATTCCAACTTCTCTTGAATCCGACAATACCCTATATACGGTTGTACACTACTGTCTGGGCACATGGCAGGTTAATAAGGGAAGGAGCGCCATTTAGCTATTTGAATGCAGATTTTGCTGAGATAGTTTGCAGACACAATGTATTGGGGACACTGTTCATGGTCACATGGCAGCTCAAAAGATGGCTACCACAAACAGGCTTGTCACTATCTACTCCATTTTCCAGATCCCAGGGTTTGCCTTGCTCATCATCCTATAACCCGTCTACATGGATTTGGACTTAGACAGAGGCCCCCTAAGCTTGGGCCACAGTGTTACCTAATGTTCTGTGGTGTGAGATGGCAAGAACAATAGTCAGATAGCCGGGTCAGAACAAAATCACACAAAAGTAGTCAGTAAACGGGCCGAGGTCACAACAGGAATCAAATACACAAGCCGGGAGCTGAGCACAGAGGACTGAACCAGAGGAGAACAAGGCTGTATCTGGCAGCTTCTGGCAATATGCTTCCAGCTTTAGTAGGGTGCGGTGCTTTCCAAATGGCTGAAGCAGGGAGCAGATTACTCCAGCTGGACAGCACACACACCCATACTGCCAGACTGTATGGTACTACAGGTCCCAAGCACCCTAATCTTAGTGGCTGGACAGAGCCTGCGCCGCCCAGAGCTTCTGGTTCTGACGTCTCCTCCATCACCAGCACTGCCTGCAGGATGAATAAAACGGCTCCTGATGAGAGAAGCAGACGTTACAAGAACAGATCCCAGAGGAGACACACCATGTGACCAAAATGCAGAAAACCACAGCAGTAGAAATCCCCATAAAGTGACACCATTTTGGAAATTATAACCCTTAGTGAAATAATCTATAGGAGTAGTGACTATTTTGACTCCACAGGCACTTTCCGGAAATTAGCACGCAGTGGATGATGGAGAGTGAAAATTACAAATATATAGTTTCATTACCCAACACATAGTGCCCAGATTGTGCCCCAGGAGACACACACCATCAATTAAGTGGGTTCTTCTCACTATAGTAATGTCAAATACATGGAGGCTAAATGTGGTTTGGGCGCACTGCAAGGCTCAGAAGTGAGGGGGAGATCTGACTTTGGGAGAGCGGATATTGCTGGATTGGTTTATGGCAGCCATGTTGCTTTTCTAGAGCCTTTGAGACACTAATAATGTGGAAACCTCTATTTTTCCACTGACAGATGATGGACCTGAGTGGGGACTTGTTTTTTGTGGGATGAATAGAAGTTTTTATTGATATTATTTTTGCATACATAACATTGTTTGGTGGCTTTTTATTCCATATTTGGGAGGCAGAATTAACAAACAGTTGAACACTACGATCCACTGGTTCATCCTATGAGGTTTTCTATTAGACTGTGAACTGTTATTGTCTTGGTGAATAATGGCGGCTAACATAGGGCAAAATTTAAAAAAATCACAGAAAAAGATACAGCCTTACTAACACCAATAATCGTACCAATTCATGGAGGGGGCGGTTGCCTAGTATTAAAGATGCACACAGATGAAGCTTGCATAGGACGCCAGTCACACATGTAGGTTTGATGCACAGTGTCTGGCTTAGGATACTGATGATGTCCATACTGGGCAGAAAGGCTTCCCAGCACTATATAAGTGCACCCCACATGGACAGACACCCCAGTACACCCAACCAACACTAAAATGCTACTGCATTTGTTATCTAATTTGGTGTTGGTAAGGCTGATTTTTCTGTGATGTTTTCTTGGCAGATAATGATACTTTTACATAAAGTACATTTTTACGGAGAGTTTAAGTAGAAATATTCAACAATATAAATTTTAAGGATATGTTATTCATAAATAATAATTGGTTTTATTCTTAGCAGATGACTGTACCAGGAGATCAGAGGGACAGCTGACATCTTCAATTTTTAAATCAGATGATCTTGAGATCAAACAAGATACAATTGAAGTGAATGCTATTACTCCAGATATACCATCATCCCTTCACAGCAAAGATCTGTCATCTGTTCCTTTGAAACAGGTCCTGTCTTGTGATTCATTACCAACTACTAAGGAAAATCATAGTCACAAAATAAGCATTAAAAAACAAATTGCTCCTAAAGCAAAGAAGCCATTTTCATGTTCAGAATATGGAAATAGTTTTTCCCTCGAAAAGTCTTTTCTTAAACATCAAAGCATTCACACAGCAGAGAATAGATTTTTTGGTTTCAACTGTGGGAAATTTTTTAACCAGAAATCAAATCTTGTTAATCACCAGAGAAGTCACACAGAGGAGAATCCATTTTCTTGTTCAGAAAGTGGAAATTGTTTTACAGAGAAATCAAGTTTAATCAGACATCAGATAACTCACACAGGGGAGAAGCCATTTTCCTGTTCAAAATGTGGAAAATGTTTTAACCAGAAATCAGATTTGGTTAAGCACAAGAGAACTCACATACATGAGAAGCCTTTTTCCTGTTCAGAATGTGGAAAATGTTTTAGCCGGAAATCAGATTTGGTTAAGCACAAGAGAACTCACACAGGGGAGAAGCCTTTTTCCTGTTCAGAATGTGGAAAATGTTGTAGCCGGAAATCAGGTTTGGTTAAGCACAAGAGAACTCACACAGGGGAGAAGCCTTTTTCCTGTTCAGAATGTGGGAAATGTTTTAACCTGAAATCAGATTTGGTTAAGCACCAGAGAACTCACACAGGGGAGAAACCTTTTTGCTGTTCAGAATGTGGGAAATGTTTTAAAGATAAATCAGTTTTGGTTAAGCACAACAGAACTCACACAGGGGAGAAGCCTTTTTCTGTTCAGAATGTGGGAAATGTTTTAACCAGAAATCAGATTTGGTTAAGCACCAGAGAATTCACACAGGGGACAAACCTTTTTGCTGTTCAGAATGTGGGAAATGTTTTAACCATAAATCAGATTTGGTTAAGCACCAGAGAACTCACACAGGGGAGAAACCTTTTTCCTGTTCAGAATGTGGGAAATGTTTTGTGAAGAAATCATCACTTCTTAGTCACCAGAGAACTCACACAGACGAGAAGCCATTTTCATGTTCTTAATGTGGGAAATGTTTTACACGGAAATCAACTCTTAATAAACTTTAGAGAAGTCACACAGGAGAAAAGCCTTTTTCATTTTTAACCGAATATTGTATCTTCATAAAGGGGTTGCCCACTACTAGGACAACTCCTTCTCATTCCTTATGTTTGGCCTTGTTAAAATAAAAACACTCATGCGCACTCCCTGTTCTGGCGCCGTTTCCATCGCGTTTCCATAAGGATGTTACATCACACAAGATTGTTACATCACACAATCCTGCTCCCAATCACCGCCACCTTCAGACGTATTGTACATCAACAGGAAGGACATGGCCTGGACATAGCACCAAGAGAATGCACACACTGAATGCACTCTCTTCAGACCGTGTTCCTGGGGGAATTATAAGCAATTTACAGCCTCAAACATGCTGTCCGATATGGGAAAGAAAGAAGAGATCAGAGGTTAATCTGAGGTCCTCCACCTCCGTCAGCATGTCTGGTATGCAGCGTTTCTTATGGAAGGTCTTATCTTCCTGCTCCGGAGCTATTACTGCCTCACCTCAGTGTGGAAAAAGAAGCAGTCTTAACCCTCATGATGACAGACAGCTCCAGCCTGTAAGTCCTGCACCAACTTCTCTCTTAATGTAAGCCTCACAAGAAAACAGCTCCACAAATCTCCCTGTACTCTCACCAAAGCCCCCATACTGAGCAGTGCTTGCTTCACAGGGACATTTACCCCCCAGCCACAGGGAATTCTGATATGGGGAACAACATAACTGATTTGTATATCAGATTGCGTCTATCCCTTCTAAAGAAGATATGGAGCAATATATTCAGAGGCTGGAGACCACATACAATACTGAAATACGTCCCCTCGCTTCTATCCTGTCACAGCTTACTGACAAGGTACAGAGATTAGAGGATAATGTTGTCCAAGTTAGAGGCCATCATAATGCTCAGAAACTAACACTGGATCTTCACAGCCCGTAAATAAACCATCTGTTTAATATGGTTGATGATCAAGAAAATCACAATAATATCTGGATAAAGGGTGTACCTGAAAGCATCAATGCACAAGTGATTATGCCAACACTGCGATCATTATTCATAATATCCTTGGTGATCCTATTGATAAGGAGGTGGAGATTTAAAAGGCGCACCGGACAATAGGCAATCATGGCCCAGATCCTGAGTGTCCAAGGGACATTATCTGTCGCATACATTTTTTCAATGTAAAAGAGGCCATTGTGAGGAAAGCAGAGGAGTTGGATCCTGGTGATTTAAATGGAAAACACATATAATTGCTCACAGATCTATCCTGAATGACACTTGCTAAAAGAAGGGTATTGAAACCACTACTTGATGCCATCCGGGAAAATGGCCTGATGTACTCCTGGGGGTACCCATTCCAGCTGTATATTTTCAAAGATCCAAGCAACATGAGACCTTTCTGTGATGCCCTGGACATTCCATATATCTGACTGGCCACCTGATCCACCATTGCCACAGAGAGTTCCAGCACGTCGCAGAAGGTGTTCAATGGATCAGGAACTTGATGGTGACGCAGACAGATGGGAAAGGAACCTGCTAATCATATGAGCTCCTGAAATGAATCTTGTCTTTCCTGATGAGAGACAGTTTGCAGATGCTTACTTATTTCTTTAAGCATATAATTAGATACATCTAAATAGAGCATTAGGTGCCACTCTTCCACTATATAGAATGTCTAAGTTCATATAAGATCTTAGACCGGCATATAAGTTGAGTTCACATGATACTACTGTAATATCAGGCTGTATTACATTACTTGCTTTATATTCCATGGTTCCCCCTATTAGGAATCCTAGAACTGAAAGTTTGACTTACGCCTGTAAAGACAACCCCCAGTTAGGGACTTGCATTGGGATCTGCTTGTTTCGCAATTTCCTACTGTTTTGATATATTCATAATCTATACTTCTTAGACACTGAGAGGTAGACGTTACTATCTACCGTCTATACTTCCTCTTTTCTCTTAATCTTTCTCTCTTCCATTCCCCCTTTTTTTCATATAATATGGCACAACTCAAAACTTGTTCATTGAATGTTAGAGGACTTAATGTTCCAGAGAAAGGAGCTCAGGTATTTTATCGTAGGCATAAACAGCACGTACATTTTCTCTTTCTTCAGGAGTCACACTTTAGAGGCGATTATATACTGTACCCCAGTTAACTAATAGATATTATTCATCTTGGCGTCCCAGAAAAATGCTGTTTTGAAGTCTAAGGTGCTGAGTATCGGCCGCCACAGATCACTGCTGCATACTATTGTAGAAACACTGTCTGACACGGAGAGGAGGTTCGTGTTTGTTAAGATCTCCGTCTACTCCAAAATTTTGACTTTGGCAAACTTCTATCTCCCTAATTGTGACCAAATTAAGACATGCCGTCATTACTTAAACAAACTAAAATATTTTGCGGAGGACCTTATCATCATTGGAGGTGACTTTAATTTTGTCTTGGATCCTTCTTTAGACGGTTCCCTGGGCTGGAGTCACCAATCTAAAACACAAACAAAAGCTTTGCTAATTGTGCTTTGGTCTCAACCGGTTGATGTATGGAGGATACTACATCCAGACGTAAAGGATTATACCTATTATTCTCCTTTACACAATATGCATAGCCATATAGTCCTTTTCTTAATTAGCCGTCACTTGCCTACATGGCAACCTCCATCTCAGGTAGGAACTGCTGTATGGTCAGATCATGCTCCTGTATATTGTAACTAGCTATTGAACCCGTTCTACGCCCGGGTGACGAGCATTTTTATTGGTATATAGTCTCCCATGCGGGTATGTGCTGCCCCCCTCCTGGTATTTCTGCTGCCCCCATCATCCTATCCCGGTATGCATGGCACCCCTCATCCCCATCCTGGTATGCATGGCACCCCTCATCCCCATCCTGGTATACATGACACCCCTCATTCCCAATCCTGTTATGCATAGCACCCCTCACCCCCAATCCTGGTATGCATTGCACCCCTCATCCCCAATCCTGGTATGCATGGCACTCCTCATCCCCAATCTTGGTATGCATGGCACCTCTCATTCCAAATCTGGTATACATTGCACCCCTCATCCCAATCCTGATATGTATGGTACCAAATCCCTCATCCTGGTATGCATGGCACCACTCATCCCCCAATCCTGGTATGCATGGCACCCCATCCCTCTTCCTGGTATGCATGGTGCCCCTCATTCCTATCCTGGTATGCATGGTACCCCTCATCCCTATCCTGGTATGCATGGCACCACTCATCCCCCAATCCTGGTATGCATGTCACCCCATCCCTCTTCCTGGTATGCATGTCACCCCATCCCTCTTCCTGGTATGCATGGTGCCCCTCATTCCTATCCTGGTATGCATGGTACCCCTCATCCCTATCCTGGTATGTATGGTACCACTCGTCCTGGTATGCATGGCACCCCATCCCTCATTCTGGTATACATGGCACCCCTCATCCCAATTATGGTATGTATGGCCTCCTCATCTCAGAAACCTGGTATGCATGGCACCCAATCGCTCATCCTGGTATGCAATGCATGCCTCATCCCCAATACTGGTATATATGGCACCCAATCCCCTATCCTAGTGCGTATGGCACCCCTCATCCCTATACTGGTATGCATGGTACCCCTCATCCCTATTCTGGTATGCATGGTACCCCTCATCCTGGTATGCATGGTACCCCACATTCCTATCCTGGTATGTATGGTACCCCCCATCCCTATCCTGGTATGCATGGTACCCCGCATTCCTATCCTGGTATGTAGGGTACCCCTCATCCCTATCCTGGTATGCATGACACCCCATCCCTCATCCTGGTATACATGGCACCCCTCATCCCAATTCTGGTATGTATGGCCTCCTCATCCCAGAAACCTGGTATGCATGGCACCCAATTCCTCATCCTGGTATGCATGGCACGCCTCATCCCCAATCATGGTATATATGGCTCCCTCATCCCTATCCTGGTATGCATGGCGCCCTATCCCCTATCCTGGTATGTATGACACCCCTCATTCCTATCCTGGTATGTATGGTACCCCTCATCCCTATCCTGGTATGCATGGTATCCCGCATTCCTATCCTGGTATGAAGGGTACCCCTCATCCCTATCCTGGTATGCATGGTACCCCATCCCTATCCTGGTATGTATGGTACCCCTCACCCCTATTCTGGTATGCATGGCACCCCTCACCCACCAATCCTTGTATGCATGGCACTCCTCATCACTATACTGGTATGTATGGCACCCCTCACCCCCCCAATCCTGGTATGTGTGGTACCCCTCATCCTGGTATGCATGGTACCCCTCATCCCCCAATCCTGGTATGCTTGGTACCCCTCATCCCCCAATCCTGATATGTGTGGCCCCATCACCCCCCAATCCTGGTATGTATGGCACCCCTCATCCCTTTCACGCTGCACACATACAAAAAAATAAACACTTAATCTTACCTTTCTTCTCTGTGCTCCAGCACTGAAGTGTTCTGTTCTGCTGGAGGCTGGGGAAGGAGTGCGGCTCCGGAGTACGCACATGCCCATACCGCGCTGTCCGGCGCCATTTTGCTGAAGACACACTGCAAATGTGTCTTCAGTAAAATGGCGCTGGATAGCGCTACGTGAATGTGCTGATTCCGACACCTTCACTCCTGCCCCAGTCTCCGGCGAAGAGAGGCGACGCGGCAATGCTCCTTCCGGTCAGGTAAGTATGGCGCCGGGAGATCGCAGTATGCGTTCAGTGTCTACGCATACCGTGATCTCCGGCGCCATACACACTCCTCTTACCTGTAACGGCACAGTCTATAAAGGCTTCAGACAGAGACATGCATCTCCCGTTATATTATAGATCTGACTATGCCGGACTCCACCAAGGCTTCAGATGTTGGAACCTAAATGATAATCTGCTGAAAGACTCACTCTGTGTCTCAGACCTTCTTGAGTATAGACTCCTTCAAATGTATGAGCATGATGAAACTGCCTTACCATTTAAATGGGAAGCACTCACATGTGTCCTCAGAAGTATAATAATAATAAAACATAGATAAAAGCTAAAAAACGGAGAGAACAGCTAAAGTCCTCATTTGCTTGAGCGGATTGATCTCCTTGACAAACAACATAAACGATCTGCTTCCCTCCAGGTATACACAGACCGGCTTAATGCTAGAATGGAGCTAAAGTAGGTTCATGGATGGGATAAATATTGTGGTATTTCAGGGCATTTACTTACGGAAGGAACCAAGTGGAAGCTTCCATTCTCGGTACTAGATATGGGGCCTCCTCGAGAAAATTATTTAAAATGTCGTACACTAAAGTTAATATATAAGGCGTGGGATAGGAGTAAAAATATTCTTGGAATTGGAAAGTACACAAATTATACTCCTTTATGGCACAACTATAACTTACCAGAGCTACATAAACTAAAAAATGTTAGTGAGTGGGAGAATAGGGGTATTAGAATAAACGCCATACTGATTGATAGACATCACCCAATAGATACCATTGCTAAAGCAGTGGATACAAAAGGTCTATTAACCCTTATTTATAGGCAGTTACTGGCCCTACATTTGGATAATATTGATAGTTAAGACAAAATGGGAGGAGGATGTGGGTCTGTTATCTGAGGAGCAATGGGGGAAATACTGGATTTGACACAGACACTTTCATTGTCGGAGTCACAAAGATTGTCCCGAATTCTTCTCATTCATAGGGTATATAGATCCCCAAGTATTTTATTTAAAATTGAAATACAAACGGATGACACATGTCCTAGATGTGGTCAAAATGATGCCCACCTGATGCATATGATGTGGGAATATTGGCGACTACTGGAAGGGGGTGATCACTCTTGTACTATCTGTATTTGGGATACAACTTCAGTTGGAACCTAAAATCTGTATCCTAGGACTCCTGGGAGAGGACGTAGACCCAGACTCCATATGGCAGTAGATAGGTCAGGAATATTATTCCAAGCCAGAAAGTTGTTGGCACTACATTGGATAGACAATTCTCCCCTAACGATAACAGAACTAAGATCCAGGATAAATAACACTCTATGCTTGGAAAGGGGATCTTATATTAAAGGAACGCTCTCAAGAAATTCATATAAATATGGGAGCAATGGTTAAATACCCCAGGTATTGCTTCAAAGAACCTTCACAGAAATACTATCCTGGATCGTTTGTCCATTTCCTTACAGTAAGCCAGGAATTTATATCCTTATACCCAAGGTGTCAGCAAATAATAATTGTCTCAGTCCACACAATTGGCCCTTCTTAGATATATCCTTTTTCTTTTGATGTCCCAATAGGGAAAAAAATAAGCCTTTAGGAAGTATTCAGATATTTATGTACAAATGTACAAATTACTGTTCCAAAACATTGCACTATAGAGCGATATTGGGATTTATATCATTGTAAACCGGTTCTTGTATTCTTTACTGGTTTTTATTTCTTTTTCTTTGTCACAAAGTTTATTTAAAAAAAAGAAATGTTGGTAATTCTTTGTTTTGTAAAATAAAAATGATCTGATTGAAAAAAAGAAAGGAGCGAAGGTCTTTACTAGATCAAACGTACACAAAATGCCAAGATCACATGTGAAGGTACTCGTACGAATTCGCAAATAAATGTGGTTGCTCATTGGCAAGGAGGTTACATCCACACGTGTAAAGGACATACATATCCAAAATAAAAGGGGCACCCGGGCCAGAAATTCATAACCCCATTGATATAGCGGAAGCATTTAGTTTCTTTTATAGTTCACTATATAATATTCATGGACAATACCACGACATGCCACCTAATATTCTTGAAACTAAAAATGACAAATATATTATGGACACTGACTTTCCTTCCTTACAGACCCCTGAGCAGGAGATACTAGACAAAGCATTCACTGAACAAGAGATAGGAGAGGACATTAAATCATTCCCTATCGGGAAGAGCCCTGGGCCAGATGGATTCAATAATAGATTTTATAAGATGTTTTCCCCCCCAGTTATTACCATTTTTAGCCAAAGTGTTCGATAATATCTCAGAAGACTCCCCCTTTTGCCCCCCAATCACTTAAGGCTCATATAATGGTTTCATCAAAGCCTGGAAAAGAACCAAATACCTGCCCTAATATTCATCCAATATCATTAAATAATGTAAAATATTCTCTAAAGTGGTTACAACACGGCTCTCCCACTATCTACCCTCAATTGTCAGCAACGATCAGGTTGGATTCATTAAGGGTAGAGAAGCTCGTGATAATAAAAATAAAACGTTAATTTCACATGCAAAAAACAGGGGATCCCAATGTGCCTTGTTTCTGTCTACGCTAAAAAAGCGTTCGACACAGTGCATTGGACTTTCTTGAAGAGCACCCTACCACAAATTAGGTTGGACTCTTTCTTGTTATCTAAAATTCTATCGTTATACATTGACCCTAAAGCGATAGGGTAAACGGCCTTCTATATGACACATTTTCTATTAAAAAGGGGACGAGACAAGGGTGTCCTTTATCACCTCTGCCATACACATTGGTGATGGACCAATTAGCGGTAGCATTACACACAAATCCAGATATTAGTGGAGTTACTATAGACTCACACCACTATAAACTAGCTCTACATGCAGATGACTTGTTGCTCTATGTTTCAAACCCAATGATCTCATTTCCCTCTATAATAAAGGAATTCGAATAACTCGGCCATGTAAGCAATTTTAAAGTCAACTATTCTAAAACAGAAGCCATGAACATAACTTTTAACCCTGAACTGACACAATAACTAATTTCTAACTTCCCCTTTAAGCGTCAGAAAGACATAATTAAGTACCTGGGCATACAAATTCTGGGGAACTTGGATGATCTGTATCGTTTAAATCAGAGGTCCCCAACCGCCGGTCCGCGGACCAGGACCGGGCCGTTGGGGTTTTTCAGCCGGTCCGCGGGGAGAGGGGGCCCCTCCAGCCTCCAGCAGGGCCGCCATCAGGGCATGACTGCCCTGACTCCAGTATGGGGCCCGGCCGGTAGGAGCCCCCTCGGAGCCCCCCTCTTGTGCGTCTCTCTCCTCATGGGGCCCCCGGCCGCATGCTAAGCGCCGGGTCCGGGACATCTTAGCGCTGCGCTGCTGCGGCAGCACCTTCATGATTCCCCTGACTTCCGGTCATGTGACGGCGCCGTCACATGGCCGGAAGTCAGGAGAACCTGGTGTCAGCGATTTGGACGAGCGCCAGGATTCTGCAGGGATAGCATGGGGGTAAGTATAACAAGTTTTATTTTTTTTTAAATACAATTAACTAGGAGTGGGGGGAATGGGAGATGCACATGGGGGGAGGGGAGAGATGAGAGATGCACATGGGGGAGGGGAGAGATGAGAGATCCACATGGGGGGGAGGGGAGAGATGAGAGATGCACATGGGGGAGGGGAGAGATGAGAGATCCACATGGGGGGGAGGGGAGAGATGAGAGATGCACATGGGGGAGGGGAGAGATGAGAGATCCACATGGGGGGAGGGGAGAGATGAGAGATGCACATGGGGGGAGGGGAGAGATGAGAGATGCACATGGGGGGAGGGGAGAGATGCACATGGGAGGGAGGGGAGAGATGAGAGATGCACGGGGGGGTGAGAGATGCACGGGGGGGTGAGAGATGCACGGGGGGGATGAGAGATGCACGGGGGTGGATGAGAGATGCACGGGGGGTGAGAGATGCACGGGGGGGATGAGAGATGCACGGGGGGTGGATGAGAGATGCACGGGGGGGTGAGAGATGCACGGAGGGGATGAGAGATGCACGGGGGGTGGATGAGAGATGCACGGAGGGGGATGAGAGATGCACGGAGGGGGATGAGAGATGCACGGGGTGAGCTGCACATGGGGGGGTGAGAGATGCACATGGGGGGGTTATGTTTACATAACTTTGTTGCCTTATGAAGGGCGGGGGGGGCCCCCAAAAATTTCTTGCACAGGGGCCCACTACAGTCTGTGTCCGCCCCTGGGATGAAGTAAATGCAGCTGAACAGCAGCTGTCAGGACAGCTGCCCTGTCCTGCTGCAGGGCGTGATGGGGCCTCAGTGATGCGGCTCCTGGCACAGCACATTATGTGGGGCTCCTGGCATAGCTCCTGGCGGGGACCTGGTCTACACTATATGATAAGTATGCACTAAACTCCAAATCCCTCCATTACCTCGCCCCCATATGACCAAAGCCCCGCCCACCCCACCCCCTCCTTGCTGGGCCATGGAAAAATGATCTTGCTTCAAGCCGGTCCCTGGTGCAAAAAAGGTTGGGGACCACTGGTTTAAATGATATCCCCCATCCTTGAACAAATGGTTAAAAATCGAATGAATTATAACTTGAAACCTTTGTCCTGGTTTGGTCGTATTAGTGTGATCAAAATGGACATTTTACCAGATCTTCTTTATATATTTCAGACCGTTCCGGTCTGCGTTCCTCAGACCTTTTTCTCCCGTCTCAACAATTCTAACAGCAAGTTTGTATGGGGAACATCGAGGCCTAGGATACGTGTTAAAATATTGCGAAGAAACAGGAGGGAGGGTTAGGGAGCTGCAACGCTGAATCCAAACAGGGTGAAGATAGTCCACTGAAGGGTGCCGGTCCCGCTGGTGAGCACAGCCATATGAAGAAAACAAAAAGGAGAAAATCAGCACTCCAACAGGTAAAATATGAAAAAAAATTATTGGATCATTTAAAAAAATAATAATAATTAAAATTCTTATGTGTTTCTGGCGCTAGGGTTCTGCCCATAGTTATAGCAGATGAGAAAAGGACAATGAAGTCATATATATATATATACAAGCACAATGGAGTCACATGACATGAAATGAGAAATCAATTAGACATGCAAAAGGTGTGAAGAAAATCCAAGCCACAGTTCACATTGAAGGCAACGAGATCAAATACAGACAAGATGATCATTACAAGCGTCACACAACAAGCCAGAAATGCAAAACACCATGATGGTGAAAAATAAGATAGAATTAGACCTCATACTCTTATTCATGTATATCCGTATCCCCCTCTGTATATGAACTGTTTATTGCAGGACATTTGTGTGAAGACCACCGGTGTTAGCTGCCAGGGGATTATCCCATATAGGAACACAACACCGAGATTAAGTGTACAGGTGTGAGATCACAGGGTCAGAACATTGCAAATGCCATCAACTATAGCAACGGAAAGTGGGAGGATATACTGATTATAGAGGGACAGGAACATGTATGCATGAGATGGATGATAGATTCAGTATAGAGCATCACAATAACAATGTCCAATAAACAGAGAAAACGCATCAATGTCTAAATTGTGAATAGAAATATTGTTCTTATCGATCTGACACACGTAAGAATATAATATAAAATAATATGCACAATAACCAATATGGAGAAACTATAAACCTATAACAATGAACATATAAAGGGGAAAAAAATGCAAATCAAAATTGATTATATAGTAGAAGATTTACAAGGAAATCCACCCGCATCTGATCTGGTGCAAAGTATAATATCCTGGCAAACGATCATAGAGCCGCAGATATACCGAGCATTATCTGTAATATCACCAGGAGGCAAATAGATGCATCATTGTAAAACAGACGAGAACAAGTACAGAACACTGGTGAGATTACTGTGGAGCATTGTAATGGCGAATCAGATTACTGTGGAGCATTGTAATGGCGAATCAGATTACTGTGGAGCATTGTAATGGCGAATCAGATTACTGTGGAGCATTGTAATGGCGAATCATATTATATGGAGTGTACAAATCCATGATATCCAAGAGCTGAATGTATAACAGATCAATGGCAATGGGAGACGTCTGCATAGAGTCTGATGGAAAACCTGATCGTGAGGCTATAGATGGAGCAAGCATTTCTATCTGTATCAACGAAAAACAGGTAATTACATTATAATAAAACTGACAAAACAAATATCTGATGCAGAACTGAATCGTGAAGCTGTGGATGTAGCGGGAATTTCTAGCTGTATCAACGAAAAACAAATCAGTGAATTATATTGCGAAAAAACTGACAAAAATAAATATATGAGAAATGGAAGATAAATAAGCTGCAGAACATTGCAATAGAAATACTCCGTCATTGCTGAAAAATCTTTAAGATATTTGCATAATTTATGTGCGTTCTGCGAAGATGAATCAGCGATGATAGCGCAATATACAGAAAGGCAAATAAGTACACCGGCAAATAATAACCGGAAAAACACAAAATAAATTCAGAAAACCTGGAATGTCACCATATAGATGGTCTGCTGGGAATAAACCAGTATGGATTTCATCAATAGATGTAAAACAGATCATTGCGGAAATTCATTACCCGAAGGGTATTTAGTATTTACACGTCAGATCCAGAAGGCTTCACGCATATTAAGGTGTTTCTGTCTGTTTCCACCCCTTACCGGTTAATTAACTTTTTCAAGACCAAAGAAAGAAAAATGTGTGAGATCATTATTCTGTATGGACACAAAATGTTTTGTTCCCCCGGAGTATGTGCTATTAGAACTGTTGATATATGAAATCTGCTCCGGTGGTCTCTATGAATCCTACCAATTTGTGTAAAACAATGTTGTCCACTATTCTGGAGGAAGGCATTTATTTGTCGGTGTTTAATAACAAAATTCAGCGCTGGCTGTTACCTGATTATCCCATTTTTCATGGGCTCCCCAAAACACACTAGGGTACCCCCCCCCCACCCTTCGCCCTATTATCTTGGGTATGGGTTCATTGAATGAGAATTTAAGCCAATGGCTGGTGAACATTTGTATTCTCTGGTTATTCAAACACCAGGCTATGTGAAAGATACTACGTCTGTCCTGAGGGTTTTTGACAGGTTCGTGTGGCAGGAAGAATATAGGTTTGTCACCAGCAATGTTGTCAACCTGTATTCCTCCATCCCTCACGCATTGGCCATTATTGCCATTCAACACTATTTAAATAAATATAGTGGATATTCTGTGAATTTAAAAAGGTTCATTATGACATAAAAGATTTGTTGTCCCACAATAATTTTATGTTTGATTCTAAATATTATTTACAAGTACTTAGAGCCCCCATGGGCTACAAATTCTCACCATCTTTGGCTATTCTGTACATGTCGTGGTGGGAAGAAATCTACATTTTTTCTGATGATAATCCATTTTTGAGCACATTTTTTGGTTTGGTAGATATGTTGATGATGTACTTTTGGTATGGAGAGGTGACCCCCAGTTAGTGTCACAATTTGTTTTGTAATTGAATTCCTATTCCTTAAATTTAAAATTCACTGTCAGTGAACCTTTGATTTCCACTCCATTTCTGGATATTTTCCTGACAGGGATAGTAACATCTCATAAAGTGGACACCACACTCTATAGAAAACCTTTGTCAGGCAACACATTACTGTTGTCTTCCAATTCTCAACTTACTCTATACAGCTCGCAGGGGCGACTCAGTGTAGTTGGAGGGAAGCACTCCGATCCTGTTCAGCGAATGTGACCCGTACTACACAAAATATGTAACTTCCAACATAAGTGCTGATCCATCCTCCATGGATTCTTTTATGCCTAAGGGGAGACCTGCCCACATACCCCCTGTGATTTTGTTACTTTTGCGCCACAGCTCCCCAGAGGGGCTTACAGTGACGGTTAAATATCCATATTGTTCCTTAGCTGACCCTGCTACCCAAAATATAGGCCCCATTATTATCGGACATATGGAACTTTAGTTATTCCATATTCCATATCGGCTTCGGGCAATCGGCAGGCCTTTGTTACATTCCCTTTGAAGCACTGGGAATACAACCTTCTCAGTTAGCTGTAAATCTATCACAAGCCTGTGTTAATTGGGTTTGGTAGCAGCTTTTGGGCCAGCATTTGCTTGCAAGGCCCTTCTCATATGTGTGTTGATTTGCATAGAGGCCACTGGCCAAAGTGTCAGCTCTTCTCCCGTGGACAATTACTATAGGGGAGGAGGGAAGAGGAGTCTGAGAGAGAGACTTCTTAATATCTATGACAGGGGAGAAGAAAATATTTTCAATATTTCCATTACAATCTGTTTTTCATTGATACAGATAGAAATGCTTGCTATACCTATAGCCTCACGATCAGGTTTTGCATCAGACTCTATGCAGACGTATCCCATTGCAATTGATCTGTTATACATCCAACTCCTGGATGGCATGGATTTGTACATTCCATCTAATCTGATTCACCATTGCAATGTTCTACAGTAATCTCACCAGTGTTTTGTACATACTTGTTTTCGTCTGTTTTACAATAATGCATCTATTTGCCTCCCGTTGATATGATTGATAATGCTTGGTATATCTGCGGCTCTATGATCCTTTGCCAGGATATTATGCTTTGCACCAGATCAGATGCGGGTGTATTTCCTAACATCGGTGGTTTTCACATAAATTTCCTGCAATAAACAGTTTATATACAGGGTGGGATACAAATATGCATGAACAAGAGTATGAGGTTTAATTCATTGTTCCTTGTATGTAGTATTATTTGGTCACTATCTGGTGGTAATATGTGGTCTGGTCATGGTGTGGTGGTATTTGTTCCTTGTATGTGGTGTTGTTCGGTCACTATGTGGTGGTAATATGTGGTCCGGCCATGGTGTGGTGGTATTTCCTCCTTGTATGTAGTATAATTTGGTCACTATGTGGTGATAATATGTTGTCTAGTCATCGTGTGTCGGTATTCTTTGTATCTGGTATTATCTGGTCACTATGTGGTGGTAATATGCAGTCCGGCCATGGTGTGACGGTTTTTGTCCCTTTGTATGTGATATTATTTGAAAAAATGTATGTGACACATTCCCTTAAAGAAAAATATACCTAAATAGAGTACTGGATATTTTAAGAAATGTTTAATAGGTTAGAGTAGAGTAGGGCCCTGCCAGAAGAGTCTACCTTGTCGTGGCGGCGGCTTACAAAATCTTTTGGCCAAAACAAAAGCTGCTGCTATGTATGTGATATGGTGTTCTATGGGAACTGTTAGGGTATGTGCACATGGTCAGGAGCCGCTGTGGGTTTGACACTGCGTGCTTATGCAGCATCAAACCTTCAGCAGTCTGGAGTTACAGCATAGTGGATAGGATTTCTAGAAATCCCATGTCCACTATGCGACTCTGTGCACCTATGGATCACCCACGGAAACTGACATGCAGTACATCTTTCAGACCCGCAGCATGTCAATTTCTCTTGCGGGTCCACATGTGGACTTTCTCCACAGACTAACATCTATGAGGAAACTCCGCATGTACAAAAAAAAAATTGCGCCACTCAATTGCATAAAATGAGGGCAGAAGCCGCACGGCTATCCCGCAGCTTCGGGGTTGCAGGCGCCTCCTGAGCGTGGGCACAAACCCTTAATGTGTGATTGATAAGGATGTGGTGCAGAAGTGGAGTTTTTCCACGAGTGGGCGGTGTGACTGTGGAAGGTTTGAGGAGTGGAGGTGGAGCTGGGATGGAGCCTGGGCGGAGTCTCAAGTGTGCCTGAACATTTTTTGCCAGTATGCGGCCTGAAATTCCTGGCGGCAGCCCTGCACACATATACATACACTCATATACTAATCTTTCATGATATCACGGTCTTCTGGAGAGGGCGGCAGAACCCACTGTGGAGGAGGGGACACAGCAGACAGGACTGATTTCAGCTTCCTGCCCCTGCGTGCGGTCCGATGCTGTGGACTCTCCTCCCCCACCCTCTACTCTTTGAGGAAATGCTGCTGGGAAAGGAACCGCAGGAGGCAGAAGACCCACTGTAAAGGCCCCGTCACACTATAGCGACGCTGCAATGATCCCGACAACGACACGACCTGTCAGGGATCGTTGCTGCGTCGCTATGTGGTCACTGGTGAGCTGTCAAACAGGCAGGCTCACCAACGATCAGGGGAGCAGCGACATCGTGGAAAGAATCTTTCCACGATGTCCTGCTCCTGGTTACGAGCCTGCTGAAGCAGGAGCAGGCTGGTAACTATGGTAAACATCGGGTTACTAGGGGCACATGCGCACCTAGTAACCCGTTGTTTATCATGGTTACCACTCTGCTACAGTGAGCGGGAGGTTACCGCTCACTGTAGCAGGCTCGTAACCATGATAAACAACGGGTTACTAGGTGCGCGTGTGCCCCTAGAAACCCGATGTTTACCATAGTTACCAGCCTGATCGCTGCTCCCGCTGGTCACACACAGCGATGTGTGCTGACCAGCGGGAGAGCAACGACCAAAAAATGGTCCAGGACACTTTGCAGCGATCAGCGACGTCACAGCAGGGGCCTGATCGTTGCAAAGTGTCACACATAGCGACATCGCTGGTGAGGTCGCTGTTGCGTCACCAAAACCGTGACACAGCAGCGATCTCGCTAGCGATCTCGCTATGTGAGACGGGGGCTTAAGACCCTGCAGGAGGACAGACACAGTAGCCAATGAGCGCTCTCATCAGTCTGATGGGGAAGAGTTCATTGGCCAGCAGCCTCTCTCCTGCATGACATGCCCCATTTTTCAATGCCCGCACTCTGCCCAGGGTATCAAAAATCATTACGGGTGGGAGTGGACGGGGTTAAGCAGCATCAGCCCTGACTCAAGGGGCCCCATAGCAGCTGTGTGGTCTACTGCCTGAGCATTACGCCCCTTCCTGCATGGGCCCCCCTCCACCTCTGGGCCCGGGTGCGGCTGCATCGGTGGTGTGTCCACCCCTGGCTGAACCCCTCGCTGCGGCTCTGAGCAAATGTAATATTATTTACACACAAACGAGTGGTAAAGAAATCAGTGAGACACCTGTGGGATAAGAACGTAAGAACGCCCATTACACCCTCAGATGACTTCCCTGGTGGGTACAGTGTCCGAAATGGGGTCACTTTAGGGGGTCGTATGTTCTTCACACCTCGAGGGCTTTGCTTTTGGCCGCTCGATACACCTCGTACACACCTGGCTCCGCTCCGTACACACAGCTCCGCTCTGTACACCCCGTACACGCGCAGCTCTGCTCCGTACACCTCGCACACACACGGCTCCGCTCCGTACACCACGTACACACGGCTCCGCTCCATACGCCTCGTACACACATGGCTCCGCTCCGTACACCTCGTACACGCGCGGCTCCGCTCCGTACACCACGTACACACGGCTCCGCTCCATACGCCTTGTACACACATGGCTCCGCTCCGTACACCTCGTACACGCGCGGCTCCGCTCCATACACCTCGTACACACGCGGCTCCGCACACATCGTACACGCGCGGCTCCGCACACCTCGTACATGCACGGCTCCGCTCCGTACACCTCGTACACGCGCGGCTCTGCTCCGTATGCCTCGTACACACGCGGCTCCGCTCCGTACGCCTCGTACACACGCGGCTCCGCTCCGTACGCCTCGTACACACGCGGCTCCGCTCCGTACGCCTCGTACACACGCGGCTCCGCTCCGTACGCCTCATACACACCCGGCTCCGCTCCGTACAACTCGTACACGCGCTGCTCCGCTCCGTACACCTCGTACACGCGCGGCTCCGCTCCGTACACCTCGTACACGCGCGGCTCCGCTCCGTACACCTCGTACACGCGCGGCTCCGCTCCGTACACCTCGTACACGCCCGGCTCCGCTCCGTACACCTCGTACACGCCCGGCTCCGCTCCGTACACCTCGTACACGCCCGGCTCCGCTCCGTACACGCCCGGCTCCGCTCCGTACACCTCGTACACGCTCGGCTCCGCACACCTCGTACACGCCCGGCTCCGCTCCGTACACCTCGTACACGCCCGGCTCCGCTCCGTACACCTCGTACACACGCGGCTCTGCTCCGTACACCTCGTACACACGCGGCTCTGCTCCGTACACCTCGTACACACGCGGCTCTGCTCCGTACACCTCGTACACACGCGGCTCCGCTCCGTACAGCGCGTACACACGCGGCTCCGCTCTGTACACACGCGGCTCTGCTCCGTACACCTCGTACACACGCGGCTCCGCTCCGTACACCTCGTACACACGGCTCTGCTCCGTACGCCTCGTACACGCGCGGCTCTGCTCCGTACGCCTCGTACACGCGCGGCTCTGCTCCGTACGCCTCGTACACGCGCGGCTCTGCTCCGTACGCCTCGTACACGCGCGGCTCTGCTCCGTACGCCTCGTACACGCGCGGCTCTGCTCCGTACGCCTCGCACACGCGCGGCTCTGCTCCGTACGCCTCGTACACGCGCGGCTCTGCTCCGTACGCCTCGCACACGCGCGGCTCTGCTCCGTACGCCTCGCACACGCGCGGCTCCGCTCCGTACGCCTCGCACACGCGCGGCTCCGCTCCGTACGCCTCGCACACGCGCGGCTCCGCTCCGTACGCCTCGCACACGCGCGGCTCCGCTCCGTACGCCTCGTACACACGCGGCTCCGCTCCGTACGCCTCGTACACACGCGGCTCCGCTCCGTACGCCTCGTACACACGCGGCTCCGCTCCGTACACCTCGTACACGCGCGGCTCCGCTCCGTACACCTCGTACACGCGCGGCTCCGCTCCGTACACCTCGTACACGCGCGGCTCTGCTCCGTACACCTCGTACACGCGCGGCTCTGCTCCGTACACCTCGTACACGCGCGGCTCTGCTCCGTACACCTCGTACACGCGCGGCTCTGCTCCGTACACCTCGTACACACGCGGCTCTGCTCCGTACACCTCGTACACACGCGGCTCTGCTCCGTACACCTCGTACACGCGCGGATCTGCTCCGTACACCTCGTACACGCGCGGCTCTGCTCCGTACACCTCGTACACGCGCGGCTCTGCTCCGTACACCTCGTACACGCGCGGCTCTGCTCCGTACACCTCGTACACGCGCGGCTCTGCTCCGTACACCTCGTACACGCGCGGCTCCGCTCCGTACACCTCGTACACGCGCGGCTCCGCTCCGTACACCTCGTACACGCGCGGCTCTGCTCCGTACACCTCGTACACACGCGGCTCCGCTCCGTACACCTCGTACACACGCGGCTCCGCTCCGTACACCTCGTACACACGCGGCTCCGCTCCGTACACCTCGTACACACGCGGCTCCGCTCCGTACACCTCGTACACGCGCGGCTCCGCTCCGTACACCTCGTACACACGCGGCTCTGCTCCGTACACCTCGTACACACGCGGCTCTGCTCCGTACACCTCGTACACACGCGGCTCTGCTCCGTACACCTCGTACACACACGGCTCTGCTCCGTACACCTCGTACACACGCGGCTCTGCTACATCCACACTGTAAACCCCTCCTGACCCCACACATAAACTTCAGCTCATCCAGCACCATGACAACCAGCACAGCAGAGTCCTGCATCCACTGAGGCCCCTGATCATGTGACCCCTGACTCCTCCCCTCCTGTGACCTCATCACAGCTCCTGTGCGTACAGAGCAGCCATATATGTGGTGGCGGCTCTGCAGGTGGAGGTATGTGGAGACCCCATTACTGGGCGCAGGGGGCATTAACCCCTTCAGCACGGAGACTCTTTTGGGGTCTTGTGTTGCCCCTTTATAAGAATCATAAGGTTTTTCATCTGTTTCCTGTAATAGATACATACGACCCAACTATGGAGACAGGAAGGGAGGAAACGTATTGTTCTCATAGTACAGGACCCCTTTACTGGCCCCACAGTGTAATGCCCCCATTATGCCCCTTATGCAGGATGTATGATGCCCCCATTATGCCCCTTATGCAGGATGTATGATGCCCCCACACAGTGTAATGCCCCCATTATGCCCCTTATGCAGGATGTATGATGCCCCCATTATGCCCCTTATGCTGTATGTATGATGCCCCCACACAGTGTAATGCCCCCATTATGCCCCTTATGCGGGATGTATGATGCCCACACAGTGTAATGCCCCCATTATGCCCCTTATGCAGGATGTATGATACCCCCACACAGTGTAATGCCCCCATTATGCCCCTTATGCAGTATGTATGATGCCCCCACACAGTGTAATGCCCCCATTATGCCCCTTATGCAGGATGTATGATGCCCACACAGTGTAATGCTCCCATTATGCCCCTTATGCAGGATGTATGATGCCCCCACAGTGTAATGCTGCCATTATGCCCCTTATGCAGGATGTATGATGCCCACACAGTGTAATGCCCCCATTATGCACCTTATGCAGTATGTATGATGCCCCCACAGTGTAATGCTCCCATTATGCCCCTTATGCAATATGTATGATGCCCCTTATGCAGGATGTATGATGCCCCCATTATGCCCCTTATGCAGGATGTATGATGCCCCCACACATTGTAATGCCCCCATTATGCCCCTTATGCAGGATGTATGATGCCCCCATTATGCCCCTTATGCAGGATGTATGATGCCCACACAGTGTAATGCCCCCATTATGCCCCTTATGCAGGATGTATGATGCCCCCACAGTGTAATGCCCCCATCATGCCCCTTATGCAGGATGTATGATGCCCCCACAGTGTAATGCTGCCATTATGCCCCTTATGCAGGATGTATGATGCCCACACAGTGTAATGCCCCCATTATGCACCTTATGCAGTATGTATGATGCCCCCACAGTGTAATGCTCCCATTATGCCCCTTATGCAATATGTATGATGCCCCTTATGCAGGATGTATGATGCCAGCACAATGTAATGCCCCCATTATGCCCCTTATGCAGTATGTATGATGCCCCCACACAGTGTAATGCCCCATTATGCCCCTTATGCCGAATGTATGATGCCCCACACAGTGTAATGCCCCATTATGCCCCTTATGCAGTATGTATGATGCCCCACACAGTGTAATGCCCCCATTATGCCCCTTATGCAGTATGTATGATGCCCCACACAGTGTAATGCCCCCATTATGCCCCTTATGCAGTATGTATGATGCCCCCACACAGTGTAATGCCCCCATTATGCCCCTTATGCAGTATGTATGATGCCCCACACAGTGTAATACTCCATTATGCCCCTTATGCAGTATGTATGATGCCCCACACAGAGTAATGCCCCCATTATGTGCCTTATGTAGGATGTATGATGCCCCCACACAGTGTAATGCCCCCATTATGCCCCTTATGCAGAGTGTATGATGCCCCACACAGTGTAATGCCCCCATGATGCCCCTTATGCAGTGTATATGATGCCCCCACACAGTGTAATGCCCCTTATGCAGTATGTATGATGCCCCACACAGTTTAATGCCCCATTATGCCCCTTATGCCGTATGTATGATGCCCCACACAGTGTAATGCCCCCATTATGCCCCTTATGCAGTATGTATGATGCCCCACACAGTGTAATGCCCCCATTATGCCCCTTATGCAGTATGTATGATGCCCCCACACAGTGTAATGCCACCATTATGCCCCTTATGCAGTATGTATGATGCCCCCACACAGTGTAATGCCCCCATTATGCCCCTTATGCAGGATGTATGATCCCCACACAGTGTAATGCCCCCATTATGCCCCTTATGCAGTATGTATGATGCCCCCCACACAGTATAATGTTCCCACAGTAGCGCCATCCTTCCACACACAGTAGAATGTTCCCACAGTACCGTCATCCCACCACACACAGTATAATGTTCCCACCATACCGCCATCCCCCCACACTCAGCATAGTGTTCCCACAGTACTGCTTGAGGTCCTGTAGTTGCAATAAGTCCTGAGGTTTTATAGTTGGGATTATCCCTCTGGAAAATGGTTTTCCCTTTGCCTGCTCCCCTACATGTAGACCCTCAAGCATGTATGCATGCATGTAGGGGAGCAGGCCTTACTAGATATCGAGGCTTTGTACAGTAACATAGCGCATGAGGATTGTATCGGAGGAGTAAGACATTTCTTGAAATCGAGATCAGTAGAGTGTAGCAGACATAATGACTTTATGGAGGATCGTCTAACATTCACTCTTACTCATAACGTCTTTCTTTTTGACAGGAAGTACTTCCCCGATCTCAGGGGTACTGCGATGGGGAGCCCCTATGCCTCCTCATATGCTAACCTATTCCTGGTCTGGTGGGAGGAAACCACAATATTCAGGGATAATCATAACTGGTGGCATCCATATACTGGGGCATAGTATAGATATATTGACGACGTTCTTATCATCTGCACAGGGACGAGTGAAAAGTTTCTTGAATTTGTCAGGGAACTCAACATCAATAGAGTGGGCCTTAGATTTATATCAGAGTTTAATTATTACCAGTTGCCTTTCCTGGATATGCTAATCAAGAAAAAGAGCTGGATGGGACCCTAGGGACACTCATCTACAAAAAACCTACAAGCACTAATAAACTATTGAAGTGGGATAGCCACCACCCCATCACCCTAAAAAAAAAGCAATATCCACAGGCCAATTTTTAAGGTTAAGAAGACATGAACACCAGATTCAGGGAAAAAGGGTACAAATACTCCTTCATACCTAACCAAGAGACCAAGAAAAAGATGGGATAAAACGAGTAATAGAAACTTACGACAATCAGAGTCACCCTATCTTTAATATCCTCAGAAAACAATAGGGTGTACTTGTGGTCAACCTGGACCTAAGGGTGCTGTGTTATCTGCTCCCACAATAACTTTTAGAAACGGTCGGTCAATTAGGGACCTTTTAGTGCATAGTTTCTATAAAAATCTGCACCCAAGGGGACTTGGCTTTATAGAAGAATCTGAGGTTTCTTTAGATGTGGAGAAAGTTGTACATGTAATTGGATGAGACCTTGTAAATGTTTCTCGAGTTCCTCTACAGGTAAAACCTTTTTTCAGAGCCAGAGGGATTATTTCAACTGTAAAACTTCAGGACTTGTATATGTGGCCACATGCACCCTAGATTATGTATGCAAGACCAATAGGCAGTCTAGGAGGAGAGTGGGGAGCATTTGGGCGATATACACCATGGTCGAGACACCCCAGTTAGTGAGACACATGAACAGTGTACATCGAGGTGAAACCGGAGACATCTCCTTTTGTATCATTGAGGAGTTTAAACTCAATGTGAGGGGAGGTGATCACAATAGATGTATCCTCTAAAAAGGAAGTGAGTGGATTTCCAGACTTGATTCACGAACCCCTAAGGGACTCAATGAGCAAATCTCCTATTCATGTCTGTTTTGTGTGAATACAGTCCCATTCTGGATTACATTTTTTGGATTTTATACTCTACCCATTGCTAGTCAGTTCCCTGTGAATGGGGTTCACATATTGTTGTACTTGATTGAGATATCTGAGCTTCTATATCAGTTATATCCCACTTATACTATTTAGTACCTAACACGTGTGGTGTTCCTTGTGTATTTCTAATTATGCAATAGTCATCAAATTTGACCATTTAGGAATATACTGTGGGCCACCATCCCATATCTTATGTAGTGATAAAGTAGATCTACATGCCTCTTTTATGATGGGAGGATGTGCAATACTTGTTTTTAGTCTCCCATGACGCTGATCTCGGAGAGAGGAGTATTCTGTTGATGGAATGCAATCCAATACCATATGCGCTCCATTGTGGAATGCAGACATCTGGGCATGTGACAATGATCCTAGATACTTTCTGTTGTAGAACACATAACTATGGGAATGCGCAGTCACGGGTACCAGTGGGGCGATGGCAATCAGTTTATCTGGCGTTTCAGTGTAAAGCTTGTCACTTCCGGACATGCACACTAGGGGATGGACATTATCGGACCTCTAGCGCATGAGAAGTTGTGCAGGCGCAGTACAATATTGTATACAGACTTAATTCTATATATCCTGTGACAATTCACCTCTAGGAATGGGAATGGGCCTCCTAGTCTGGGGAGGGGTTGTGGATGAAGTGGGATATTTAAACATGGACACCTGGCTACTAGGCACACTATGCTAAACATTATTGTGGCACCCCAGGGGTCTGGTTTTCCACAGTAATGTAATGTTATGTCTGAGAGCAGGTGGGAGGTCCTTTGGTCTGGGATCCTGTGCATGCCACACCTCCTGCCCAGTCTTGGGAGGGGAAGAACTTCCCCTGTATAAAACCCGGGGCTGAGGCAGGGTGAGTCAGACAAGGAGAGTGGAGACAAGAAGCAGCATAGGAAACAGCAGAGTTCCAAGGAGTCAGGGGCTGGCAGCTGCAGCGCTCGCCCTGACTAAGAAGATTCTTTACCGGACCCGGAGTCCGAGGCTGTGGGGACTAACTCCTACCCAGCAGCAGAATCCGTCAGGCAGGGGATTTCAGGTCCTCTGGCCCAGAAGCCCGAAGGCACGGTCACACGCGTGGGACCAGCACTGCCATCGTGGAGCGGAAGCCATTAGAAGGCCCCGAGTCACCGGCCATACGGGTGAGCACCACACGGTACACTCAGGGACGTGGGCTACTTACATCAGCTTCTAGCAAGGTAGCCAGAAGAGTACAGTCAGTTTGGGAGGCCTACAACTACGCCTGGCCAGGGGAGATCCCATCTGCTCAAAGACTGACCAGGCCCCGTTTGCTAGCAAGTACTCCGGGAGGGTCTGTCGTTGTTACCAGTAAAGACCCTGAACTACACCGTACCGTCTCTGAGTGGTTCCTGCTACCCCCATCATCCACGTCGGCTGCCCTGAGGCCATACCCCTCCCGTTGGGGGTTATACTATCACGCTGCACAATCCTACCACCGGCCTCAGCGGTCTGCCCTGCAGCAGCAGCTTCCTGGCTGCACTCAACGGGTGGCGTAGTCATCAACTATTTACTACTAATAGACTGCCGTCTAGTTTGACTCCCTGGGCACGGACCGGGTCACCGCCACGAGACTACGACCCTCCACTGATCCGGCTCCGGGTAGGCTCCCGCGTGCGCAACGCAGCGCGACACAGGCCCAGGGGCGCGTCAACTTTGGCGTAGTCGGCAGGATTTCGTGCCCGCAACCACCGGGTACTGCGTGCCTGAAAAGCAAAGACTGTTCAAACTTACCAGTGGTGAAGATTCCCGCTATCCGTGGAGGTTTCCCGCCATCCGGCGCCATCTTCTACCTTCTTCCCGCTATCGGTGAAGTTTCCCGCCATCCGGCGCCATCTTCGGCCTTCTTCCCGCCATCCGTGGAGTTTTCCCGCCGTTGGACGCCATCTTGGGGACGCCGTTCGGGAAGAAGAGGGGCGTGGACTCCGAAAGCGCGCGAGAACTGAAACCCCGCCTCACTTCCGGACGTTGCGTAAGGTCCTGGAAGGAGCCCAGCAGACGCCGACGTCACAGGAGCGCGACGGAAGGTCCTCAACCCTGACGATCCACTGCGGAGCCGCGGCCTACGGAAGAGGATCATCGCAAGGTAGGCCACGGTCCACTAGGGGGGAGGAAGATGTCGGATACGGAGGAGAGCTTCACTGCCCCAACCCCCGCCAGCGCTACCGCTGCTGCAGTTATGCCCTTCACCATGCCCTATATCCCGGGAGCAGCTTGGCTACCCCAGTATTCAGGGGAGTCACATACCCTGCATGACTTTAGAGAAAAGCTGGATAGCCTCTTCCAGGTGTACCCCCTCACAGAAGAGCAAAAAGTGAGCATCCTGGTGGCCCAACTAACCGGGGCAGCCAAAAGGGAAGTAAAATCCTGGCCACCTGGGAGGAAGACTGTCGCAGGGATACTAACCCGGCTGAAGGACACCTTTGATACCCGCACCTCAGCCGAGATTAAGCTTAGATTCTACGGGTGCAAGCAGCGAGCGCATGAGAGTATAAGGGACTATGCACTAAACCTACAAGAGGCCCTGAGGGCCATAAAGCAGACCGACCCTGATGGGGTGGGAAACGAGGACAGGTTGTTGACTGAACAATTTATAGAGGGTTTATATTGCAATGCCCACCGAACCCAGTTGCGGGCAATGGCCTTACAGGATCCCCATCTGGACTTTGCACAGTTCAAGGACAGAGCCATCCGGGTGCTCCGAGAACCGGCACCAGGTGGTGTTGTGACCCACAGACGCCCCACTACCACTTACTACCAGGAGGCGGCGCCCTTGTCAGCAGGGCCTGTGGGAGCTGATGCGCAGGCTTTGGACAATGACCCGGCTCCAGACCTACACCATCAGGTCCAAGAGCTAGTTAAGAGCGTTGCTGCGCTAACCCGAACTGTGCAGTCTTTACAGGTTTCCACCCCAGGGAAGATCCAGCTGGCATCCGGACCGGAGGACATCCCGTGGCGTCGACCAAGGAGGACCCCAGTGACCGATACAGCGAGGACGGACGACCCATCTGCCGCCGCTGCAATCAACCCGGACATATGGAAAGGTACTGTTCTTTAAACGGGCACAACCTGGGGTAGAGGGCCAACCCCCAGGAAAAAGATCACCAGGCCCATCGAACTGGCGCGACAGATATGTGGGAGGACGTCCAGTCTTGCCTGTGGTACTGGATGGCATTCCCATGAGTGCCCTACTGGATACCGGGTCACAGGTCACCACCATCCCGTACGTGCTCTTCAAGCAGTACTGGAATGACTCGGATATTACCCACTACCCTGACAACGACTTGAGTATCATCGCCAGCAATGGCCAGCCCGTGCCACAGATCGGATTTAAGGAGGTGGCCCTCAAAATCGGTAGAGTCGAACTGGCCGCACAGGGACTGATCATTGTAGATATTGATAAACATGAGAGTCACCCAAAAATAACTCTAGGAACTAACGTAATTGAAAATTGTCTTGCAGAGGTGATTTTCCTTTTACAGCAGGTTGCCAAGAACGCCAGCTCCGGCGAGCAGCGGGTGCTCCAGAAAGAGATCCGGGCACTGATGCAACGGCAACAAGTGGAACTCTCCGGCGGTGAGATTGGTAGCGTAAGAATGTGTGACCCTTTTCCTATTGCCATGCCCCCAAAAAGTGAAATGATGATTTGGTGCCGGGCAGCTATTGGTCTGAGAGGAAGAGATTACCAGGCAATGGTAGAACCAGTTTACTCAGACAGTAGGCCCACCATTTTGACAGCACGGGGGGTGGTCAATGTACGCCATGGGAGGGTGCCCATTCGCATAATAAATATCGGGGAGAGGGAAGTGTACCTGCCCCGGTATGCCACGCTAGCCAAATTATATACCACTAATCAAAATTCTATACAATCTGTGGAACCCTTGCCTCCATCTCACCCGGAGGAAGGTAACGGCTCTAAGAAAGACATGGAGGACTGGTGTCAGCAACTACATTTGGGTACTGATTCCACTCCCTCACATCAGAAACAAGGAGTCTATCGGGTGGTTCAAGAGTATGAGAGAGTGTTTAGTAAACACCCGTTAGACTTCGGGCGAGTCAAGGGGGTAGAACACCGCATCCCCACGGGAGATCATCCTCCCATAAAAGAGAGGTATCGACCCGTACCCCCTGCACATTACCAACACGCCAAGGGGATGCTTAGAGACATGAAGGAGGCTGGGGTAATCCGGGATAGCTGTAGCCCCTGGGCAGCCCCACTAGTTTTAGTCAAAAAGAAAGACAACACCATGAGGATGTGTGTAGATTACCGGAAAATCAACCGTATCACACACAAGGATGCGTACCCCTTACCAAGGATAGAGGAGTCATTGGCTGCTTTAAGATCTGCTAACTTCTTCTCTACCTTGGATCTCACTAGCGGGTACTGGCAGGTTCCTGTAGCAGAGGCGGACCGGGAGAAGACCGCATTCACCACCCCGATGGGACTTAGCGAGTTCACCTGCATGCCGTTCGGACTCTGCAACGCCCCAGGAACCTTCCAACGATTAATGGAGTGCTGTCTGGGCCACAGAAACTTCGAGACGGTCCTGTTGTACCTGGACGATGTCATCGTATACTCCAAAACTTATGAGGACCACCTGAAACACCTGGCGGAGGTGTTCGAAGCTCTGGCGAGTTACGGCCTAAAGGTGAAACCCTCCAAGTGTCACCTCCTGAAACCAAAGGTGCAATACCTGGGACACGTGGTGAGCGCTGACGGAGTGGCTCCCGACCCCGATAAGATCACCGCAATTAAGGGATGGCCAAGCCCCTCCAGCGTAAAAGAAGTGCGGCAGTTCCTAGGGTTGGTAGGCTACTACCGAAGGTTTATTCCTGGTTTCACCAAAAAGGCAGCGCCTATGCAGGACCTCCTGATAGGCCAGTCCCGGAAGGCCAAGAACCAGAAGCCGCCCTTCAAATGGGAAGAGCCAGAAGAGGAGTCCTTCCGCCAGCTGAAGATGGCCCTCACGGGGGATGAAATCTTGGCGTACCCAGACTATAGCCAGCCCTTCATCCTCTACACCGACGCCAGTAACATCGGGCTAGGAGCCGTACTATCCCAGATTCAGCAGGGGAGAGAACGAGTGATCTCCTATGCCAGCCGAAAACTGCGACCCACCGAAAGGAACCCCGAGAATTACAGCTCATTTAAGCTAGAGTTCCTGGCCGTGGTATGGGCAGTCACCGAGCGCTTTAGGCATTACCTCGCTTCTTCCCGGTTCACCGTATACACGGATAACAACCCGTTGATACACCTGGACACGGCAAGACTCGGTGCCCTGGAGCAGAGGTGGATGGCCCATCTGTCCAACTACGAGTTCACAATCAAATACCGGGCAGGACGCTCCAATACTAACGCGGATGCCCTGTCCAGGATGCCCAACCTGCCGGACGAAGGAGAAGATCCGGAGGGACTGGAAGAAGTTGAACTCCCTGCGTTCCACCGTCATGGGACTATCCAGTATTCCCACCGGGTAAGGGGTAAACAGGCTGCTACGTTGAACCCCTTACCCCACTACAACTGGGCGGAAACGCAAGACAGCGACCCTGCCGTCCGACTGGTGAAGGAGATGCTGACTCGGCCGGAGGCTCGACTTGAACCAGACGCTCCGGAGGAAGCCAAACAACTATGGGCAGAGAAGAGTCGACTATTCCTTTACAAGGGGAAGTTGTGCCGCAGAATGGTCAACTCCCGGACGCATGAACTACTCTGGCAAGTAGTGGTGCCACGAAGAGACGCAGCCATGGTGATGGAGGCATACCACGACGGAGCTGGACACTTCGGGTGGAAAAAGCTGGAGTTCCTGCTGCGCGAGCGGTTCCACTGGGTAGGCATGAGGGGAACCATCGAGAAGTGGTGCAGAGACTGTGGCCCGTGCAATCTGAGAAGGAAGGACCGGGCCAGCCAGAAGACTCCCCTGCAATCCATCGTCACCCGGCAACCGTTGGAACTGGTAGCCTTGGATCATGTAAAACTGACCCCAAGCAGAAGTGGCTACGTCTACGCGTTAACCATCGTGGATCATTACTCCCGGTTCTTGGTTGTCGTCCCCGTCAAGGACTTAACGGCTCAAACAGCAGCTAGAGCCTTCCAGCAGCACTTCTGCCGTCCACACGGGTACCCAGACCAAGTGCTGACGGACCAGGGACCTGCCTTTGAAGCGGAGGTCTTCCAGGAATTCTGCAATCTGTATGGCTGCCGGAAGATAAGGACGACACCCTACCATCCGCAAACTAATGGACTTTGTGAAAAAATGAACCAGGTGGTAATGGATCTGCTAAAAACATTGCCCCTGGAAGAACGCAGTCTGTGGCCTGAGAAGTTGCCCGATCTGGTGGACCTATACAACCACATCCCGGTAGGTTCCACCAACTGTACCCCGGCTTACCTAATGAGGGCGAGACCTGGTAAGTTACCTGTTGACCTGGAAATGGGAGTCCTGACACCTGAGGACACTTCACCAGAAACAGACTGGGACACAGAGAGGCAGCAGCAGTACCGGAGAGTACAAGAGAGCGTGGAGCGAAGTCTCTGTCAGGCTAGGGAAAGACAAGAGAAGACTTACAACCAGTATGCTCCCGCTGTTCCCCTGGTACCCGGAGAGCAGGTCTTGAAGAGGAAAAGACGGCTCCACAAGTTGGATGACCAGTGGGAGGAGGACCCGTACACCGTACTGCCCTCAAGCCATGAGAACCCGAAGGTCTGTACCATCAGTAAAGACGGAGGGGAAACCACAGCCATTGTATCCCGGGACCACCTGAAGAAGTGTCCCGAACAACTGAGGAACCCTGAAGAGGAACAAGAAGACCATCGACCCGTGGAAGAAAGGGAAGATATGGTTAGTACCGTGCTCGGGGACTTCCCTCAGTCTTGGACTCAAGTCAATGGTGCAGTTGTGGTACCCGTACTCACCTTCCTCCAACCATCATCCCAAGAACCTACGGAGCAACGGGTAGAGCTGGAAGAACAGCCGGTCCAGGAGGCAGAAGACTCCACACAAGCAGAACAGGAGAATCAACCCTCTGCTTATAGTGAGCCTGCCGTACCCCTAGTGAGACAAAGAGCCGGTAGACAGCTGCCCAGTTTACCCTTGACAGCTCCTACACCCTGTAGTTCAGGGCCAGACAGTCAGCTCCGTAGGTCCACTCGGGCCACTAGAGGCCAGTTACCCGCACGCTGGAGAATTTAAAGTGTATAAATTGTTTTATTTATGTTTTTTTTTCTGCGTATTGTTGCTTGTGAATAATTTTGTGTTTCCAGTTGTTTTTAGGAAACCTTGGTGGATTTACCGGGAATCCTTGTATATAGTTGGAGCGTAACCCAGGATGGACTAGAGACTGTTAAGGACTCGGGGTAGGACAGACCCCTACCTGGTTACGTCTCCCTGTGTTGGTGAAATGGACACCTTTGCTTTTCTTCAAAGACTGCACCCGGTTGCGGACACGCCGCAACCATCTTATGTGTTTTTCTTATTGTGTTGTTATTGTTATACTTTGTTATGTTTTTCTAAATGTGTTTAGTCCCGGAGTACTAAATTTCACTAGGGGGGAATGTGGCACCCCAGGGGTCTGGTTTTCCACAGTAATGTAATGTTATGTCTGAGAGCAGGTGGGAGGTCCTTTGGTCAGGGATCCTGTGCATGCCACACCTCCTGCCCAGTCTTGGGAGGGGAAGAACTTCCCCTGTATAAAACCCGGGGCTGAGGCAGGGTGAGTCAGACAAGGAGAGTGGAGACAAGAAGCAGCATAGGAAACAGCAGAGTTCCAAGGAGTCAGGGGCTGGCAGCTGCAGCGCTCGCCCTGACTAAGAAGATTCTTTACCGGACCCGGAGTCCGAGGCTGTGGGGACTAACTCCTACCCAGCAGCAGAATCCGTCAGGCAGGGGATTTCAGGTCCTCTGGCCCAGAAGCCCGAAGGCACGGTCACACGCGTGGGACCAGCACTGCCATCGTGGAGCGGAAGCCATTAGAAGGCCCCGAGTCACCGGCCATACGGGTGAGCACCACACGGTACACTCAGGGACGTGGGCTACTTACATCAGCTTCTAGCAAGGTAGCCAGAAGAGTACAGTCAGTTTGGGAGGCCTACAACTACGCCTGGCCAGGGGAGATCCCATCTGCTCAAAGACTGACCAGGCCCCGTTTGCTAGCAAGTACTCCGGGAGGGTCTGTCGTTGTTACCAGTAAAGACCCTGAACTACACCGTACCGTCTCTGAGTGGTTCCTGCTACCCCCATCATCCACGTCGGCTGCCCTGAGGCCATACCCCTCCCGTTGGGGGTTATACTATCACGCTGCACAATCCTACCACCGGCCTCAGCGGTCTGCCCTGCAGCAGCAGCTTCCTGGCTGCACTCAACGGGTGGCGTAGTCATCAACTATTTACTACTAATAGACTGCCGTCTAGTTTGACTCCCTGGGCACGGACCGGGTCACCGCCACGAGACTACGACCCTCCACTGATCCGGCTCCGGGTAGGCTCCCGCGTGCGCAACGCAGCGCGACACAGGCCCAGGGGCGCGTCATTATCATCCCTGTATCAAGCCTCCTGATGAAGCTGTTGGGGAAACGCGTTGAGGCAGATTATTGAAACATTCTCTGAGTACCATACCCTTTCCTTTATATATACCTTGATACATATCTGGTTCTATTTAATGTATCAGTGTATTATATACAGTTGAAACCAGAAGTTTACATACACTATATAAAAAGACACATATGCATGTTTTTCACAATATCTGACATGAAATCAGAATAAACCCTTCCCATTTTAGGTCAGTTTGGATTATCATAATTTTTAATATTTGCCAAATGCCAGAATAATGAGCGAGAGGCATTTTTATTACTGCAAAGTCAAAAGTTTACATACATTTCATTAGTATTTGGTACCATTGCCCTTAAACTGAATGATTTAGGTCAAGCATTTAGGACATCCTTCCAGAAGCTTCTCACAATAGTTGGTCGGAATTTGGGCCCATTCCTGACAAAACTGATTTAACTGATCCAGTTTTGTTGCTCGCACCTGTCTTTTCAGCTTTGCCCACAAATTTTCAATAGGATTGAGATCAGGGCTTTGTGATGACCACTCCAAAACACTGACTTTGTTATCCTTAAGCCACTTTGTTACCATTTTAGCAGTATTCTTTGGGTCATTGTTCATTTGGAAGACCTATTTCCGCCCAAGCTTTAACTTCCTGGCTGATGTCTTGAGATGTTGCTTCAGTATTGCCACATAATCTTCTTTTCTCATGAAGTCATCTATTTTGTGAATTTCACCAGTTTCTCCTGCAGCCAAGCAACCCCACAACATGATGCTGCCACCCCTGTGTTTCACAGTTGGGATGGTGTTCTTAGACTTCGAAGCTTCTCCCTTTTTCCTCCAAACGTAACAATGGTCATTGTGAGGAGTTACCCACTTACTAAAGACTAGAATACTTTTCCAGCACTAAGCACCCATTTTCATTGATCTTAATTTTGTGTTTTGTTAGAAATTAGTTTGCTGTGTTGTGTTAGTGATTTGTTTGCTCATCAGTTCAACCTCAGGTATCAATTCCATTCAGTGACCTTATATCAGGGGCCTTGGGTCATTGTTCTCTCAGCCAACGGACCCCTTGTGTAGATGGAAAGAGTAGACGAAGAGGAACCGTCACCACAGGGAGTCTCACAAGCAAACCCAGGTGATGGCTGAGAAAATACCTCCACTAAGGCACAATTAGCTGTGGGAGGGAGGGGTGAGCTCTTCTGCCCATTCAGGGGGCTGATCCCTGTGCAGGAGAAAGAGAAGACACATTTTCTAGTCAGGGAGAGTTGGTGGAAGGATGCCAAAGGAAGAGGATGGAGACTGAGGACTTGGAAGGATGGATGGATAAGCATGTTACAGTTATGGGATCTGTCATTTGGATGTAAACTTTCTTAAAGGATTGTTGCTACTGGATACCTGTGTTTCCATCGTTTTATCTGTCGTCTGGTGGATTGTGGACTGTGGCTACAGACTATACTGGCTGGGGATACGAAATCTGTGGGCCAACCAAAAGTTGGGAGACAGTGAATATGGCCAGATACAAAGCCAGCGGAACTACTGATCCCAGGTTGGGAACTTAAGGACTGAGAGAACTGTATTTTGTCTATTTACCTAGAATTGCTGTATTACTACACATGTGATTAATAAAATATTGTTGCATCGTTAACCTGCTTAGGTGATTACTTACAACCCACAGCCTCAGATCTTCACAGTCATTATGCCTAAAAAGTTAAATTTATTTTCATCAGACCAGAGGACATGTCTCCAAAATTAAGGTATTTGTTCCTTTGTGCATTTGTCAACATTAATCTGACTTTGTTATGTTTATTTTGGAGTAATAGCTTCTTCCTGGCAGAGTGGCCTTTCAGCCCATGTTGATACAGCACTCGTTTCACAGTGGATATTGACACAATCTTACCAGCTTTCGCCATCATCTTCACAAGGTCTCTTGCTTTTGTCCTTGGGTTGATATGCACCTGTCAGACCAAAGCACGTTCATCTCTGGGACACAGAACCCACCTACTTCCTGAGTGGTATGATGGTTCTACATTCCCATCTTGTTTGTACTTGCGTATAATTGTTTGTACAGATGAACGAGGTGCCTTCAGGTATCTTGAAATTGTACCCAAGGATAAGCCAGACTGTGCAAGTCCACAATTCTCATCCTGATATCTTGGCTGATTTCTTTAGACTTTCCCATGATGCTACACAAAGAAGCAGTGTGTTTCAGGTGTGCATTAAAATACATCCACAGGTGTGTTTCTAAATAACTCAGATGTTGCCAAAAAATCTTAAGTTTCCAAACACATGACATCATCATATGGGCAGTCCAAAATAGTTTAAAGGCATAGTAATCTTAGTGTATGTAAACTTTTGACTTTGCAGCGAGTAATAAAAATGCCTTAAAACATTCTCTCTCTCTCATTATTCTGGCATTTGGCAAATATTAAAAATTATGGTAATCATAATTGACCTAAAAAAAAAAAAGGTTTCTTCTGATTTCATGTCAGATATTGAGAAAAACATCCATATGTGTCTTTTTATATAGTGTATGGAAACTTCTTTTTTTCAACTGTATGTGTCAGGGTTAACAAGGGCTTCTGAGGTACAGCCACCAGCGAGCGGGGGTGCCGTTGTTGTTCTTTAGGGTTCCATCCTCAGCTGATAGGCAGTATAAGCTTTGTTTAGGTACAGGATAGGGTTAGGTAGTGACTGTATCAATTATTCAGCAGCATCATTTTTTACACCTGTTTATATACATCCACAAAAAGCCATTCAGCTTGTAATTTTGCTTGTTTTAAGAACATATGTGTTGTTAGTCCAGTTTTTAATGCATATATTTAATAAATGTTTAAGATTTTACTTTAGGGGGGTTTTCCAGCAGTACTGCCCCCTACACACAATATATGGTTTCATCCACTCCACCGACTACCCCACGGATGATTAATAAATACTCACTTAGCCCCATTCTTGGTGCAGATACTAATGAATCCAGAACCTATGAGATTTTTACCACATGATAGTTTGATAGTTAAGTGGGTATCATCCATAGCGGCAGCCAACCCGACCACTATGGTGCCCATGAGAAAAACAAGAATTTGAGCTTGGTTTAAGTTGGTATCCATGCAGCACATAAATGCATGCTTACAATGGCCATGAATCAGAAAAAAATTACAAGAAGAAAAATTATCATAAACCCTGCTGTAAATAAAAAGCAAAAGTGCATTTAAATAAAATAGGGTTCTTAGTAACACTGTTTTTGATCAAAAATAGCATGAAAGCTATCCCAACCATGGCAAGGTGAACCTATTCGGGATAGTCCTACTCTGTCTAATATTAAAAACCTTACCATGTGTCAAAGCTTCAAACTTCTGTGTGTGAATCAGACGTGAGATCTAATGTGATAGAAGATTACAGTGCAGAGAAGACGGGAAACATTCATATAGACGGGTGGAGATGTAGTCAGTGATGGACTCTGGCTAAATATGTTTCTGGAGCCGTAGAAGAAGATGAAGATGTCGTCCTCATCATGAAGTAGTTATTTCTCATGTCATGTGTAATTAATATCTCCTGCAGTATTGCTAATGCCGATTCCAGTGTCTGTAAATGAGACGAGAATTAGTGTTATGGAAGATGAGTCTATGAGAAACGTATTCGGCTACAGACTCCGAGGAAGAAACTGCTTGTTGTCTGTGACCTATAATATATAGGTTTTATTACTAGATGTAAAGCAGAAAACTAAATACTGTAAAATAATATATCTCCTCATATTTTTCTGTGACATCCCGGTACCCGTTCTACTGCTGCTAAATGAGACAGATGTAGAGTGATAGTAGACTTGTTCCAGTGTGGGCACTGTGAGTCAGGAGATATAATACATTGCATTGTAAATTGGACTTTCCTGCCATCTGCTGGCCAATGTGTGTATATGAAAGGCAAGTGATTACTCTCCTCGCAATAAGCTGCCATAGAAATGTCTGGGAGGAGTCTCTCAGCTCAGGGCTCACACACTGACTGAGCACTGGTACAAATCAGTAGTGGGCGGTTCAAGCTGCCTAATGAAGATACAGGAGACAGACACTGTTTCTCACAGAAGAGTTTCCATGCCAGTCCATGCTGGGGGGACATTTTTCTCCACATAATCTCCTTCACAAAATGAGTGAAGCCTCTGCCAGTCAGGAGAGATAACGCTGTTCGTGTGCTCTCCTGCACGCTGGTTATCCTGTTTGCTTCTAGCCAGGACCAGATCCACGTGGCTGCCACACCATCGACTACCGACTGCGAAAGGGAATGGTGGTCTAAAAACTGAGCACACCCAGACTTTAGTGTGTTTCCACGGAGAGCCAATCTGTGAAGGTCCCTCCATCAGTGTAATATTTCTTGGACTGCGCATAGCATTTCCTCTACTAGCAAGTGAAGAGAACTCTGCTCCAGCTGCCCTGTACAGTGTCCATTTTAGGACATGATCAGATATCAAAATCAAACATCAGAATGATGTCAGTTTGAGGCTAAATACCCTGTCTGACAAATGATCCTGATCAGTGACTTTGATAAGTGACTTTTACAACTGTAATAATAATAAAAAAAAAGTCACTGTTCGCTGATGGGACTTGAACCCAAAATTCTGTGTTCAGAAGCCAGTGCACTAAGCACTGAGCTATTAAGTTAGATGATGAATCCTAGCAGTTCTATTTGGTTATATGATTTTCAGAGTAAACCTGTCTGAAACTGATTGGGACTTTCAGAAATACCTGCTCCTAGCCAAATTCAAATGATGTTTGATTCTGATGTGTGAGTCTGATGTGTGACTTTCTTCAACCATCAGAATCACAATGACTTTTAGTCACCCTGAGTATTTTCATTGTTGATTTTATAAGACAAGGAAAGCTGCCAGCTACTATCACTTGAACGAATAGCTCAACGGCAAGTCATCAGTTTCTGAAACTCTAGGTTCAAATCCCAATAGGAATGTTATTTTTTTTAATTATGTCTGTTTAGCACACAAACTACAGGGGTGTTTTACTTTTTAATATCTGACATTTTGATTGTCATCCTGACGTGTTAAGAGTTTCCGACACGCTGTGTATTTGCATGGTAAATTACATAGCCAAAGTAAATTGGGAGGCACTAATTTACTACATATCTATTTCCAAGTGACTGTTCATTTGCATAATTTCTTAAAGGGGTCTAATGATAACATTTCTTTATTGTAAATTTTTCTTTCCATCCACCCAAGAACTGGCTGCAAACTCCCAATTTACTTTTGCTATGTAATTATTATAATTACCGTATATTCCGGCGTATAAGACGACTTTTGAAGACTGAAAAATCTTCTGTCTAGTCTGGGGTCGTCTTATATGCCGGTAATGCTTTTGAACTTTCAGAAATTGACATGCGGGGATACACTGGGGGTGTTAATAAGCTGCCGTGGCCGTATCCCTGCCATGTCGGAGTTAATATAAGGTGGAGGGAGTTAAAATACGGCGGCGGTAGGTCCAGACAGTCAGCGCTTCTGTGCTGAAACTGACACATCGCTGCGTATTCCCAGCTCCGGACACAGCGCAGGGCTTCTGTGCCGACAGCTTTCACTTGTCACAGAAGCGCTGCGCTGTGTCCGGAGCAGGGAAGTTCGCATCGCTTCTGTGACAATATATGAAAAGCCGGCAATTCAGCAGCGGCATAAGCCGGCACCCGACAATTTAGAATAGAAAGAATAGAGCTTCACACATAGATTAGATAGATAGAAACATGTCAGTCACATATATATGAAGTACAGTGACAGTGTTGCTTACTGTACTTGTCATTTAGTGTAAAGGATTTATTAAAACAAATAATAGTGTTTTCATGCACCGTCTCTTTAAAAAAGCCGGCCGGCAATTCAGCAGCGGTACCCGACAATTTATAACAGACAGAATAGAGCTTCACACATAGATTAGATAGATAGAAACATGTCAGTCACATATATATGAAGTACAGTGACAGTGTTGATTACTGTACTTGTCATCTAGTGTTAAAGGATTTATTTAAAAAAAAATTGGCGTGGGGTTCCCCTTAATTTTAGGCTCTAGCGGAGGTTAAGCAGACAGCTGGGGCAGATGTTTGAAGCCTGGGAAGGGGGTAATACCCACGGAGCTTCCCAGGCTACTAATATCAGCCCCCAGCTGAATACCTAGCCTTTACTAGCTATTAAAATGGGGGACCCCCCCAAAAAAATGACGTGGGGTCCCCCCTAATTTAATAGCTAGCAAAGGCTAGGCAGACAGCTGGGGGCTGATATTAATAGCCCAGGAAGGGAGCCATGAATATTGGCCCCCTCCCAGGCTAGAAACACCAGCCGTCAGCCGCCCCAGAAATGGCGCATCCATAGGATGCGCCAATTCTGGCACTTAGCCTCGCTCTTCCACGCTGCCCTGGTGCGGTGGCAGGGGGTAATAGGGTTGGGGTTGATGTCAGCTTATAATGCCAGCTGACATCAAGCCCAGGTTAGTAATGGAGAGGCGTCTATAAGACACCCCCATTACTAACCCCATAGTAAAAGTTAAAAAAAACACAAACACCCAGAATAAAGTCCTTTAATTCAGGGTTCCCCAACTCCAGTCCTCAAGGCCCACCAACAGGTCATGTTTTCAGGATTTCCTTAGTATTACACAGGTGATAATTCCATCACCTGCACAGGCAATAATTCCATCACCTGTGCAATACTAAGGAAATCCTGAAAACATGACCTGTTGGTGGGCCTTGAGGACTGGAGTTGGGGAACCCTGCTTTAATTGAAATAAAGACACAATTCTTTATTGTTCTAAATTAAACCATACTTACCATCACGCCCATTCCAGCTGAAGCCAACGATCTCCTGCAATAAAAGAAAAATAATAAACCAACATCATCCTTACCTTTCCATGGTTCCCACGACAGCTTCAGCTCTGCTACATCGAGATGACAGGCTGGACCGCAGCAGAACGCTGCCATCCAGCCTGTCATCCCGCAGACACTGAGAAGCGCAGGCATGCTTGCGCTCTGCAGTGTCTGGCTGTGACGGCATCCAGATGAGCCGACAATGAACTCAGCTCACCTCCTGGACGTCCGTCACTGACAGCGTGGGAAACTTCTACTGCGCATGCGGGGAGCAGGAGAATTTTCCCACGCTGTCAGTGACGTGCATGAGGTGAGCCGAGTTCATTGGACATGATCTCGGCTCATCTGGATGCCGTCACAGTCAGACACCGAGGAGCACAAGCATGCCTGCGCTTCTCAGTGTCTGCCGCATGGCAAGCTGAACGGCAGCGTTCTGCTGCGGTGCAGCCTGTCATGTGAATGTAGCAGAGCTGGACCGGTCCTGGGAACCATGGAAAGGTAAGGATGAGGTTGCTTTATTATTTTACTTTTATTGCAAGAGATCGTTGGCTTCAGCTGGAATGGGCGTGACGGTAAGTATGGTTTAATTTAGAACATTAAAAAATTGTGTCTTTATTTCAATTAAAGGACTTTATTCTGGGTGTTGTGTTTTTTTTAATTACGGTACTTTACTAGAAATTCATGGTGGTCATGTCTAATATTGGCGTGACCCCATGAATTTCGGGCTTAGGGCCAGCTGATAATGCCAAGCTGGCCCTAACCCCTTTATTACCCAGTGAGCCACCGCACCAGGGCCCTGGATGAGTTGGGTACAGCGCCAGAAGATGGCGCTTCTATGAACGCGCCATTTTCCGGGGTGGCTGCGGACTGCAATTTGCAGCGGGGGGGGGCCCAGAAAGCTTGGGTCTCCCTGCGCTGCAGATTCCAGCCCCCAGCTGCCTAGTTATACCTGGCTGGACACAAAAATAGGGCGAAGCCCCACGTCTTTTTTTTTTAATTATTTCATGAAATAATTAAAAAAAAAAGGGCTTCCCTATATTGTTGTGTCCGGCCAGGTACAAATAGGCAGCTGGTGGTTGGGGGCAGCCCGTTCCTGCCTGCTGTACCTGGCTGGACACAAAAATATGGCGAAGCCCACGTCAACATTTTTGGGAAAAATTAATTACAAAATTAATAATAATTGAGGGACTGCATCTTTATTAACCCCTCAATTGTCATTTAGTGTTAAAATAAAGGATTTTTTAAAAAGAAAATTGGCGTGGGATCCACCATCATTATAGTCTGTAGCGGAGGTTAAGCAGACGGCTGGGGCAGATGTTTGAAGTCTGGGAAGAGGGTAATACCCACGGAGCTTCCCAGGCTACTAATATCAGCCCCCAGCTGAATACCTAGCCTTTACTAGCTATTAGAATGGGGGACCCCCCCAAAAAATGACGTGGGGTCCCCCCTATTTTAATATGTTTATGAGTGACAGTTTTCCTGCTATATACCTGCATGTCATAAGAATTTAAATTAAAAAAGGACCATGTTAAATTCAAATCTGTTTTTTTTTAATTTTTACCGGTGTTTGGTATGCGTTGGAAAAGGGGTAGTCTTATACGGTGAATATATCCTAAACTCTATATTTTAACAGGAAAGTAGGGGGGTCGTCTTATACACCAGGTCGTCTTATACGCCGGAATATACGGTATATATCACTACCTAAATAATCAAATAATGAACCTACAGTTTAATGGTAAGGCATCTGTGTCACATAGTTTTGGTTTGAAAGGATAATAATAATAGTAATAATAATAAATAATAAAAAGTTCAGTGTCCCTACAGGTTTTTCTTGGCTTATGAGATTAACCATGATAATACTCAGGGGGTCTAAAAGTAATTGTGATTCTTATTCTGATGTGTGAGAAAAGTCAGATATCAAAGCCAAGCATCAGTGAAGTTTTTGTGCTACCAGCACCATTTAAAAAGCAATAGTTTATTTTTTTCTGCACCAGGAATTTGAACTCACAATGTCCACTTTGTGACACAAGAGAGTTACCATTCTGCCATAAGCTCAAATGATGCTGCTGGATGGTTTTCCTTGGTTTACGAGATTTACTATGCAAATCCTCATGGTGTCTGGAAGTCCTTCTGATTTTGATTCTGATGTGTGAAGAAAGTCAGGTATCAAACTCATTCATCATTTGAATTTGGTTTGGACAATGTCTGTGTTTAAGTCCTGATTGCACTGGAAATAACATAACCAAGTAGAATACCCAGTTTTCTTTAATGAGTGTATAGCTCAATGGTAAGCGTGCTGACTGTGAAACAAATGCTTTTGGGTTCAAGTCCCAGTAGCGTGACATAGTTGCCTTACCATTAAACTGTAGGTTCATTATTTGATTATTTAGGTAGTGATTAGTGTTGAGCGAGTATGTTCTATTAACCTTTTCGCCGAGTATGCTCAGGCCGAGCTCAGAGTATTTATAGCTGCTCGGTGATAGGGTTAAATCCCCCCCCCCCCGTGTGCATGATTTGCGACTGTTTGACAGTTTTATTACATGTGAGGAATGACTATTTCTTACACATTCCTCCCATGTAATAAAGCTGTCAAACAGTTGCGAATCATGCACACGGGAGCGATTCAACCATATCACCGAGCAGCTGTAAATACTCGGAGCTCGGCCCGAGCGTACTTGGAACAGAACATACTCGCTCAACCCTAGTAGTGATATATAATAATAATTACATAGCAAAAGTAAATTGGGAGTTTGCAGCCAGTTCTTGGGTGGATGGAAAGAAAAATTTAAAATAAAGAAATGTTATCATTAAACCCCTTTAAGAAATTATGCAAATGTACAGTCACTTGGAAATAACTATGTAGTAAATTAGTGCCTCCCAATTTACTTTGGCTATGTAATTTACCATGCAAATAGACAGTGTGTCTGAAACTCTTATTACGTCAGGATGACAATCAGAATGTCAGATATTAAAAGTAAAACACCCTTGTAGTTTTGGTGCTAAATGGGCATAATTAAAAAATATATATTCCTATTGGGATTTGAACCTGGACACTGTAGTTTCAGAGGCTGATGCCTTGCCATTGAGCTATCCAGTCAAGTTATAGCAACTGGTAGCTTTTCTTGTCTTATGAGATCAACCATGAAAATACTCAGGGTGACTAAAAGTCATTCTGATTCTGATGTTTGAAGAAAGTCACACATCAGACTCACACATCAAAATCAAACATCATTTGAATTTGGTTTGGAGGAGGTATTTCTGAAAGTCCCAATCAGGTTCAGACAGGTTTACTCTGAAAATCATATAACCAAATAGAACTGCTAGGTTTCATCAACTGCGTTTATAGCTCAGTGGTTAGTGCACTGGCTTCTGGACACAGAATTTTGGGTTGAAGACCCATCAGCGAACAGTGACTTTTTTTTATTATTATTACAGCTCTAAAGTCACTTATCAAAGTCACTTGTCAGGATCACTTGTCAGACCGGGTATTTAGCCTCAAACTGACATCATTCTGATGTTTGATTTTGATATCTGATCATGTCTTAAAATGGACACTATAGCCCTGAGAGGCCATGACCTCACTTGTTTCATGAGGAGAGAACCATTACTTTCATATGCACAATATACTGTAAACTTTGCCTTTAAGAGAGACTGTACCCCGTTACCTCCTTTAGTAAATCCTTTAGTAAAGTTGTTATATTTACAAGTTCACCTGCGTGTCTGGCTGCTTGTGATTGCACAAACATCACGGGCACTCCAAACTTGCACCCAGACACCACAGCTACAGGAGTGCCCCCTGGGGGTCCTATACCATCCACAAGTGCCACCTCTCGTTTTTGACAATTGTTGTGGACATGAGGGAAGTGTTGAGGGGTCCAGTGACCCACTTCAGCTACTGTGACATCATTATCTGTTGCCAGTGAGACTACATACCCCAGGTGGCCGTTCTGCAACATCTGGCGCCTCCCCAGTGGCCCACCACATTTCCCCTTATTATCTCCAGTAATTGTATTATTACACAAGATATTTATGATGTTATATTGGCTCATCATCTTCTCATTCAGATCCCTACAATATCGGATCCTCTCAGTGAAGATCTTCTATATAACAGAATTTTCCTTATTGACCCATCAAAGATGGATATGGACAGAGACAAGATGGTGGAGAGGATATTACACCTCACCCTAGAGATCCTCTTCCGGCTTACTGGAGAGGTGAGAGATTCTGATGACGTCACATTACATCATTCTTATCTATGGAAATAACAGATGGACAGAACTGGAGAGGTGAGGACTCTGGAAATGTCTGGAGTGAGTTTTATTATTGTGTCTCTCCATAACCAGGATTACACAGTAGTGAAGAAGACCTCTAGTGAGCGCTGTCAAGACCCTGTGTCTGAGGGATGGAGAAGACCTCTGAGCCCAATCACAGGGCCTCCACCTCACCCCCTGATACATAAGGACATCAATGACCAGAAGATCCTAGAAGTCGCCTACAAGATGATTGAGCTGCTGACTGGAGAGGTGACACTGCTGGGAATGCTGGGACATTATACAGTAATGTTATGAAAGGATCAGGGGAATGACTGTATCATTTTATGTGTCAGGTTCCTATAAGGTGTCAGGATGTCACAATCTATTTCTCCATGGAGGAGTGGGAGTATTTAGAAGGACACAAAGATCTGTACAGGGACGTCATGATGGAGGTTCCCCAGCCCCTCACATCACCAGGTAATAGACAGGACTAAGTACACACGGCCTATAATTATCTGTATGTAAAGAATGAATTCAGTCCCTGTATGTGTTTCCTCCAGATCTATCCAGTAAGAGGACAACACCAGAGAGATGTCCCCATCCTCTTCTTCCACAGGACTGTAAACAAGAAGATCCCAATGTTCCTCAGGATCATCAGGTAGATGGAGAGAAGGTGCCATGAGATCTCCCTTTTGATGTGTAGACGGCTGTGAAGGTCTTGTGTTCAGTCTTGTTTTATCCACCAGTATTATATGTTTTTTATTTGTGTAATGAGAACGGTGGAGATGGCAGGATTAGAGCTGATCATAGATGTGACTTCTCATCTGTCTGTGACTTTTACAATATTTGTTTCAGGGTGAAGATCTGACCCATATTAATACTACAGAGACATATGTGAGGGGTGATGAGCGGTGTAAAGAGGAGATTCCTACAGATAACCGCCTAGGTGAGTAGTAACCACCAAATGCGGAGTAGTCACAGATTCTCCTCTGTCACTGGCTGTGGCTAGTTTATCGCTGGTGTAGTCCGGCCATATCATAATCGTGTGATCACCATTTTGCCTCTAGACCACAACACTCACCTCCACCCAAAACTGTTCAAATGATTTTGGGCATTGAAAACCCTTTTCTATAGAACTTACAACCTCGAGAATCCACTTACCCCCTGGGATTAGGAGACGCTGACCGTTACCTGCCCAGATCTGTAAACTACAAAGCCAAATGACAGCGTACGTAGAATGTGCTGACAAGTTAGAAAATCACTTGAAGAAAAATATTGTGATGGTCTGTAAGAGAAAGCGGAGGGTAATGATGCTGTTGGCTTCCTAGATCCCTGATATCTTATTGGATGAATCTACCTTCTCTCCCTTCTGTGCTGCTGAATGTCCTCATATGGTTCCTACAAGACCAGGTCCAGTCTTTCTGGCCAAACTTCACTTTTATGATCGACAACATTAAATGTGCAGTGAGGGACAAGTGTGAATTTCTGTACAATAACAACAGAGTTTCCCTTTATCCTGACTTTTCAATTTCTTTTAAAACCAACTAACTTCAAAGAGGATTGTGATAAACTACATAAAATACATTACACCTGTGCCATGATATATCTCTAAGCTAAATGTAAGACACCTCAGCTCTGCACTATTATAAAAAGTTCTCTTTGAACGTCTAATATTTCTTCTTGAATTCATCTGACAGAAAATATTGGCCCTTACGATAGTTTAGATTGCCAAGAGCCACCGAGCCCCATACTCTAATTACCCCAGAGAGGTTTCACCACTAGTTACTCATCTTTTACTGATGGAGACTGTTGAGTTTGATCATTTCAGTAGATGTGTTATTTTCTATACAGTTTTTGACTACAGTAGTTAGTGCCCAAAATACTCTGATTTAACCTCTTCCTGCTGCCAGTTTTCTGTTCCTAATCAGCCCCCATTTTTCAAATCTGACGTGTGTCACTTTATATGGTGATAACTTTGGAATTCTTCACAAAGGATAATAGGAAACAAATGGACCTTACAAATTATTTTCCAACTTCTCTTGAATCTGACAATACCCTATATACGGTTGTACACTACTGTCTGGGCACATGGCAGGTTAAGAAGGGAAGGAGCGACATTTAGCTATTTGAATGCTGATCTTGCTGGAATAGTTTACAGACACAATATATTGGGGGCACTGTTCATGGCCATCACAAACAGGCTTGGCGCTATCTACTCCATTTTCCAGATCCCTGGGTTTGCCTTGCTCCTCATCCTTTAACCCCTCTACATGGATCTGGACTTACACAGAGACCCCTAAGCTTGGGCCATGGTATTACCTGCTGTTCTGTGGACTGATATGGCAAGAGGAATAGTCAGGTAGCCGGGCCAGGAGGGCAGAGTTAATACAAAATCAGAAGACACAAGAGTAGCCAGTAAACGGGTTGTTGCACAACAGGAAAGAAATAGCTGGGAGCTGAGCACAGAGGACTGAACCAGAGGAGAACAAGGCTGTATCTGGCAGCTTCCGGCAATATGCTTCCAGCTTTAGTAGGGTGCGGTGCTTTCCAACTGGCTGAAGTAGGGAGCAGATTACTCCAGCTGGACAGTACACACATCCATACTGCAAGACTGGATGGTACTTCTGGTCCCAGGCACCCTAATTGTAGTGGCTGGACAGAGAATGTGCCACCCTTAGCTTCTGGTTCCGACGTCCCTTCCATCACCAGAGCCGCCTGCAGGATGAATAAGGCGGCTCCTGGTGACAGAAGCAGACGTCTCAGGAGCAGGTCCCTCCCAGAGCAGATGGGACCCACCATTTGAAGAAGCCCTAGTAAAACAAAAAAGCAGAAATTCAGAGCAGTAGAAATCCCCATAAAGTGACTCCATTTTGGAAATTATAACCCTCAGTGAAATAATCTATAGACGTAGCGATTATTTTGATTCCAGAGGCACTTTCTGGAAATTAGCACGCAGTGGATGTTGGAGAGTAAAAATTGTACATTTGCCATTTTATTCCCCTACACATAGTGCCCAGATTGTGCTCCAGGAGACACACACCGTAAATTAAGTGGGCTCTTCTCACTATAGTAATGCCAAATACATAGATGCTGAATGTGGTTTGGGCGAACTGCAAGGCTCAGAAGTGAGGGGGAGATCTGACTTTGGGAGAGCGGATATTGCTGGATTGGTTTATGGAAGCCATATTGTTTTTCAAGAACCTTTGAGCCGCTAATGATGTGGAAACCTTTGTTTTTCCATTGAGAGATGATGGACCTGAGTGGGGGCTTTTTTTGTGAGATGAGTAGAAGTTTTTATTGGTGTTATTTTCACCTACATAACATTTTTAGTGGCTTTTAAGGGTATGTGCCCACAGTGCAGTTCTGAAGCAGAAATTTCTTGAGCTTTTTTTCCTCTCCCTGGCAGAAAAAACGCATGCGGACTTTACATGCATTTCGAAGCGTTTTTACATGCGTTTTTGCATGTGTTTTTTTTCAAGCCGTTTTCCAAGCGATTTTGAGCATCACAATGCTTTTGGAAAAGGGCTTGACAATATAAGTTGGTCACACAATATAAATCCATGCGACTGGCATGGATTTATATTGTGTGACCAACTTATGAGGAGTAGGTAAAAGAAAGTTATGCTTTCAAATGTTGCATCTACCAATGTCCATAGATTCCCATGCTGTGTATAGTAAAAAAAAAATAATTTAAAAGTTAAAAGGAAAAAAAACCCTGATACTCACCTCTCCGGCGGCCCCGTTGTCCTCCCGGCGGCGATCCTCTCTCCTCGGCGGCCCGCGGTGTACTGCCAGGACCTGCGGTGACATCATTTATCAGCTGATGGTCACGCGACCACCAGCTGATAGGTGATGTCAGCGGTCAGCTGATGGTCGTGTGACCATCAGCTGATAAATGATGTCACCGCAGGTCCTGGCAGTACACCGCGGGCTGCCGAGGAGAGAGCATCGCCGCTGGGAGGACACTGGGGGCCGACTGTGAGGTGAGTATGAAGGTATTTTTTTATTTTTTTACTTTTTAATTATTTTTTTACTCACGCTGTGGAAAAGCAGGCTGCTGCTTCTACCATCCACTCTGCTCATGCTGTTATCAGCCAGAGCAGCAGTCGGATGAGAGGAGTAGCAGTCTCCTCTCCCAGGCCCGGGTACCATGCGCACATTGAACCGCAGCAAATCCGTATGTATAGATGTTATACATACTTGTTTTCTGCGGTTCAATGCAAGTCAGTGGGCGCAATTTTGGTGTGAAATCGCTCCTAAATTGGCTGTGTTGCGGATGCTTCGGCAATGATAATCTGAAGCGGAAATCTTCACAGCATGTGCACAGCACATGCGGGTTATCATTGGGAAACATGCCAGATCTCTTGACAAGCGATTTTAATGCGTTTCAGCGGCAGGATAGCAGCCGCGGAAACGCATTAACACAGCATCGTGGGCACACAGCCTAATTCCATACTTGGGTGGCAGAATGAATAAACAGTTGTACACCACACTCTACTGGTTCATGCTATAAGGTTTTCTATAACACTGTGAGCTATTGTTCTGTTGAATAATTCAATATTTTTACATAACTTGCCATTTTTAATGAAAGTTTAAGTAGAAATATTCAACAATATAAATTTTAAGGATATGTTATTCATAAATAATAAATGTTTTTATTCTTGGTAGATGACTGTACCAGGAGATCAGAGGGACAGCTGACATCTTCAATTTTTAAATCTGTTGATCTTGAGATCCCACAGGATACCATTGAAGTGAATGCCATTACTCCAGATATACCATCATCCCTTCACAGCAAAGATCTGTCACCTGATCCTTTGAAACAGGTCCTGTCTTCTGATTCATTACCGACTACTGAGGAAAATCATAGTCACAAAATAAGCATCAAAAAACGAGCTGCTCCTAAAGCAAAGAAGCCATTTTCACGTTCAGAATATACAAATAGTTTTCCTCTTAAAAAGTCTTTTCTTAAACATCGAAAGGTACGCACAGCTGAGAATAGATTTTCTTGTTCCAATTGTGAGAGATGTTTTGACTGGAAATCACATCTTCTTAGACACCAGAGAAGTCACACAGGGGAGAAGCCTTTTTCCTGCTCAGAATGTGAGAAATGTTTTACAGAGAAATCAAGTCTTATCAAACATCAGAGAACTCACACAGGGGAGAAGCCTTTTCCCTGTTCAGAATGTGGGAAATGTTTTAACCAGAGATCTGATGTTGTTATACACCAGAGAACTCACACAGGGGAGAAGCCTTTTTCTTGTTCAGAATGTGGAAGATGTTTTACAAAGATATCAAGTCTTATAAAACATCACAGAACTCATACAGGGGAGAAGCCTTTTCCCTGTTCAGAATGTGGGAAATGTTTTACAGAGAAATCAAGTCTTATCAAACATCAGAGAAGTCACACAGGGGAGAAGCGTTTTTCCTGTTCAGAATGTGGGAAATGTTTTAACCAGAGATCTGATGTTGTTATACATCAGAGAACTCACACAGGGGAAAAGCCTTTTCCCTGTTCAGAATGTGGAAAATGTTTTAAACGTCAAGCAAATCTTGATAGACATCAGAGTACTCACACAGGGGAGAAGCCATTATCATGCTCAGAATGTGGAAAATGTTTTATGCGGAAATCAAATCTTACCACACATCAGAAAACTCACACCAAGGAGAAACTTGTTTAGGATGTGGGATATTTTTTAAATATAAAATCGCATCTTGTTAGACACCAGAGGAGTCACACAAAGAAGCCTTTTTCATGTTCAGAATGTGGGAAGTGTTTTAACCAGATTGTGAGCCCTCGCAGGCAGGGTCCTCTCTCCTCCTGTACCAGTCGCTGACTCGTTTTCTAAAGATTATTGTAAGTGTTTTTGACCTGGAATCAGCAGATACAATTGTTTCAAAGAAAACTGTAAATAATGGACTCAACCTCCATGGCCTGCACGCACGCTCACCACGCAAGATTCCATTACTGAACAAAAAGCATGTTCAAGTGCGTTTAAAGTTTACTCAACAACATTTAGAAAATAATGTGAAATACTGGGAAAATATAGTCTTGTAAGATGAGACCAAAATTTAACTCTTTGGATGCCATAATACACGCCATGTTTGGAAACCAAAGGCACTGCATTTAAACCCAAAAACACCATACCAACAGTGAAGTTTGAAGGTGGGAATAAAGCACTGGAAAACTTCATATAATTGAAGGAATGATGAATGGACAAATGTACTGAGTCATTCTTGATAAAAATCTGCTGCCATCTACCAGGCCCAGCCAATCACCTGACCTGAATCCAATAGAAAATGTATTGAAGGAACTAAAGCTCAGAGTTCATAGAAGGATACCACAGGACCTTCAAAATTTGAAGAGTGTTTGTATGGGAGAATGGGCCAAAATCACATCTGAGCAATGCATGCGACTGGTTTCGCCATACAGGAGGCGTCATGAAGCGGTCATCACCAACAAAGGCTTTTGTACGAAGCATTAAATACATTTCAATAAGCGAGTTCAATACTTTTTCCCTGTGTCATTTCTCATTATTACACATAATTTATTGCCATCTATGATTTGACTTCTTTGCTTGTGTGGATTGGATGGGTTGTAACTGACATCTGGTGAGAATTTTATGTCAGTAGCACTTTTAGATAGGTCCAGAAAATATTTGGACAGTGACACAAGTTTTGCCATTTTGGCTGTTTACCAAAACATATTCAAGAAACAATCAATCTGGTCATCAATCTGGTCTTAAAGTTCCGACTCTCAGCTTTACTTTGAGGGTATTCACATCCTAAGTGGAGTAAGGGTTTAGCAATTACAGCTCTTTAATATGGAGCTGCCTCATTTTATAGGGACCAAAAGTAATTGGACAATTGTCTGAAATGCTCTTTCATTGGCTGGGTTTCATGGGTTTTTCCCTCGTTAATCCATCATCACTTAAGCAAATAAAAGGTGTGTAGCTGATTTCATTTGTGGCATTTGTATTTGGAAGCTGTTGCTGTGAACCCCTAACACGGAAAGGAGCTCTTAATGGAAGTGAAAGAGACCTAGTATTGACTGAAAAAAAAGAATAAATCCATCAAATAGATAGCAGAAATGTTAGGCATCCCCAAATCAACAGTTTGGTACATTCTGCAATAAAAGAAAAAAAAAGAGCACTGGTTAGTGGGAACTCAAAGAGGCGTGGAGGTCCATTGAAGAAAACAGTGGTGGATTATTGCAGAATGCTTGATGAAGAAATGCCACTTCACAAAATCAACCTAAGTGAAGAACGTTCTTCAAGAAGTATATATTTCATTGTGTATGTCCATCATAAAAGAGAAAACTTCATGAGAGCAAAAACAAAGTGTTCACCACAAGGTACAAACCATTAATCATCCTAAAAAATAGAAAGGCCAGATTAGACTTTGCCAAAAAAAACATCTAAAGAAGGCAGTCCAGTTCTGGAAAAGCATCTGTTATGATCTGCAACAAGAATTAAGGAAAGATAGGGGAAAGCTGTCCCTACAGTAAGACTAAGCTGAATCCCTACGATGTAGCGGGCTGCCTGTTCCTTGTGAACAGACCCGCCTTAGTCCTCGGCTAGTCTGAATGAAGACCTATAAAAATAAGGGAGGGGTCCCTAAAAGAACTAAGGAATGGGACACCTAAACAGAAATTGTTGTAGAACACAAAAGACAAACTGACAAAAAGTACTAGAGGTCCCAGAGGACCAAGCAAACTGACAGAGATAGGCACCAAAGCCCCAGGCTAGCAAAACAGTCAAACAACACTGAAGTCCAGCAAAGCCAGAAGGGCGGAGCTGGAATATAAAGGCAGATGGTCACGTGACCGCAAAACACAAGATGGAAAAAAACTAACAGGAGGGTTCTAACAGTACCCCCTCTTTTATGAGGATCATCCGGATCCTCCAGGCCTATCCGGAAACCTCCTGTGGAAAGCTTTAACAAGCCTAGGAGCAGAGACATCATCCGTCCTTACCCAGGAGTTGTCTTCGGGACCGAAACCCTTCCAGGAGACAAGATATTGTAATCTCCCTCTATGCAATCTAGAATTCAAGATACGCGAAATTTCATATTCGCCGCCTTCCACCACAGGAGGAACTGTGGCAGTGACGTCCCTATCAGATACTTCAGCCTTTTTCAACAAGGAAACATGAAACACAGGATTAATCTTCCAGGAAGTAGGGACATCCAACCTAACAGCAGACGGGTTAACAACCTGAAGCACTTTAAATGGACCCACAAACTTAGGACTCAATTTTTTAGAGGGAATCCTCAACCGCAGGTTCTTCGAGGACAACCAAACCATGTCACCCACAGTAAACAAAACCTCTTTACGTTTCCTGTCAAAATACTTCTTGGATTTTTTGTTAGCCTCTTGAAGGTTACAACGTACATTAGTCCAAACTCTCTCCAAATCACCGGAAAAATTCTCCTCCGGCACCGCCGACCCCAATTTGGAGAACGAACCAAAAGACGGATGTCTCCCAGTACAACAAAAAAAGAACACCCAGCAGAGGAGGATGTATGATTGTTAAGAACAAATTCTGCGAGAGGCAGAAACTCAGACCACACCTCTTGATTGTCCGCCACAAAACAACGCAAAAACTGCTCAACATCCTGGTTCTTTCTTTCAGTCTGTCCATTAGACTCAGGATGATAACCAGACGAAAATGAAAAATGGACTCCCAACCTGTCACAAAAAGTACGCCAAAAGCGAGCCACAAACTGAGGTCCTCTATCAGAAACAATATCCGGGGGGAAGAAGAATCCAACTGCCACAGGCGACTTAGAAGGTCTAATGTGACCAGCAGCCAGGCTAGTCTGTATGTACTCCTCCAAGGCCTTTCTTTCAGGGATAGTCAGATTAAACAAGCGACTTTTGGGAACAGTAGCACCCAGAACAAACTCAATGGCTCAATCATAATCCCTATGAGGAGGTAACACTTGCGACTCCTCCTCTGAAAAAACCCTCCAAAAATCTTGAATAGGTACAGGTAATTCCACTTTTTCCACAGCTGCAATGCGACCATTACATCATTTATCATAGCACTTCGGACTCCAAGACTTAATCACATTAGTAGACCAGTCCAATAAAGGATTGTGCAGTTTTAACCAAGGCAATCCTAGAACAATCGGAGAGGGTAAATTATCCAAAACAACCAAGTCCAAAACTTCTTAGTGAACTCCATCGATAGTGAGAGAAAATGCAGCAGTCTTGTGAGTAATACATTTCAAAGGAGTGTTATCAATTGTAACCACAGAAATAGGTGATGACAAAGGTTTGGATTTCAATTTAAGGTTTTCCAAAAACCCTTTATCAACCACATTAAGTGTTGAACCACAATCCACAAAAACCTGAAATTCAATCAAATCTCCCTGCAGAGTAGTACTCCCAGAAAGAAATACTCCTGCAGAGCGTAAACAAGCTATACGGACGTAACTGACCTTTTTTTTTTCTTTACTTAAACGACGCTCACAATACTTAATCAAATGATCACCTTTACCACAATAAAGACACAATCCCTCGGCGAATCTCCTGTCTTTTTCCTGAGAGCGGAGTGACATCCCCCCAACCTCCATTGGTTCCCCACCGTCAGAGCAGATTTTCTGGGGACTAGGACCTGACATTACAGGAGTCTTTACCTCATTGAGCCTGCACCCCAGTCTCCTATCCACACGAACAGCTAACTGCATAGCTTCCTGCAGAGTCTCAGGTGCAGGGAATGCAATTAGCAAATCCTTAACCCTTTCACTCAGACCAGCAAGAAATAAACATCTCAGCGCCGAATCATTCCGTTTAACTTCTGAAGCCCATCTCCTGAAGTGTGTGCAATAGTTTTCAACATCATCAGACCCCTGATTCAAACGTCTAAGTTCTGATTCAGCAGATGAGATTCGATCAGGATCGTCATATAATAGCCCCATGGCAGAAAAAAATTCTTCAACAGAACTTAAACACGGATCATTAGGCTGAAGAGAAAAGGCCCAACCCTGTGGTTCTTTGCACAAAAGTGACATAATAAAACCAATGCGCTGTGATTCATTCCCAGAGGATATTGGTCTCAAACGAAAATATAATAATCATTTTTAAAGGAAAAAAAATCTTGCTGTTTACCACAAAAAACATCAGGCAGTCCTACCTTGGGTTTGACAAAATGCACTCCAGGACAGCTACTCACATGTTGCTGAAGCTCAGCCACCTCCAGAGACAATCCCTGCAGGTGTTGAGCAAACTCCTGGACGGAAACCATACTGATCCCCGAATTTCTTTCCTTTTAGTTTTTTTGGGCTGGACTTACTGTTATGATCTGCAACAAGAACTAAGGAAAGATAGGGGAAAGCTGTCCCTACACTAAGACTAAGCTGAATCCCTGCGATGTAGCAGGCTGCCTGTTCCTTGTGAACAGACCCGCCTTAGTCCTCGGCTAGTCTGAACGAAGACCTATAGAAATAAGGGAGGGGTCCCTAAAAGAACTAAGGACTGGGACAAAAATGGGACACCTCCTAAACAGAAATTGTTGTGGAACACAAAAGACAAACTGACAAAAAGTACTAGAGCAAACTGACAGAGATAGACACCGAAGCACCAGGCTAGCAAAACAGTCAAACAACACTGAAGTCCAGCAAAGCCAGAAGGGCGGAGCTGGAATATATAGGCAGATGGTCACGTGACCGCAAAACACAAGATAGAAAAAACTAACAGGAGGGTTCTAACAGCATCCTTTGGACAGATGAATCAAAGATTCATCTTCACCAAAATAATGGGAATAAGAAAGAATGGAGAAGGCTTGGAATGGGTCATGATCCAAAGCACAGCCCATCCTCTGTAACACATGAAGGAGGAGGTGTGATGGTGCGGGCTTGCATGGCTTCCAGTGGGGCTCGGTCACTAGTATTTATTGATGATGTGACTGAAGACCAAAGCAGCCGGATGAATTCTGAAGTGTACAGGTCGATATTTTATGCTCAGATTCAACCAAATGCAGTAAGGTTGATTGGACGGCGCTTCGCAGTACAGAGAGACAATGACCCAAAATATAGGACAAAAGCAATCCAGGAATTTTTAAGGGCAAAGAAGTGGAATATTCTGCAATGGCCGAGTCCATCACCAGATCTCAACCACATCGAGCTGCATTTCAAAGGCTAAAAGGGGTATTCCCATGTCCAAGATTCCAATATGTAGTAGATGTAACAATAATAATATTAGCAAATTTCTCCAATTAGAAATGTTATATCTTTTTTCTGATTTGCTATGTCTCTTTCCTCATGTGCAGGCATTGTAGGACCTTAGGTATCCATGGTTACGACCACTAGCAAACTAACTGTCACTATATCAGTAGTCGTAGCCATGGATACCTAAGGTCCTGCAATACTTGCACATGAGGTAAGAGACATAGTGAATCAGAAAAACTATACTACATTTGTAATTGGAGGTATTTGCTAAGATTATTATTATTACACCTACTACATATTGGGGTAGGATCTTGGACATGGGAAAACTCCTTTAAGACAAATCATAAGGCAGAAAGACCCACAAATAAGCATAAACTGACGTCACTGCAGTAAAGGCCTGGAAAAGCCTCTCAAAGGAGGAAACCCAACGTTTGGTGACATCCATGGTTTCCAGACTTCAGGCCGTCATTGCTGCAAAGGATTCTCTGCAAAGGATTGAACATGAACATTTTATTTATTGTAAAGTTAATTATTATTTTTAAGCCCCTGAAATGAGGAGGCTTTGTAGAGAAATGGTTGTAATTCCTAAACAATTCACAGGATATTTTTGTTCAACCCCTTTAATTAAGCCTGAAAGTCTCCACTTCAATTGTATCTCAGTTGTTTTATTTTAAATCCAAATTCAGAAAGGTAGAATATACTAAAATATAAGTTTTATAATAGATAGGATAAAATAGCCACTGGCCAGTGAACATGCAGTACATATAGACACACAAATAACCCCATGTATGACTAGAATAGGTGACACCAATCAGTTCTCATGTGCAATGAGGCACCTATCAAGGTGATGTATACAAAGCTGTATATAAATATATACACTGCTCCAAAAAATAAAGGGAACACTCAAATAACACATCCTAGATCTGAATGAATGAAATATTCTCATTGAATACTTTGTTCTGTACAAAGTTGAATGTGCTGACAACAAAATCACACAAAAATCATCAATGGAAATCAAATTTATTAACCAATGGAGGCACTGCGCATGACCAAAATATCTTCCTGCTGTCTGGTGACCCGGATGTTGTAATGACGACATCGGGTCATCATGGCAACATCCGGGAAGCCGCGGCAGACATCGCTGAACGCCGGCAGGAGACGTGAGTATCTGCGATCACCTCCCCTTGCCCCCGCAATGCTGCGATCGACTTCGATCGTAGAATTGCGGGGTTAATGTGCCAGGAGCGGAGGGGGACCGCTCCCTGCACATAGCACCGGATGTCAGCTGTGACAATCAGCTGACACCCGGCGGCAATCGCGCCCACACAACCTGTGTGCGGACGCGATCGCCAAGACGTACTAATACATATCAGGCTCTTAAAGCCCAGGGCGCAGATACGTATTAGTACGTCTTGGCCTTTAAAGGGGTATTCCCATCTCCAAGATCCTATCCCAATTTGTAGTAGGTGTAATAATAATAATATTAGCAAATGCTTCCAATTAGAAATGTACTATCGTTTTTCTGATTCGGTATGTCTCTTTTCTTATGTGTAGGTGACACGCCCCCTGGGCCTGTGCTGTGCAGGGGATACCCGGAGCCGGATCGCTGGGAGTTGTAGTCTTCCGTGGCGGTGACCCGGTCCGTGCCCAGGGCGGTCAAACCAGTGGCAGTCTTAGTGCAATAACAAATGTCCGACTACGCCACCCGTGGATTGCGGTCAGTGGGGACCGCCGCTGCGCTGCAGACCGCTGAGGCTGATGTTGTATGCGCAGCCAAGTATGGGATAACTCCCCACGGGAGAAGTATTGCCTCAGGGCAGATAGTGTGGATGATGGGAGTAATGGTGTGAGCGTCCCAGTACTAATGGTGCTGGTGTGGCGATGAAACACAGAGACGTGTGGTGCAGTTCAGGGTCTTTACTGATGGTATAAAGCAGACCCTCCCGGGAGTACTGGCTAGCGGTAGAGGTCTGGTCAGTCTGAGAGCTAGCAGGATCTTCCCCTGGCCAGGTGGAGTTGTAGGCCTCCCCGTCTATCTGCACTCTTTCCTGGCTACCTTGCTGTGTGCGGGTAGAAGTAGCCCACGTCCCTGAGTATACCGTGTGGTGCTCACCCGTATGGCCGGTGACTTGGGGCCTTCTGTTAGCCTCCGCTCCTGGATGGCGGTGCTGGTCCCTTGCTTGTGACCGTGCCTCCGGGCTTCTATGGCCAGAATACATGGAATCCCCTGCTGGTTGGATTCTGCTGCTGGACCTGGATGTCCCCACAGCCTCGGACTCCGTGTCCGGGTTTAGTGTCTTCAGCCAAGGCGAGCTATCTAGCTTCCAGCCTCTGGCACTCGCTCCTGCTCCTACAGAGCTCCTGTTGTAACTCTCCCTTTCTAGGCTCTGACTGCTCTGCTTGTTCTGCAGGCTCTGTCTCACCTAATCCCGCCCCAGACCCAGTTTATAAGGGCAGATTCCTTCCCCCCCAGGTCTGGGCGGGCAGTGTTGCATGCTTAGGGCTCCTGACCAGAGAAACCTCCTACTTGCTCTCAGACATAATATTTCTATTACTGTGGCAATCAGACCCCCTGGGGTGCCACATAGGCATTTCAGGACCTTAGGTATCCATGGTTACGACCACTAGCAGCTAGCTATTTAACTGTCACTTTATCAGTGGACGTAACCATGGATACTTAAGGTTCTGCAATGCTTGCACATGAGGAAAGAGACATAGCGAATCAAAAAAACTATGCTTCATTTCTAATTGGAGGTATTTGCTAATATTATTATTATTACACCTATTACATATTGGGATTGGATCTTGGAGATGGGAATACCCCTTTAAAATTGGTACTTTATGAATACTACTCCTGATTCTGCCAGCAGTTTGACTACATTGCCTTATGTGGATGATTCTTCCTCTCAATGGAATAGAACGTTTTTCTTTACTGAATTGTTAAGTCTCACTACTCTGAGAGATCGGATTCACATGAGATGCAGGATTCTCTAAATGACTTATTTGTCACTCAGAACCATTTTTTCTATGCGGTCCAATCTAGACCGCGTGACCTGGACGTATTTCAAGAACTGGTAGAAAAAGAACATCTGTTGGACTGTAATAGTACTTACAGCTCTGGCAAAAATTAAGAGATCACTGCAAAATTTTCAGTTTCTTTGATATTTTATAGGTATATTATAGAGTAAAATGTACATTGTTGTTTGTACTGACAACTTGTCTCCGAAATTCAAAGCTAAAAATTTTGTATTTATTTGCAGCAAATGATAAAGTGTCAAAATACTAAAAAATAAACAGTGCTTTCAGACCTCAAATTACTCATGTTTTAACTCAGGAAGAGTTCAGAAATCAATATTTGGTGGACTAACCATGATTTTAATCACAGCTTTCATTCGTCTTGCCATGCTTTCCACCAGTCTTTCCATGCTTTCCAATAGAAAACTGTTCAGTGGTCTCTTAATTTTTGCCAGAGCTGTATATTAAGGACAATTTATCTGTTCATGAACGAATTGCATTAACAGAACTAACAATAAAGATCTATTAATTAGACCGGCAGACAAAAGAGGGGGTATAGTCCTCTTGACTGCTGTGAACAATGTTGTCAGAGTATTACGCCACTTTTACAGGCTCACAATAAAACATACAAAAACGAAACCAAAATGGATTTTCCTGTGAAAAAATATTAAGGAACATCCTTTCCAGGGTAATGACTTGCATAAAAGGCAAAATAAATAACTAAAAACAAAAATGATCCTCCACACCTTGGGCTATGTTCACATGTAGCGTTTTTAATGCGTTTTTGCACTTTTGCATTGCTTTCAACAGTGAAAAATACATTCACCGGTAAATGTCATTTTAACATTTTACTACCTTATCTGGCTATGTAGTGCCTGCTGAGGGAGCACAACAAACACCCACATCATGTCGAACTACATTCCTGTCCCAATTTCTAAGGGGCCGCGGAACACCACTATGGAAGCCAGATCAGTGTGAAAAGGTTGCTGGTTGGATGGCAGATAATGCTTCCAGTTAGTTTGCCACCACCACCACCCTGTCTTCCACACGGTCCAGTCTAGGTAGCCGTGAGTCTGGACCACATTACTATTATTACTTTAGCGCCATTTATTACATGGTGCTTTACTTGTGAAAGAGGGGTATACATCGCAAAAACAATTACAATAATCTTGAACAAAAATGTGACAGCGACTGGTACAGGAAAGGAGATGACCCTGCCATTGAGGGCTCACAGTCTTCAAGGGATGGGTACTGATACAGTAGATGAGGGTAGAGCTGGTCGTGCAGCGGTATGGTGGAGCGAGGAATACTGCAGTTTGTACACTTGCTGGAAGAGGTGGGTCTTCAGGTGCCTTTTGAAGGTTTCAACACTAGGTGAGAGTTCCAGAGTAATGGGGAGGCATGAGAGAAATCTTGTATGCGATTGTGGGAAGAGAGGATAAGAGGGGAGTAGAGAAGGAGATCTTGTGAGGATCGGAGGTTCCATGCAGGTAAATACCGAGAGACTAGGTCACAGATATATGGAGGAGACAGGTTGTGGATGGCTTTGCATGCTAAGGTTATGGTTTTGAACTGGAGTCTCTGGGCAATGGGGAGCCAGTGAAGGGAGAGAAGAGGCCAGGGAATAGTGGGGGGACAGGTGGATTAGTCAGGCAACAGAGTTTAGGATAGATTAGAGGGGTGAAAGATTGGAGGCCACAGAGCAGGAGGTTGCATTAGTCGAGGCGGGAGATGATGAGGGCGTGCACTAGTGTTTTTGCAGATTCTTGTTTGAGGAATGTACAGATCCAGGAGATTTTTTTTACTTCGAGTCGGCATATTCCTCACCCTGATCCTCCTTTCTCCCATCATGCCTAGTGCCCTGAGACAACTGATCCCATACTTGGACACTCTGAAGAGCTGTTTTGTTCATCTTTCCATTTATGGATTCTGGTCTCTCACTTGGTCCGCTCAGAAGTGGAAAGAGCTTGGATATGCAGTTTGAAGGAGAGATTAGAGTCCAAGGTTACCCCAAGAGTTGTTGACTTTTCCATTTATAGATTTGGGTCTCTCGCCCGGACCACTTCAAGCAGGGCAACAGAAGATAGCATATAACGATGCCCAAATATTTGAGCAGCCACGGTCACCCGAAGGTGACGGTGGGAACGTGCAATTACTGTCGCAAGAGGTGGATGATGATGAGACACAATGGACAGAAAGGAGGAGAACCAGGGTGCAGAAGTAGAAGATGAGCTGGTGGAAGATGAAATCAATGGGCAGAATGCCAGGATCCAGAAACAGTGTCTGCGGGTGACACCACTGCCTCTTCCCCTGTTGTACATGCATGCCAAGCCTCCATCCATGATGCAGGCGAAAATGCCTCCCACCTTGCACCTGTCGTTGCACGCTTGCAACCATCACCATCTGCAACCATGTCCACGTCCTTGTTCCAGCGCAGCATTTAGATGTCCCTACCCCAGTCCTTTGAACAAAAGTGCAAATATGCAGTCAACCCCCAGAGGCCACAATAATAAACGGCCACATTTCTCGACTGCTTCCACTAGAAATTTTGCCTTTTAGGCTCATGGAGGCGGAAGCTTTCCGCAAACCTCATGGCTGCGACTGGCCCTTGGTACTCAGTCCCCAGCCGCCACTATTTCTCCTGGTTTCGCCCCCGCCTTATACAAGCATGGGTCCCAGAACATTACCCGTGCCCTCACAAGCGCAGTTAGTGGGAAGGACCGCCTAACCACAGACACGTGGACAAGTAAATGTGGCCAGGGACAGTACATCTCACTGACTCATCACTGGGTTAATATTTTGGAAGCCGGGACTCAGTCAGATCCTGGGATGGGACACGTCTTCCCGACGCATAGGATTGCAGGCCCTGGGTCAATCAAGCTTCAACACAATGTTCATAAGGTAGACAGCAGAAGTAGTCGGTCTTCTAGTCAACGAGCAAATTATTCATGATGATAGAGGCCACCATCTCCTTAGCTTTCTGGTACTTTTCTGTGGGAATGAGCTGGCTCCAACCAGCCTGGAATATTTCCAATGAATTATGGCACGACACCATGGTATTAGCAGTGCCCCCAGTACCAGAAGGAAAGCCATCCACAATTTCCTTTTCAGGAATTTGATTTAGTATACTGAGTGGCTGGCCAAATACATTCGTTTCTCACAAAGGAGCTGTAGATACTGAGTGGTGGCAGTAGGTGCATATTTATCCAGCATGTTAGATATCAGAGGGAGAATAGAGAAGGCAGCACAGTGGCTCAGTGGTTAGCACTGCAGCCTTGCAGCGCTAGGGTCCCGGGTTCAAATCCCACCATGACAACATCTGCAAGGATTTTGTATGTTCTCACCATGTTTGCTTGGGTTTCGCCCTCAGTAAAAAAGCACCCATAGAGTGTCTGGGAACCATCCAATAGAGAGACTCCTCCGGTGGGCCCTGGCTTCTTCAGGAGAGTTCATAGTGCAAACCTTGCAACTGCTATGGGGCTCATGAGCAGGGGGAGAAACGTGGGCCCTCAGAATCAAATCCTCTGGTGGGCCCAATGTTCTTCAGTCTGACACTGCTTCTTGGTGAGAGAGCCATATTCTTTAGCTTGGTGAAAGGACTGGCATAGAGGGAATCTAGTCCGACTGTCATTTCTCCACCTCCAGGTTCCGGACATTGTGACACAAGACCATGCCGGGCTGTAGGTTCAGAAGTGAGAGCCACGGATCTGCCTGCTGTGTTACAGATTTCAACAACCCTGCAGCGGTGTGCGGTTAGTCACCTAAGCATAAGCATATTATCTTCAACACAGCCTGTTGCCGATTGGCCGAGGCAGTGCTGCAGTGCTTCCAGCTTGTGACTGATGTGGTCATTTCGGATATGGAGGCCGAACAGGAGGAATAGGAGGTGCTAGAGCTGAACAATGTGATTATATTGAGATTATATTGGCGAGTCTGGTTGAATACTAAAGATCCTGCTGTGTTTATATATATATTTTTTGTTTTTTTCTTGCGTCTCTTCAAATCCGTATTGGAGTGCGTCCTAATTTTTGCCAGCCCTTCTAATTGCTGCATATACGGAATAACAGTATAGGAGACCCACTCTTTAATAATGGAAAGGACGATTGAAATAGATTCTATATTCTAGAATATTATCTGTCTTATCTGAAATTCGTTTACGAGTGAGGTATCGCAGTATGGATAGCGTATTACACCGATCCAGCCAGGTATTATTGCCTTATACTGCGTGCTGCTGGTGCGGCCCCAAAAAATTTAAAATCTATTCTATTCTCTATTGATAACGCTGTTAGATGCATTTACAATAGGGACAGGTGCTAGGTGGTATCATCAGCTCCAGATGAGTGTTCATTCTGGTTGCATAAATGTCTTCCACAGTCCATAACTTTTTTTTATTATTTCTTTGGCCTTATATACAAGTCATTACCCTGGAAAGAATGTTTCTTAACATTTTTTCCATTTTTGCTTGTTTTTTGTATGTTTTTTTTATTGTCAGTCTGTAAAAGTGGCGTGATACTCTGACAACATTGTTCATTGTACATTGCTATTTGTCATCCACCAACTGTGAATAGGTTTGAACCCACAACTGCAATACTATAAATGGAGTGTAATATTTGACACATTCACGAAAATTGCTGGATTATTAGGGCAGTAATATAGAATCATGTCTGATGACCACAGTTTCAGGCAGTTGCTTAATAGGATGGAATTTGTCAGCAACCAAGTGTCAATAGTTTGGAACAACATAGACCTGGCAGATTTTAAAAGCAGTGTAATATATGACAAGTTCCCAAAAGTTTCTGTATTATTACGGCAGTTATATGGGATCATGTCTGATGGTCACGGTTTCACGCAGTCGCCTAATAGTATGGTATTTGTCAGCGACCAACTGTGAATAGGTTTGAACACACAACTGCCATGTAACATCCCTGGCGGCGTGCTGGCATGGCTTACCATCTCCCACCATGCAAGACCACCAACCTACCTACCAGTCCAGGCTGTGCACTATGATCCTCTACTCGCTGTGTGCATGTCTCTTGTCTGCTGGCTTAGGGCGGAGGCGCTGGAACTTCCTGATTCTTAAAGTTACAATGTGCGCAGTCCTAATGCATCCCCAGCCTATTGCTGTGAGTCACTGGATACTTAAACCTCCTCCACCCAGTAGGAGGTGCCTGAGCAACACTTTCTTACAGTGTGTTCTGTGCAACTGTGAGTCGCCAGGTCCTGTCCTGAATCTTGCCTGTTTCTGCCACCCTGGGAGCTGAGTACCCAGGCCCGTTACCTGTATCTGTGACTTCTAGTCTATTCCGCCATCCTGGGGGCTGAATGCCCAGGTTCGTTCCTGTATCTCGTTCCTGTGTCAGTTCCTGTCTGAACTGTGTCCTAGCCCTTTACCTGTTTGTCTCTATGTCCGATCCTTCCCTTTTCCTGCAGTGTCTGAACCAGTACCTAACTCCCACTCATTGTCTCTGTACTTCTGTTTGAGTTTTGTGTCCACTTGCTACTTCATAGCAAGTACCTTGTGTGTATCTGGTTCTGCTTTTCCCATTTCCCTGCCTCTGTATCTACCTCGTGTGTTCTAGCTATCTTCCTGTGTTTCCCTGTCCCTGTCTGTTCCATTTGAACAGAGCCCTGTCCTGTCTGTTTGCTCCTGCGGCACTGCTCTGCTTCCCGTCCACACCTGCGGCTCTGCCCAGCTGCCACTCTGCACCTGTGGCTCTGCTCTGCCCTGCTCAGCTTCCCCTCCACACCTGCGGCTCTGCCCTGCCCTGCTCCGCTTCCCCTCCGCTCCTGTGGCTCTGCTCTGCCCTGCTCTGCTTCCCCTTTTCACCTGCGGCTCTGCTCTCCACTGCTCCACTTCCTCTCCACACCTGCGGCTCTGCTCTGCCCTGCTCTGCTCCACTTCACCTCCGCACCTGCGCGCTCTGCTCTGCCCTGCTCCGCTTCCCTTCCGCACCTGCAGCTCTGCTCGGCCCTCCTCCGCTTCCCCTCCACACCTGCAGCTCTGCTCTGCCCTGGTCCGCTTCTCCTCCGCACCTTCTGCTCTGCTCTGCCCAGCTCTGCTTCCCCTTTGCACCTACGGTTCTGCTCTGCCCGGCTCCGCTTCCCCTCCGCACCTGCGGTTCTGCTCTGCTCCACTTCCCCTCTGCACCTTCGGTTCTGCTCTGCTCTGCTTCTCCGCATCTGCGGCTCTGCTCTGCCCTGCTCCGCTCCCCTCCGCACCTGCGGCTCTGTTCCTGTATCCCAGTCTGCACTGGTCCCTATCCACCCTGTTTACCTGCCTGCCAGTACCCGCCTGTCAGTATACCAGCCGTGCCTGCCAGTACCCACCTGTCTGCATACCAGCCGTGCCTGCCACTACCCGCCTGTCAGCATACCAGCCGTGCCTGCCAGTACCCGTCTGTCTGCATACCAGCCAAACCTGCCCGTTCCTGCATTCCCCGGTGCGGGTCAACAGCTGTGTGACCGGGGTCTGACCTGGAGTAGCACCTAGGCCACCTCCCACTTCCCTCCTTTGACCAGAGAGTCGATTAAGCCGCCGTGCGTCCAGGGTCGGATCTGGCGAGGCCCTTAGTCATGCCCCTCCTGGCACTCCTCGGTTCGTGGCCCAGTGGGACCACTAACCACCTTCACACCAAATAGTCCGGGCGTGAGCGTAACATGACATACTTTAAATGTAGTGTGATATCTGACACGTTCCCAAAATTTCTGTATTATTACGGCAGTCATATTGGATCACGTCTGATGGCCACGGTTTCACGCAGTCGCCTAATAGTATGGTATTTGTCAGCAACCAAGTGTCATTAGTTTGGAACAACATACACCTGGCAGACTTTAAATCTAGTGTGATAGCTGACAAGTTCCGAAAACTTTCTGTATTATTACGGCAGTTATATGGGATCATGTCTGATCATGGAAAAAAGTTTCTCTGCTTCCACAATACAGTAATGATAATAAAATAAAATAAAAATCTGGCTGTATTCTGCTAACAAGCAAATGGAGCACTAAAATGTTGGACAGCTTTGCTTTTTAAAGAAATAATCAGGATTAAGTGCAAAAAAAAAATTATTCATGATATCTAGTCCAATGGCTATCTATAACAGGCAGAAGCAGACAGAACGTGCAATGGACACTATTGTGCTGTATAGTGTTCACAATCTCTGTCTGCCTAACTCCTGCTATCACCACTGAATATATGCAGCTGGATTAGTCCTTAGAAGGACTGTTAGTTCAGATGGATATACAGTGCTGGCCAAAAGTATTGGCACCCCTGCAATTCTGTCAGATAATACTCAGTTTCTTCCTGAAAATGATTGCTATCACAAATTCTTTGGTATTATTCTCTTCATTTAATTTGTCTTCAATGAAAAAAACACAAAAAGAATTGTCCTAAAGCCAAATTGGATATAATTCCACACCAAACCTAAAAAAGGGGGTGGACAAAAGTATTGGCACCCTTTGAAAAATCATGTGATGCTTCTCTAATTCGTGTAATTAACAGCATCTGTAACTTACCTGTGGCATCTAAAAGGTGTTGGCAATAACTAAATCACACCTGCAGCCAGTTAACATGGATTAAAGTTGACTCAACCTCTGTCCTGTGTCCTTGTGTGCACCACATTGAGCATGGAGAAAAGAAAGAAGACCAAAGAACTGTCTGAGGACTTGAGAAACCAAATTGTGAGGAAGCATGAGCAATCTCAAGGCTACAAGTCCATCTCCAAAGACCTGAATGTTCCTGTGTCTTCCGTGCGCAGTGTCATCAAGAAGTTTAAAGCCCATGGCACTGTGGCTAACCTCCCTAGATGTGGACGGAAAAGAAAAATTGACGAGAGATTTCAACGCAAGATTGTGCGGATGGCGGATAAAGAACCTCGACTAACATCCAAACAAGTTCAAGCTGCCCTGCAGTCCGAGGGTACAACAGTGTCAACCCGTACTATCCGTCGGCGTCTGAATGAAAAGGGACTGTATGGTAGGATACCCAGGAAGACCCCACTTCTTACCCCGAGACATAAAAAAGCCAGGCTGGAGTTTGCCAAAACTTACCTGAGAAAGCCTAAAACGTTTTGGAAGAATGTTCTCTGGTCAGATGAGACAAAAGTAGAGCTTTTTGGGAAAAAGCATCAACATAGAGTGTACAGGAAAAAAAAAAAGAGGCATTCAAAGAAAAGAACACGGTCCCTACACTCAAACATGGCGGAGTTTCCCTGATGTTTTGGGGTTGCTTTGCTGCCTCTGGCACTGGACTGCTTGACCGTGTGCATGGCATTATGAAGTCTGAAGACTACCAACAATTTTTGCAGCATAATGTAGGGCCTAGTGTGAGAAAGCTGGGTCTCCCTCAGAGGTCATGGGTCTTCCAGCAGGACAATGACCCAAAACACACTTCCAAAAGCACTATAAAATGGTTTGAGAGAAAGCACTGGAGACTTCTAAGGTGGCCAGCAATGAGTCTAGACCTGAATCCCATAGAACACCTGTGGAGAGATCTCAAAATGGCAGTTTGGAGAAGGCACCCTTCAAATATCAGGGACCTGGAGCAGTTTGCCAAAGAAGAATGGTCTACAATTCCAGCAGAGCATTGTAAGAAACTCATTGATGGTTACCGGAAGCGGTTGTTCGCAGTTATTTTGGCTAAAGGTTGTGCAGCCAAGTATTAGGCTGAGGGTGCCAATACTTTTGTCCGGCCCTTTTTTGGAGTTTTGTGTGAAATGATCAATGATTTGATTTTTGCTTCATTCTCTTTCGTGTTTTTTCCTTGCAAGCAAATTAAATGAAGATAATAATACCAAAGAATTTGTGATTGCAATCATTTTCAGGAAGAAACTGAGTATTCTCTGGCAGAATTGCAGGGGTGCCAATACTTTTGGCCAGCACTGTATATATTGATGTGGAATACCTATACCTTACTATTACACCGCCAATTCTTTCCCTAGCTAAGCAGCATCTCTCCCTACTCTGCTTGTTTCCGGGTAAGACTGTGACGAGCATAGGACCACCAGGTCTTATATAGACCCGATGACGCTATGTGACCTGCCAATCACTGTAATGCCACATCCAACCTGGCTACGCCATTACAGTGCGTGGCAAGCAATCCCTGCATGTTCATTGGCTCTCTAAAGAGCGCCAAACATGCGGGGAAGAGACCCGAGCTCCTGCCGAGCATGTTGAGCAGTGCTGGAAATACTCGCCGAGCATGTTGAGCAGTGAGATGCTCGGGCGAGTACTGAGCAGTGACGAGCACACTAGTCATTACATAGATGACATGATCATGATTTGGGAAGGGACAGAGGAGGAGGCGAAACATTTTGCATCTGATATGAATAATAATGAATTCAATTTACGCTTTACTTCAAAATTGTCCTGTAATAAAACTGAATATCTGGATGTGGTGTTATCTGGGGATGTAGATACAGGTAAAATATAAGTCTTTCCATCTAGAAAAAGCAAAAATAGTAACTCCATTCTTTCAGCAGATTCTTGCCATCCTTTACACGTCATAAATAATATTCCCATTGGAGAACTGGTGAGAACTAAAAGAAACTGTTCAACTATGGTCAATTATTCTGTTGAGTCAAAGAGAGTGGTGAATCGGTTAAAACATAAAGGGTATTCTAATCGTATTTAAAAAAGGGCTGAAAATATCGTAGAAAAAAATCGATCGCACCAGTTTATTAATAGAAAATAAAAAAGTTATTAATAATAGACAAAATAAACAAAATAATGATTGTTCTACTAATTTCATAACTTAATACAGCCCACAATATTTTGATATTATAAAGATTATTCAGAAATACCAACCCATTCTTAATGAAGATGAAAAACTTGCGGCAATTCTACAAAAATCTAAAGTTAAATATATATAGAAAAGAGCTCCCACACTGGGAAATATTTTATCACCCAGTTTTAAAACATATGTTTAAACCGGTTATTCAATCTACCTGGCTTTCTGTGAAAGGATTTCATAGGTTTGGTCATGTCCCTTGCAAAGCGTGCCTTTATTTTTCAAATATCTCGCGAATCGCAGCAAGCCGGTCATATTTTTTTCGCTCAGTTCTGGTACTTCTGTCGTCAAAACGAAGACACCGCATTATAATTTTGAATCTCTTTCTATTCATTACCAAGGAAAATTTCTCAATGCCATCCCCATCTCTACCCCAGAGCTCCTCCAAACTCTGTCGGTTTGCCCTATAGGCGCCTGCAAGATATAGCAAACCAATAAACGCCCTCAGTTCAATTACATCAATAGGGTTGACATCTCGCTTTCTAATGAAACTGTCCCTTATGGTGTCCATGTACTGATTTGTATATGTCACAATTGTGACCAGAATGTCATCAGTGAATAAACAGTTCCAGCATTCCATTTCATTTTTAGCATTCCTTGCAGTTCCTATGACACCAGGAAGGTGGCTCAAAATGTTATGCGAGCGTGTGCGAGAACTTTTAGGGGGTGGCTTTTTTTATCCATTTTGTTGTTTTATCTTTGCCCAAATAATATGTTTCTATGTCTTGAGCATCCTCCTCACTCTCTCCATCTTGATCTGTATCAGACACATCTGGACATTCTTCCACATCATCTTCTGAATCAATGTCACTTTCTTCCCCTAAATCTTCTAGCTGTAAGGGGTCTGTCTCATCATCATCAAGCAGTATATTTTGCACTTGCTCAACATGAAGGGCATTTGACAAGTCAAATATTCTCCTCGCCATTTCAGAAGAAAAGCTGAAGCAAGAGAGAGAATATGTGTTAGGGTGCAATGTGCCTGAGAAGCACACTCTTATTTCTAACAAAAACTTCTATGACAAATCCACAAATTTAGCACTAGCTATTCATAAAACAAGCTAAAAAAACAATTGGGATGAATAAAAACAGCAAATACTAACCGTCAAAGGTGTGACGCATTCAGGGGCAATAAGCCTGAGAAGCCAAAACCCTGATATCTGATCTCCTGAAGCTCTGCAGCACAAGAGGCTTCTCAGGTTTCACACAGCCTTTACAGTTAGGAAGGTACTGGGAGGAGGGTGTTTCCCAGACAAACCACTGAAAATAGAGAAATGAAACGAAGTGAGCTGCGCCTGTCAGATCAGTTGTCCCTGACGGAGGGTTAAAGGACCTGTGGCAAGAGCCACTGGAAAACCCGGGTTGGAGGGAGGAGGCTGCCCACTGCCTTCCTGTAACCTCCTCCAAGAAATGAAGGCCCTGCTGGGTTTTACTTAATCTGCGTTAGCCAGATAGCCTGACCAGGTCAATGCTTACCTTCATTCCTGCATTGCAGTCGCAGGTGAGTTTGTGACTGAAATGCACTCCAATGGATTTAATAGGTCTTTGTACACATTCTGGGGGATATATAACGTCCCTTGTATATGATCCCGGTCACTGCCTCACACAAGCATTATCAGTCATATCAACGGGAGGCAAATAGATACATTATTGTAAAACAGATGAAAACAAGTATGTACAAAACACTGGTGAGATTACTGTAGAACATTGCAATGGTGAATCAGATTAGATGGAGCGTACAAATCCATGCTATCCAGGAGTTGGATGTATAACAGATCAATTGCAATTGAATACGTCTGCATAGAGTCTGATGCAAAACCTGATCGTGAGGCTATTAGGTATAGCAAGCATTTATATCTGTATCAATGAAAAACAGATTGTCATGGAAATATTGAAAATCTTTTCTTCTCCCCTGTCATAGATATTAAGAATTCTCTCTCAGACTCCTCTTCCCTCCTCCCCTATAGTAATTGTCCATGGGCGAAGAGCTGACACTTTGGCCAGTGGCCTCTATGCACATTAACACACACATGAGAAGGGCCTTGTAAGCAAATGCTGGCCCAAAAGGTGCTACCAAACCCAATTAACACAGGCTTGTGATAGATTTATAGCTAACTGAGAAGGGTGTATTCCCAGTGCTTCAAAGGGAATGTAACAAAGGCCTGCAGATGGCCCGAAGCTGATACGAAATATGGAATAACTAAAGTTCCATATGTCCAATAATAATGGGGCCTATATTTTGGGTGGCAGGGTCAGCTAAGGAACAATATGGATATTTTCCCGTCGCTGTAAGCCCCTCCGGGGAGCTGTGGCGCAAAAGTAACAAAATAGCAGACGGCAGCTATACCGTGTGTGGTCTCTGGAGAAAGGTAAAATCATAACGGAAAATATGGTATCACTTTTGGGCCTCTACGATCAACCAACGATAAATTATCGCAAAAAACAGATAACTAATAAAAATATGAAGGCTGGAGACCAGACCCTGTGATGTCATCACAGGGGGTGTGTGGGCAGGGCTCCCCTTAGGCATAAAAGAATCCACGGAGGATGGCTCAGCACTTATGTTGGAAGTTACATATTTTGTGTAGTACGGGTCACATTCGCTGAACGGGCATCGGAGTGCTTCCCTCCAACTATACTGAGTCATCCCTGCGAACTGTATAGAGTAAGTTGAGAATTGGAAGACGTTAATTAAGTAGAATTTGCATGCACTCTGTCCGGGTAGAGGTGCTGATACAATAGGCAACTGGTGCCTAGTTACTACAGAGAATTATTTCATCGCACTCAATTGAATGCAAAGTTCATTTATTGTGGACAAAGTGAAACAGAATTAAACAATCAAACCGAGTTTCAGGGCGACAGTAGACGTTTCGGCCTCTGATATGACCTTAATCATTACGTCGCTACAGCAAAAGGAGAAGACATACAAGGTGTCATTGGAGATAATATGTACACATATTACATTATACATATTACATTATATACAGTTGTTATCCAAGGTGAATGTAGAAAGAGCATGACTGTGAAAGAAGGGTGGGGGAAAGGAAAGGGAAAGAGGGAGGGGGGAATTGGATTAGAGGGGTGATCTAGAGAGCAGAGGAATAGAGAAGGGGCAAGAAGAGAGGATTAGGGAGAGGGATCACAGGACAGTGTACTAATATATACATTATATACATAGCATAATATTTACAATCAGAGTAGTACCAGGGATTATTTTACTTGTTATGCGGTTCGAGGGTGTGCTAAAGCTTAGTAAATGGATCAAGGGAAAGAAATTTCCAGGTGCACGGCTGTAATATCAAGGCAGTGTGATTAGGTATGCTGTGCAAGTTAGTAGCAGAGTACAATGGTGTAGCCAGGAGTTTTCTTATATACTTGCAGGGTGGTTACCTTAAGTTCACAGTAGATATGGGGTCACAGGGATCTATAAGATACAGTGCAATTGATTATTAGGAGTGAATATTGTGCTGACTTGTTGGTATAGGGACACAGTCCTGGTGGCATTGTACCTCGTGGTGGATACCCGACTCGTTCCTGTGTCAGTTATAGTCCCCTTATTGCGTCCCCTGGAGAGGTGGGTCAGGCAGTGGTGGTCTAGTGGAGTTGAGCGGCGCTCCCGCACCTTGCTGTAGCCGTCGGTGGTGGCAGTGTGCTGAGGCTGCGCTTATATGTGTGTCACAGCGGCGCCAGACCGGAAATGCGTCACCGGTGGGGGCGTGTCACCGGAAGTGACGTTACGCCAGCTCCTTGCTGTATGCAGTGCTGAATACAGATGATGCCTAAACAAAGGGGTTGCCAGGGAGACCAACTGGGCGCATCTGACTCGCCCCCTGGGCCGTGGGGTACCCGGAACCGGGCTTCTGTACGATGCTGGGAGTAGTAGTGGCAACCCGATCCCGTGGCTCAGGGTGGTCAGACCAAATTGTGGCAGTCTATTTATCAGTGTTTTGAATGTCCGACTACGCCACCCGTGGATTGCGGTCAGAGATAACCGCCGCTGCAAGACAGACCGCTGAGGCTGGTGTTGGTGTGCAGCACAGGGATAGGATAACTCCCCACAGGAAGAGTGTAGCCTCAGGGCAGAGTAGGTGGATGCTGGGGGTGATAGTGCCGGCCGCAATAGTAAAAGTTCAGAGCCTGTTTAAACAGTCCTGGGTCTTTATTGCAGATGTTACTAATGACCCAACAGGAGTACCGGTTAGGAATGGGCCTGGGTATCTGAGAGCACTCGGGCGAGCCCCACTGGTCAGGGTGAGTGTGTAGGCCTACCATTCTCTCTATGCTCTTTCTGACTATCCCCTTCTTTGTGGTGTAATAGCCCACGTCCCTGAGCTGGCCGTGTACTTCTTGCCTGTATGGCTTGCGACTCGGGCCTTGGGTACCTTTTGCTTTCTCCTTGCTGTACTGGTCCCTCTGTGTGGCGGAGCCTCCAGGCTTCTTAGGCCAAGGGGCCTGAAATCCCTCACGGGTTTGTTCTCTGCTGCTGGGCTTACAACCCTGACAGCCTCGGACCCCAATGTCCGGTGGTGTGATTCTCTCAGCCAGGACCGGCTCTCGTCGCCTCTGTCCCTGGCTTGCAGTTTCTCCTCTGCCTCACGGACTCCTCGGCTACAGCTGAACTGTCCCTTCTTCTCAGGGACTAGTCTCAGTCCTGAGCTAGGTCATCCAGTTCTCCCTAACCCTGCCCCCAGTTCCAGCTATTTATAGGGGCAGCCAGCTCCCCCTACTGGCCTGGGACAGGAGGTGCTGTATGCTAATTGTCCCTAACCAGGGAACCTCCCTCCTGCTCTCAGACACAGCCTTTATATTTGTGGCATCCAGGCCTGGGGTGACACATTCCCCCCTAGTAAAATTTAGTACTCTGGACTAAACACAATTTTAGGGAACACAAATACAGGGTATAAACAATAACATAACATATGTACAAGTATATTTTGTCCTTAAGGCCACGGCGCTTCCGTGACCGGGTGTCCATATCACCCAACAAGGTGAAGTTTTGAATGGTGTGGGGACCTGTCTCCATAAACCCCAAGTTCCTGGCCTTGGGCGTGGCGACAAGGCTGAGCTACCTACTTTGGGCCACAAGGGGGCCATGCTGGACATGTTTTTTTTTCTTTGGCCATCTTCGCAAGAGGGCACCAAGTGCAACTATCTACAAGACAGTTCCGGCCATTCAGTGTCCATGACTTTTCAGTCCATTGAACTAGGAAAACTGGAAAAACAGTATTAATAATCGGGTAACAAACATAAAACATTAAATATATACACTTTGCATTTAGATCTTCCAGCGAGCTGGTATTTGACCCCTAGTGATCCAGGTTGACCTGCGTAACCCACTGTCTGGTGGTGGTCTAACCTGGCTTTCCCCACTATCATTTAGGGTACAGCTACTAGCTGGGTTTACAGGCAGGGCAGGCAGCTGTCTGTGGGGCTCCCAGCCCCACATTACTGGCATCTGTGTGGAGGATAAAAGGCTGGCCATAATCCGGGTAGGCCAGGATCTCATCCCCCGTGAGGGCCATCTTCAACTGGCGGAAGTACTCATCTTCTGGCTTGTCCCACTTGAAGGGTGGCTTTTGGCTTCTGGTCTTAGATTGTCCTATCAGGAGGTCCTGCATAGGAGCTGCCATCTTTGTGAACCCGGGGATGAACCTTCGGTAGTAGCCTACCAACCCGAGGAATTGCACTCACCACGTGTCCTAGGTACTGTACCTTCGGTTTCAACAGGTGACACTTTGAGGGTTTCACTTTCAGGCCATAGCCTGCCAGGGCTTCGAACACCTCTGCCAGGTGTTTTAGATGGTCCTCGTAGGTCTTTGAATATACAATCACGTCGTCCAGGTAAAGTAGGACCGTCTCAAAGTTTTGGTGCCCTAGGCAGCATTCCATCAGCCTCTGGAAGGTCCCGGGTTCTCAATTCTTGGAACCTAGCTCGTGGCAATGGCTTTGTCATAATGTCAGCTACCATCTTATAAGTTTCACAATAGACAAACTGAATTATGCCACGATCTATCAAATCACGTAGATGATGATGTCTGACGTCAATATGCTTGGTTCTAGCACTGATCTTTTCACTGCATGCAAGTTTAATGCATCCTTGGTTGTCCTCATAAATCACCGTCGGCTGAGTTGTCTGTTTGCCAAGATCGTCCATCAATTGTCTTAGCCAAACAACCTCCTGGCTTGCATAGGCTGCGGACACATATTCCGCTTCTGTAGATGACAAGGCAACAGACACTTGTTTCCTACTATACCAGGAGATTGAACTTTCTCCAACTTTAAACAAGTATCCACTTGTGGATTTACGATCACGCGAATCACCAGCCCAATCCACATCTACATAGCCGGTAAGTTCTAGATCTCCTGCTGCAGATAGTTTTAAATTTACATCTTGCATTTCTTTCAAATATCGGAGAAGTCTCTTAACAGCATTCCAGTCTCTTTGGCGCTGTTTTTCCACATATCTGCAAAGAATTCCAACTGTTGTTGTGATATCCGGTCGAGTCATAGTTGATATGTATAGAAGTGCCTCCACTGCCTGACGATATTTCTCATTGTTAGGCAACAGGTTATCTTCTCCTTCCAGCTTCAGGTAGGATGGTTCCATTGGGGTTGATATACCTTTGGCCTCTGACATTTTAAACTGATTCAGAATCAAATTAATTTTTGAACTTTGGTTTAGAAGAAAACTTCCATCTTCCTCTCTCTGGATTTGGATTCCTAGATAATATGTCACACTTCCAAGGTCTTTTGTTTCAAAGTGCTGATTCAGAATTTCAGTCATTTTTCCAATTTCTGCGTCGTCTTGATGAACAACAATCACGTCGTCCACATATAAGAGAATATACATCCACTTTCCATCTGTATATTTTGTGTATAAGCACGGATCTGCTTAACCTCTTTTAAATCCTTCTTCCAACAAGACTTTATTCATCTTGGTGTTCCATGCTCTTGCTGATTGCTTAAGACCATAGAGAGATTTTTGTAGTTTGCAAACAAGATTCTCTTCACCTCCTTTTACATAACCTTCAGGTTGAGTCATGCATAAGTCCTCCTCAATGTCACCATTTAAAAAGGCAGTTTTTATATCCAAATGTCTGACATACATCTTTTGTACAGCAGCTACAGCTAACAAAGCTCTGAACGTGGTCTGTTTAGCGACTGGAGCAAATGTAGCATCGTAATCTTCGCCATACTTTTGAGAATATCCTTTTGCGACCAACCTTGCTTTGAATCTGTGGACTTTACCTTCAGAGTCATATTTGGTTTTGATGACCCACTTGCACTTGATTGCCTTTTTTCCCTGTGGTAGCTTGGTGAGTTTCCAAGTTTGGAGTTGATGAAGCGATTTGATTTCCTCATTAGCGGCATCGATCCACTTTGTTCTTTCATGGACAGGTAGTGCTTGCATTTCATCCCATGACTGCGGCTCTGATTCAGGTAGTGTCTTGACAATGTAGGATAGACGTTTAGCTGGTATACCTTTGTTTGATCTTGACGATCTCTTGATTTCAGATTCACCTGATTTTTCTGTTGTTCCTTCATTAGTTGAAGAATCCAGCCAGACCTCTACATCCTCCTTGTTGCTGTCTTGTAATTGTGACTTCAGCTGGACTACTGGCGTGATGTCACAAAACTTGGGTGATACAAAGTTCTCATCAATCACTACATCTCTACTTATTGTGACCTTGTTTGTTTCTGGGTGTAGAATCCTATAACCTTTCTGGGTTTCGCTGTAGCCTACCAGGATACCTTCCTTAGCGTGAGATTCCCACTTAGTTCGCTTTTCTTTGGGAACATGTACAAATGCTTTACTTCCGAATATTCTTATGTGATGTAGTTTTGGCTTTCTGCTATTCCATTGCTCAAATGGAGTTTTCTCTGTAGCTTTACCTGGTAGTCTGTTCTGAAGTTAGCAAGCTGTCATGATTGCTTCACCCCAATATGCTGTGGGCAGATTTGCATCAAATAACATGCTTCTTCCACTTTCACATAGTGTTCGGTTCCTTCTTTCCGCGACACCATTTTGCTCTGGGTTGTACGGTACAGTGGTCTGAAATAGGATTCCATTTTTCTTTAAAATGCTCTGTGTCTCATTACTTGTATATTCAGTCCCATTATCTGCACGTAGAATCTTTGGCATTCTTCCAAATTTATTATATACTTCAGCTAGGTATATTTCAAGTTTCTCTGGAACTTCCTTCTTGCTGTGAAGCAGGTGGACAACTGTATATCTTGAATGATCATCAATAAATGTGAGAAAATATCTCTTCTTCCCTGGAGTCAGAGTGCTCATTGGACCACAGACATCAGTGTGTATTAAATCTAGTGGCTGTGCTGTTGTTGTACTAATTCTCTTAGGAAAAGCTTTCCTAGACATTTTCCCTTTGATGCAGCTAGTACACTTCATTGTCTGGTTACATAGATCAATTGTAATATCCTCAGCTAGTTGCTTTTGGACTAACTTTCTTATTGCTTCTGGGTCTCTGTGTGCCAGACGCCTATGCCACACATGAATACAGTTTTTATGCTCTTCTTGTTGCTCTGTATACACACACTCTTTGCATTTCAGCTGATAAAGTTCATCTGTGATGTTTCCCTCTGCTAGTGTGTGACCTTCCTTTGAGATGATGCAGCTATCATGCTTAAATGTAACTTCATTTCCTTGTTTTGTGAGTTTCTTCACAGATAGTAGATTACTTTCAAGACTAGGCACATACAGCACATCCTTTACTGGGATCTTCCTGCTTTGTGTTGGTGAGATTTGACAATCAATATAACCATCTCCTATGCCTTCTGAAGTCATGTACTGACCATTAGCCATAATCACTTTCTCTGATTTACGTTGGTCAAGCTTAGAAAAGAAGTCTCTGTTATTAGTCATGTGACTAGTTGCTCCAGAGTCTATACACCATGCATGCTTTGATGTATTTGCACTGACAGTAAATGCAGTTTCAGTATTCACAGAATCATTTTCTCCAGATACAGCACTTTTAACCCTTTGATGACTGCTTTGCTTTTTCAGCTGATTCATTCTAGCTTCCCAGACTCTGCAGTCAGCTTTCAAATGTCCTGATTTCTTGCAAACAAAACATTCACGTGTTTCTTTTATGTGCTTCCTGTTATCAGTTAGGTTTTGTGTCTGTAAAGCAGATTCTGTGTTGCATGTCCTACTGTTTACACCTTCTGCCTTTCGCTTATATTCATTTATGAGCTTCCCCCTGACATAATCCAGTGTAAGCTCATCATCTGGACGCGCATCTAGTGCGGTTACAAGCGTATCATACCTCTCTGAAAGGCCACTAAGCAGTAATGCGGCCACATGAAAGTCCTTTAGATCTTCCCCAATGACTCTCAGGCGTTCTACAACTTCCAGAACACTTCTTATGTAATCCTGCATATCCTGGCCTTTCTGTAGCTTAGACTGGTACAGCTTTCTCATGAGATAGAGCTTATTGCTTAAATTTATCCTCTCATGTACCTTTTGCAACTGCTCCCACATTTCCTTTGCAGTATTACATTTACACACATGCACAATCTGGTCATCATCTATACTGAGTGATATGGTACTTTGTGCTTTCTGATCCATCTCTGTCCACTCCTGTGGCACTGGGTCAGGTTTAGGCTCCTGTGTGTATTTCCACGTACCTTCTCTTATTAGCAGCATTTTCACTTTGAATTTCCAGGATTGATAATTCTGGTTAGTGAGACTTGGCACTGTAAATTTCATGGAGCTGCTGCTGGTGGCCATCTTTGCTTCTTCTCAGTTTGCTGTCTTTCTTTCTTTTCTTTCCTCTGTGTTCTGGGGATCTGTGACTCTGGGACTCTGGTACATCTGGGCCCATAACCTGTTAGCAGAGGATTAATCCGCGTGACATCCAGAGTTTAGAACACAGAATGTAGGTTTATTTATATCCAGCACAGGCACAGCATGATGTTACTGCAGCATGAGGAAATCAAATCAGATATATAACAACAACACAGGAAGAGAAGGAGGGGGCATCCTGTCTGTGGGAGTTTTTTTTTTTTTTTTTTTAACTAAACTTTGTTAACAACCTCACAATATGCACAACATATGAAACAGCACAGTAGTTGTTGCAATACACATACAGATTAATATGTATTATTCCAACACTTTCTCATCTCTGTCCTCCTCACCTGTCACCCATGTCAGCAAATAGCACACCCCTGAAGAAACCTTGCATGTCTCCACACTCACACACTCTCTAATTCTATTCTACCACTGACATCCATATCTTCACTCCACGACACAGACAGTGTCACTGCCTTCTACAATGCCACTCTAGCATAGCACCAGCTATTGACTCGGTTACCCCTCTCATGCATGACAGAGTGTGACGAATCAATAGACAAAACTGGCACAATAGCATCACTAAAAAGCTTTGGCAAGTGTCCAGGGTCGTGCAGGGCTGCTGCTAGGAATTTCGGTGCCCCATACTGGCAAAATTTTGGGGCCCCCTTGAAACTCCACCCAGGCTTCACCCCAGCTCCGCCTCCACTCCTCAAACCTTCCACAGTCCCACCGACCACTCTTGGAAAAACTCTACTTTCTGCCACACTGTGACCACACCACATATTACCACCACATAGTGACTGAATAATACCACATACAAGAGACAAATACTGTCACACCATGACCAGATCAAGTCTATGAGAGCATCGTTCAGGCTTTCAGACTTGCATTGAGAGATTGTGACATAGCTTCTGACTTCCAGTCAGTCAGAAGCTGCGTTCACAAGATGGCGCCGCAAGACCGAAGCAGTGCTGAAAATTGATGAAGACGCCAGAAGATGAGTATGACTTATGTTTAAAGGGACTCTGTCAGCACAGGATGACTGTTCAAATAAAGTCCCACCACTCGGTACTTCACGGCAGAGCCAACCCTTTAAATTCACCTGCCCACCTGTTTGTTCTCCCTCTATCTCCACACCCCCCCTTCTGGCTGGGAGTCTGCATTTCACATCCTTGAAGCCAAGTGATTGCCATTCCTGGCTCTGACACCAGCGAATCCTCACAGTGCTTACGATGTGTGGATTCACAAGTCTTCAGTCAGTGACACAGAGGGACTGCTGACTTGTGGATTTAGACTGGACAACCCCTTTAAGGCTCCTTCAGCCATCAGTGAATATCGGTCTGTGCTCGGACCGCAATGCATGGACTTGCCGCGGGTCTCCTGACCTCAACTCAGCAGCCTCACAGCATGTATGAGCATGCGGGTCAGCATGATTGGTGCCCAGTCCAAGCACTGCAGACTGAGAGCAGAACGATTTCTCACTTCCAGTATTTACACTGTCATAATAATAAAGATGTTTCCCAATCATATACAGTGCATTGTGAAAGTATTTGGCCCCCTTGAACTTTTCTACCTTTTGCCACATTTCTGGCTTCAAACATAAAGATATAAAATTCAATTTTTTTGGAAAGAATCAACAACAAGTGGGACACAATCGTGAAGTGGAACGAAATTTATTGGATATTTTAACCTTTTTTAACAAATTAAAAACTGAAAAGTGGGGCGTGCAATATTATTCGGCCCCTTTACTTTCAGTGCAGCAAACTCAGTCCAGAAGTTCAGTGAGGATCTCTGAATGATCCAATGTTGTCCTAAATGACTGGTAATGATAAATAGAATCCACCTGTGTGTAATCAAGTCTCCGTATAAATGCACCTGCTCTGTGATAGTCTCAGGGTTCTGTTTCAAGTGCAGAGAGCATCATGAAGACCAAGGATCACACCAGGCAGGTCCGAGATACTGTTGTGGTGAAGTTTAAAGCCGGATTTGGATACAAAAAGATTTCCCAAGTTTTTAACATCTCGAGGAGCACTGTACAAGCGATCATATTGAAATGGAAGGATTATCAGACCACTGCAAATCTATCAAGACCCAGCCGTCCCTCTAAACTTTCATCTCGAACAAGGAGAAGACTAATCAGAGATGCAGCCAAAAGGCCCATGATCACTCTGGTTGAACTGCAGAGATCTACAGCTGAGGTGGGAGAGTCTGTCCATAGGACAACAATCAGTCATACACTGCACAAATCTGGCCTTTATGGAAGAGTGGCAAGAAGAAAGCCATTTTTCAAAGATATCCATAAAAAGTCTCATTTGAAGTTTGCCACAAGCCACCTGGGAGACACACCAAACATGTGGAATAAGGTGCTCTGGTCAGATGAAACCATTATCAAACTTTTTGGCCACAATGCAAAACGATATCTTTGGCGTAAAAGCAACACAGCTCATCACCCTCAAAACACTATCCCCACTGTCAAACATGGTGGTGGCAGCATCATGGTTTGGGCCTGCTTTTCTTCAGCAGGGACAGGGAAGATGGTTAATATTGATGGGAAGATGGACGGAGCCAAATACAGGACCATTCTGGAAGAAAACCTGTTGGAGTCTGCAAAAGACCTGAGACTGGGACGGAGATTTATCTTCCAACAAGACAATGATCCCAAACATAAAGCAAAATCTACAATAAAATGGTTCAAAAATAAACGTATCCAGGTGTTAGAATGGCAAAGTCAAAGTCCAGACCTGAATCCAATCGAGAATCTGTGGAAAGAGCTGAAAACTGCTGTTCACAAACGCCCTCCATCCAACCTCAATGAGCTCGAACTGTTTTGCAAGGAAGAATGGGCAAGAATTTCAGCCTCTCGATGTGCAAAGCTGATAGTGACATACCCCAAGCGACTTTCAGCTGTAATCGCAGCAAAAGATGGCGATTATTAACTCAAGAGGGCCGAATAATATTGCACGCCCCACTTTTCAGTTTTTAATTTGTTAAAAAAGTTTAACATTTCCAACAAATTTCCTTCCACTTCACGATTGTGTCCCACTTGTTGTTGATTCTTCCAAAATATTTGAATTTTATATCTTTATGTTTGAAGCCAGAAATGTGGCAAAAGGTAGAAAAGTTCAAGGGGGCCAAATACTTTCACAATGCACTGTATATGATTGGGAAACATCTTTATTATTATGACAGTGTAAATACTGGAAGTGAGAAATCGTTCTGCTCTCAGTCTGCAGTGCTTGGACTGGGCACCAATCATGCTGACCCGCATCCTCATACATGCTGTGAGGCTGCTGAGTTGAGGTCAGGAGACCCGCGGCAAGTCCATGCATTGCGGTCCGAGCACAGACCGATATTCACTGATGGCTGAAGGAGCCTTAAAGGGGTTGTCCAGTCTAAATCCACAAGCCAGCAGTCCCACAGTTTTTAATTTGTTAAAAAAGTTTAACATTTCCAATAAATTTCGTTCCACTTCACGATTGTGTCCCACTTGTTTTTGATTCTTCCCCCAAAAATAGAATTTTATATCTTTATGTTTGAAGCCAGAAATGTGGCAAAAGTTAGAAAAGTTCAAGGGGACCAAATACTTTCACAATGCACTGTATACACTTATATCAATCATTCCCTCCCCTCCCCCCTTTCAGGAGCAGAGGGAATGATTGTATCATATAATCATGTACTGAGATGGTGGACAAATTAATACATGAACTTAAAGGGGTTTTCCCACGAACAAAAGTTAATTTTAATCAATAGATCTTTGAATAATGTAATGGCTGTGTCTGACCGTGTACAGAACACGGTCTGATCATACCATGACGCGCCCTCTGGGCCGTGGGGTACCTGGTGCCGGGCCGGTAAATGCTGGGGGATGTCACAGTAGCGGTGACCCGGTCCGTGACCCAGGGGTTATTGATAGGGGATTTATGGTGATTGTATAAAGTTTGTGACGCCACCTGTGGTATGCGGCTAGGGGAGCCGCCGCTGCGGAGCAGGTCCTCTGGAGCTGATGTTACTGCAGCAGGGATAGTGTGGCTTTCCACAGGTAGAACTTAGCTCCAGGGCAGTGTAGATGTTATGGGTCATGCTGGACGTTGTAGTGCAGGGGTTGATGGCGCAGCAATAATCCACAACTCAATGGCGGTTTCCTCTTATCTTTACTGGTGGTGATTAGACAAGCCGGGACTAGGGTGCTGGCTAGAAGTGGAAGTCCGGGCATCCTGGAAGCAAGTAAAGAATCCTCCTTGCCAGGTGAAATTGGAGGCCTTCCCTTTACACTAAACTCTTTGGCCCTGCTGCTTGTAGCTGTGCGCGGCCCTCGTCCCTGAGTGCAACGTTTCTGTGCTCACCCGTATGGCAGGCAGCTCGGGCCTTGCTGGTGCGTCGCTCTCACGTGGCGGTGCTGAACCCTGCGGTGCTGCTGAGCCTTTGGGCGTCTGATGGGGCCAGGAGACCTGCAGTCTCCTGCCCTCCGGTTTCTACTGCTGGGCCTTCGGTGCCCCACAGCCTCGGACTCCGGTGTCCGGTTCTTCTGTGCTGGTTCTTCTGGGGTGAGCTGCCGCGCAGCTCCAGTCCCCAGCTCCTCTCTCCTCGATGTCCTGACTTCAACTCCTCACACACTAAGTCTCACTAACCACGCCCCCAGATCCCAGTTGCCAAGGGGAGGGACTCCCCTTGCTGGTCTGGAGCCAGGAAAGTGTTGCATGCTTAGTAAAACCTGATTAGGGGACTCCTGCTTGCTTCCAGGCATGGCATCAACTCTTGTGAGGGAGGCAATGCCACTGTGGCAACCTGACCCCTGGGGTGCCACAACCACATCTCATGCTAAGGGGAGGAAACAAAAGAGTATACAGACATTTCAGCATGGGATCCCAACTGTTTCTTTCTTTGAAGTAAAACATTGTTTAAAAACAGGCAGTGAAATGTTTTACCTCACAGAAAGAATCAGCTGTGATCCCCTGCTGTAATGTCTGTATATTCTTTTTCTTCCTCCCCTGCCCAGGAGATGTGGTATGATCAGACCATGTTCCTGCACGGTCAGACACAGCCATTACACAGTACACAGCAGGGGCACATGTATAAGATTATCTCAGCACAGGAACATTTTATTTAAACACATCCAATTGTGGAAGTTATTATTATTCCAAGGTCTATTGATCACCCTATTTGTCAACTACTCTTGTTCCTCCTACCTGTCCACAGAGGTTGGCATCATCTTGATATGCAATTGGCATATCCTTGTCGACTAGCCCTGGTCGTCCTCGCCACCGCCTCCTCAGCCTCTCGCTGCCGGTCGCAGCCTTCCCTCAGCACCAGCCTCACCCTGCCGGACGCAGCCTCCCCTCAGAAACAGGCCCCCCTCAGCACCAGCAACAGCCTCAACTCAGAACCACCAGCAGCCTCCCCTCAATACCAGCAGCAGCCTCCCCCCAGCAGCAGCCTCCCCTCACCACCACCAGCAGACTCCCCTCACCACCACTTGCAGCCTCCTCTCACCACCGCCAGCCGCCTCCCCTCATCACCACCAGCCTCCCCTCATCACAACCACCAGCAGCCTCCCCTCATCACCAGCCTCCCCTCATCACCAGCAGCAGCCTCCCCATCAGCCTCCCCTCAGCACCAGCAGTAGCCTCTCCTCGGCACCAGCCACCACTCAGCACCAACCTCCTCTCATCACCAGCAGCAGCCTCCCCTCATCACCAGCAGCAACCTCCCCTCATCACCAGCAGCCTCGCCTCACCACCACCAGTAGTCTCCCCTCACCAACATCAGCAGCCTTCCCTCACCACCTCAGCAGCCTCTCCTCAGCACCAGCAGCTGCCTCCCCTCAGCAGCTGCAGCAGCAGCCTCCCCTCATCACCAGCAGCAACCTCCCCTCTCCACCACCAGCCTTCCCTCACCTCCAGCCTCCTCTCACCACCAGCAACAGCCTCCCCTCAGCACCAGCAGCAGCCTCCCCTCAGCACCAGCATCAGCCTCACCACAAGCCTCCCCTCAGCACCAGCAGCCTCTCCTCTGCACCAGCAGCAGCCTCTCCTCGGTACCAGCAGCAGCCTCCCCTCGACACCAGCACCAGCCTCCCCTCGGCACCAGCACCAGCCTCTCCTCGGCACAAGCAGCAGCCTCCCCTCGGAACCAGCACCAACCTCCCATCGGCACCAGCACCAGCCTCCTCCCAGCAGCAGTTTCCCCTTGGCACCAGTAGCAGCCTCCCCTCAGCACCAGCAGCAACCTCCACACAAGCCTCCCCTCAGCACCAGCAGCCTCTACTCATCACCAGCACCAGCCTCCCCTCAGCACAAGCCTCCCCTCAGCACCAGCAGCCTCTCCTTAGCACCAGCAGCAGCCTACCCTTGGCACCAGCACCAGCCTCCCCTCAGCACAAGCCTCCCCTCAGCACCAGCAGCCTCTCCTCAGCACCAGCAGCAGCCTCCCCTTGGCAACAGCACCAGCCTCCCCTCAGCACCAGCAGCAGCTTCTCCTCAGCACCAGCAGCAGCCTCCCCTCAGAACCAGCAGCAGCCTCCCCTCACCACCAGCAGCAGCAGCCTCCCCTTGGCAATAGCACCAGCCTCCCCTCAGCACCAGCCTCCCCTCAGCACCAGCAGCAGCTTCTCCTCAGCACCAGCAGCAGCCTCCCCTCAGAACCAGCAGCAGCCTCCCCTCACCACCAGAAGCAGCAGCCTCCCCTCATCACCATTAGCAGGCCCCCCCACCGTCATCAGCAGGCCCCCCCACCACAATCAGCAGGCCCCCGCATCACCAGCAGCAGGCCGCCCATCACTAGCAGCAGGTCCTGCCATCACCAGGCCCCCCACAACCATCAGCAGGCCCCGCATAACCATCAGCAGGCCCCTCTGAGCACCACCAGGCCCCACTCACCACCAAACTCAGCAGCAGCTTCCTCCTCCTGCTACTCACACACTAGCCACCGCCTCCGAGACATGCTGCTCTGCTCAGGAATGAAGATGAGCATGCAGTGTGTCAGGAGATTGGAGTCAGGACCATGATGCACCTGGCCGCTGCTTAAAGGTAAAGCACCCATTTCCGTCTGCCGGGTGCATCGGGCATTTAACTGTTACCCCTGAGGCCCGGTGAGAAGAAGCAAAGAGAGGGGCCCCGGGCTGCCAGCGTGCCTGCCCCCCCTTCTTGCTTCTTTTCACCGGGCCCCATACAGTAGTAAGGGTAGTAATGCCCTGATGGCGGCCCTGGGGTCATGGAGCGGCATTGGAAGAAAACACATTCGCAAGATGACTTCTCGGCATTCAAACAAGCAACACTCGCTTTCAAATCAGCCCTTACCTCTGCTAAACAGGCTTACTTCACAACCCTCGTATCTTCCTTATCCAGGGTCACACTGGGGTGTCTGGGGCCCACAGGGGAAATTGACCCTAGGGGCCCACCCTACAGCTATATGCACATACCTGTTAGCCGTTATCCCTGTTATAGTGGAGCGTCGACTGTAAATCACAGGCGGCTCCTGCACATCTACTGTGCGCCACCATAACTGGGATGTACAATTACTGTAGTCTTGACAAAGAACGCATCTTTAGCGTTCGAAACGCGTTGCCCTGGCTACACTATGTGACTATGGAATCTGTTTTTAAAGAGCTTTTGTCACAATAAAGATACCTATTTTTTGAACTATTCATGAAGCTGGTAATCCTTTCTCCTTATGCATTGCAAACCGCACTGATTGAAAGAATGGGGAACTTTTATCCCTGACAGGACACTTTTATCCCCATTTTAAAATGGAGCGGCATGTGGTATGTCTGACCGTAGCTCCATTCATCCTCTTTGGGGGCTTCCAGAAAAAGCCAAGTGCAGCCCCTTAGGGAATAAATGGATCAGTGGTCGAGTCGTACTTGCCGCTCCATACTAATGGGGATAAAGGTTGCACATTCTCCAGGTCACAGCATTCAATAACTTATTTATCCTTTGGCCACGTTCACACGATCAGCATTTGGTCAGTATTTTACATCAGTATTTGTGAGGAACAATCAGAGGAAAAGTAAAGTAGAAAGATGTCACCACTTCTGCATTTTTCACCCACTCCTGGTTTTGTCTTACAAATACTGATGTAAAATACTGACCATATGCTGAACATGTGAACATGGCCTTAGGAGAGGTGATTACTTGTTTTCACCGTAGAACCCCTGTAAGTGCATATTTGCTACTGTGCAATAGCCACAGGACAGGGAGGCGTTAAACATCCAAGTATTTAATCTCCATTGGAAATCAAGAATCTTCCCCTTATTGATATCAAAGGGAACAAGTGACCTCCATACACAACACAATCCACTATACCAAGACCAATACCACCACATACAAGAGATAAATACCGCCACACCATGACCAGACCACATATTGACCAAATACCACATACAGGCAATTAATACAGTCACACCATGACCAGACCACATATTACCTCCACATAGTGACTGAATAATACTGTCACACCATGACCAGAGCATGTATTACTACCACATAGTGACCGAATAATACCACATACTGTACAAGGAACAAATACCTCCACACCATGACCAGATCATATATTACCACCTCAGTGACCGAATAATACAATACTGATCATTAATAAAAAACACAATACTAATAACATTAATATTACCACTGGTGACATAATACACAGGAGCTCTGTATATAGTGTCGGTGTACAGGTAATACAGTGATCACCAGAGACATTACAGCATATACAGAGTACCTATATATGCTGTAATACAGAAATATACAGGTAATACAGTGACCACCTCCATACAGAATTATGGGCCCCATGTAATGCTGCTCCATAGAATATACTGGCCCAATGTAATGCTGCTCCATACAGTATATTTTCCCCATATGATGCTGCTCTATACAGTATATTGGCCCCATGTAATGCTGCTCCATACTGTATATTGGTGCCATATGATGCTGCTCCATACAGTGTATTGGCCCCATATGATGCTGCTCCATACAGCATATTGGCCACATGTCATGCTGCTCCATACAGTATATTGGCGCCATATCATGCTGCTCCATACAGTATATTGGCCCCATATGATGCTGCTCCATACAGTATATTGGCCCCATGTAATGCTGCTCCATACAGTATATTGGCCCCATGTAATGCTGCTCCACACAGTATATTGGCCCCATATGATGCTGCTCCATACAGTGTATTGGCCCCATATGATGCTGCTCCATACAGTATATTGGCCCCATGTCATGCTGCTCCATACAGTATATTGGCCCCATATGATGCTGTTCCATACAGTATATTGGCCCCCTGTCATGCTGCTCCATACAGTATATTGTCTCCATATGATGCTGGTCCATACAGTATATTGGCTCCATGTAATGCTGCTCCATACAGTATATTGTCTCCATATGATGCTGGTCCATACAGTATATTGGCTCCATGTAATGCTGTTCCATACAGTATATTGGCCCCATATGATGCTGCTCCATACAGTATATTGACCCCATATAATGCTGCTCCATACAGTATATTGGCCCCATGTAATGCTGCTCCATACAGTATATTGGCCCCATGTAATGCTGCTCCATACAGTATATTGGCCCCATATGATGCTGCTCCATACAGTATATTGGCCCCATGTAATGCTGCTCCATACAGTATATTGACCCCATATAATGCTGCTCCATACAGTATATTGGCCCCATGTAATGCTGCTCCATACAGTGTATTGACCCCCATGATGCTGCTCCATACATTGTATCGGCCCCCATGATGCTGCTCCATACAGTATATTGGCCCCATGTAATGCTGCTCCATACAGTGTATTGACCCCCATGATGCTGCTTCATACATTATATGGGCCCCCATGATGCTGCTCCATACATTGTATCGGCCCCCATGATGCTGCTCCATACAGTTTGTGGGCCCCCACGATGCTGCTCCATACAGTATATTGGCCCCATATGATGCTGCTCCATACAGTATATTGGCCCCATGTAATGCTGCTCCATACAGTATATTGGCCCCATTTAATGCTGCTCCATACAGTATATTGGCTCCATATAATGCTGCTCCATACAGTATATTGGCCCCATATAATGCTGCTCCATACAGTGTATTGACCCCCATGATGCTGCTCCATACATTGTATCGGCCCCCATGATGCTGCTCCATACAGTTTGTGGGCCCCCACGATGCTGCTCCATACTGTATGTGGGCCCCCATGATGCTGTTCCATACAGTATACTGGCCCACATGATGCTGCTCCATACAGTATATGAAGAACAAATAAAGTAGCACACTGTAACACTGAGTATATAGATATGAAATATGAAATATGAATAACATAACTGCTGTAAGTAAATGAGAAATCTTAGCACATAAATTGGCCAATTCATGTGTCCCTGATAGCCGCGGTAAGGCGTTTCTCGATGTCAGGACCTACCAATGTGAATACCTCTCTAAGAGGTACACATAATCAGACAGAGGTCTCTTAGAGAGGTATTCACATTGGTAGGTCCTGACATCGAGAAACGCCTTACCGCGGCTGTCGGGTACACATGAATTGGCCAATTTATACGCTAAGATTTCTCATTTACTTACAGCAGTAATGCTATTCATTTTTCATACTTCATATTTACATGCGCTAAAAATAAATTTTCAAAAAATTTTTCATTTATTTCTATTTTCTACAGCAGTTATGTTATTCATATTTCATATTTCATATCTATATACTCAGTGTTATTTGTTCATTATATATGGAGGTAGCTGCTCTTAGTAAGCACCTGTTCACACCTATTTTTTGTAGTGGAAGTGCCGTCATTTTCTTTGTTGTCCATACAGTATATGGGCCTCCATGATGCTGCTCCATACAGTATATGGGCCTCCATGATGCTGCTCTATACAATATATTGGACCCCATGATGCTGCTCCATACAGTATTTGGCCCCCATGATGCTGCTCCATACAATATGTGGGCCCCCATGATGCTGCTCCTTACATTATATGGGCCCCCATGATGCTGGTACATACAGTATATGGGCCCCCATGATGCTGCTCCATACAGTATATGGGCCTCCATGATGCTGCTCCATACAGTATATGGGCCTCCATGCTGCTGCTTCATACAGTATATGGGCCCCCATGATGCTGGTCCATACAGTATATGGGCCCCCATGATGCTGCTCCATACAGTATATGGGCCTCCATGATGCTGCTCCATACAGTATATGGGCCTCCATGATGCTGCTCCATACAGTATATGGGCCCACATGATGCTGCTCCATACAGTATATGGGCCCCCATGATGCTGCATACATAAAAAAAATCAAATACCTCTCCCGTTCCCTGCAGGTTTGGTGTGCTCAGCACATCGTCTTCTGACTCTGCAGTGCTCAGAGCAGAGTGCGGTAGTGATGTCACCTCGCCCTCTGCCCTGAGACGTCAGAATCAGAAGACACTAACATCACTGGAGCTGCAGGGAACGAGGAGGATAGGTAAGTATTTGAGGAGGAGAGGTGGGGGCGGGGGCTCTCCCTCCTGAAGGGGGCGCTCCCCCTCTCCGTAGGGGGCTCTCCCTCCCCCGACTCATAGGCCCAGTAGCGTGCCGGTGTCCCTCAACCCCGGGGCCCCAACACTTACTTGGGTGCGCCTAGTGGCGGTGACGCCGGCCATGGTCATCACGGCGGGTCAGGTCTGCATGCGCGTTCTCCTGCCACCCGCACTTTTAAAAGGCCCATGTCCTTACAAAAAAAGTTTTTTTTCCTCTCCTTCTGTGGGGCCCACCTGGCATTTCACCGGCATTCCGCCAGGCCAGTCCGACCCTGTCCTTATTTTACAAGTCCAAATGGTTATTTAATACTTTTAACTCCTTCCTCTGCCCACCACTGCCCCCTCCAACCCCCTCATCTCTGCCGAGGACAAGACAAATGGGCAAGGCACGTGGCAAGGGACGGGGAATTGGACGTGATGGTGATGGTGCATGCAGAGGCCGAGGACAAGGCCGTGGGCAAGCTGAAATTGTGCCACAACAAACACCCACATCTTCTCGCCCGACCTTACTGTCCCAACTGCTAGGGGACCGCAGCACACCACTATTGAACCCAGAGCAGTGTCAAAAGGTTGTTGGTTGGATAGCGGATAATGCTTCCAGTCACTTAGCCGCCACCACCACCCTGTCTTCCACACGGTCAAGTCTCAGTAGCCGTGAGTCTGGACCGCATATTCCTCACCCTGATCCTCCTTCCTCCCACCATGCCAAGCGCCCAGAGACAACTGATCCCACACATGGACACTCTGAAGAGCTGTTCACTTTTACATTCATAGATTCGGGCCTCTCACCCGGTCCACTTGAAGCGGGGCAAGATGCATACCAGGATGGGGGTTCAGAGGGTGCCATGCATACCAGGATGGGGGCTCAAGGGGTGCCATGCATACCAGGATGGGGGCTCAAGGGTTGCCATGCATACCAGGATGGGGGCTCAAGGGGTGTCATGCATACCAGGATGGTGTATAAAGGGGTGCCATGCATACCAGGATGGGGGATAAAGGGGTGCCATGCATACCAGGATGGGATGGGGGCCACTTATACCAGGAAGGAGAGGCCATACACACCAGGATAGAGGATATTAACAGAATTGAGGGACATTACCCCAATGCCAGTGTCACCAGCAGACCCCCTCCCCCATAACAGGGCATCAGGACCACATTTTTTGCTTACATTTTTTCTTCCTATTTTCCTCCTTTAAAACCTAGGTGCGTCTTATGGTCCGGTGCGTCTTATAGTCCGAAAAATATGGTAGTTAAAAATGCCATTGCATCTTACTGGAAAAAAACGGATGTACCTATCTTTTCAGTTATTAAAGAAAAAATGGCTCTACATAAATTATATGAATACTGATTTGCAAACTCTAATAATAACCTTAACAAATATTTCAAAAAATGAACAAAGTGGCCTGAAATATATTCCTGATTGTTACTTAAATTATTAATACATATACTTATTAGATTTAATTGGATATCTATTATATTACGACTAAGTTGTTCTATAACCAAATTTTGATTTTCATCTTAATTTACTTGTTGTAATACTATATATTCTACTGTTTATTCAATTTTGAGTTCTCCTTCCCCTTATCCATTTTCCCACACTTATCCATTACTCTCCCGTCCCCCATATATTCCTCTATTCCCTAACCATATCCCTACCCCTTGAACTGTTATAAAATATTAATAAAAATGATTGAAAACAAACATAGTGTCACAGGGACAACTGTAAATCAATGTACAAGGTAAAAAATCCTACGATGTGCCACGTCATATCCTTCACAACCCTGAAGGTTTAAATCATGTGATATCTAGCCTCCGTCAACCATTGGTACAGTGATCACTTAAAAGGTCCAGCGTCCCTCTCCTCTGACACGGCCCTGAGGAAGTGTGGACAAAATGCGCGTCGGGGAAGAGGGATGCAGGACAAACCCTGTCTCACACTCCACTGTGTAAGTGGCACAATGCTATTAGCAATACATTTTACCAGGGGCGTACATAGGATTCATGGGGCCCCATAGCAGAAGTTCAAATTGGGCCCCCCCCCAAAAAAAATGTAAATAATTGTCGGTGTCACAGAAGAGCAGATCACACAACCTTCCAGCCTTTACATAGTAATTTTCCTCCTGCTGACGTCCTAGACCCCTCTTTCATTGTCCCATGAAGTGTGATACCAACAAAAGTGTCCCCCAAACACAGTATGATACCCCCATGGTGAATTCCTCCACATGCGCAGTATAATGACCCTACTGTACCTCACCTCAACTACCAGGGCAAAGTTTGCTGACCCCAACACAGTATGATCCCCCAATTGTGAGCTCTAGAACTAGAGAGGATGGTAGGTAAAAAGGGAGGGTGTTATATATAATAAAAGATGAAACTATATAACTAAGGACGGCGCTATACATAATAAGCGAGTACACTATATACTAAGGGCGTATGCTATACATAATAAGTGATTACACTATGTACTAAGGGACTGTGCTATACATAATACGGCTATATTCCTGCATTTGTGTGCAGTGTCAGTGTGCTACCCTGTTTTACAGACGCATTGAGCATGTCCTATTGTAATCCTCAAAATCGGATCAGAACAGGACATTCTCTGATCCTCACAGATCTCATTCTCAGATCCGTGATCTATAAAACTCTACAAGTCCGTGGACCATCCGATTAAAAAATCTGACATTTTACACAAATGTGAGAATGCAGCCTAAGGGATTTTACATGTAACATTATCACTCCAAGTCATACAGCGCAGATACAGAATAATATTTACATCCAGGCACTTACCGCTGACGTCTCGCCTGATCAGAGTCGGTTTCTGCTGCTTCTTCTCCATCTGGTCAGACCTTCATGTCGACATCTCCCAGTCATGATTCGTCTTGTCATGATGATCTCCAGCCTAGATAATAACAAGGTCACATATATTGTATATATACATGTGTCTCTCCTGCACTGCGCCCCTGAATACAGGTCTGTTATCCCCCATTAATATACTAGGGGTAGCCACTTAGTAATCAAAATATAAAGTGATAAGCAGCACTGTGCCCCCCATTAACTATAATCTCCACCTGCCAATAATATAAATTATTCAGTCTCTGTGACTCTCCCCAATTAACTGTAAGGCTATGTGCACACGGAAAATATACAAGCGCCCCCATCATTGCTCTGTCCCAGCACCTCCATCATTGCTCTCTCCCAACACCCCCAACATTGCTCTGTCCCAGCACCCCAGTCATTGCTCTCCCAGCACCCTTGTAATTGCTCTCTCCCAGCACCCCCGTCATTGCTCTCTCCCTGCACCCCCGTCATTGCTCTCTCCCTGCACCCCATCATTGTTGTCTCCCAGCATCCCCGTCATTGCGCTCTCCGAGCACCCCCATTATTGCTCTGTCCCAGCACCACTATCATTGCTCTCTCCCAGCACCCCCATCATTGCTCTCTCCCAGCACCCCCGTCATTGCTCTCTCCCAGCACCCCCGTCATTGTTCTCTCCCTGCACCCCGTCATTGCTCTCTCCGAGCACCCCTATCATTGTTCTCTCCCAGCAACCCCCGTCATTACTCTCCCAGCACCTCCATCATTGCTCTCTCCCAGCAACCCATCATTGCTCTCCCCATCCCCGTCATTGGTCTACTAATCCCCATCATTGCTCTCCCCGCCCCATCAGTCCCATCACTGCTCTTCCCAGCCCCACCATTGCTCTCCCCAGACCCATCAGCGCTCTCCCCAGCCCCATCAGCCCCACCATTGCTCTCCCCAGCCCCACCTTTGCTCTCCCCAGCCCCATCAGCCCTACCATTGCTCTCACCAGCCCCATCAGCCCCACTTTTGCTCTCTCCAGCCCAGTCATAACCATTATTGCTCTCCCCAGCGTTTCAGTAAAAATTAAAAAAAAAACACTTACCCCTCTGCCCGTTCCCCCGCAAGCTGCATCATCACTGCTCTTCCCAGCCCCACCATTGTTATCCCCAGCCGCACCAGCCCCACCATTGCTCTCCCCATCCCCGTCATTGGTCTACTAATCCCCATCATTGCTCTCCCCGCCCCATCAGTCCCATCACTGCTCTTCCCAGCCCCACCATTGCTCTCCCCAGACCCATCAGCGCTCTCCCCAGCCCCATCAGCCCCACCATTGCTCTCCCCAGCCCCACCATTGCTCTCCCCAGCCCCATCAGCCCTACCATTGCTCTCACCAGCCCCATCAGCCCCACTTTTGCTCTCTCCAGCCCAGTCATAACCATTATTGCTCTCCCCAGCGTTTCAGTAAAAATAAAAAAAAAAACACTTACCCCTCTGCCCGTTCCCCCGCAAGCTGCATCATCACTGCTCTTCCCAGCCCCACCATTGTTATCCCCAGCCGCACCAGCCCCACCATTGCTCTACCCAGCCCCATCAGCCCCCTTATTGCGCTCTCCAGCTCCATCAGCCCCATTATTGATCTCACCAGCGTTTCAGTAAAAAAAAACCAAAAAAAAAACACTTACCTCTCTGCCCCCGCAGGCCGCTGCAATTTCCTCCCTCACACAGGCCCGCGCTGCATGATGATGTCATCAAGGAGCGCGTGCCTGTGTAAGGGAGGAAGCGGCGGGCAGGAAGCAGAGGATGGATCTCTGCAGCTCCGCTGCCATTCTGTCCTGTCAGTAGCGGGGATGCAGGGATCGCTCCCTGCCCGCCACGAGCAGGGAGACGCTGCACCGGCGGGCCCCCCGGCACAGCTGCACCAGCAGCGATATGTCCGCCCCTGGACTGCTATGGGGCCCCCCAGCTCACGGGCCCCATAGCAGTCGTGTGGTCTGCCTCCATTAGTGGTACACCACTGCATTTTACCTATTTTTGATTGCATCTAGCAGGACTTTTGTACATCAGAGGCAGTCCATGTTTTCCAGGCGTGCGGTATTGCATGTATAGCCATACATGTTGTGAGTTTCTAACAAGCATATAAACTGCTTTTCACCTCGACTCTTTCGCTTCTGTGAACACTAAGTTATATACATGCTCTGTAGTAGCCCTGTCATTTCCAGACATTGGTGTATTATAATTCTGAGCATTATAATTCTCCATACACATGCACTTTAAGGGTTTATTATGTATTTATCTCTTGATTGGTGACTTTGAAGCAGGGTTTATTTTGTTTTTGTTTAACCACTGGACCACCCCAATTAATGAACAATTTCCTTCTTTGACATGCACATGCACTTTGGATAGTTTCAATCCTTGGAATCGTTGGATTATGTAATGGTATAGGTTACTCTGCAGTGACTATCTCTGCTAGGTTGTTCTATGCTATTTTGTGGGGTGCACCAGGAGATAATATTCATGCATACTGGGTTGGCATTTCTTACCATCCCTCAAACAAGAGGCATCTGTTTTTATTTTATGTATGTGTTTGGTAATGTCTATGATATTGTTCAGTAAAATCATTTGTTTTTTATACACACTAACTTGAAGTGCTCACTTTTGTCTACTTGGTCTCCTTGATGTAAGGATTTTTACCTAGTGGTACAGATTGATTTACACATATTCATTATATATCTGCAAACTTTCTCATAAAATTCAAACCTGATAAATGCTTCTTGCACGAGTATTCAAACTCTACAGACTAGTATATGGCAGAGGCACATTCTGTAGCGATTCTAGCTTTATGTTTATTGAAGAAAAATAATTACAGGCACATATAAATCCCCCTATTAATAATCATTTATTACACATAAAAAAATTACAATCAGTAATATGATACCATGGGGACCCCGTGCAAGAAATATTGATAATCAAGATAAAATATAACATACTGTAGAAATGTCAGTGATTCCCATATACAGCACTAGGAATGAATGTGTGAACTGCCGTTACATTAAAGATGGGACAATTGCAGAAATACACTTGCATTTTTTTGTTGGGTGCATTTTAAGGTGTGAAAGTGAAGGAGTTATAGATTTAATTCAGTGCCCATGTTCAAAGCAATATATTGGCAGGACTCTGAGACCTCTTAAAAAAGGAGAGGAGAACAGATTAATAAGAATAGAAATTTTTTTTTGTTAAACATGCACTTTCAATCATTTCAAAACATTTCATAACAGCAATTCAAATGGCTATATCTATATACGAGTATAGGAGGAAATAATCTATCACAAATGTCCGGAGCTGAATCTAGAAAGAAATTAGGCTTTAAAACACTAGCGCCGAAAAAAGGGGAGTGGGTATTGCTGGAAGCTGCTGATAGATTAGCGGGTCCTGTGTGAAAACCCGTAAGGAAGAATGGCTACTAGATAAAGGATTGATACTATCACGCTAAACAGCGGCTGAACAGAGCAGGATGAATGAAAGGAATAACAGACATAGAAATAATGTTTCACCAAAATGAGTTGAATGTCCCCCTTTCTTGGTATGTAAATTTGTCTTAAGATTACCGGATAATGATTTGCAGCTATGAAAGTTAATAGATGATTCCCTGGGTTGCGATGATCTATGGATAATTGGTCGGGTGGTACCTAGCTTCTGGTACAGATAGAGGCAGCTAGTGATTGGACGTTTTCCATCTATATATCCTCCTCTTACCATTTTTTTTCACCCTTCCATTGACACGACAACATTATTACTGAACACATAAGCTCTATCCTTTATATATACAGTATATAATTGCAAGGGAAAATGCTTTTTAAAAAAAGGTTTTAAAAAATTAATTATTAATTTAATTTAATCTTTTTTTATTTTTTATATTCTATATATATTTAAATTTTTAATGATTTATTGTACTACAGTGCTGCTCACCATTCTTGTCACGCCTTCATTTTTTCGTAGACTGTACAATATCTTCAGAAATAAATGGAAATGTACCAAAGTTATATCCTCAGGATTTGTGGTCCAAAGTAATACAACAATACAATATTGTTTTTCAACTTCAATGTTGCAATATCAAAGAAAAAACTGAATGTGCCACAATAATGGCACCCCTAATTAATACTTGGTTGCACACCCTTTGTCATTGCTGACAGCCTCCAGACATTTCTTGTAGCCATCTGTAAGCTTCTTGCACTTCTCAGCTGGAATTTTCTCCCACTCTTCCTTTGCAGTTTGTTCAAGCTCTTGAATGTTTGCAGGGTTCTTTTTCCCAATGGCAGATTTCAGCTCACCCCTAAGATTTTCAATGGGATTGAGGTCAGGACTAGTATTGAGGGATACCTTCCGATATCAGGAAATATCGGATCGGATTGGATCGGGCCGATACCCAAAAAGTATCGGATATCGCCGATTCCGATACCGGAAACCAATGCAAATCAATGGGACACAAATATCGGAATGAAAATAAACCCTTTCTTTCCTTGTAGGTTAATTCTACATGAAGGAAAACAACTAACAATAATGTAGAATGTATTGGTGGAGGTGGTTGCCCAAATCGATGGGAACAGTGCTCACAGTGAAACATGAAAAGCCGGCAATTCATCAGTGGCATACACCGGTACCCGACAATTTAGAACAGAAAGAATAGAGCTTCACACATAGATTAGATAGAAACATGTCAGTCACATATATATGAAGTACAGTGACAGTGTTGCTTACTGTACTTGTCATTTAGTGTAAAGGATTTATTTAAAAAAATATTAGTGTTTTAATGCACCGTCTCTTTAAAAAAGCCGGCCGGCAATTCAGCAGCGGTACCCGACAATTTATAACAGAAAGAAAGAGCATCACACATAGATTTGATACATAGAAACATGTCAGTCACATATATAAGAAGTGCAGTGACAGTGTTGCTTACTGTACTTGTCATTTAGTGTAAAGGATTTATTTAAAAAAATCTTAGTGTTTTCATGCACCGTCTCTTTAAAAAAGCCGGCCGGCAATTCAGCAGCGGTACCCGACAATTTACAACAGAAATAATAGAGCATCACACATAGATTAGATAGATAGAAACATGTCAGTCACATATATAATAAGTACAGTGATAGTGTTGGTTACTGTACTTGTCATTTAGTGTTAAAATAAAGGATTTATTAAAAAAAAAATTGGCGTGGGGCTCCTAGCGAAGGTTAAGCAGACAGCTAGGGCAGATGTTTGAAGCCTGGGAAGAGGGTAATACCCACGGAGCTTCCCAGGCTACTAATATCAGCCCCCAGCTGAATACCTAGCCTTTACTAGCTATTAAGATGGGGGACCCCCCCCAAAAAATGACGTGGGGTCCCCCCTATTTTAATAGCTAGCAAAGGCTAGGCAGACAGCTGGGGGCTGATATTAATAGCCCAGGAAGGGTGCCATGAATATTGGCCCCCTCCCAGGCTAGAAACACCAGCCGTCAGCCACCCCAGAAATGGCGCATCCATAGGATGCGCCAATTCTGGCACTTAGCCTCGCTCTTCCCACTGCCCTGTAGCGGTGGCAGTGGGGTAATAGGGTTGGAGTTGATGTCAGCTTATAATGCCAGCTGACATCAAGCCCAGGTTAGTAATGGAGAGGCGTCTATAAGACACCCCCATTACTAACCCCATAGTCAAAGTTAAAAAAAAACCACAAACACCCAGAATAAAGTCCTTTAATTGAAATAAAGACACAATTCTTTATTGTTCTAAATTAAACCTTACTTACCATCACGCCCATTCCAGCTGAAGCCAACGATCTCCTGCAATAAAAGAAAAATAATAAAGCAACATCATCCTTACCTTTCGATGGCTCCCAGGACAGCTCCAGCTCTGCTACATGGAGATGACAGGCTGGATCGCAGCAGAAAGCTGCCATCCAGCATGTCATCCCGCAGACACTGAGAAGCACAGGCATGCTTGCGCTCCTCAGTGTCTGACTGTGACGGCATCCCGATGAGCCAACAATGAACTCAGCTCACCTCATGCACGTCACTGATAGCGTGGGAGAATTCTCCTGCGCATGCGGTGAGCGTGAGAGACTCGGCTCATCGGGATGCCGTCACAGCCTGATACTGAGGAGCGCAAGCATGCCTGCGCTTCTCAGTGTCTGCAGGATGACAGGCTGGATGGCAGCTTTCTCCTGCGGTCCAGCCTGTCATCTCGATGTAGCAGAGCTGGAGCTGTCCTGGGAACCATCGAAAGGTAAGAATGATGTTGCTTTATTATTTTTCTTTTATTGCAGGAGATCGTTGGCTTCAGCTGGAATGGGCGTGATGGTAAGTATGGTTTAATTTAGAACAATAAAGAATTGTGTCTTTATTTCAATTAAAGGACTTTATTCTGGGTGTTTGTGTTTTTTTTTAAATACTTTACTAGAAATTCATGGCGGTCATGTCTAATATTGGCGTGACCCCATGAATTTCGGGCTTAGGGCCAGCTGATAATGCCAAGCTGGCCCTAACCCCTTTATTACCCAGTGAGCCACCGCACCAGGGCCCTGGATGAGTTGGGTACAGCGCCAGAAGATGGCGCTTCTATGAAGGCGCCATTTTCCGGGGTGGCTGTGGACTGCAATTTGCAGCGGGTGGGGCCCAGAAAGCTTGGGCCTCCCTGTGCTGCAGATTCCAGTCCCCAGCTGCCTAGTTGTACCTGGCTGGACACAAAAATAGGGCGAAGCCCCACGTATTTTTTTTTTAATTTTTTCATGAAATTCATGAAATAATTAAGAAAAAAAGGGCTTCCCTATATTGTTGTGTCCGGCCAGGTACAAATAGGCAGCTGGTGGTTGGGGGCAGCCCGTTGCTGCCTGCTGTACCTGGCTGGACACAAATATAGTGCGAAGCCCCACGTCAATTTTTTTTTAATTATTTCATGAAATAATTAAAAAAAAAGGGCTTCCCTATATTGTTGTGTCCGGCCAGGTACAAATAGGCAGCTGGAGGTTGGGGTCAGCCCGTTCCTGTCTGCTGTACCTGGCTGGACACAAATATAGTGCGAAACCCCACATCAATTTTTTTTTAATTATTTCATGAATTTCCTGAAATAATTAAAAAAAAATTGCCTATTTGTACCTGGCTGGACACAAAAATAGGGCGAAGCCCCACGTATTTTTCTTTTTTAAACTTATTTCATGAAATTCATGAAATAATAAAAAAAAAAGGGCTTCCCTATATTGTGTCCGGCCAGGTACAAATAGGCAGCTGGGAGTTGGGGGCAGCCCGTTCCTGGATTCTGTACCTGGCTCGCATACAAAAATATGGCAAAGCCCACGTCAAAATTTTTGGGAAAAATTAATTAAAAAATAAATATTAATTTAGGGACTGCATCTTTATTAACCCCTCAAGTGTCATTTAGTGTTAAAATAAAGGATTTATTAAAAAAAAATTGACGTGGGATCCCCCATAATTTTAGTCTCTATCGGAGGTTAAGCAGACAGCTGGGGCAGATGTTTGAAGCCTGGGAAGGGGGTAATACCCATGGAGCTTCCCCGGCTACTAATATCAGCCCCCAGCTGAATACCTAGCCTTTACTAACTATTAAAATGGGAGACCCACCCAAAAAAATGACGTGGGGTCCCCCCTATTTTAATAGCTAGCAAAGGCTGGACAGACAGCTGGGGGCTGATACTAATAGCCCAGGAAGGGTGCCATGAATATTGGCCCCCTCCCAGGCTAGAAACACCAGCCGTCAGCCACCCCAGAAATGGCGCATCCATAGGATGCGCCAATTCTGGCACTTAGCCTCGCTCTTCCACGCTGCCCTGGTGCGGTGGCAGGGGGTAATAGGGTTGGTTTTCATGTCAGCGCCAGCTGCCATGAAGCCCAGGTTAGTAATGATGGGCGTCTATAAGACACCCCCATTACTAACCTGAAACATTTAAGTGTGACAAAGATGCAAAAGAATAAGAAATCAGGAAGGGGGCAAACACTTTTTCACACCACTGTATGTGTGAAGTGTAAAGTAAATTCTACAAGGTTTTCTATATATTGAGAAAATATAAATCTGATAACTGTGACTTGCATTTGTATTTATCCCTCCGGAGTAAATAGTCTGTAGGACCACCTTTCGCTGCAATTACTGCTGCAAGTCTTTTCAGGTATGTCTCTACCAGCTTTGCATCTAGAGGTGACATTTTCTCCCATTCTTCTTTGTAAATGCTCTATCTCAGTGAGATTGGATGGAGACGTCTGTGAACAGCAATTTCAAGTCTTGCCACAGATCCTCAATGGGATTTCGGTCTGGCCTTTGGGCCATTCACACTCATGAATCTGCGGTGAGGGGTTCAGCATGAGGCTGCGGTATGTGCATTGCATTACACACATCTATTGCCTGGTACATTCTCATACTTACCACAATGCTCTTCAATTCTAGAAAATGTCAATCTGACATTTACAGAGTCACTTTTATCCCAAGTTTCAGAGCTACAACTAGAAGATGATTCCAAAAGTATAGTATCCAGAATATTAGTAATATACAGTGATCAGAAAAATAAGATTATCCCAAGATAATAGGACAAAACGCCAACATAAAGTGTCATGCAGTGCTCCATCATTAGTGGCAAATGCTGCCCATGTCAGTAATGTCATACAGAGCCCATAAGAATATATTCACCACCAATATTATAAACCCAGGTATGACAATAGTCATTATGGCACATTATACCGATACATGTGTAGGCTCCGCATGGTGCTGGAATTCAGAAGTTCAAAGTGCACATTTCTTATAGCTCCTATATTGTACATATGGCAACTATATGGCACAGTTGAATGGCATTACCCATATGGGCAGTTCATGGCACTAGTTATATTCACAGTATATGGTAACAGAATTGTATCCACCTGTATTTTATATTTAATGTGCTGTCTATAAAAGGATAGTTTTTTACATCAGTCAGATTAATTACATTATTAAAAGGCTATACGCAATTTCTTAATTGGGTAAAATTGCAAAGTGCTTGTAAAAATAGGGAACTTTGCAAATAACCCCTTTTTAAAAATTCTCTTCATTTCTCATGAGAGGAGGTATTTTGAATTCTAGAATTTGCTTGTTGCCTAGGTCAGCCACCATTCTGTCTGTCAGAGTTGACTGATCTCCCAAACAAGGAGACTGTAACGGGTCTGGGAGGCAGAACCTCTGGGCTACTATACAAGGGGGCGGTCCTTGCAAGGGAGCGGGTGGCGACCAGGCAGGCAGTCACAGCAGGTGACCGGGACAGTCTCTGGGTGTACGGGCAGGGGGTCACGGCAAGTGATCGGGGCAGTCTCTGGAAGAACGGGCTGGAGGTCACGGCAAGTGATCGGGGCAGTCTCTGGAAGAACGGGCTGGAGGTCACGGCAAGTGACCGGGGCAGTCTCTGGAAGAACGGGCTGGAGGTCACGGCAAGTGACCGGGGCAGTCTCTAGGTAAAGGGTAGGTACGACCTGTGATGGCTGAACCTCCAGGTAGGCTAGCAAGGCAGATGGAGGATGTGTGCTCCCAGGTGAGCAAGCGAGAGTCTCTGGAATAGCAGGTGGTCACAGCACGTGACGGCGGAGCCTCCAGGTAGGCAAGCGGGCAGGTAGCGGAGAAGCTCTCCCAGGTGAGCGGGCAAGAGTCTCTGGAATAGCTGGTGGTCACAGCACGTGACGGCGGAGCCTCCGGGCAGGCAAGCAGGCAGGTAGCGGAGAAGCGCTCCCAGGTGAGCGTGCAAGAGTCTCTGGAATAGCTGGTGGTCACAGCACGTGACAGCGGAGCCTCCGGGCAGGCAAGCAGGCAGGTAGCGGAGAAGCGCTCCCAGGTGAGCGGGCAAGAGTCTCTGGAATAGCTGGTGGTCACAGCACGTGACAGCGGAGCCTCCAGGTAGGCAAGCAGGCAGGTAGCGGAGAAGCGCTCCCAGGTGAGCGGGCAAGCTGGTCCTTAGACAGACTGACAGGAGTTGTAAGGCAGACCGTCGGACCTCAGGCTAGCAAGCAGGTAGCAGGAACAACAGGCAGGAAACAGACAGCAAACTGGCAGGACTCTGGCAGAAATCAGGCAGGTAACTGGCAGGTAACTGGCAACGGGACCTGAGGGCTGAAGCAGAGTAGTGAACAGTGCAACAACATTGCTCGGGCACCTCCATTTTGGAGGAGGTGCCTTATATATGGTGAAGTCCTCCGGCCATTGGCCAGGGACTCCTTAGGACGGCGCGCGCGGCCCCTTTAAGAGGGAGGGAGAGCGCGCGCGCCCTAAGCACAGTGGCCGGGAAGGAGCGCGCGCTGCCAGCAGAGCGGGAGGAGGACGCCGGGCACGGAGCAGGGAGGTGAGGGGAACAGCGTCCCTGCCTAGCAGAGGGCAGGGACGCCGGCGCTACAGAGGACAGCGCTTACAAGTTGTTTCCCATGGAGCTTGTGAGTGCTGCTGAGAAGCTGTCTAGATACCTGGATTCAGCCACCTTCAGGGTCCTTGAGCTCCTCCGATGCCTCATGCCACATCCAAGCACTGATTTTACAATACATACTGCTTATATTATTATATATTATTATACAAATCTGTTAGCCCAGATGAGGCTGGTGTACTTGTCAGCATATGCATAAGGATGGCTGTATAATCCTTTGTGAAACTTTTCCTTTATCACATTAAAATAAGGATAAAACGCTCCTCTTAACATCAGGATTGCACAGCCATCCTGATGTGAATTTTCAGAGTACGTACATCAGCCCCATCTGGTCCGAGATCTGATTAATAGTATTTTTACAGTTTGCTTTGTGAAACCTGGTCATATAACTGCTTGAACGTGTGAGTGCTGTTCTGTAAGAGGACGGACACCGAGACAGCTTGAGATACTGCGGAGGAGCCTTCCAGCAGGTGGTGTAAAGTTTGGAAAGTGGAAGCCCAGCGTAAATGTTTTTGCCAGTCATCTATCTGTGGTGAAGCTGTTCCCCTATTTAAGAGTATTTGTAGTTATGAAGCATGTTGGCGTCTCGGAGACTCTGTGACCAGTAAGCTTGTTGCCTCTTTTCAGTAACATTATCCTAAACTGTCACCAGTATGTGCCTGAATTACTTCTGCCGTCCTTTAGTGGTGACACCAGATACCAGTCTGCCACCAATGTCATTGTATCCTAAAGAAATGTCCTAAAGCATTCCCACCCCATAATCACACTGTGCCTTACAGGCATTTAGTGTTCATAGAGAAGGTCGTCTACTCTGGAGCAATGGACATCATGAAGCTTCACTAGAAGAGCATCTATCCCTTCTGTAGTAAGCCCAATTATTCTATGCATTACAGCTATTTAGTTACACAGCAAATATGTAATTCTACATTGAAAGCTCAGGCCAGAAGTGGCATGCTGGGTCATTTAATAAGGGTCTGTGTTATTGAAGCAAATTGTTTCCATTAAAATTGTACTAAGTATTATTTTTAAGTCAAAGTAAAATGTATAATACAAAAGCGTCAACATGATCTTTATCAAACATTCACTGTGAAAAATAATAATGTGACATAAGAAAAAAATATGAAGAACTTCCAATATACATCTAAGACAAAATGTATAATCTAGAATATAGTGAATAAGCGAATACTATTGAGAAGCGAATATCAAGTATAAGCAAATAATCCTCATTAGGGTTTAGCAAAAAATTACAAAAACATGCTAATATGCCGAGACACTAGCAATGACTAATCTAGAATTCAGCAGAAAGAACAATCTGTGTGCACCAAATATGGAATTAAATTACAAATAACTCCAGTCCATATATTGATAATACAATTTATCACAGGAAAATAGTTATATGTGAAAAAAGTATGTAGTATAGTGTAAAAAATATAACCCACCAATATTATTACTATTGGCAAATAAAATCCTTGTGTCCGGTCTAGGAGGGCTGTATTTCCCTATTTACACTAATAAAAAGCGCGATCATTGCCTTGTCATTTCCTATAGTATTAACACCAGAATGAGTATCCACAGCGGCATCTCAAGTTCAGACTTACACTATTTTGGATGGACTAGAAGCCAAGGGCATGTTCACATGTTGCATTTTTGCCGTATTTTCAAAAGTTATTTCCGCACGTTCTTTGCATGAAAAAACGCAGTGTTTTAATGTACTAGCAAAGTCAATGAGATTTATGGAATCTCATGTACATTCTGCTTATTTTTTCCTTGCAGATTTGAAGAAGTTTCATATCTTCTGCATGTCAATTCTTGAAGCGTTTTTGCACATATTTTAGGCAGCATTTTACCCGCCAACACTCTAGTATTTCTTTTCCTCTACAAATAATAACCGTGTGCACATCCCCTAAATGCTGCAAAACAGCGTCAGAAGGAAAATGGTGGCAAAGAGCGTTCTGCAAAACAGCAAACTCACACATGTGGGTTTTCTAAGAAGCCATTATAGTAACTAGAAATTATTCTTTAGAAACCTATAGTTGTCATTACGTGTAAATATTACTATCGAGATTGCTGCAAAGTATATTCAAGTCTTAACCTGAAAATGTGAAAAAGATCTGGATATTTGAGTCTTTCTATGGGAAAAAAGGCAGCAGAAAAGCTAAAATAAACCTCTATCTGTGAGCTTGGCCTAATACTATGTGATATGATGAGAATAAAATAGAAAAACACCAATATCTGATAACTCATATATATGACTGCTTATGGTCAATTCCTATCACATGACCAGTGAGCACATTGGAATGTTGCCGGTTGGCAGTTGGAGAGTTGCGGTTGGCTTGCATGCGGATGAGGAGGAGCTGCCTTCAGCAAAGCGACATTATGGAGATTAAAGAGGAGGACTTTAGGATGAGAGGGAAGAAAAGGAGAAGAAATGTTTTGGACTCATCGGATGATGAGAAGCCGTCCATCAAGAAGAGCCATAGGAGAGGAGAGAAGAGAAATGGCTCAGAGTTGGAGATCGTCTCTCAGAAGATTGATCACCAAGGCCAGAAAGAAGAACAGGAATGTCATCAGGAGGTCCTAGCTAGAAGAAGTGGAGCCAAGAGGAGAAGACAAATCTTTGGCTCATCACATGAAAGCTCTTCAATCAAGAAAGAAGAAGAAGGGCAGAAGACCACCAAGGGCACAGGTAATACTATACATCAGCTTACCACAGGGAGCACCATGACATGTAGCTTCTCATGCCCACACTTACAGATCAGGGCAATGTTGTCACTTTACACAAGTTACACATCTTTTAAATCTGACAGGTGGAGGATGTGATACATGAGCAAGATCTGAAGCTGGAGGGTTGTAGAACTGTTCCCCAGTCCATTTATATATATGTATATATTCAGTACTTTGTTAAACCCCTACATGATCAGGCCATTTTTCCCCATTCTTGCCAAGGCACATTTTTTTCTTATTTTCATACATATGGTTTAAAAAACTGTAAAAAATTGTAATGTTTGGATATTTAAATATTTTTTTGTGAAACATCGAGTCTAAATTTTACAATATTTTAATATTATTTTATTTTTTTTCTGGTAATATCTGTAGTAAATAAAGGATTTCTGTGCTTGTGTTATTTTTATATATTAGTTACATGGTTTTTTGTTAGGGATGGGGCTTGTAAATGCAATTTGGATAGTCATTGTTTTTTTATTTATTTTTTCCTGTTTTTTTTGCTCTTTATTTCAATGATTTTACACAGGTGTTGTCTTAACTTTTGAAACATTTGATTTTTTTCTTGCTTGAATGGATAAAAAAAATTGCAATATGGTTTCATTAAAATAAAATTGAGTCGTTTGCCTCCTATAGTCTTTGTGTTGCGCTGTCTATTGCTGGCTGCAGAATTAGTTAATGAGGTTGACCATTTTATCTTTACTTTAACAGATGTGTTGGGGACATGATTTTGTGGCATTTACTATGATATACTGTAGGTATGTCAGATTCTCCTCCTGCTCTTGTTACTGCAGCTTTCCTTACAGACTGCCCAGCTCTCTAGTCTATAATATGGCTGCTGGTGGAGGAGCAGTGACCAGACCTGTCCGTCAGTCTACTTCACTATAAAAGCATCTTTCTCATGGGAGGTTCTCAATAGGACAAGGCTGATGGAGTGGTCTGGTTACATGCTCCTCCATCAGTGACCATTGTATGGACTGGAGAGCTGTGCAGTATGTGAGGAAAGCTGAACTAACAAGTGCAGGAGGAGAACCTGCCATACTTATATAATAGTAATTGTTAATAAACCTGTGTCCCAAACACATCTGCTGGTATATTGATCCTAGTTACAGGGGACATTCAACCTACTGCCTATATAGCAGGGTTGACTGGGTCTCCTAGGACCCAGAAGCTCTTGCTCTTTCTCTACACCCGGCCATCACATGATCTCTGGGTCTGGAGCAGGAAGCGCTATCTGCGCTTACCATACTGAATACACAGCACTTGTTCAGAGCTGTGTACACAGTAATTGAAAAGGCAGAGACGGTAATAAATCCTCTCTACCTTCTCTATAGGGAGTATCCAAAAAGAAAAGAGTCGGCCCCTATAAATGCTCTTCCATAACTATATAACCCAAAAAGAGAAAAATGGAAACAGGAGCAAATCCAATAAAAGTTACATTTTTATTGCAAAAATGTAAGTAAAATCAGACATAATCAAAAGAGATAAAAAATCCAAGGGAAAGAGGTGACAACAAAGTGCCACGGAACCACAGGAATAAACCAATGTAAGGCAAGAGACAATATATCTACTGTATATATATGTATATATATATATATGTATATATACAGTGCTGGCCAAAAGTATTGGCACCCCTGCAATTCTGTCAGATAATACTCAGTTTCTTCCTGAAAATGATTGCAATCACAAATTCTTTGGTATTATTCTCTTCATTTAATTTGCTTGCAAGGAAAAACACAAAAGAGAATGAAGCAAAAATCAAATCATTGATCATTTTACACAAAACTCCAAAAAAGGGCCGGACAAAAGTATTGGCACCCTCAGCCTAATACTTGGTTGCACAACCTTTAGCCAAAATAACTGCGAACAACCGCTTCTGGTAACCATCAATGAGTTTCTTACAATGCTCTGCTGGAATTGTAGACCATTCTTCTTTGGCAAACTGCTCCAGGTCCCTAATATTTGAAGGGTGTCTTCTCCAAACTGCCATTTTGAGATCTCTCCACAGGTGTTCTATGGGATTCAGGTCTGGACTCATTGCTGGCCATCATAGAAGTCTCCAGTGTTTTCTCTCAAACCATTTTATAGTGCTTTTGGAAGTGTGTTTTGGGTCATTGTCCTGCTGGAAGACCCATGACCTCTGAGGGAGACCCAGCTTTCTCACACTGGGCCCTACATTATGCTGCAAAATTTGTTGGTAGTCTTCAGACTTCATAATGCCATGCACACGGTCAAGCAGTCCAGTGCCAGAGGCAGCAAAGCGACCCCAAAACATCAGGGAACCTCCGCCATGTTTGACTGTAGGGACAGTGTTCTTTTCTTTGAATGCCTCTTTTTTTTTCCTGTACACTCTATGTTGATGGTTTTTCCCAAAAAGCTCTACTTTTGTCTCATCTGACCAGAGAACATTCTTCCAAAACGTTTTAGGCTTTCTCAGGTAAGTTTTGGCAAACTCCAGCCTGGCTTTTTTATGTCTCGGGGTAAGAAGCGGGGTCTTCCTGGGTATCCTACCATACAGTCCTTTTTCATTCAGATGTCGACGGATAGTACGGGTTGACACTGTTGCACCCTCGGACTGCAGGGCAGCTTGAACTTGTTTGGATGTTAGTCGAGGTTCTTTATCCACCATCCGCACAATCTTGCGTTGAAATCTCTCGTCAATTTTTCTTTTCCGTCCACATCTAGGGAAGTTAGCCACAGTGCCATGGGTTTTAAACTTCTTGATGACACTATGCACGGAAGACACAGGAACATTCAGGTCTTTGGAGATGGACTTGTAGCCTTGAGATTGCTCATGCTTCCTCACAATTTGGTTTCTCAAGTCCTCAGACAGTTCTTTGGTCTTCTTTCTTTTCTCCATGCTCAATGTGGTACACACAAGGACACAGGACAGAGGTTGAGTCAACTTTAATCCATGTTAACTGGCTGCAAGTGTGATTTAGTTATTGCCAACACCTGTTAGGTGCCACAGGTAAGTTACAGGTGCTGTTAATTACACGAATTAGAGAAGCATCACATGATTTTTCAAAGGGTGCCAATACTTTTGTCCACCCCCTTTTTTAGGTTTGGTGTGGAATTATATACAATTTGGCTTTAGGACAATTCTTTTTGTGTTTTTTTCATTGAAGACAAATTAAATGAACAGAATAATACCAAAGAATTTGTGATTGCAATCATTTTCAGGAAGAAACTGAGTATTATCTGACAGAATTGCAGGGGTGCCAATACTTTTGGCCAGCACTGTATATATATATATATATATATATATATATATATATATATATATATATATATATATATATATATATATATATATAGGGTGGGCCATTTATATGGATACACCTAAGTGATATCAACTTCCTGTTTGTGGCCCATTAGTATATGGGAGGGGGAAAACTTTTCCAGATGGGTGGTGACCATAGCGGCCATTTAGAAGTCGGCCATTTTGGGTCCAACTTTATTTTTTTCAATGGGAAGAGGGTAATGTGAAACATCAAACTTATTGAGAACTTCATAAGAAAAACAATAGTGTGCTTGGTTTTAACGTAACTTTATTCTTTCATGAGTTTTTTACAAGTTTATGATCACTTATAAAATGTGTTCAAAGTGCTGCCCATTGTGTTGGATTGTCAATGCAACCCTTTTCTCCCACTCTTGACACACTGACAGCAATGCCGCAGAAGAAATGCTAGCACAGGCTTCCAGTATCCATTGTTTCAGTTGCTGCACATCTCGTATCTTTATGGTATGGTGTGGTATATGGAGTACAAAGATAGTGGGGCCATTCTTCATCAATGGAAACCTCAATGCCACTGGATATCTGAAACTGCTACATGTTGATGTGTTGCCCTCTTTATGCACTGAAGATGGCACGTTCCCTGAGTTTTTCCAACAAGATGGTGCACGATCACATTATGGGTGTCAGATCAGAGCATTCCTACATGAACTGTTTCCTGGAAAGTGGATTGGTCGTCGTGGGCTAGTTGAATGGCCACCAAGGTCTCCCGATCTGACCCCCTTAGACTTTTATCTTTGGGGTCATCTGAAGGCAATTGTCTATGCTGTGAAGATATGAGATGTGCAACATCTGAAACAACGGATACTGGAAGCCTGTGCTAGCATTTCTTCTGCGTTGTTGCTATCAGTGTGTCAAGAGTGGGAGAAGAGGGTTGCATTGACAATCCAACACAATGGGCAGCACTTTGAACACATTTTATAAGTGGTCATAAACTTGTAAAAAACTCATGAAAGAATAAAGTTACGTTAAAACCAAGCACACCATTGTTTTTCTTATGAAATTGTCAATAAGTTTGATGTGTCACATGACCCTCTTCCCATTGAAAAAAATAAAGTTAGATTCAAAATGGCCGACTTCAAAATGGCCACCATGGTCACCATCCATCTGGAAACGTTTTCCCCCTCCCATATACTAATGTGCCACAAACAGGAAGTTGATGTCACCAACCATTCCCATTTAATTTAGGTGAATCCATATAAATGGCCCACCCTGTGTATACATTTATGTATATATATATATATATATATATATATATATATATATACAGTATATATATATATATATATATATATATATATATATATATATATATATATATATATATATATAAAGAAAGAATATCAAGAGGCAGCACTCCAAAAATATTATAGAAAAATGGACTTTAATGAGCCCAAAGGCAACGTTTCGGTTCACAGAATCTTTCTCAAGCAGAGTTCAAGTGCATATAGTGCAATATATATAGTTACAAACAGTGATTCCATAATTATAATTAATTGATACAAAACCATGATTACATAAGAAAAGTGCAGTAGTGCATATCACAAAATATTATTCAGTTACATACATAGTGATAAAATTTTAGACAGATATATTATTATCATCAATTACAGTATCCATAACTCTCATAAAGTGATAAGTGCTTTGATTAGTATTTATCAGTGCCAGGTGTACATTATAAATCATAATATATTTGAGGTTGCGACTCACACTGCAGCAATCATGCATGACCACGTTTCTTACTTCCTCCACGCTGTCCTCGGCGTCTCAAAATCCCATCTGCGCATGTCTCCCAGGAAATCCCCATTATCTCGTCACATGATCGGGGCAAACCTGGTCCGCCCGCTTCGTGACGTCACCGGGCATGCGCATTACACTTCTAATGCTACGATCGCCATCTTTTAAATTGGCAAGCCCCACCAAAAGCTTTTCTTCAAATGTAAACAACGTATGTGCTTTAATGATTTCTCTTATCCCCTATTTATAATAAAAGCGCACTATTTCTCATTATTAGGGACAACATTCTGTTAGCAGTTTCCCAATATATTTGCATTGCAATGACAGTATTCAAATAGTGATTCCTGTGTCCATAAGGCTATGTGCCCACGATGCAGAAATGAAGCAGAAAATTTCTGCAGCATTTCTGCATCTCCCTGGCAGAAAAAACGCATGCAGATTGTACATGCAGATTGTGCATGCGTTTTTCCTGCAGAATACATGCGGATCCACATGCGGATTCACATGCGTTTCCGCATGCAGATTGACAAGCGCTTTCCAGGCGATTAGCATCACTTGGAAAGTGCTTGACAACTAGGTCACACTGTATAAATCCATGCAAACAGCATGGATTTATATAGTGTGAACCGTAAAAATTAAAACAAATAAAGCTATACTCACCCCCGAGGCCCCGGTGTGGCTGCAGCGCTGCTTCCTGGCTGGTTCCCGGCTGCCAGCATATCGCGAGACAGAGCGGTGAAGGGCCTGCGGTCACATGACTGTGACGTCACCGCAGGTCCTCAAGCGATGCCGGCATTCAGAGAGAAGACACCGTACAGGTGAATATAACTTTATTTGTTATTTTATTCTTTTTTTACAGGTACAATGGTACCCAGGTCTGGAGGAGAGTCTCCTCTCCTCCAGAACTGGGTACCATCCGCACATAGAGACGCATAGAATCCGCTTGTACAAATGTACAGTCGCGGTTTCTATGCATTTCAATGCAAGTCAATGGCGGGAGTTCCGCTGCGCTTCCGCAAAATTAAATGACATGCTGCGGATTTTTGTACGCAGCATAAACGCTGTGGAAAAATCCGCAGCATGTGCATAGAACATGCGGAATCCCCTTGGGGACCATGGGGGGCGGATTACCTAGCGTTTAACAAGCGTTTATGCTGCGGAAATTCCGCAGCATAAACGCTTGAAAAACGCTACGTGGGCACTCAGCCTCAATGAACTGAGGGATAATATTTATTACATAACCCAAACACCCTTCCATGGAATTCCCTATTCCTAGGTTCATCCATGGAGTGAGATTAATAGGTCAGAGGAGGAACCCTCAACAGGTCTCCACCTCCTTCCCAATCTCAGGTGTTTAATTGGGAATACATTACAATCCAATTCCCTCCATAAGTAGGAATACCATTTCATAATGTAAAAATATATATCTATAACTTTTTATATATATATATATATATATATATATATATATATACATACAGTTAAGTGTCTATAAAGAAGGAATAATCAACAAGTGTTATTAAGGCATGATTCGTCCCAAGGGAGGCAGAGAAAAATCAATAAATACGTTCAATTGATTCATTAACATACTTACTGCATCCCATGCACAAAGGTTAATTATACATTAAATTAGGGATAAGACATAGAGCAACTGGAAAAGAATGTATCAGAGTCCAGATCACAAGTAAAGCATATAAAGTACGAGTGCACAGCAGGAACTAGTTATACAGTACAAGTTGCTAATATCCAAATAAGGAGAAGAATCATGCCTATGACACAGATGTCACAACATAAGTATATCTTCTAGTGAGAGTAATACACAGTGACACATATAGAAAGTTATGGTCCCACATAAAATGAGAGTACAGCCTAGTTACAACCTGTAGATGGCATGAAAGCAGCCCTGACGCGCGTTTCAAGTCCTGCTTCTCCAGGGGGCGATTGTGTATGGGTGACAGGCAGGGGGTATATATATCCAAAGTATTTTGGCACGTGTAGCAGGGGTACAGCGACACTTCCAGTGGCGGAAGCCAGCGCCGGAAGCCAGGGAGTCAGTGTCCAACGCAGCAGGTGCCCGCCTCCCGCTAACACGTCAGTAAGGAGGGCCCGAAGTGCTGCGTCATAGGGACACATATTCATGGCAACCAGGTGCTTCTTGCCGGCTGGCAGAATGTGCACAATCATCAGGATGCCAAGAGATGCAGACATACTTAGAGGGAGAGAAAGAAATTGCGGAGAACATTACCGGCCCATACCTGGTGTAAGTTAATCATGACTTTCTATGTATATATATATACTAGCTATTGAAGCCGTTCTATGCCCAGGTGGCGAGCATTTTTATTGGTATATGGTCTCCCATGCTGGTATGTGTGGTATGTGCTGCCCCCCTCCTGGTATTTGTGCTGCCCCCATCCTGTCCGCACCATCCTATCCTGGCATGCATGGCACTCCTCATCCCTATCCTGGTATGCATGGCCCCTCATCCGAATCCCGGTATGCGTGGCACCCCTCATCCCCAATCCCGGCATGCGTGGCACCCCTCATTCCCAATCCCGGTATGCGTGGCAACCCTCATCCCCAATCCCGGTATGCGTGGCACCCCTCATCCCCAATCCCGGTATGCGTGACACCCCTCATCCCCAATCCCGGTATGCGTGGCACCCCTCATCCCCAATCCCGGTATGCGTGGCTCCCCTCATCCCCAATCCTGGTATGCGTGATACCCCTCACCCCACAATCCTGGTATATGCATGGTCCCCTCACCCCAACAATCCTGATATGTGTGGCCCCCTCATCCAATTTCACACTGTACACACATACAAAAAAAATAAAGAGTTATACTCACCTTTGTTCTCTGTGCTCCAGCGCTGCTGCGTCCTCTTCTGCCGGAGGCCGGGGGAGGAGAGCAGCGCCGGGGCACTGCGCTGTCCGGCGCCATTTTGCTGAAGACACACTGTAAATGTGTCTTCAGTAAAATGGCAAAGGATAGCGCTATGTGCACGCGCCGATCCGACGCCTCACTCCTGCCCCCGGTCTCCGGCCAGAAGAGAGGTGCCGTGGCAACGCTCCTCCCGGTCAGGTAAGTATGCAAGTATGGCGCCGGAGAACGCGGTATGCGTTCAGTGTCTACGCATACCGCGATCTCCGGCGCCATACACCTCCTCTTACCTGTAACGGCTGGATGCATGATTTCTGTCTGAAGCCAGACTGTGCGTCGCGCATGCGCAGTCTATCGAGGCTTCAGACAGAGGGATGCATCCCCGGTTATATTATATATATATATATATATATATATATATATATATATATATATATATATATATATATACAGGGTGGTCCGAAAGTAGGTGCACAGAAAGTGTAATAAGGTTATGAAGGGGGAGATTTATCAAACATGGTGTAAAGTAAAACTGGCTCAGTTGCCCTTAGCAACCAATCAGATTCCACTTTTCATTCCTCACAGACTCTTTGAAAAAAAAAGTCTATTTTCAACAAGTTGGGGCCCCTCCACATTATTCAGGTAATCCGCGAGTATCCTGATGAAACATTTCCTAATAAATGATTGGCCGAAGAGGCCCACTTGATTGGCCGGTACGTTCACCAGACTTGACCCCAATGGATTTTTTCTTTTGGGAGTACTCAAGGACAAAGTTTATAGTCGAAACAAAAAGTATCAGTGACTTGAAAAATGACATAAGAGATGCACTTCAAGAAATTAATACCCAAAGAGACTTGTGCAAAAAAGTTTGTTGAAGCGCAGAGGCGACTTCAAAGCTGTGCAAATTGTAATGGAAAACAGTTTGAGCCCCTGCATTGATAACCATTTAAGGCTTTTGTGTTATTGTTCAGAATAAAATGTAATTGTCAATGTTATGCTTGTGTTAGTAAATATAATTTTATATATAAATCAAAATAAATGTTATTATTTTTCTGTCCACCTACTTTTGGACCACTATATATATATATATATATATATATATATATATATATATATATATATTTATATATATAAATACACAAAGATACAAAGATGTAGATAAAGAGGGAAAATAATATATGAAAAACACACAATCAGGAATAGACATCATATTGTGAGAATTATGTACAACATATGTGATATAAAGTATAATGTCCACCAAGTAATACCCAAAGTATCATTATTAAATATAAAGGAGTATATATAGAGAGAGTCATGAGACAATATAATATAATATGTACTCAATATGTACAGTAGAATATGGGAATACCATGAGTATCAACAGAACAAAGTTATAAATTGTGCATAAATGTGCAAAACTAATGGTGGTAAAAAAGAGGGGAGGGAAGGAAAGGGAAAAGGAAGAAAAAATGAAGATGTGACAAGTGAATGAAAACATGGAAACAATAATAAACAGAGAGTGCACGAATTGTGTGAATATTTTTTATTATTATTTCGTGACCAAGCCCATGTGGTGCAGATGTCGGATGCATCCAATGGCAACCAGAATCACAGCAACGTGAAAAACCACATATGTTACGTGAAAGTGTTACACTAGTGAGTAGTGATGAGCGAGCACGTTCGTTACTCGAGATTTATGAGCATGCTCGGGTGTTTTCCGAGCATCTTCAGTGTACTTGAATATCATGTTTGAGTCACTGTGTGTGCATGATTTGCGACTGTTTGACAGCTTTAACACATGTGAGGAATTGCCTGTTTGTTAGGCTTTCCTCACATGTATTAAGCTGTCAGTCGCAAATCATGCACACAATAACTCAAACATCAACACCTCAGCACGCTGAAGATAACTGGGCGAGCACCCGAGCATGCTCGCTGAAAGGGTTAACAAACCACGCTCGCCCATCACTACAAGTGAGACAATCACAGGTAAAATAAATATAATAAATAACAATAGTATGAAGAGATAGTTAATGTCACAATACAAATGTATGTGTGCCCTTCACATACGAGTGAGCATAGACATGTGTTATATAGTAACATAGCTACTGACATCAGTATAATGGAAAATGTACAATAAAAAAATCAGAAAATTATAAGCCACAATGGGCAAGAGGAATCGAAAAAATAAAATAAAAAATATACAAGTGATAGGAATACTGACGTGTCAGTGTGACACAGGAAGTGGCATCTTAAAGTGCCCTTTTTTGCATCCAAAATCACAGATTTAAAGCAACAATAAACAAAGAGTAAAAGCCGATGAATAACAATAGTGAGTAAAATGTTTTATAAAAATGCTTATAGCGGATGGATCAATTAAGTGGCACCCGCACAGGAAATAGACAGGTCCGAAAAAGAGAGAGCAGCAGGGCGGGATGCTGCTGAAAGGTGAGTACATATCCATAAAAGGGAGACGAGTGGAGCGCTGGCCCGCAAGGACGATCAGGCACCCGGTCCCCGAGGGGGGCAGAAAAAGGGAGGGGAAGGGAGAGAAGAAGATCCTCCAAGTGAGTGGTGGTCCAGCATCTGTCTCACAGTAGAGTGTACAAAAATACTGGATACCCTGCATGTAAATAAAAAAGTGAGAAGTTATAAACAGCATAAAACATAAGTAAACCTAAACACAATAGCACATTACAAGAAAGGGACAAAAATGAGGACCTCGTTGAGGCCTTTGGGGCATATGCAATTAATTTTCATAATCCATCCACGTCTTTCTCCAATCCCCCCCCCCCAGTCAATTAATATCCGGTCAATACCCCGAATTTGGAGGAGGCTAGCATCACCCATGTTTTAACTTGAAATGCCTTGGGATAGGCTTCAATACAGTATCGGCAAGAGATTCTGATGCATTCTTAATATCTTCACGTGCTCCCTCACACGCACTCTCAGTTGGCGAAAAGTAAGACCCACATAGATGAGGCCACATGGACACAAGGCGTGGTTGATTACGCCTTCTGTATTGCAAGATGTATGCTGTGTGATTTGAAACTCCTTATGACCATCACTTGATGGGAAGGATGTACACGCACCAGATTTACACAGGCCGCACAGTTCTTGCATGGATAGAAGCCCCATCTGGGGCCTTTTGAGCTGAAGGCTTTCTCTGGTCCCGGATCTTTATGGTAACTATGTACCAGCAAGTCCCTCAGTTCATCGCCCTTCTATAGGTGGTGGAAGGGACTGGTGTAGTACATTTGGAAAGGACTAGGTCTTGCTTCAAAATGGGCCAATATTTCCCCAATGCATTTCTAACATCTATCACAGTAATTGAAAAGCCAGAGATGGTAATAAATCCTCTCTACCTTCTCTATAGGGAGTCCGACTGTGACTGCCGGTAGGCTCGGGGCTGAGGTAACTACACAATCTGGTGCAGGTGTTATACAATGTAGTGTTGTTTTAGAACAGACCTGCACAACAAACAGCTCATGTACCGCATGCAGCCCACCAAAGTTTTGCTGCAGCCCATGGAGCCGTCCAGGATATGGAGCTCCCATCTTCTTATATTCAAATGTTTCAGACGCAAACATATTTGAACACTGTCATCGGGACTAGGGTAAAACAGCGCTCGTCAGTCCCAGCCTCGACATGCTGCTGCTCGGCACGCTGCTGACGTCATCACACTATTGTCGGCACCCAAACACCTCAGAGGAGAAGAGATGGCGCAGCCAATAGTAAGTCAAGGAGCCAAAGATTAAATTAATTATATCATTGTGGATGAGGAAGGAAGGGGCTAATGTTACAGTGAGGGCACATAATGAGGGTGACAATTGTCAAAGGGGGCACAATTGTGGTGGGGGGTCCTTCATTCAATCGGGCAATGTACAGGGGAATATTTTGGAGAGGGACAGTATGTGGGCATACAGTGGGTACAGAAAGTATTCAGACCCCTTTAAATTTTTCACTCTTTGTTTCATTGCAGCCATTTGGTAAATTCTAAAAAGTTCATTTTTTTTCTCATTAACGTACACTCTGCATCCCATCTTGACTGAAAAAAAACAGAAATGTAGAAATTTTTGCAAATTTATTAAAAAAAAACCCTGAAATATCACATGGTCATAAGAATTCAGACCCTTGGCTCAGTATTGAGTAGAAGCACCCTTTCTATTTCAAGTGTTTATTTCTGTTAATGTTGATGACTATGGCTTACAGCCAATGAAAACACAAAAGTCATTGTCTCAGTAAATTAGAATAATTAACAAAAAACACCTCCAAAGGCTTCCTAAGCATTTAAAAAGTCCCTTAGTCTGTTTCAGTAGGCTCCACAATCATGGGGAAGACTTCTGACTTGACAGATGTCCAGAAGGCAGTCATTGACACACCCCACAAGGTCCCAGAGTTCCAATTTTCATTTGGAAATCAAGGTCCCAGAGTCTGGAGGAAGAGTGGAGAGGCCACAATCCAAGCTGCTTGAGGTCTAGTGTGAAGTTTCCACAATCAGTGATGGTTTGGGGAGTCATGTCATCTGCTGGTGTAGGTCCATTGTGTTTTTTCCAGGCCAAAGTCAGCGCAGCCGTCTACCAGGAAATTTTAGAGCACTTCATGCTTCCCTCTGCTAACAAGCTTTTTGGAGATGGAAATTTCATTCTCCAGCAGGACTTGGCCCCTGTCCACACTGCCAAAAGTACCAATACCTGGTTTAAAACCAACAGTATCACTGTGCTTGATTGGCCAGTAAACTCGCCTGACCTTAACCCCATAGAGAATCTATGGGGTATTGTCAAGAGGAAGATGAGAGACACCAGACCCAACAATGCAGACGAGCTGAAGGCTGCTATCAAAGCAACCTGGGCTTCCATAACACCTCAGCAGTGCCACAGGCTGATCGCCTCCATGCCACATTGCCGCATTGATGCAGTAATTGATGCAAAAGGAGCCCTGACCAAGTATTGAGGGCATTTACTGAACATACATTTCAGTAGGCCAACATTTCAGATTTTAAAAACATTTTTCAAGCTGTTGTTATAAAGTATTCTAATTTACTGAGATAATGACGCTTGTGTTTTCATTGGCTGTTAGCCATAATCATCTACATTAACAGAAATAAACACTTGAAATAGATCACTCTGCTTGTAATGACTCTATATAATATGTGAGTTTCACTTTTTGTATTGAATAACTGAAATAAATAAACTTTTTGATAATATTCTAATTTAGTGAGATGCATGTGTATGTAGCCTCTATTTCTTTAGTGTGGTAAGTACCATTTTGAGGGTATGTACCATTATTATTCATTGTAGCAAAATGGGAAACAGAAAATCCACTACTGTTGTTGCAGATTCATGGTTTTGCATAGCATTTGCTCTCCTGCACTGATTATGGGGGCAGAAACCTCAGGGTGAAGATCTTTTATCTTGCACCATTTATACTCAAAAAACACATTTCCAACAAATGCATATAAAATTCCCCTCCTTGCTATTTTTTTTTCTTAAAGATTACAAATAGTTTATTAAATAGTAATATGTTGCAATAATCTCATTTATTTTAATGCAGTTATAGTACTTCACATATAACATTTATTTATATTCTCTCATATACAATAAATATCCATACGCTTCAATCATCTGTTTAAGAAAAACAAAATGGAACAAATATTAACCCTTCCATATTATTCCATCATCCCTCCTCCCTTGAATCAAAACAAACCCCACCTGCACCCCCAAACTGAAGGGGAGGATACAAGGAAAACCCTTCACCCCATAACTAGCATTGCTCTACACCTGTCCATTCTTCCCAGATATGCTCATAAACAGTTGTCTGATTTTTATTATCGTAGACCACTTTCTCTTTTTTCGCTTATCAATTAATTTAATTCAGGTTGTTCTTTTACCTTCCATTTCCTCATAACTGCAAACAGAGTTTGAGACAAAATACGTATTAATAAGATCTTATTACTACTTCTTTTAAGACTCAAATATCTACATCTAATAAAGAATTTTTAGGGTCATTTTATAAATGCACTTAAACATTATTTAATACACTATTGAATTACCATACAATATCTTACTATTTGTTTTCTTAAATTCTGTGTCAGTGGCTAATCTAAGGGGTTTTGAGATGTAAATAGAGAGATATTCTCCCTTACAATTGATTATGGAAGATTCATTTATTTAAGGCAGGTTAGTTGGAGGGTGGGTGGATGTCTGGTTGAGGAGTTCTCTAAGAACTCGTTCACACTGCTGTATGACATAGTAGAGTGCTCTCTGATGTTTTATCAGACAGCACTCAGCCCAATATTATACTATGGGGCAGTGCAGATCTGAAATGTTTTTGCTCATGACGATTCGGCATGGGAAAACAATTGCAGCACGCTGAGAGTGGCTCAGCAAATCGGATCACATGCACCCATACAAGTCTATGGGTGCGTGTAAAACCTTGGCCCAGACTTGGATTTCATCCCAGTGCAGTTTGATTTATGCAGACACAGACGATGGAAAAGTTGGAGAAACGAAGTTCTCCATCTTCTCCGCACCTGTAATATGATTGTCTCAAACAAGAGAAACGGATCCCAGTAAACTGACACTCGGCTCAAACTCTGGTCAGAGCTTGAGCCTAGTGTCATTAGCATAAATGATCCAATTCTCTCACATGAGAGAATCAACACTTGTGTGACCCGGCCTAACGTGTAGTTGGGGAGCTAAGAGTGGGAGATGGTTTGAAGGGGTGAAGTGGAAGGTGGAGTGGGGGAGGTATCAGAAGAGGAGGGATATTTTAACTTAATTATTATTTTAATATGGTGAAAGTTATCTAATTTAATGTTAGAAGGGTTTAAGATAAGTTGAAATGGTATTTCTTTGCTTGGATGAGAAGAGATCTGATGTCTCTGATATGTCTTCAAAAGACACATTCAGATAGTGATTCAAGAAAGTAGCTAAAAGTGGGTTGTCAAGTACATGTATATCATGCTGTACATAATATCTACTCACGAGGGTCTTTATCCTTGTTCAAAGGGGTGTAAATATAAGTATGTATTACACAGGGTAGAAGTAAGATATATATATATATAAATATATAAATATATATATATATATATATATATATATATATATATATAAACTGTTGAAATGTAAAATTAACAACATAAGGTTAGAAATTGCAAACACCTGTATTCCTCTCCCATATAAATCTGAGCTTCACTATGAAGAAAGTGAAAACTTGCAATATCCGATTTTGATTGTAGGAGATTTTAATACTGTAATTGACTTTACCTGTAATAGAAAATCATGTAGACGTGCGTCAAAGTCTAGTGATACAACATCTTTTCCAATCCTCTGGAAGAATTTTTTGGGGAAGAGGCTTATTAATCCCAAGGATTATCAGGATTCATGTTACTCTAAGACTTAGCAATCCTGATTCCCTATTGATATGGTTTTTGGCAATGGAGAAATTTTGTATAAACTCCTTTAAGGGGGTTGATACTCACTCAGCAGCTTTTACGGGGATCTCCCTGGGCAACCCAGGCTTGCACCGACTTTGGAAGGGAGTGGATGAACCTGTCCATGATGACCTTTTCCACCATCTGTACTGGGGAGGAAGATTGAGGTTACAACCACTTTGAACCAAGTGTAGGAGGTCGAACATTTGGGACCTGGGAGGTTTGTCACTGCAATAGGCCCAGTGGTGCACCCGTTGCACCCTAACAGTCAGAGTCACTCCCAAGCGCGCCAAAATTTCTGTTTTTAATTTGGCGCACTCCTTTGCGTCCTGCAGGGCCCAACAAGTCATAATGGGCTTTCTGAGGCTGGCCCATTAAATATGGCACCAGCACCTCCGCCCACTGCTCTGGAGGCAATCTCTCCCGCTCCGCCACCCTCCCAAAGAACGTTAGGACCTCGACGTCATCACCCGGAGTAATCTTTTGCAATGCTCTTCTTACCGTCTTCCTGACGTGTGAATCATTACCTGGAGTTGAGGGAGGGACGGCCTCTCTGCTGCGAACTTTCCCCGCTAGAAGTTCCATCTGCCGTTGTTGCTGCTGAATCTGCTGCATCAGAAGTTTATTAGTCTCTTGCTGCATCTGTTGCTGCTCCCGGTGCTGCTGTTGCAGGCTCTGCTGGCTCTGCAAGTGCTGCCGGTGCTGCTGTTGTTGGCTTTGCAGCAGGTGTTTGAGTGGCTCTTTCATGGTGCCGGACATCTCTGGCTGGCTGGCGGCCTTTACCCAGGACATCCATCGATCTCTGTGGCAGGTACACGTTTTCCTGGAATCTTGCCCACATTCTCCACTAATTGTAACTGGGTTGGTACTCACTCAGCCACTTTTAAGATAGTCACAGGAGTCAGTTTCTTTAAAAATGTCCAAGGTGGGTTTATTCGGACTTCATAAACTGCACTCTCCAGGTAAATTAAACATTTTCTCGGTAATTATTTTGATTCTAGGCTACATATATACCGGGACACGAGGATATGTACTTTAAATGCCCCTGATGAAGCCACCGTGTGTGGCGACACGCACTGGGCACTGAGGTCCCATTTGCACCTTCCCATTTACAGGCTGATTTGATTGAGTATTTGCTTTCTATGATCATATTGTTTAATTGGCTCTACTATTATTTTTTGCTGGGGCAGCACGGGTGGCCACAATTGAGTGTATGTGATGGAGTGGTTATGGAGTAGTCATCTCCAGTGTGAGGTGAAAGGGTCTATTGGCAATCGCCAGTTTACAATTATACTGTTCTATAGACCTATTACCCTGTATACAGGGACACCATATTGATTTTCACACAGATACCTGTTGTTGCACTTTATATACATATTGTTTTTTGTGTATTCTCTATTTATATAGAATACTTTGGGCTTGTGCAATATTGACCATCATAGATATTCTATACAGCCTGTTAGAGTTCATCTATTTGACTGCACTTTATTGTATTTTCTGTCATTATAATATGGGAAGGTCTCTAAAGTAGTGGGTTCCTCAAGCAGTGGATTCCTCCACTATTTTTAATGGTGTTTTAAAATAATTTTTTTTGTGCGTATTCTTATATATGTGTCAGGAGATACTGTAATAAATTGATGTAATTTATATTCAAATATTCCGTGATTATTTCTTCAGGTGATCACCGCTTAGGTGCATGTCTTCTTTTCTTTTTGAAATTCGTATGATGTTGTATGACATGTGGCAGGTAGATCCCAGTTATTAGATGGTGCCCTCCTAAAGTAGTAGGTGCATGGGGTTATGTCCCAGCTTTTTGTCCTTTTTATGGGCACAAGACATGGATTTCCTAATCCAAGCTGCTCTTTGCCCTACTTATTGACCATATATAAGGCTATGTGCCCACGATGCAGAAATGCTCAGGATTTTTTCCTGAGCGTTTCTGCATCTCCCTGGCAGAAAAAAACGCATGCGGATTGTACATGTGGATTGTACATGCGGATTGTACATGCGGATTGTACATGCGGATTGTACATGCGTTTTCCTGCCAGGGACATGCGGAAATGGAGCTTTATTCACTGACATTTCCGCATGCGGATTGACAAGCGCTTTCCAAGCGATTAGCATCACTTGGAAAGTGCTTGTGACAACTAGGTCACACTATATAAATTCATGCAAATTGCATGGATTTATATAGTGTGACCCGAGAGAGTGGTAAAAATAAAAAAATAAATGTATACTTACCCTCCGATGGCCCCCGGTGTCCTGCTTTACACTCCGTTCTCCCTTGCCGGCAACAGTGAATTGAAAGACCTGCCGACGTCAGCATCGCGTGACCCGTCACATGACTCTGACGTCAGCGCAGGTCCTTCAATTCATTGCAAAGTGCCGGGAAGCAAGTAGGAGCGCAGCGCGGGCCGACAGAAGGTAAGTAGACAGTTATTTTTTATTTTATTCTTTTTTTACAGATTTTTTAATGGTACCTGGGTGTGGAGGAGACTCTCCTCTCATCTACACCCGGGTACCATCTGCACATTGGAACGCGTGGATTACGCATCTACATATACAGTGATGCGTAATCCATGTGATCTAAAGCAAGTCAATGGCGGCGAAGACGCAGCACTTCTGCAAAATAATTGGTAGCGCTGCGTTTTTTTCCGCAGCGGAAATTTTCGCAGCATGTGCACAGCACATGCGGATTATCATTGGGGAACATTGCTGCCCTTCTACCATGCGTTTTTAATGCGTTTCAGCAGCTATAAAAACGCTGCGGAAACGCATTAAAAACGCATTGTGGGCACACAGCCTAAGGTTGTAAAGGAATAAGGGGTTCTCAGTTTTGGACTCAGGAGGAAATATTAGCGATGTACACAGGTGATTTGTTATTATTTTAATAAATGTAAAGGAAGATCTAAGGACAGATATTACATTGGTGAATGGATTTGGTATTTTTTCTGGATTGAAGATTAATTGGAATAAGTCAGATATCATTATTGGACAAGAATTTCCAAATTACAGATGGTGATATACTTATTATCCAAGAGGGCAACAGTTTGAAATATTTGGCATTAAATATATCACATAAGATGGTGGACTATATAGAAGTGAATGTCATACCGGTGTTGAGTCGTTTTAGCAGAATGGCAAAAATATGGAGGAACAAGGAAGAATCAATCTGATTAAAATGTATTTGTTTTTTTATGTATATTTAATAAATTCCCCTCTTTGCAACTTAGTGACTGAGTATAGGAAAAAATGTATATTAAAGCAACCTTATACCCTGAGACTGAAAAGTTACTACACTTTGTAAATATACAGTCATCCTTCCTGACGCCCTTCTTTTGCCTCCCGCTACCTCCATTGCTTAGATCTGTGTTCTGTTCCTACTACCTCCAAGATGGCCACCAGTTTGGTAAGTCTAAACCACATCTTCCCTGTCTTTTCTGTGCTGTGGGATGGGAAAGGAAAGGCAGGAGAGGTGAGGTTTAGATTTACCAGTGTACTCCATGCTGCTATGACCGTCATCTTGGAAGCAGGAGGAAAGGAACGCCTATCCCAGCAGAGGAGGCATCGGGGAGCTAATGGAGGGCTTCAGGTAGAGTGCCTATACATGCGAAACGTATACCCACTTCTCAGTCCCAGGGGAAGGGGCCCTTTAACACTGTTGCAGGACAATATTAGCGTTGAGCTGTAATTGTTTACTAAGGCAGTACACTTAATATAGGACAATCACTGTGCTACCAGTATTATTCCGCACATAAATGATACTGATTCTCCATTTTGTAATAACATAATTAACCCTTTGTGCTAAACTGAATAGTAAATTATAGTCTGTTTTTCAATTAACAGCATAAAGCAATATGTTTACAAAGATGAATACTCCAATGCTGACCAAAACTGAATTCTCTGCTAAGGTTACAAAATAACCAACACTTTATACATGGACAGTAAATTCTTTTTCTAATTTCTCGTCTTATTTCTGTTTGCCATTTTAGGAGACAGTGGTGTGCGGCCATCTCTCCCCGGCAGCACAATCTCTGACAACATCAAGAGACTAGATTTTCATCAAGTGCTTGGCCGGGGGAGTTTTGGAAAGGTAAGAACCTATAACATTACGAGCCCAGATCGTATATTGTTTGCTATACAATATAAGATCATGAATGAAGTAGAGAATAACACTGTTAATAACCATCTTAGATCCCCAAATTCAGGTGTTTCTGACAAAGGCAGATGCAGGGCGGTTTCCAAATGTGTTGCTACCTATATATGTGTAATAGTGTTTTCTGATAGTCTACAGTGGGTTAAAGTATTTTTCTGGTGCCTCTAACTTCTGCACTAGGAAGTTGCAGGTGCTGCTGTTTTCCCCACATGCCTGCACCTTGGAATCTTGGATGGCCAGCAGATAACAACATCTATTTTTCAATACAGGTGCACGATCCTGTTGGCTGTGCAAGTGTGGGCCAGACACCTGTATAGACAACATCATGCAGAAGTGACAGCTGCCGTAGAAACTCTACATGCAAATATGTGACCAGAGCACTTTCATCCACCTTTATCCATGCTAGCTGTGTCACCCACATAGAATGTGGAAGAATGTGCTCTGGTCAGATGAGACCAATAATTTAAATTTTTTGCTAAATGAAAAACACTAAGTGTGGAGGAAAACTAACACTGCAGATCACCCTGAAAACACCATCCCCACCGTCAAACATGGTGGTGGAATCATCATGCTGTGGGGATGCTTTTCTTTAACAGGGACGCTCGTCAGAGTTGATTAGAAGATGGATGGAGCTAAATACAAGACAATCTTGTAGGAAAAACCTGTTAGAGGCTGGAAAAACTTGAAACAGAGATGAAGGTTCATCTTCCCGCAGGACAACGACTCTAAACATACTTCCAGAGCTACAATAAGATGGTTTAAATAAAAACATACTCGTGTGTTTATATAGCCCAGTTAAAGTCCAGACATAAATCTCATTGAGAATTTGTGGCAAGGCTTAAAAATTGTTGTTCACAAACGCTCTCTATCCAATCTCACAGCTAGTTTGCAAAGAAGAGTGGGCAAAAATTTCAACCTATAGTGCAAAGCTGGTAGAAAAATACCTTGCAGCAGTAATTGCAGCAAAAGGTGGTCCTACAAAGTGTTGACTCAGAGGGGCTGAATACAAATGCACGTCACAATTTTCAGATTTACATTTTTAAAATATTCAGAAAAACATGTATCATTTCCTTTACACTTCACAAATACTTGTACTCTGTGTTGGTATATCACATAAAATTCCAATAAAATACATTTAAGTTTTTGCATGTAACTTGAAAAAATGTGGAAAAGTTCACAGGATGTGAATACTTTTTCAAGGCACTACATTGTACATCTGCATGTACGTAGCTACATAAGTATGAGTAAATATATGTGTGTGTACTGAGAATGACATTTATTAAAGATATTGTCCACAGTTAAAAAGTAATAATTCAAAAAATTCCGTGTCAGCAGTGGTGACGTCTCATACATTCTCCTGATTGCTAACCAATGACTCGTCTCAATGGTTTTGTCCAATAAATAGAGACATCCTCAATGAGACCAGTGATTGTCTGCAGCAAGGTAAACAAGTGCAGGTTTGGACTACTGTGCCAGGCTCTGGAATAGCAAAGGATTTATCAGGGTAGTATCGTTTTATTTTTTTAATCATACTATTCCCTGAAGTTAGGACAAAAATCGAATTGAGGACAAGCCTCCTAATACTATTACAGACAACTCTCTGATTTTTTAGGACATTCCTGGGAAAAGGAGAGAGCTCCTTGATTACCAGAGAAGCCAGCAAATATCCCAAAGCATACTCTTCACAAAATATTCACCTCTCGTGTTTTCTGCAATTCTTATAAGGCTGGGTGCCCACGTAGCGTTTTTCAAGCGTTTATGATGCGGAATTTCCGCAGCGGAAACGCTTGTGAAACACTAGGTAATCCGCACCCCATGGTCCCCAAGGGGATTCCGCATGTTCTATGCACATGCTGCGCATTTTTCCGCAGCGTTTATGCTGCGTACAAAAATCTGCAGCATGTCATTTAATTTTGCGGAAGCGCAGCGGAAGCCCCGCTATTGACTTGCATTGAGACGCATAGAATGCGCGTCTGTACATTTCTACAAGTGAATTCTATGCGTCTCTATGTACGGATGGTACCCAGTTCAGGAGGAGAGAAGACTCTCATCCAGACCTGGGTACCATTCTTCCTGTAAAAAAAAGAATAAAATAATAAATAAAGTTAATACTCACCTTTCCGAAGGCTTCTCTGCATGCTGGCATCGCTGAAGGACCTTCGGTGACGTCACAGTCATGTGACCGCAGGCCCTTCACCGCTCTGTCTCACGATATGCCGGCAGCCGGGAACTAGACAGGAAGGAGCGCTGCAGCCACGCCGGGGCATCGGGGGTGAGTATAGCTTTATTTTATTTTATTTTTACGTTTCACACTGTATAAATCCATGCTGTTTGCATGGATTTATACAGTGTGACCTAGTTGTCAAGCACTTTCCAAGTGATGCTATCGCCTGGAAAGCGCTTGTCAATCTGCATGCGGAAACGCATGTGAATCCGCATGTGGATCCGCATGTATTCTGCAGGAAAAAAGCATGCACAATCTGCATGTACAATCTGCATGCGTTTTTTCTGCCAGGGAGATGCAGAAATGCTGCAGAAATTTTCTGCTTCATTTCTGCATCGTGGGCACATAGCCTAACTCCTGGCATCACTGCAACATAAAACCTGACACCAGAGGTGCTGTGGAGTGAAAAGGAGTTTAGGATCAGGACAAAGTGTCTGCAAATGTAGTCTCAGGTCTGTGCTGCAGATTAAGGTGCATTCACACTGCGCAGTTATCGGAAACCAGTGGAAACAGGCTGACGTTCGCCCGACAAACAAGCAAAGTGGTCTTTCATAGGGTAAAATGATCTTTTGTTTTGCTTAAATCTTTATCGATCTTGAAATAACCTATACAAAAAACTATGAGCAATGGCCAAGGTAGCATAAAAGGTATATATTTTATTAGTACAATTTAGACACATGATAAAATCTGATGAAAAAAGAGAAAATCAGATAAGGCTAAAAACACAGGCAAACCCCATGGTGCATAACAAAAGAATATGCAGCAATATTAAGTAATGTATACATAATAGGCTATTAGAAAAAGGTATGTTGGGTGGAAATAAATCCTACACACATATAAAGTGTAATAGACGCCAAATGTGATAAAGTATATATGCTGCACAAAATAACCCTAGTATAGATAGGCATACATTTGCAGCATGGTCTTTGATGCCAGCATCTATGTACAGCTGAGCTCTGCACCCCAACACAGTCTGTTTATATTGATTCTCATCTCAGCTTTTCATGGCTGACACAGGAATAATGCCGACCAGCTCTGGAGTTGTAGTTATTCCTGTCTCAATCATGCATGGCTAAGACTGAAGTAATCCTTTAACCTCCTAGCTTTAATGGGTAATTCTAGTGGGGTTATTTCCTAGTGCCCATGTTTATAGCTATTAGATCTCCTGTATGTAAGCTAGTAAGAAACTGTAGAAATATAAAATAATTATTAAAGAAATAGCAATGGTGTCACTTTCCTGCTCCCCTCCACACTTATTTCAATGAGTTGTTCGGCCTTAGGGTACAAGTCTGCAGTAACTATGTGACTACAGACTTGTGAGTCCTCACAGTGTGCAGTGTGTGTGCTGTTGAGGTTCTCCAGTGCCGGTGCCAGGAATGGGCAGGAGCATAACTGCAGGTATGCAATTTGCATACATGTGGTCATGTGCCGACGAGACATGTGCAGCTGTCCATGTCGCCCTGGCACTTTACAGAAAAATTGTGTGCCAGTTCAAATGTGCTGTTGCGTGTAGGGTGCGTTACACTCACTTGTAGGCCACAGGCCCCAGCTGTCTCCAGGTCTTCAACTTAAGGAGCTGCCGCACATAGATTAGGGAACACTCAGTTCGTTTCAACACACAGAAGTTTACTCGACAGTTCAATTGCATCAGATTGTAATACACAGTATCGGGCACAACATTCTCCATTTCTTATTTCCATAGTACAGAACATTTTCAGCATTTATTTACGTTCTAACTGGACTATCCCTACGTTCACTGATCCTGTCAGCCCCAGGATTTCCCAGTTGAGTTCCACAATACACCCGAGATCTGTTACATTTCCCATACACAATTGCACGTCCATCTTCCTCTGTATGTAAAGGGGTGAGGTGCTTGCCATAGCACCTGAATCGAGCCCTGATCTCCGGACATTGCAGGAATGTCTGCAGTGAATTTTTGTAAGGCCTCATATCACCCAGAACAATATGTACTCACTCTTGATATCAGCCCCAACTGCCCTTGAATTTGATCTTATATCACTCACGAACGCTCTACAAACAGGAAGCAGTCTCCTTTAACTGGCACTTTTCCCTCCCACTATGAGCTAGTCCTAAACATGAACACTTTCTTACACTATTCTCATCCTACCTATGTCAACTCCTAAGTCCTAAACTATGTCTTATCTTGCGCAATCCTATGCTGTACACTATACATTATACATATGACCATATCACACTCTATATTACAATTCACATAATATGACATACTGTAACTATGTAATTACACCATATATACTGAAAACTGCACTACAATACAACACGATTGGTGTCTTCAGGGGTATGAATGCGACGGTCCAGTCAACACCCCCTTACACAGGCTCGCTCAATACAAGGGAATTGAGTGAGGCCGGATAAATGACCATCTGCTCCCATCACTGGAGAATCCTCATGAGTCTACACTCACATAAAGTGTCTGCAGACTTGTACCCCAAGGCCAGACAACACCTTTAATGAAGATCATCAACTAATGACCATTTTTTTCTAGGTGGTGCTGGCGGAAGATAGATATACCCGCCAGCAATTTGCTGTAAAAGTCATCACAAAGAGGAACCTGCTAGCTGAAGGAGAGGAGCGCGCGTTGGTGGAGCGGCGTGTGTTACAACTTGCATCTGGCAGCCCCTTCCTTCTTCATGGCACATTCGCCTTTCAGACCAAGGTAAAATTGTGACCTGTTCATTAATATTGGATAAAGAATAAAGTGCACTCATCTATATGCACAGGATATGTCCACGTTTATATCTGGTGTTTGTTAACATTTCAGCATTGGAAACATTTTCATGTCCTGCTCCTTGTATGTGTAGCTGTCACCTACTGTGGGAACACTGGACAAACCCTGGGAACCAGGCAATGTGCCTAGAAATATGATGCTGACGGTTAACTTTTGGGGTTTCTCTATTGAAGTCTATGGAAAGTCTTGGAGTGGTTCAACTGGCTCCCAATATCTGAAGTCATTTGTCCACCCCTATGGATGTCATTCTTAATGAGTACTTTATAATGGTGAGAAATGCAGAAGGCAACATTACAGTGAAAAGTAATGCTGTACATTTAGCACATCACATTCTACATATGTAGATATATCTTCTATATGTATATACTTAGAATAACTAATAAACACATAGTAAAAGAAGAAAGTATCATTACTGCTATTATTATGCAACTATATCTCCACGAGTAAGTGGAACAGAGATTAATCACAGAAGAAATCGCAGAAGAAATCACTGATTATTGAGTGTTAGTAAATGTATGACTGCTACAATGACTTTATCATACGACTGATTTCTACGTCTTGTCTGACAGGAGCTTGTGCTTCTTGGGATGGAGTATGTCACCTGTGGCGAATTCCACCATCTCCTGATGAGGAAGGGGTGTCTTGACATCCCCAGTGCACGGTACAGTATTCACAGTCTAAGCCATACAGCTATGTATTTTCTAAATGAGACTGACTAGATTGATTCGATTGTTAGCCCTAACGTTCACGTAAATTCATATCTCCCATTCACAGGGATGTTATTAGGGAAACACTTAGAAAAATACAGCTCTAATTTTTATTTCCAAAAATAGCACCGCACCTGTCCACAGGTTGTGTGAGGCATCGCAGCTCATCCTCATTCACATTAGTCATGTGGCGTTATTTTTTAAAGAAAGACACCATGTTTTTCTGATCCTGGATAATCCTTTAACACCATATGAATATACATTGTAATAGTAGCAATTGTGTATCCCTATAGGCAAGAAGGAACTTAAAGAGGTTATCCACTACTTTAACATTGATGTCCTATACTTAGGATGAGCAGGTCCAGGTGCCTTATAATCAATACGATATGTGCGACTGCCCTTCTAGACCATTATAATAATATAAATACTTGTATATAATAACCAGAAATATAAAATCCTGATAAGTCCTGCCTGTCTAGTCTTTTGGGCAATATATATTTCTGAGTTTCTGATTCACTAAAAACTATTTTCTCCTCTTTTCTTTCGGCCAGATTCTACGCCGCAGAACTTGTGTGTGGAATTCAACACCTGCATTCTAAGGGCATCATCCACCGGTAACTAGAAATACATCTAATCCTCCACCACCAGTGATGCCTATAACTATACACAGCAATACTGAGAATTATACAGCGGACACTGATAAGAATCCATTTGTCTTCTTCACAGAGATCTCAAGCCTTCTAACATCTTGGTGGCTGCGACGGGCCATATAAAGATTGCCGACTTCGGTCTGGCACTTGAGAACATCTATGGAGACCGGACAGCCACCGAATACGCTGGGACACCAGGCTTCATGGCTCCTGAGATGCTGGCTGCGGAGGAGTACAATGCTGGGGTAGACTGGTATGCATTTGGCATCATTTTGAACATCATGATTACCAGCAGGTCCAAATACCATCGAGGACTATTCAACGCTTCCAGCAAGGAGGCGAAGAACATCATTAAAAAGGTCAGTACATGATATAAGTTGTATTACTTTTATATTATTGTGTGATTTATTGTGATGTTAGCGGTAATTTACTATTATATTCAGCTCCATTGGTGGGAGTGGAATCTCATGTTAGGTCAAGTGTTTACGTGTTCAATATAACACGTAAACACTTGTAGGGGTGACGTGATGGTATATATTACCTGTCATGTATTATTGAAGATGTCAGAAAAAAAACACTAATATTAGGCTTTTTTTTTTCATAAATATATATAATATTTATTTATTTTAGTTAAATTTTATTTATGAAGCTGTTATATAAATATAAACATTTTTTTTTCTTCTTTTGTAGCTCCTCCGGGAAGATCCTGCCAGGCGCCTCGGAGTCCATGGTAACATCAGAGCCCATAGGTTTTTCCAGCGTATTGACTGGGACTCGGTGGAAGCCCTTAGAATGTGTCCCCCACATGTTCCTGTGCCAGTAAGTATTAGAGGAGATGTTTTATACAGACTCATTTATGAATAGTTTCACATAGCTTTAATCACTTTTTCCAAATTCGTCAGATTACTAATAACAGTGAAGGTCGCTGATTTGTCAGTGGTGAGATTGTAAGCCCCCATACATGTTAAATGATCAGCAGATAGTGACAAAATCTGCCGATCATTGGTTGACATATGTAGAGAGCCTCTAGCTTTCCTGAACTTTACTATATACTGTTCTTATGTAATCACCTTCTTGTGTTTTCTTTTTCTCTTATAGCCAAGTAACATCCAGCGCGGCTCCAGACCATTCAATCTTCAAATTCTGGAAGCAGCAGAGGCTAACAACTCAGCCCTCTCAGCAGACCACCAGGCCTTGTTCACGGGGTTTTCATTTACCAACATCAGCTGGAAAACCCCAAACCATCCACCGGCTCTTTAATATCATCAGAGCAAGCTGTCTTCCTAAACCCCAAGAAGAACATCAAAATAAGAAGATCCGGAAGGGCAAGCAGGACCCGGACAAGCAAGAAATAAGCGTGTCAGGACTCAAGCCAGGATCAGGACCCCAGAAGAACACAGAAGATATTCCTGTTCAAAAGGATGGCCATAAAGATGGATGAGGCAAGGGAGGTAAGTGCCCAGTAGGGACTTTTATGTGTGGCATTATGGTGTGCCTGGGAATACCATGCACACTACATGCCCCTGACAATAAGAGCCTTATGATACTATATGTATAGTGTTACGCTATGTATATAGTACATAAGAGAAAAAATATTCTAGTTATATTTACCGGTGACTACCGGTGACTATAATTACAATTTTCCCCTTCCTCCATAACAACTCATTGAGCTGTCCTGGGCGACGGGGAAATAAGGTGTGAGATGGCTGGCTATTAAGGGGTGGAAGGAGGCCAGTTTTTTTTTTTTTATAAATCATAGCATTTAAAGCTATATTGCTTTGCTATATAAAATAATTATATTTACCGGTGACTACCGGTGACAATAGTTACACTTTTCCCCCTCCTCCATAACAACTCATTGAGCTGTCCTGGGCGACGGGGAAATAAGGTGTGAGATGGCTGGCTATTAAGGGGTGGAAGGAGGCCAGTTTTTTTTTTTTGGTTTGTTTTTTTAAATCATAGCATTGAAAGCTATATTGCTTTGCTATGTAAAATAATTATATTTACCGGTGACTACCGGTGACTATAGTTACACTTTTCCCCCTCCTCCATAACAACTCATTGAGCTGTCCTGGGCGACGGGGAAATAAGGTGTGAGATGGCTGGCTATTAAGGGGTGGAAGGAGGCCAGTTTTTTTTTTTTGGTTTGTTTTTTTAAATCATAGCATTGAAAGCTATATTGCTTTGCTATGTAAAATAATTATATTTACCGGTGACTACTGGTGACTATAGTTACACTTTTCCCCCTCCTCCATAACAACTCATTGAGCTGTCCAGGGCGACGGGGAAATAAGGTGTGAGATGGCTGGCTATTAAGGGGTGGAAGGAGGCCAGTTTTTTTTTTTTTTTTTTTTTTTTTTAATCTTTGCATTTAAAGCTATATTGCTTTGCTATGTAAAATAATTATATTTACCGGTGACTACCGGTGACTATAATTACACTTTTCCCCTTCCTCCATAACAACTCATTGAGCTGTCCTGGGCGACGGGGAAATAAGGTGTGAGATGGCTGGCTATTAAGGGGTGGAAGGAGGCCAGTTTTTTTTTTTTTTTTAAATCATAGCATTTAAAGCTATATTGCTTTGCTGTGTGAAATAATTATATTTACCGGTGGCTACCGGTGACTATAGTTACACTTTTCCCCCTCCTCTATAACAACTCATTGAGCTGTCCTTGGCGACGGGGAAATAAGGTGTGTGATGGCTGGCTATTAAGGGGTGGAAGGAGGCCAGTTTTTTTTTTTTGGTTTGTTTTTTTAAATCATAGCATTGAAAGCTATATTGCTTTGCTATGTAAAATAATTATATTTACCGGTGACTATAGTTACACTTTTCCCCCTCCTCCATAACAACTCATTGAGCTGTCCTGGGCGACGGGGAAATAAGGTGTGAGATGGCTGGCTATTAAGGGGTGGAAGGAGGCCAGTTTTTTTTTTTTGGTTTGTTTTTTTAAATCATAGCATTGAAAGCTATATTGCTTTGCTATGTAAAATAATTATATTTACCGGTGACTACCGGTGACTATAGTTACACTTTTCCCCCTCCTCCATAACAACTCATTGAGCTGTCCAGGGCGACGGGGAAATAAGGTGTGAGATGGCTGGCTATTAAGGGGTGGAAGGAGGCCAGTTTTTTTTTTTTTTTTTTTTTTTAATCATTGCATTTAAAGCTATATTGCTTTGCTATGTAAAATAATTATATTTACCGGTGACTACCGGTGACTATAATTACACTTTTCCCCTTCCTCCATAACAACTCATTGAGCTGTCCTGGGCGACGGGGAAATAAGGTGTGAGATGGCTGGCTATTAAGGGGTGGAAGGAGGCCAGTTTTTTTTTTTTTTTTAAATCATAGCATTTAAAGCTATATTGCTTTGCTGTGTGAAATAATTATATTTACCGGTGGCTACCGGTGACTATAGTTACACTTTTCCCCCTCCTCTATAACAACTCATTGAGCTGTCCTTGGCGACGGGGAAATAAGGTGTGTGATGGCTGGCTATTAAGGGGTGGAAGGAGGCCAGTTTTTTTTTTTTGGTTTGTTTTTTTAAATCATAGCATTGAAAGCTATATTGCTTTGCTATGTAAAATAATTATATTTACCGGTGACTACCGGTGACTATAGTTACACTTTTCCCCCTCCTCCATAACAACTCATTGAGCTGTCCTGGGCGACGGGGAAATAAGGTGTGAGATGGCTGGCTATTAAGGGGTGGAAGGAGGCCAGTTTTTTTTTTTTGGTTTGTTTTTTTAAATCATAGCATTGAAAGCTATATTGCTTTGCTATGTAAAATAATTATATTTACCGGTGACTACCGGTGACTATAATTACACTTTTCCCCTTCCTCCATAACAACTCATTGAGCTGTCCTGGGCGACGGGGAAATAAGGTGTGAGATGGATGGCTATTAAGGGGTGGAAGGAGGCCAGTTTTTTTTTTTTTTTTTTAAATCATAGCATTTAAAGCTATATTGCTTTGCTGTGTGAAATAATTATATTTACCGGTGGCTACCGGTGACTATAGTTACACTTTTCCCCCTCCTCTATAACAACTCATTGAGCTGTCCTTGGCGACGGGGAAATAAGGTGTGTGATGGCTGGCTATTAAGGGGTGGAAGGAGGCCAGTTTTTTTTTTTTGGTTTGTTTTTTTAAATCATAGCATTGAAAGCTATATTGCTTTGCTATGTAAAATAATTATATTTACCGGTGACTACCGGTGACTATAGTTACACTTTTCCCCCTCCTCCATAACAACTCATTGAGCTGTCCTGGGCGACGGGGAAATAAGGTGTGAGATGGCTGGCTATTAAGGGGTGGAAGGAGGCCAGTTTTTTTTTTTTGGTTTGTTTTTTTAAATCATAGCATTGAAAGCTATATTGCTTTGCTATGTAAAATAATTATATTTACCGGTGACTACCGGTGACTATAGTTACACTTTTCCCCCTCCTCCATAACAACTCATTGAGCTGTCCAGGGCGACGGGGAAATAAGGTGTGAGATGGCTGGCTATTAAGGGGTGGAAGGAGGCCAGTTTTTTTTTTTTTTTTTTTTTTTTTAATCATTGCATTTAAAGCTATATTGCTTTGCTATGTAAAATAATTATATTTACCGGTGACTACCGGTGACTATAATTACACTTTTCCCCTTCCTCCATAACAACTCATTGAGCTGTCCTGGGCGACGGGGAAATAAGGTGTGAGATGGCTGGCTATTAAGGGGTGGAAGGAGGCCAGTTTTTTTTTTTTTTTTAAATCATAGCATTTAAAGCTATATTGCTTTGCTGTGTGAAATAATTATATTTACCGGTGGCTACCGGTGACTATAGTTACACTTTTCCCCCTCCTCTATAACAACTCATTGAGCTGTCCTTGGCGACGGGGAAATAAGGTGTGTGATGGCTGGCTATTAAGGGGTGGAAGGAGGCCAGTTTTTTTTTTTTGGTTTGTTTTTTTAAATCATAGCATTGAAAGCTATATTGCTTTGCTATGTAAAATAATTATATTTACCGGTGACTACCGGTGACTATAGTTACACTTTTCCCCCTCCTCCATAACAACTCATTGAGCTGTCCTGGGCGACGGGGAAATAAGGTGTGAGATGGCTGGCTATTAAGGGGTGGAAGGAGGCCAGTTTTTTTTTTTTGGTTTGTTTTTTTAAATCATAGCATTGAAAGCTATATTGCTTTGCTATGTAAAATAATTATATTTACCGGTGACTACCGGTGACTATAGTTACACTTTTCCCCCTCCTCCATAACAACTCATTGAGCTGTCCAGGGCGACGGGGAAATAAGGTGTGAGATGGCTGGCTATTAAGGGGTGGAAGAAGGCCAGTTTTTTTTTTTTTTTTTTAATCATTGCATTTAAAGCTATATTGCTTTGCTATGTAAAATAATTATATTTACCGGTGACTACCGGTGACTATAATTACACTTTTCCCCTTCCTCCATAACAACTCATTGAGCTGTCCTGGGCGACGGGGAAATAAGGTGTGAGATGGCTGGCTATTAAGGGGTGGAAGGAGGCCAGTTTTTTTTTTTTTTTTAAATCATAGCATTTAAAGCTATATTGCTTTGCTGTGTGAAATAATTATATTTACCGGTGGCTACCGGTGACTATAGTTACACTTTTCCCCCTCCTCTATAACAACTCATTGAGCTGTCCTTGGCGACGGGGAAATAAGGTGTGTGATGGCTGGCTATTAAGGGGTGGAAGGAGGCCAGTTTTTTTTTTTTGGTTTGTTTTTTTAAATCATAGCATTGAAAGCTATATTGCTTTGCTATGTAAAATAATTATATTTACCGGTGACTACCGGTGACTATAGTTACACTTTTCCCCCTCCTCCATAACAACTCATTGAGCTGTCCTGGGCGACGGGGAAATAAGGTGTGAGATGGCTGGCTATTAAGGGGTGGAAGGAGGCCAGTTTTTTTTTTTTGGTTTGTTTTTTTAAATCATAGCATTGAAAGCTATATTGCTTTGCTATGTAAAATAATTATATTTACCGGTGACTACCGGTGACTATAATTACACTTTTCCCCTTCCTCCATAACAACTCATTGAGCTGTCCTGGGCGACGGGGAAATAAGGTGTGAGATGGCTGGCTATTAAGGGGTGGAAGGAGGCCAGTTTTTTTTTTTTTTTTAAATCATAGCATTTAAAGCTATATTGCTTTGCTGTGTGAAATAATTATATTTACCGGTGGCTACCGGTGACTATAGTTACACTTTTCCCCCTCCTCTATAACAACTCATTGAGCTGTCCTTGGCGACGGGGAAATAAGGTGTGTGATGGCTGGCTATTAAGGGGTGGAAGGAGGCCAGTTTTTTTTTTTTGGTTTGTTTTTTTAAATCATAGCATTGAAAGCTATATTGCTTTGCTATGTAAAATAATTATATTTACCGGTGACTACCGGTGACTATAGTTACACTTTTCCCCCTCCTCCATAACAACTCATTGAGCTGTCCTGGGCGACGGGGAAATAAGGTGTGAGATGGCTGGCTATTAAGGGGTGGAAGGAGGCCAGTTTTTTTTTTTTGGTTTGTTTTTTTAAATCATAGCATTGAAAGCTATATTGCTTTGCTATGTAAAATAATTATATTTACCGGTGACTACCGGTGACTATAGTTACACTTTTCCCCCTCCTCCATAACAACTCATTGAGCTGTCCAGGGCGACGGGGAAATAAGGTGTGAGATGGCTGGCTATTAAGGGGTGGAAGGAGGCCAGTTTTTTTTTTTTTTTTAATCATTGCATTTAAAGCTATATTGCTTTGCTATGTAAAATAATTATATTTACCGGTGACTACCGGTGACTATAATTACACTTTTCCCCTTCCTCCATAACAACTCATTGAGCTGTCCTGGGCGACGGGGAAATAAGGTGTGAGATGGCTGGCTATTAAGGGGTGGAAGGAGGCCAGTTTTTTTTTTTTTTTTAAATCATAGCATTTAAAGCTATATTGCTTTGCTGTGTGAAATAATTATATTTACCGGTGGCTACCGGTGACTATAGTTACACTTTTCCCCCTCCTCTATAACAACTCATTGAGCTGTCCTTGGCGACGGGGAAATAAGGTGTGTGATGGCTGGCTATTAAGGGGTGGAAGGAGGCCAGTTTTTTTTTTTTGGTTTGTTTTTTTAAATCATAGCATTGAAAGCTATATTGCTTTGCTATGTAAAATAATTATATTTACCGGTGACTACCGGTGACTATAGTTACACTTTTCCCCCTCCTCCATAACAACTCATTGAGCTGTCCTGGGCGACGGGGAAATAAGGTGTGAGATGGCTGGCTATTAAGGGGTGGAAGGAGGCCAGTTTTTTTTTTTTGGTTTGTTGTTTTAAATCATAGCATTGAAAGCTATATTGCTTTGCTATGTAAAATAATTATATTTACCGGTGACTACCGGTGACTATAGTTACACTTTTCCCCCTCCTCCATAACAACTCATTGAGCTGTCCAGGGCGACGGGGAAATAAGGTGTGAGATGGCTGGCTATTAAGGGGTGGAAGGAGGCCAGTTTTTTTTTTTTTTTTTTTTTTTTAATCATTGCATTTAAAGCTATATTGCTTTGCTATGTAAAATAAATATATTTACCGGTGACTACCGGTGACTATAATTACACTTTTCCCCTTCCTCCATAACAACTCATTGAGCTGTCCTGGGCGACGGGGAAATAAGGTGTGAGATGGCTGGCTATTAAGGGGTGGAAGGAGGCCAGTTTTTTTTTTTTTTTTAAATCATAGCATTTAAAGCTATATTGCTTTGCTGTGTGAAATAATTATATTTACCGGTGGCTACCGGTGACTATAGTTACACTTTTCCCCCTCCTCTATAACAACTCATTGAGCTGTCCTTGGCGACGGGGAAATAAGGTGTGTGATGGCTGGCTATTAAGGGGTGGAAGGAGGCCAGTTTTTTTTTTTTGGTTTGTTTTTTTAAATCATAGCATTGAAAGCTATATTGCTTTGCTATGTAAAATAATTATATTTACCGGTGACTACCGGTGACTATAGTTACACTTTTCCCCCTCCTCCATAACAACTCATTGAGCTGTCCTGGGCGACGGGGAAATAAGGTGTGAGATGGCTGGCTATTAAGGGGTGGAAGGAGGCCAGTTTTTTTTTTTTGGTTTGTTTTTTTAAATCATAGCATTGAAAGCTATATTGCTTTGCTATGTAAAATAATTATATTTACCGGTGACTACCGGTGACTATAGTTACACTTTTCCCCCTCCTCCATAACAACTCATTGAGCTGTCCAGGGCGACGGGGAAATAAGGTGTGAGATGGCTGGCTATTAAGGGGTGGAAGGAGGCCAGTTTTTTTTTTTTTTTTTTAATCATTGCATTTAAAGCTATATTGCTTTGCTATGTAAAATAATTATATTTACCGGTGACTACCGGTGACTATAATTACACTTTTCCCCTTCCTCCATAACAACTCATTGAGCTGTCCTGGGCGACGGGGAAATAAGGTGTGAGATGGCTGGCTATTAAGGGGTGGAAGGAGGCCAGTTTTTTTTTTTTTTTTAAATCATAGCATTTAAAGCTATATTGCTTTGCTGTGTGAAATAATTATATTTACCGGTGGCTACCGGTGACTATAGTTACACTTTTCCCCCTCCTCTATAACAACTCATTGAGCTGTCCTTGGCGACGGGGAAATAAGGTGTGTGATGGCTGGCTATTAAGGGGTGGAAGGAGGCCAGTTTTTTTTTTTTGGTTTGTTTTTTTAAATCATAGCATTGAAAGCTATATTGCTTTGCTATGTAAAATAATTATATTTACCGGTGACTACCGGTGACTATAGTTACACTTTTCCCCCTCCTCCATAACAACTCATTGAGCTGTCCTGGGCGACGGGGAAATAAGGTGTGAGATGGCTGGCTATTAAGGGGTGGAAGGAGGCCAGTTTTTTTTTTTTGGTTTGTTTTTTTAAATCATAGCATTGAAAGCTATATTGCTTTGCTATGTAAAATAATTATATTTACCGGTGACTACCGGTGACTATAATTACACTTTTCCCCTTCCTCCATAACAACTCATTGAGCTGTCCTGGGCGACGGGGAAATAAGGTGTGAGATGGCTGGCTATTAAGGGGTGGAAGGAGGCCAGTTTTTTTTTTTTTTTTAAATCATAGCATTTAAAGCTATATTGCTTTGCTGTGTGAAATAATTATATTTACCGGTGGCTACCGGTGACTATAGTTACACTTTTCCCCCTCCTCTATAACAACTCATTGAGCTGTCCTTGGCGACGGGGAAATAAGGTGTGTGATGGCTGGCTATTAAGGGGTGGAAGGAGGCCAGTTTTTTTTTTTTGGTTTGTTTTTTTAAATCATAGCATTGAAAGCTATATTGCTTTGCTATGTAAAATAATTATATTTACCGGTGACTACCGGTGACTATAGTTACACTTTTCCCCCTCCTCCATAACAACTCATTGAGCTGTCCTGGGCGACGGGGAAATAAGGTGTGAGATGGCTGGCTATTAAGGGGTGGAAGGAGGCCAGTTTTTTTTTTTTGGTTTGTTTTTTTAAATCATAGCATTGAAAGCTATATTGCTTTGCTATGTAAAATAATTATATTTACCGGTGACTACCGGTGACTATAGTTACACTTTTCCCCCTCCTCCATAACAACTCATTGAGCTGTCCAGGGCGACGGGGAAATAAGGTGTGAGATGGCTGGCTATTAAGGGGTGGAAGGAGGCCAGTTTTTTTTTTTTTTTTAATCATTGCATTTAAAGCTATATTGCTTTGCTATGTAAAATAATTATATTTACCGGTGACTACCGGTGACTATAATTACACTTTTCCCCTTCCTCCATAACAACTCATTGAGCTGTCCTGGGCGACGGGGAAATAAGGTGTGAGATGGCTGGCTATTAAGGGGTGGAAGGAGGCCAGTTTTTTTTTTTTTTTTTAAATCATAGCATTTAAAGCTATATTGCTTTGCTGTGTGAAATAATTATATTTACCGGTGGCTACCGGTGACTATAGTTACACTTTTCCCCCTCCTCTATAACAACTCATTGAGCTGTCCTTGGCGACGGGGAAATAAGGTGTGTGATGGCTGGCTATTAAGGGGTGGAAGGAGGCCAGTTTTTTTTTTTTGGTTTGTTTTTTTAAATCATAGCATTGAAAGCTATATTGCTTTGCTATGTAAAATAATTATATTTACCGGTGACTACCGGTGACTATAGTTACACTTTTCCCCCTCCTCCATAACAACTCATTGAGCTGTCCTGGGCGACGGGGAAATAAGGTGTGAGATGGCTGGCTATTAAGGGGTGGAAGGAGGCCAGTTTTTTTTTTTTGGTTTGTTTTTTTAAATCATAGCATTGAAAGCTATATTGCTTTGCTATGTAAAATAATTATATTTACCGGTGACTACCGGTGACTATAGTTACACTTTTCCCCCTCCTCCATAACAACTCATTGAGCTGTCCAGGGCGACGGGGAAATAAGGTGTGAGATGGCTGGCTATTAAGGGGTGGAAGGAGGCCAGTTTTTTTTTTTTTTTTTTTTTTAATCATTGCATTTAAAGCTATATTGCTTTGCTATGTAAAATAATTATATTTACCGGTGACTACCGGTGACTATAATTACACTTTTCCCCTTCCTCCATAACAACTCATTGAGCTGTCCTGGGCGACGGGGAAATAAGGTGTGAGATGGCTGGCTATTAAGGGGTGGAAGGAGGCCAGTTTTTTTTTTTTTTTTAAATCATAGCATTTAAAGCTATATTGCTTTGCTGTGTGAAATAATTATATTTACCGGTGGCTACCGGTGACTATAGTTACACTTTTCCCCCTCCTCTATAACAACTCATTGAGCTGTCCTTGGCGACGGGGAAATAAGGTGTGTGATGGCTGGCTATTAAGGGGTGGAAGGAGGCCAGTTTTTTTTTTTTTTTAAATCATAGCATTTAAAGCTATATTGCATTGCTATGTAAAAAAAATTATATTTACCGGTGACTACTGGTGACTATAGTTACACTTTTCCCCCTCCTCTATATCAACTCATTGAGCTGTCCTGGGCGACGGAGAAATAAGGTGTGTGATGGCTGGCTATTAAGGGGTGGAAGAAGGCCAGATTTTTTTTTTTAAATCATAGCATTTAAAGCTGTATTGCTTTGCTATGTAAAATAATTACATTTACCTGTGACTATAGTTACACTTTTCCCCCTCCTCCATAACAACTCATTGAGCTGTACTGGGCGACGGGGGAAATAAGGTGTGTGATGGCTGGCTATTAAGGGGTGGAGGAGGCCAGGTTTTTTTTTTTGTTAAATCATAGCATTATATCTAGCAACACTGCTAGATATAATCATAACAAAAGCATAAGGACATAAACATATGACGGTGTCCGGAGAGCCTGACGAGGCCGCAGTTGGTGAAATGCATGTCGAGGCTCACACACACCATCTGGATGCTCCTGTGCTTCTCATGAGACATGGTACTGGTGCACATACTTTATGACTGATTATCTTCGGGCTCTCCTGATACCATCATATGTTTATGTCTTTATGCTCTTGTTATGATTATATCTACCAGGGTTAATTGGCTTCATTATTTTCACCTGCACCCCATATTGGGGATTAGCATCTACTGCGGCCATCTCGTCTTTTGACCAACTTCTGATTATTATATAGATATTGCAGGGGTATTATACAGGCAAAGTTTAAAGTTTTGCCTTCCTGCTCTCTACTATGTATTTATTTAACTGACTGCAATGCACGCCACTTATAAGACACTAGTGCTGTAGAACATCAGGGTTGCTTCACCTATATTTTGCGTACTGTTAAAACGTATTATAAACATCGAGCCTTTTTTCCGGGTTCTTATTAAAACTACGGCCACTCACAATTGATCAGCTAAACTCTCTGATATTTATACCTTATATAATTGTCAGTTAGCTGTGAGGTTTTAGTATTTAATTTATTTAATTATACCGGATTATATGCTTGCATATTCTACTTGTTAGTATACTTCTTTTGCAGGTATATTCATAATTTTTCCTGTTTTTTATAGACTATTCATCATATTTCTTAGTCTCGCAGTTTGCAGTAATTACTAGCCCACCTTAATTGTGTTTGCCCCTAGAACTCTAGAGCATTTTTCATCTCACAGGAGCTCCTCATTATCTGGTTCTATCCTTATATTCAGGGATTGTTTCCATCCTCCCTGTTTTTTAATTGTACTTCTCCCCCTTACCTTGTATTGTTGTATTATTGGTATTATATTTATAATTGATGTACAATAAAATGGTTTATATATTTAACAAACCTTTGTTTTCGTTTGGGTCTCCGTCTCCTCCATATTTATTAACATTATATATATTGAGCGGTATTTGACTAGGATTCCCTTCTTTTTGGTTTTGATATCTTCTTAGGGGTACAACACACTTCTCTTTAGTGATATCTCTTATGTAGGTTTACATGTGTAGATACAGGTCTGGTGACGAATTCTGTGTTGCTCTGTAAGTGTGCTGCAGTAATACAGTGGGTACGGAAAGTATTCAGACCCCTTTACATTTTTCACTCTTTGTTTCATTGCAGCCATTTGGTAAATTCTAAATAGTTCATATTTTACTCATTAAAGTACACTCTGCACACCATCTTGACTGAAAAAAACAGAAATGTAGACATTTTTGCAAGTTTATTAAAAAAGAAAAACTGAAATATCACATGGTCATAAGTATTCAGAATCTTTGCTCAGTACTGAGTAGAAGCACCCTTTTGAATTAGTACAGCCATGAGTCTTCTTCGGAATGGTGCAACAAGTTTTTCACTCCTGGATTTGGGGATCCTCTGCCATTCTTCCTTGCAGATCCTCTCAAGTTCCGTCAGGTTGGATGCTGAACGTTGGTGGACAGCCATTTTCAGGTCTTTCCAGAGACGCTCAATTGGGTTTAGGTTAGGGCTCTGACTGGGCTAGTCAAGAATGGTCACAGAGTGGTTCTCAAACCCCTCCTTTGTTATTTTAGCTGTGTGCTTAGGGTCATTGTCTTGTTGGAAGGTGAACCTTTGGCCAAGTCTGAGGTCAAGAGCACTCTGGAAGAGGTTTTCATCCAGGATATCTCTGTACTTGGCCACATTCATGTTTCCTTCAATTGCAACCAGTCATCCTGTCCCTGCAGCTGAAAAACACCCCCATAGCAATGCTGCCACCACCATGTTTCACTGTTGGGATTGTATTGGGCAGGTAATGAGCAGTGCCTGGTTTTCTCCACAAATACTGCTTAGAATTATCACCAAAAAGTTCTATCTTCATCTCATCAAACCAGAGAATCTTATTTCTCATAGTCTGGGAGTCCTTGACTGGTGGAGGACTGCAGTGATAGTTGACTTTATGGAACTTTCTCCCATCTCCCTACTGCATCTCTGGAGCTCAGCCACAGTGATCTTGGGGTTCTTCTTTACCTCTCTCACCAAGTCTCTTCTCCCATGATTGCTCAGTTTGGCTGGATGGCCAGGTCTAGGAAGACTTCTGGTGGTCCCAAACTTCTTCCATTTAAGGATTATGGAGGCCACTGTGCCCTTAGGAACATTGAGTAATACAGAAATTCTTTTGTAACCTTGGCCAGATCTGTGCCTTGCCACAATTTTGTCTCTGAGCTCCTTGGGCAGTTCCTTTGATTCTCATTTGGTCTGACAAGCACTGTGAGCTGTTAGGTCTTATATAGACAGGGGTGTGCCTTTACAAATCAAGTCTTATCAGTTAATTAAACACAGCTGGACTCCAATGAAGGAGTAGAACCATCTCAAGGAGGATTACAAGGAAATGGACAGCATGTGACTTTAATATGAGTGTCTGAGCAAAGGGTCTGAATACTTATGACCATGTGATATTTAAATTTTTCTTTTTAATAAATTTGCAAAAATTTCTATATTTCTGTTTTTTTTTCAGTCAAGATGGGGTGCAGAGTGTACTCTAATGAGTAAAATATGAACTATTTAGAATTTACCAAATGGCTGCAATGAAACAAAGAGTGAAAATTTTAAAGGGGTCTGAATACTTTCCGTACCCACTGTATACCAGGAATAAACCAGAAGGGAACAGTAAGCACTGCTTATTACATGTACCTAGCTTTTCTTTTAACCTACTCCTACTCCTTCAACATGCTTACATATGCTCACAGTTTTGGCTCCACTAATCCTCAGTCTCCTTCGCTATCCCCAAACCTCAGCACCCTCTAACCAAATAATTATCTCTCCTTCCCTCTTATCTCCACACCTGTCCTCATCTGCCATACTGCTCTTCAACCTCAGATCTATCCTACTAAAACATGAAAAAACAGTCACTCTCCTTCTCCCACCTGCTCTACCTCTCTCTGCTTCTCCTCACTGCAGGCGACATATCTTCCAATCCTGTTCCCCCCACATCCAGGGCCGGTTTTAGCCAAAGTGGGGCCCTGGGCAAAAGTTTAAAGTGGGGCACCAAACGCTCATATATTGTACCATCACACAGAAACATTTCAGTTGCATTTACATGCACAGAGTTCAGGCCGTTAAGCGAGTGCAATTGTCAAGTCGTTCTGTGCTTGATATTGGCGTCTTTAGACAGGCTGACTAACAATGATGAGCGCATGATGAACAGTGATGAACAATTACTAGTGATGTGCTGCTGAGAATAATGATTTTTGTTCTGCCATAAACAATCCAATCACCCGATGAATGAGCAGCATTTTGCTCATTCATTGGGCAATTGCCAATCTTTACACTTATTAACTTTTGTCTGTGCTGCCGGGATTTATAACTGTGGATGCTACATACACATAGTTCAGTTTTTCTATTATATCAAATACTTATTTCAAGCAATAATATACAAATTAATTATGTAAAAATGTAAAAATCATACAGTCTGATTTTCTAGATTACTTTTTATATTCTGTCTCTCACAGTTGAAGTGTACCCGCGATAAAAATTACAGACCTCTTCATTCTTTGTAGGTGGGAAAACTTGCAAAATCAGCAATGTATCAAATACTTATTTTCCCCACTGTATATATGAGCACATAGATATAGACTTGTGTTTATATATATATATATTTATTAAGCACATATATATACAGTACAGACCAAAAGTTTGGAAACACCTTCTCATTTAAAGATTTTTCTGTATTTTCATGACTATGAAAATTGTCCATTCACACTGAAGGCATCAAAACTATGAATTAACACATGTGGAATTATATACTTAACAAAAAGTGTGAAACAACTGAAAATATGTCTTATATTCCAGGTTCTTCAAAGTAGCCACCTTTTGCTTTGATGACTGCTTTACACACTCTTGGCATTCTCTTGATGAGCTTCAAGAGGTTATCACTGGAAATGGTCTTCCAACAATGGTTTTCACTTCACAGGTGTGCCCTGTCAGGTTTAATAAGTGGGATTTCTTGCCTTATGATTGTGGTTGGGACCATCAGTTGTGTTGTGCAGAAGTCTGGTGGATACACAGCTGATAATCCTACTGAATAGACTGTTAGAATTTGTATTATGGCAAGAAAAAAGCAGCTAAGTAAAGAAAAACGAGTTGCCATCATTACTTTAAGAAATGAAGGTCAGTCAGTGCGAAAAATTGGGAAAACTTTGAAAGTGTCCCCAAGTGCAGTTGCAAAAACCATCAAGTGCTACAAAGAAACTGGCTCACATGAGGACCGCCCCAGGAAAGGAAGACCAAGAGTCACCTCTGCTTCTGAGGATAAGTTTATCCGAGTCACCAGCCTCAGAAATCGCAGGTTAACAGCAGCTCAGATTAGAGACCAGGTCAGTGCCACACACAGTTCTAGCAGCAGACACATCGTTTCCACAACTATTAAGAGGAGACTTTGTGCAGCAGGCCTTCATGGTAAAATAGCTGCTAGGAAACCACTGCTAAGGACAGGCAACAAGCAGAATAGACTTGTTTGGGCTAAAGAACAGACGAAATGGACATTAGACCAGTGGAAATCTGTGCTTTGCTCTGATGAGTCCAAATTTAAGATCTTTGGTTCCAACCACCGTGTCTTTGTGCGACGCAGAAAAGGTGAACGGATGGACTCTACATGCCTGGTTTCCACCGTGAAGCATGGAGGAGGAGGTGTGATGGTGTGGGGGTGCTTTGCTGATGACACTGTTGGGGATTTATTCAAAATTGAAGGCATACTGAACCAGTATGGCTACCACAGCATCTTGTAGCGGCATGCTTTTTCATCCGGTTTGCGTTTAGTTGGACCATCACTTATTTTTCAACAGGACAATGACCCCAAACACACCTCCAGGCTGTGTAAGGGCTATTTGACCAAGATGGAGAGTGATGGGGTGCTACGCCAGATAACCTAGCCTCCACAGTCACTAGACCTGAACCCAATCGAGATTGTTTGGGGTGAGCTGGACCGCAGAGTGAAGGCAAAAGGGCCAACAAGTGCTAAGCATCTCTGGGAACTCCTTCAAGATTGTTGGAAGACCATTTCCGGTGACTACCTCTTGAAGCTCATCAAGAGAATGCCAAGAGTGTGCAAAGCAGTCATCAAAGCAAAAGGTGGCTGCTTTGAAGAACCTAGAATATAAGACATATTTTCAGTTGTTTCACACTTTTTTGTTAAGTATATAATTCCATATGTGTTAATTCATAGTTTTGATGCCTTCAGTGTGAATGTACAATTTTCATAGTCATGAAAATACAGAAAAATCTTTAAATGAGAAGGTGTGTCCAAACTTTTGGTCTGTACTGTATATATGCACAATACTTACCAGTCTGTCTCTTCCTCTTCACTTCTTCTAAACTCCTGCACAGTACAGGACCTGTGATGATATCATGGTTACGACTGTGGTGTCATCAAAGATCCTTAAGCAGTCCCAACAACTGTATTGATAACGCAGAGCTATTATGTAGTTTTTGCGGTAGATGTTTGGTGTCAGTGGTGTAACTTGGGCTGCTCTGTTGCCAGGATGTGACTGTCAACATCATGCTAATTGAGAGACGGCTCCCCGCAATGAGGCAGCGAGGAGCTGGCTGTCAGCATGACATCAGCAGTTACACCCTGGCTACAGAGCGGAAGAGAAGCTGTTGCGACAATGTGACGTCAGCGGAAGTCTCAGAATGATCGTCAGGAATGGTCTGTGACCACTCTGTGCTAGGAGAGATCTGCGCTGGGTAGAATAGGCAGGTAGTTAGTAACCACCTGCCTGTCAGCACTTATGCCCATAGTAAAAAATTAATATAATTCTAGATAAACCCTTTGAGAGGGGGTTCCCTAGTAGTTGACAACCCCTTTAAATCCATTACCTGAGGTTGAATATGACACAACAAAATACTAAACTTTTCTTTGTGCACCTTTGAGAAATGCTGCCAATGGCTGGTCTCCTTTCTGCACAGTGGTTCTGCGCTCCTCCCCTCACCCTCTACAGCAACTATTGGTTGCTCAAGTCAAGTCAGCTGGGTATTGTAAAGAGAGGCTGTCACCAGAAAAAAACGCTATTAATCTGCAGATATAGGCTTAATCTGCAGGTTAATAGCGTTACTAACCTGCCCGGTGCCCACACATATCAGAACGCTATGGGGAGAAAATGTCCTTTATTCACTCCAGCAACGTTCAGTTTCAGTCATGGGGGCACAGGATCAGTCACCGATCTGAGTTTACAGTACCGTGCCCCTGGCCTTGACTGACAGCCGGCCCCAATGCAGAGCGACTGTCAGTCAGGGCCGGGGGCGCAGTTACAGCCACTGCTCTGTATTTTCAGACCGGTGACTGAAACCGCGCCGGCACCGCCCCGTGACTGAAACTGGAACACTGCTGGAAGGAATGAAGTTCATTTTCTCCTCGCAGCGTTCAGCTAAGTGCAGGCACCAGGCAGGTTAGTAACGCTATTACCCTGATGATTGACCCCATATCTGCAGGTTAATAGTGCTTTTTCTGGTGACAGGTTCCCTTTAAAGCTCCCGCCCAGGACTTATCAAATCTTCTTATTGTGTAATAAGCACAGTAAACAGGACCTCTTCAACAAATTTGAACTGCTCCAGATGCTCCCCCTGTCATCACACACTTGATGTGATTCTGCAGGCTGACAACCAGGGTCGGACTGGGGTGGCTAGGGCCCACCAGGGGAACTGACTCTAGGGGCCCACACTACAGCCCACCATAAACGGTTTTATTACTTGTTATGCTTTTCTATAATGTTCTATAATTACATGATTGGCCGCGCTGTGGAGCACCAAGTTGCAGGACTATATTCGAACAGTCATTCCGTACTGCCAGAGTCCCTTTAATGGTAACTTGTCACCTTGAAAAACGCTATTTATCTGCAGATAAAAGGGTAATCTGCAGGTAAATAGGGTGTAAAGCCTGGTTAGACGGCTTATTGGAAAAGCATTGGCTACACAGAGAAAATTACATTTTATTCTCCCTGCCGCCACTCGCTTCCTGTTATTGGGTCGGTGCAAGGAGGGAGACATTACAGTCACCACGAACTACAAAGTGAGGGTGCTGCAATAACGTCCGGCACCTTGATTGTGACATCTTCTATGGAGCCCAACCTCAGGCTGAGCTTCATTGAATGACTAACATGGCAGCAACACCAGGCAACTAGTGCTGAGTGAGTGTGGTCGGATAAGGTGTGATCCCAGCATGTTCAAGTGTTATCTGAGTATCTTGTAGTGCTCTGCTAATATGCTCGAGTCCCCGGGGTAGCATGTTTTGCGGCAGTAGACAGACGCAACACATGCAGGAATTGCCTGTTTGTTAGGTAATCCCTGCATGTGTTGCTTCTGTCTACCGCCGCAAAACATGCTACCCCGGGGACTCGAGCATATTAGCAGAGCACTACAAGATACTCAGATAACACCTGAGCATGCTGGGATCACACCTTATCCAACCACACTCACTCAGCACTAGTTGCCAGGTGTTGCTGCCATGTTAGTCATTCAATAACGCTCAGCCTGAGGTTGGGCTCCATGGAAGTGTCACAATTAAGGTGCCTGACGTTATTGCAGCACTTTGTAGCTCGCGGTGACTGTAATGTCTCTTATCCGACCACGCGCACTCAGCACTACTGGCAACCCATCAGCAACCTGCAACTGCGTCACAGGGGGCTGAAGGGAACAGGTGACTGCATGCACCGGCCATTGTGCTATCTAAATGCCGCTGTCAGTGATTGACAAGGGCACTTAAATACTCAAAACAGCAGCAATCAAGGCGAGCTCTGATCACTGCTGTTACAGGCAGACGCCGGCTATGTAACACAGCCGACATCTGCCCAGTATGGAGCAGGCTCAGCTCCTGAACCCGTGTCCATACAAGCACATCCCTATGGTGACAGTTTTGTCAGGGTTAGCATATTTCACTTGTCTGTTCCTAAATGTGGAAAGACAAATGGAATTCCCTAACACATGTGAGTGAGTCCTAACAGATTTAGTAAAGGTGCCTCAAGCATATGAATGTTATTACACACCACAATGCACAGTTACATACACGCATCTTACAAAAATACATATTATTCCAGATACGCAGACACGCACAAACACGCAGACGCGCACAAACACATCAGTACACGAATACATCATCTGAACCACCATCAATTGTAATGTCAGGTCAGACCCATATATCTTTGTATCGCATAAACCTACAACTCCCAGTATGTAATTAACAATAGAGATACTGGGAGTTATCAGTCATCATCAGACTGCAGACCATACAGGAACCACATTACTGATGAAACACAGGCAGGATCACAAATGAACATTTACATGCAGGTATCTTACCTGAGACGGCTTCTCTGATTAGAGTCGTTCTCTTTCTGTTCTTCCTCTTGTCCAGACTCCATGATGAGTTCCACAGCTCGTCTCTGCAGACTTCCATCTTCTCCGGTCTTCTGCAGCACATCCCCACATGATGCCCTTAAAGATAGCAGTGTCATTATGATGCTCCTGAATAAAAATATCTACACTGAGCCCCTAAATAAACCTAACTCTTACAATGCTCCCTGCACAAAATATGACATACACTCTACCACTGTTAGGGTACATGCTCTCCACACTGTCCTCTCCTTACCATACTGGGCCCCCTCTTCACACTGTCCTCTCACACTGTGTCCCCCCTATACTACCCAGTCTCTATACTGTGCCCCTTCATCACACTCCACCTCCTCAGCATACTGTTACCTCCTTTCTGTGCCCTCACACTGTTTCCCCTATACTGCCGCATCTCTATACCTTCCCCCTCACTACCTAGTCTCTGTGCTGTGTCACATCACACTTTTCTCTCTCCATACTGTCTCCTCACACTATTCCCCCACTCTCCATACTGTTTCCTTATACATCCCCCTTCCCCATTCTGTTCCTGCACTCATTCCCACACCTCCTCTAGTTCACCATACCGTTTCTTCACACATCTCCCCATTTTGTCTCCTAAAATTTCTCTCCCCAAATATAATAAATCATCGGAAGACCACACAGACATGCAGAAGCGCGCTTACACACACGAAAACAAGCGCACACAGACACATACTAAGGGCTCTTTCACACGTCAGTACATGCGGTGACAGTTTCCTCATGTACCACAGACACTGGTACACGTAGACCCATTCAAATGAATGTGCACACGTCAGTGTGTTTCCACTTTCCACAGACCATGTGGTGTCCATGGGCAAAACACGCTGACATGTCTGTTTTTTACCTGCTGCACAGGCCGCAAAACGTCCCGCACACTGATGACAGTTAGTGCTCTTCCCAAGCACTGGGTGCTGAGCGCTGCCCTCATCATAGATCCCTGCTGGCGCTGCGATCAGCAGCAGCAGAGTCAATGATGAGAGTAGTAGTCTACTCCAGCAGTGTCCAACTGTAAAAATAGGAATAAAATAAAAAAAATCCTTATACTCACCTCTCCTAAGAGTCACCCGCTGTAATCCGTGCGAGCACTCACGCCGAGGAGAATGACTCCTGCAGCGAGTGGACCCCGGAGCTGCGCTCAACAAGCGGTGCCCTGTCAATCACTGAGTGCAGCTCCGAGGCCCGCTCGCTGCAGAAGTCATTCTCTTCGGCGTGAGCGCTCGCACAGATTACAGCGGGTGACACTTAGGAGAGGTGAGTACAAGGATTTTTTAATTTTATTCCTATTTTTACAGTTGGACACGGCGGGAGTTGACTACTACTCTCATCATTGACCCTGCTGCTGCTGATCGCAGTGCCGGCAGGGATCCATGATGAGGGCAAGCGCTCAGCACCCGGCTCTTGGGAACAGCGTTAACTGTACACTGATTCCCAAGCACTGGTATGTGTCACACGGATGACACACAGGTGGACACATATCTCCAGTCCCGTAAATATCAGGACATGTGAAAGAGCCCTAATATACACACGCAGATACACATACCCACAGAAATGGGGACACGTACACACGCAGGCAAGCACACACAGAAATGCACACGCAATCATGCACAGACACACTCAGACAATCACACACAAAAATGCAGACAAGCAGGGAAGCACGCACAAACGTGTGAAGACACATATACACGTAGGCATGCAGGCACTCAAATACATACACATGCTGGCATATACACACACACACACGCAGGCATATACACACACACATGCAGGCATATACACACACACACATGCAGGCATACATACACACACACACAAGCAGGCATATACACACACACACACACATATATGCAGGCATATACACACACACACATGCAGGCATACACAAACACACATACATGCAGGCATATACACACACACACACATGCAGGCATATACACACACACACATGCAGGCATACATACACACACATGCAGGCATACATACACACACACACACATGCAGGCATACACACACACACACACATGCAGGCATATACACACACACACATGCAGGCATACATACACACACACAAGCAGGCATATACACACACACACACATGCAGGCATATACACACACACACATGCAGGCATACATACACACACACAAGCAGGCATATACACACACACACACATGCAGGCATACACACACACACATGCAGGCATATACACACACATGCAGGTATATATACACACACACATGCAGGCATATACACACACACTGTACACACATGCAGGCATACACACACACACATGAAGGCAGGCATATACACACACTGTACACACACAGGCATATACACACACAAATGCAGGCATATACACACACACAGGAATATACACACACGCAGGCATATACACATACAGTCATGGCCAAAAGTATTGAGAATGAGACAAATAGTAATTTTTCCAAAGTTTACTGCTTCATTTTTTGTAATGGCAATTTGCATATACTCCTGAATGTCAAAGATTGATCAGCTTAACAGCAATTACTGTACTTGCAAAGTCAATATTTGCCCAGAAAATGAACTTTAACCCCCAAAACACATTTTAACATCATTGCAGTCCTGCCTTAAAAGGAGCAGCTAACATCGTTTTAGTGATTGATCCATTAACTCAGGTGTGGGTGTTGATGAGGACAGGGCTGGCGATCAATCAGTCATGATTAAGTAAGAATGACATCACTGGACACTTTAAAAGGAGGCTGGTTCTTGGTATCATTGTTTCTCTTCAGTTAACCATGGTTATCTCTAAAGAAACATGTGCAGCCATCATTGCAATGCCCAAAAATGGCCTAACAGGGAAGAGTATCGCAGCTACAAAGATTGCACCTCAGTCAACAATCTATCGCATCATCAAGAACTTCAAGGAGAAGCATGTCAAAAAGGCTCCAGGGCACCCAAGAAAGACCAGCAAGCACCAGGACCGTATCTTAAAACTGTTTCAGCTGCGGGATCGGACTACCAGCAGTGCCGAGCTTGCTCAGGAATGGCAGCAGGCTGATGTGAGTGCTTCTGCACGCACTGTGAGGCGGAGACTCTTTGAGCAAGGGCTGGTTTCAAGGAGGGCAGCAAAGAAGCCACTTCTCTCCAGAAAAAACATCAGGGACCGACTGATATTCTGCAAAAGGTACAGGGAGTGGACTGCTGAGGACTGGGGCAAAGTCATTTTCTCTGATGAATCCCCTTTTCGATTGTTTGGGACATCTGGAAAACAGCTTATTCGGAGAAGAAGAGGTGAGCGCTACCACCAGTCTTGTCTCATGCCAACTGTAAAGCATCCTGAAACCATTCATGTGTGGGGTTGCTTCTCAGCCAAGGGAATCGGCTCACTCACAGTCTTGCCTAAAAACACAGCCATGAATAAAGAATGGTACCAGAATGTCCTCCAAGAGCAACTTCTCCCAACCGTCCAAGAGCAGTTTGGCGCCCAAAAATGCCTTTTCCAGCATGATGGAGCACCTTGCCATAAAGCAAAGGTGATAACAAAATGGCTTATGGAACAAAACATAGAGATTTTGGGTCCATGGCCTGGAAACTCCCCAGATCTTAATCCCATTGAGAACTTGTGGTCAATCATCAAGAGACGGGTGGACAAACAAAAACCAACAAATTCTGGCAAAATGCAAGCATTGATTATGCAAGAATGGACTGCTATCAGTCAGGATTTGGTCCAAAAGTTGATTGAGAGCATGCCAGGGAGAATTACAGAGGTCTTGAAGAAGAAGGGGCAACACTGCAAATATTGACTTGCTGCATTAACTCATTCTAACTGTTAATATAACCTATTTGTACTCATAATATGATTGCAATTATATTTCTGTATGTGATATAAACATCAGACAAACACTAATAAAAACCAGAGGCCAGCAGATCATGTGAAAATATAATTTTGGTGTCATTCTCTACAGAAGCGCTCCTAAGGCGGGAGACTGCAGTGCAGGGCGCGCTGTGACGTCACTTTCAGCAGACGTGCGGCCCTGTCTGCTAAATGTGACGCTGCAGTACAGCCCCTGCTCTGCTCTTCGGCTCTCCTGCTCCCAGGCCACTCCCGCTACTGTTCTGGGCATCGCGGCGGCGGTGAGAGTGTGTGCGCGCGCCCTTAAAGGGCCCGCGACCACTTTTTTTTTCCTTTTTTTTTTTTTAAATTCTCCTCTGCCTTCTCTGCAGGGGGCCGGGGCCCACCGGGAAATTTCCTGGCACCCCGCCAGGCCTGTCCGAGCCTGCTGACAACCCCCCACTCTCCTATCTCCCAGCCTCCCTCATCCCCGCTCCATCAGCTACTAGTTACCAAAGTGTTTTCTGCTTGGTGAGCTCAGCTGACATCAGTCTGACAGTTTCCACTAAGATATATTGCAGAAAAGGCAGCCCACCGCACAGCCTGGAATGCCGGCTGCACTTTTCAGTAAGATATCTTGCTGTTGTCCATAATAGCATGGAACATTAAAAGATAAGCTTCAAGTCATGGACCATGAGCTGGGAGTCAGAGGGAACAGACAGAGGCTGCAGTGCTGGGACGAGGCACAGGTTTTGCCTCACACACTTGTACGTGTCAGCGCCTCACCTGATTCCTTCAGCATCCTGTTACATGCGCAGAAAAAACTAGCTCAGTCTCAGACCAAAGTCACTGGCAGGGGCTGGAGGGGATGGAGCGCTGCCTGGCCGTTTCTATTGAGAGTGCAGGAACGACGTAGCTCCTGTCTCATTGATAATTGGAAAGGAGCCCCCAACACAGCCCCCAGTGTGACCGCAACCATTATGCCCCCACTGGGGGCCCCTGAGGGAGTGGGGGCCCCAGGCATTTGCTTTGTTTGCCTCCCCATAATGTCAGCCTGCCCACATCTGATACTTCCCATTTATTCCCCCTCTTATCGCTCTCATCCTAATATGAATTACCGCAATCTCTCCTATGTAAAACCTGTGTCCTTGACGACCACCCCTCTGCTCCCTCTCTCTGGAGCACTCTGAAATGCCCACTCTGTCTGTAATAAGCTCCATGTGATTCATGACCTCCTTACCTCTCACAATTTCTCCTTCCTGGGCCTCACCGAAACATGGCTGACACCCTCCAACACTGCCTCCCTTGCTCCGCTGTGTTATGATGGCCTCCACTTTGCCCACACTCTTCTCCTTGGCAACATACATGTTTATGAAGAAATATGAAGAAAATATCTTTGGACGCAACAATACATGGAAGTATTTTGGCTATCTAATATCACAGACAGTACATCTGTGTTTTTAGGTCCTTGTATTTTGCACATATTTTATCTGGGTGTAGAATCCTATAACCTTTCTGGGTTTCGCTGTAGCCTACCAGGATACCTTCCTTAGCGTGAGATTCCCACTTAGTTCGCTTTTCTTTGGGAACATGCACAAATGCTTTACTTCCGAATATTCTTATGTGATGTAGTTTTGGCTTTCTGCTATTCCATTGCTCAAATGGAGTTTTGTCTGTAGCTTTACCTGGTAGTCTGTTCTGAAGATAGCAAGCTGTCATGATTGCTTCACCCCAATATACTGTGGGCAGATTTGCATCAAATAACATGCTTCTTCCACTTTCACATAGTGTTCGGTTCCTTCTTTCCGCGACACCATTTTGCTCTGGGTTGTACGGTACAGTGGTCTGAAATAGGATTCCATTTTTCTTTAAAATGCTCTGTGTCTCATTACTTGTATATTCAGTCCCATTATCTGCACGTAGAATCTTTGACATTCTTCCAAATTTATTATATACTTCAGCTGGTATATTTCAAGTTTCTCTGGAACTTCCTTCTTGCTGTGAAGCAGGTGGACAACTGTATATCTTGAATGATCATCAATAAATGTGAGAAAATATCTCTTCTTCCCTGGGGTCAGAGTGCTCATTGGACCACAGACATCTGTGTGTATTAAATCTAGTGGCTGTGCTGTTGTTGTACTAATTCTCTTAGGAAAAGCTTTCCTAGACATTTTCCCTTTGATGCAGCTAGTACACTTCATTGTCTGGTTACATAGATCAATTGTAATATCCTCAGCTAGTTGCTTTTGGACTAACTTTCTTATTGCTTCTGGGTCTCTGTGTGCCAGACGCATATGCCACACATGAATACAGTTTTTATGCTCTTCTTGTTGCGCTGTATACACACACTCTTTGCATTTCAGCTGATAAAGTTCATCTGTGATGTTTCCCTCTACTAGTGTGTGACCTTCCTTTGAGATGATGCAGCTATCATGCTTAAATGTAACTTCATTTCCTTGTTTTGTGAGTTTCTTCACAGATAGTAGATTACTTTCAAGACTAGGCACATACAGCACATCCTTTACTGGGATCTTCCTGCTTTGTGTTGGTGAGATTTGACAATCAATATAACCATCTCCTATGCCTTCTGAAGTCATGTACTGACCATGAGCCATAATCAATTTCTCTGATTTACTTTGGTTAAGCTTAGAAAAGAAGTCTCTGTTATTAGTCATGTGACTAGCTGCTCCAGAGTCTATACACCATGCATGCTTTGATGTATTTGCACTGACAGTAAATGCAGTTTCAGTATTCACAGAATCATTTTCTCCAGATACAGCACTTTTAACCCTTTGATGACTGCTTTGCTTTTTCAGCTGATTCATTCTAGCTTTCCAGACTCTGCAGTCAGCTTTCAAATGTCCTGATTTCTTGCAAACAAAACATTCACGTGTTTCTTTTATGTGCTTCCTGTTATCAGTTAGGTTTTGTGTCTGTAAAGCAGATTCTGTGTTGCATGTCCTACTGTTTACACCTTCTGCCTTTCGCTTATATTCATTTATGAGCTTCCCCCTGACATAATCCAGTGTAAGCTCATCATCTGGACGCGCATCTAGTGCGGTTACAAGCGTATCATACCTCTCTGAAAGGCCACTAAGCAGTAATGCGGCCACATGAAAGTCCTTTAGATCTTCCCCAATGACTCTCAGGCGTTCTACAACTTCCAGAACACTTCTTATGTAATCCTGCATATCCTGGCCTTTCTGTAGCTTAGACTGGTACAGCTTTCTCATGAGATAGAGCTTATTGCTTAAATTTATCCTTTCATGTACCTTTTGCAACTGCTCCCACATTTCCTTTGCAGTATTACATTTACACACATGCACAATCTGGTCATCATCTATACTGAGTGATATGGTACTTTGTGCTTTCTGATCCATCTCTGTCCACTCCTGTGGCACTGGGTCAGGTTTAGGCTCCTGTGTGTATTTCCACGTACCTTCTCTTATTAGCAGCATTTTCACTTTGAATTTCCAGGATTGATAATTCTGGTTAGTGAGACTTGGCACTGTAAATTTCATGGAGCTGCTGCTGGTGGCCATCTTTGCTTCTTCTCAGTTTGCTGTCTTTCTTTCTTTTCTTTCCTCTGTGTTCTGGGGATCTGTGACTCTGGGACTCTGGTACATCTGGGCCCATAACCTGTTAGCAGAGGATTAATCCGCGTGACATCCAGAGTTTAGAACACAGAATGTAGGTTTATTTATATCCAGCACAGGCACAGCATGATGTTACTGCAGCATGAGGAAATCAAATCAGATATATAACAACAACACAGGAAGAGAAGGAGGGGGCATCCTGTCTGTGGGAGTTTTTTTTTTTTTTAACTAAACTTTGTTAACAACCTCACAATATGCACAACATATGAAACAGCACAGTAGTTGTTGCAATACACATACAGATTAATATGTATTATTCCAACACTTTCTCATCTCTGTCCTCCTCACCTGTCACCCATGTCAGCAAATAGCACACCCCTGAAGAAACCTTGCATGTCTCCACACTCACACACTCTCTAATTCTATTCTACCACTGACATCCATATCTTCACTCCACGACACAGACAGTGTCACTGCCTTCTACAATGCCACTCTAGCATAGCACCAGCTATTGACTCGGTTACCCCTCTCATGCATGACAGAGTGTGACGAATCAATAGACAAAACTGGCACAATAGCATCACTAAAAAGCTTTGGCAAGTGTCCAGGGTCGTGCAGGGCTGCTGCTAGGAATTTCGGTGCCCCATACTGGCAAAATTTTGGGGCCCCCTTGAAACTCCACCCAGGCTTCACCCCAGCTCCGCCTCCACTCCTCAAACCTTCCACAGTCCCACCGACCACTCTTGGAAAAACTCTACTTTCTGCCACACTGTGACCACACCACATATTACCACCACATAGTGACTGAATAATACCACATACAAGAGACAAATACTGTCACACCATGACCAGATCAAGTCTATGAGAGCATCGTTCAGGCTTTCAGACTTGCATTGAGAGATTGTGACATAGCTTCTGACTTCCAGTCAGTCAGAAGCTGCGTTCACAAGATGGCGCCGCAAGACCGAAGCAGTGCTGAAAATTGATGAAGACGCCAGAAGATGAGTATGACTTATGTTTAAAGGGACTCTGTCAGCACAGGATGACTGTTCAAATAAAGTCCCACCACTCGGTACTTCACGGCAGAGCCAACCCTTTAAATTCACCTGCCCACCTGTTTGTTCTCCCTCTATCTCCACACCCCCCCTTCTGGCTGGGAGTCTGCATTTCACATCCTTGAAGCCAAGTGATTGCCATTCCTGGCTCTGACACCAGCGAATCCTCACAGTGCTTACGATGTGTGGATTCACAAGTCTTCAGTCAGTGACACAGAGGGACTGCTGGCTTGTGGATTTAGACTGGACAACCCCTTTAAGGCTCCTTCAGCCATCAGTGAATATCGGTCTGTGCTCGGACCGCAATGCATGGACTTGCCGCGGGTCTCCTGACCTCAACTCAGCAGCCTCACAGCATGTATGAGCATGCGGGTCAGCATGATTGGTGCCCAGTCCAAGCACTGCAGACTGAGAGCAGAACGATTTCTCACTTCCAGTATTTACACTGTCATAATAATAAAGATGTTTCCCAATCATATACAGTGCATTGTGAAAGTATTTGGCCCCCTTGAACTTTTCTACCTTTTGCCACATTTCTGGCTTCAAACATAAAGATATAAAATTCAATTTTTTTGGAAAGAATCAACAACAAGTGGGACACAATCGTGAAGTGGAACGAAATTTATTGGATATTTTAAACTTTTTTAACAAATTAAAAACTGAAAAGTGGGGCGTGCAATATTATTCGGCCCCTTTACTTTCAGTGCAGCAAACTCAGTCCAGAAGTTCAGTGAGGATCTCTGAATGATCCAATGTTGTCCTAAATGACTGGTAATGATAAATAGAATCCACCTGTGTGTAATCAAGTCTCCGTATAAATGCACCTGCTCTGTGATAGTCTCAGGGTTCTGTTTCAAGTGCAGAGAGCATCATGTAGACCAAGGATCACACCAGGCAGGTCCGAGATACTGTTGTGGTGAAGTTTAAAGCCGGATTTGGATACAAAAAGATTTCCCAAGTTTTTAACATCTCGAGGAGCACTGTACAAGCGATCATATTGAAATGGAAGGATTATCAGACCACTGCAAATCTATCAAGACCCAGCCGTCCCTCTAAACTTTCATCTCGAACAAGGAGAAGACTGATCAGAGATGCAGCCAAAAGGCCCATGATCACTCTGGTTGAACTGCAGAGATCTACAGCTGAGGTGGGAGAGTCTGTCCATAGGACAACAATCAGTCATACACTGCACAATCTGGCCTTTATGGAAGAGTGGCAAGAAGAAAGCCATTTTTCAAAGATATCCATAAAAAGTCTCATTTGAAGTTTGCCACAAGCCACCTGGGAGACACACCAAACATGTGGAATAAGGTGCTCTGGTCAGATGAAACCATTATCAAACTTTTTGGCCACAATGCAAAACGATATCTTTGGCGTAAAAGCAACACAGCTCATCACCCTCAAAACACTATCCCCACTGTCAAACATGGTGGTGGCAGCATCATGGTTTGGGCCTGCTTTTCTTCAGCAGGGACAGGGAAGATGGTTAATATTGATGGGAAGATGGACGGAGCCAAATACAGGACCATTCTGGAAGAAAACCTGTTGGAGTCTGCAAAAGACCTGAGACTGGGACGGAGATTTATCTTCCAACAAGACAATGATCCCAAACATAAAGCAAAATCTACAATAAAATGGTTCAAAAATAAACGTATCCAGGTGTTAGAATGGCAAAGTCAAAGTCCAGACCTGAATCCAATCGAGAATCTGTGGAAAGAGCTGAAAACTGCTGTTCACAAACGCCCTCCATCCAACCTCAATGAGCTCGAACTGTTTTGCAAGGAAGAATGGGCAAGAATTTCAGCCTCTCGATGTGCAAAGCTGATAGTGACATACCCCAAGCGACTTTCAGCTGTAATCGCAGCAAAAGATGGCGATTATTAACTCAAGAGGGCCGAATAATATTGCACGCCCCACTTTTCAGTTTTTAATTTGTTAAAAAAGTTTAACATTTCCAATAAATTTCGTTCCACTTCACGATTGTGTCCCACTTGTTGTTGATTCTTTCCAAAAAATTTGAATTTTATATCTTTATGTTTGAAGCCAGAAATGTGGCAAAAGGTAGAAAAGTTCAAGGGGGCCAAATACTTTCACAATGCACTGTATATGATTGGGAAACATCTTTATTATTATGACAGTGTAAATACTGGAAGTGAGAAATCGTTCTGCTCTCAGTCTGCAGTGCTTGGACTGGGCACCAATCATGCTGACCCGCATCCTCATACATGCTGTGAGGCTGCTGAGTTGAGGTCAGGAGACCCGCGGCAAGTCCATGCATTGCGGTCCGAGCACAGACCGATATTCACTGATGGCTGAAGGAGCCTTAAAGGGGTTGTCCAGTCTAAATCCACAAGCCAGCAGTCCCACAGTTTTTAATTTGTTAAAAAAGTTTAACATTTCCAATAAATTTCGTTCCACTTCACGATTGTGTCCCACTTGTTTTTGATTCTTCCCCCAAAAATAGAATTTTATATCTTTATGTTTGAAGCCAGAAATGTGGCAAAAGTTAGAAAAGTTCAAGGGGACCAAATACTTTCACAATGCACTGTATACACTTATATCAATCATTCCCTCCCCTCCCCCCTTTCAGGAGCAGAGGGAATGATTGTATCATATAATCATGTACTGAGATGGTGGACAAATTAATACATGAACTTAAAGGGGTTTTCCCACGAACAAAAGTTAATTTTAATCAATAGATCTTTGAATAATGTAATGGCTGTGTCTGACCGTGTACAGAACACGGTCTGATCATACCATGACGCGCCCTCTGGGCCGTGGGGTACCCGGTGCCGGGCCGGTAAATGCTGGGGGATGTCACAGTAGCGGTGACCCGGTCCGTGACCCAGGGGTTATTGATAGGGGATTTATGGTGATTGTATAAAGTTTGTGACGCCACCTGTGGTATGCGGCTAGGGGAGCCGCCGCTGCGGAGCAGGTCCTCTGGAGCTGATGTTACTGCAGCAGGGATAGTGTGGCTCTCCACAGGTAGAACTTAGCTCCAGGGCAGTGTAGATGTTATGGGTCATGCTGGACGTTGTAGTGCAGGGGTTGATGGCGCAGCAATAATCCACAACTCAATGGCGGTTTCCTCTTATCTTTACTGGTGGTGATTAGACAAGCCGGGACTAGGGTGCTGGCTAGAAGTGGAAGTCTGGGCATCCTGGAAGCAAGTAAAGAATCCTCCTTGCCAGGTGAAATTGGAGGCCTTCCCTTTACACTAAACTCTTTGGCCCTGCTGCTTGTATCTGTGCGCGGCCCTCGTCCCTGAGTGCAACGTTTCTGTGCTCACCCGTATGGCAGGCAGCTCGGGCCTTGCTGGTGCGTCGCTCTCACGTGGCGGTGCTGAACCCTGCGGTGCTGCTGAGCCTTTGGGCGTCTGATGGGGCCAGGAGACCTGCAGTCTCCTGCCCTCCGGTTTCTACTGCTGGGCCTTCGGTGCCCCACAGCCTCGGACTCCGGTGTCCGGTTCTTCTGTGCTGGTTCTTCTGGGGTGAGCTGCCGCGCAGCTCCAGTCCCCAGCTCCTCTCTCCTCGATGTCCTGACTTCAACTCCTCACACACTAAGTCTCACTAACCACGCCCCCAGATCCCAGTTGCCAAGGGGAGGGACTCCCCTTGCTGGTCTGGAGCCAGGAAAGTGTTGCATGCTTAGTAAAACCTGATTAGGGGACTCCTGCTTGCTTCCAGGCATGGCATCAACTCTTGTGAGGGAGGCAATGCCACTGTGGCAACCTGACCCCTGGGGTGCCACAACCACATCTCATGCTAAGGGGAGGAAACAAAAGAGTATACAGACATTTCAGCATGGGATCCCAACTGTTTCTTTCTTTGAAGTAAAACATTGTTTAAAAACAGGCAGTGAAATGTTTTACCTCACAGAAAGAATCAGCTGTGATCCCCTGCTGTAATGTCTGTATATTCTTTTTCTTCCTCCCCTGCCCAGGAGATGTGGTATGATCAGACCATGTTCCTGCACGGTCAGACACAGCCATTACACAGTACACAGCAGGGGCACATGTATAAGATTATCTCAGCACAGGAACATTTTATTTAAACACATCCAATTGTGGAAGTTATTATTATTCCAAGGTCTATTGATCACCCTATTTGTCAACTACTCTTGTTCCTCCTACCTGTCCACAGAGGTTGGCATCATCTTGATATGCAATTGGCATATCCTTGTCGACTAGCCCTGGTCGTCCTCGCCACCGCCTCCTCAGCCTCTCGCTGCCGGTCGCAGCCTTCCCTCAGCACCAGCCTCACCCTGCCGGACGCAGCCTCCCCTCAGAAACAGGCCCCCCTCAGCACCAGCAACAGCCTCAACTCAGAACCACCAGCAGCCTCCCCTCAATACCAGCAGCAGCCTCCCCCCAGCAGCAGCCTCCCCTCACCACCACCAGCAGACTCCCCTCACCACCACTTGCAGCCTCCTCTCACCACCGCCAGCCGCCTCCCCTCATCACCACCAGCCTCCCCTCATCACAACCACCAGCAGCCTCCCCTCATCACCAGCCTCCCCTCATCACCAGCAGCAGCCTCCCCATCAGCCTCCCCTCAGCACCAGCAGTAGCCTCTCCTCGGCACCAGCCACCACTCAGCACCAACCTCCTCTCATCACCAGCAGCAGCCTCCCCTCATCACCAGCAGCAACCTCCCCTCATCACCAGCAGCCTCGCCTCACCAACATCAGCAGCCTTCCCTCACCACCTCAGCAGCCTCTCCTCAGCACCAGCAGCTGTCTCCCCTCAGCAGCTGCAGCAGCAGCCTCCCCTCATCACCAGCAGCAACCTCCCCTCTCCACCACCAGCCTTCCCTCACCTCCAGCCTCCTCTCACCACCAGCAACAGCCTCCCCTCAGCACCAGCAGCAGCCTCCCCTCAGCACCAGCATCAGCCTCACCACAAGCCTCCCCTCAGCACCAGCAGCCTCTCCTCTGCACCAGCAGCAGCCTCTCCTCGGTACCAGCAGCAGCCTCCCCTCGACACCAGCACCAGCCTCCCCTCGGCACCAGCACCAGCCTCTCCTCGGCACAAGCAGCAGCCTCCCCTCGGAACCAGCACCAGCCTCCCATCGGCACCAGCACCAGCCTCCTCCCAGCAGCAGTTTCCCCTTGGCACCAGTAGCAGCCTCCCCTCAGCACCAGCAGCAACCTCCACACAAGCCTCCCCTCAGCACCAGCAGCCTCTACTCAGCACCAGCACCAGCCTCCCCTCAGCACAAGCCTCCCCTCAGCACCAGCAGCCTCTCCTTAGCACCAGCAGCAGCCTACCCTTGGCACCAGCACCAGCCTCCCCTCAGCACAAGCCTCCCCTCAGCACCAGCAGCCTCTCCTCAGCACCAGCAGCAGCCTCCCCTTGGCAACAGCACCAGCCTCCCCTCAGCACCAGCAGCAGCTTCTCCTCAGCACCAGCAGCAGCCTCCCCTCAGAACCAGCAGCAGCCTCCCCTCACCACCAGCAGCAGCAGCCTCCCCTTGGCAATAGCACCAGCCTCCCCTCAGCACCAGCCTCCCCTCAGCACCAGCAGCAGCTTCTCCTCAGCACCAGCAGCAGCCTCCCCTCAGAACCAGCAGCAGCCTCCCCTCACCACCAGAAGCAGCAGCCTCCCCTCATCACCATTAGCAGGCCCCCCCACCATCATCAGCAGGCCCCCCCACCACAATCAGCAGGCCCCCGCATCACCAGCAGCAGGCCGCCCATCACTAGCAGCAGGTCCTGCCATCACCAGGCCCCCCACAACCATCAGCAGGCCCCGCATAACCATCAGCAGGCCCCCTCATCACCATCAGCAGGCCCCTCTGAGCACCACCAGGCCCCACTCACCACCAAACTCAGCAGCAGCTTCCTCCTCCTGCTACTCACACACTAGCCACCGCCTCCGAGACATGCTGCTCTGCTCAGGAATGAAGATGAGCATGCAGTGTGTCAGGAGATTGGAGTCAGGACCATGATGCACCTGGCCGCTGCTTAAAGGTAAAGCACCCATTTCCGTCTGCCGGGTGCATCGGGCATTTAACTGTTACCCCTGAGGCCCGGTAAGAAGAAGCAAAGAGAGGGGCCCCGGGCTGCCAGCGTGCCTGCCCCCCCTTCTTGCTTCTTTTCACCGTGCCCCATACAGTAGTAAGGGTAGTAATGCCCTGATGGCGGCCCTGGGGTCATGGAGCGGCATTGGAAGAAAACACATTCGCAAGATGACTTCTCGGCATTCAAACAAGCAACACTCGCTTTCAAATCAGCCCTTACCTCTGCTAAACAGGCTTACTTCACAACCCTCGTATCTTCCTTATCCAGGGTCACACTGGGGTGTCTGGGGCCCACAGGGGAAATTGACCCTAGGGGCCCACCCTACAGCTATATGCACATACTTGTTAGCCGTTATCCCTGTTATTGTTAGAACCTTGCTGTTAGGTTTTTTTTTCCTTTGCTGGTCACATGACCTTGTTGGCCTATTTAATCCTGCTCCGCCCTTCTGGCTTTGCTGGACTTCATTGTATATCTACTTTCTAGCTAGCCTGTGCTCTGTATCTAACTCTGTTAGTTTGCTTGGTCTACGGACCTCTATGTTCTATCTATTTTGTTTGTTCGTCTGTCTGCTACTATTTCTGTTAGGAGGTGTCCCATATTCCTCCCAGTCCTTAGTACTTGTAGGGATTCCCTCCCCACATCTATAGGTCTCCGTACAGACTAGATTAGGACTTTAGCAGGTCTGATCGCAGGATCAGGTTCCCTGTTACATCGTAGGGATTCAGCTGAGTCCTATAGTAGGGACAGATCTCCTCTCTTTCCTTAGCTTTGGTAGCAGAACATAACAGTAAGTCCAGCCTGCAAATTCTCTAAGGAAAGAGTTTTTTTTTTTGTTCCATCATGGTGTCGGTTCAGGATTTGGCTAAACACCTGCAGGGACTCTCTCTGGAAGTGGCCGAGCTCCGTCAGCACGTGAGTAACTGTCCTGGAGCATATTTCTTGGAGCCTAAGGTATGTTTGCCGGATTTATTTTTTGGTGAACATCGAGAATTTTTTTCATTTAAAAATGCTTGCTTATTGTATTTTCGTTTGAGACCCAAGTCCTCTGGGGATGAATCCCAGCGCGTAGGGTTCATAATGTCACTTTTGCGCAAAGAGCCTCAGGAGTGGGCCTTTTCTTTGCAACCTAGTGATACATGCTTCAGATCAGTGGATAGTTTTTTTTCTGCTTTAGGACTATTATATGATGATCCTGACCGTGTGGCATCAGCTGAGACTGAGTTGAGACGTTTAAAACAAGGATCAGGTAATGTGGAAAAATATTGTACTCATTTTCGTCGTTGGTCCACTCAAACAGGGTGGAACGATTCTGCTCTGAAAAGTCTATTTCTTGCTGGGCTCAGTGAAAGGGTTAAAGACCTGCTAATTGCTTATCCTACACCTGAGGATTTGCAACAGGCTATGCAATTAGCTATACGGGTGGATAGAAGACTGCGTGCTAGGGTTAATGAGAGCAAATCCTCTGCTATGTCAGTTTCTGGTTATGATAATGTGTGTACTAACAGTGGTGAACCGATGGAGATTGGATCAGTGGCACCTCGCTCTCAAGAAAAAGACCGTCGTTTTTCGGAAGGCTTGTGTTTCTATTGCGGAAAATCTGGTCATTTGATTAAAGGCTGTGAGCTTCGTATGAAGAAAGAAAAAAAAAAAGGTCAGTCACGCCCGTATTGCCTGTTTAAATTCCAAGGGTATATTTTTAGCTGCTTCCACGATTGCTCAGGAAAAATTAATGGAATTTCGGGTGTTTGTTGATTGCGGGTCTACACTGAATGTAATTGATGGGGGATTCGTGGAAAAACTCAATTTAAAACCTGAACCTTTATCATCCCCCATTGCTGTGGTTTCTGTGGATGGCTCCCCTTTGAAGAATGTTACTCTCAAGGTCAGTGAATTTCCTCTCACTATTAATGGTGTTCACCATGAGAAATTGGATTTGGTAGTGTTGAATAACTTGCCTTCTCCAGTAATATTGGGTTTGCCCTGGTTAAAATTTCACAATCCTGTACTGGATTGGTCTACCAGTGAAATTAAATCCTGGAGCCATAAATGTTATGACAAGTGTTGTAACGGGCGTATTGCAGCTTTGGATAGGGGAGAATTGCCTGTTCCTATTCAGGATTTTTGGAGACTTTTTTCTGAGAAAGAATCGCAGGTTTTGCCTCCCCATAGAGACTATGATTGTTCTATTGAATTTGTCCCTGGAGCGACTCTTCCTAAAAGTCGTTTATTTAACCTTACTATTCCTGAGAGGAAGGCTTTGGAGGAATACATACAGACAAGTTTGGCCGCCGGTCACATTAGGCCCTCTAAGTCTCCTGTGGCGGTTGGATTTTTTTTTGTAAAAAAAAAGGACGGCGGTTTACGTCCTTGTCTGGATTTTCGTGAGATTAACAAAATTACGGTACGCAATCCTTACCCACTGCCATTGATTCCTGATCTGTTTAACCAGTTATTGGGGGCCAAGTGGTTCTCTAAAATTGACCTTAAGGGGGCATACAATCTGTTGCGCATGAAGGAGGGTGATGAATGGAAGACTGCTTTTAACACTCCTGTGGGTCATTTTGAGAATCTGGTTATGCCTTTTGGTCTTACTAATGCTCCTGCATTTTTTCAGAATCTGATTAATGACATCCTTAGACCTTTGATCGGTAAAAATGTGGTTGTGTATTTGGATGACATTTTGATTTATTCGCCAGATCTGGAGTCTCATTGGCGGAGCGTGCGTGAGGTATTACAGTTATTAATGGACAATTCGCTTTTTGCTAAGCTGGAGAAATGTGAGTTCGCTGTACAGAGAATTAGTTTTTTGGGCTACATTATCTCCAGCAAAGGTTTTGAGATGGATCCGGTTAAGGTTCAGGCTGTGCAGGAATGGCCTAGGCCTATTGGTTTGAAATCGATACAGAGGTTTTTGGGTTTCGCCAATTACTATAGAAAATTCATAAAAAATTTTTCTAGTATTGTCAAACCTCTGACTGATCTCACCAGGAAAGGTGCTGATGCGGTTCAGTGGTCTTCTGAGGCCATTGAAGCTTTTGTGTATCTCAAGGAGAGGTTCACCTCTGCTCCCATCCTTATGCAGCCTGATGTTACTAGGCCGTTTTTGGTTGAGGTTGATGCTTCCTCTGTGGGGGTTGGCGCAGTATTGTCTCAGGATAACGGGGATGGATTACATCCCTGTGCCTTTTTTTCAAAAAAATTTTCGGAGACTGAATTGAATTACGATATTGGTAATCGGGAATTATTGGCTATTAAACTCGCATTTGAACACTGGCGCCACTTCTTGGAAGGTGCGGAATTTCCCGTTCAGGTTCTTACGGATCATAAAAATCTGATATATCTTGATGCTGCCAAGCGCCTGAATGCCCGTCAGGCTAGGTGGGCACTGTTTTTCTCGCGGTTTAATTTCTCCGTTACTTACATCCCTGGTACTAAGAATGTTAAGGCGGATGCCTTGTCTCGCAGTTTTTCTCCCATAGTCGGTGCTGAGAAAGAGGAAAACATTTTACAAGAAGGTGTTGTGATAGCTGCTTTAGACTCCGTTTTGGAAGATGAGATTCTTAAAGCTCAGGAGAATGCCCCATCTAACACTCCTCATGGGAGGTTGTTTGTGCCTGGGACCTTTAGGAGAGATTTGTTTGTTGAGTGTCACGAATCTCGGTTGGCAGGTCATCCCGGAATCTCTGAGACCAAGAGACTGGTGGGTCGCAGTTTTTGGTGGCCTGGATGGCAGAAGGAAGTCATTAAGTGGGTGCGCCAATGTACTATATGTGCTAGATCTAAGTCCTCACATACTCCTGCTGCGGGGTTGCTTTGTCCTTTGGAGGTCCCCAGTGCTCCTTGGACACATTTGGCTATGGACTTTATAACTGACCTTCCCCCCTCTGAGGGTTTTACTGTCATCTGGGTGGTCGTGGACCGTTTTAGCAAGATGTGTCACTTGGTTCCCTTCGTCAAACTGCCCTGCGCTAAAACTCTCGCTAAGGCCTTTGTCAAGGAAATTGTCAGACTTCATGGCGTTCCTACTGACATTGTTTCTGATAGGGGTCCTCAGTTCGTGGCTCGTTTTTGGCGTGCCTTTTGTGACAGGTTGGGAATTCATTTGTCGTTTTCGTCCGGATATCATCCTGAATCTAATGGCCAGACAGAAAGGAAAAACCAGGATGTTGAGCAGTTCTTGCGTTGTTTTGTGGCAGACAATCAAGAGGGGTGGTCTGAGTTTCTGCCACTTGCCGAATTTGCTCTGAACAATCATACATCTTCTTCTGCTGGTTGTTCGCCTTTTTTTTGTTGTTCTGGGAGACATCCGTCGTTTGGGTCGTTCTCCAAGTTGGGATCTGCCGTGCCTGAGGAGGAGAATTTTTCCGGTGATTTGGAAAGAGTTTGGACGGATGTGCGTGGTAATCTTCAGGAGGCCAACAGAAAATCTAAAGACTACTTTGATAGGAAACGACAGGAGGTTTTGTTCGCTGTTGGTGACATGGTTTGGTTGTCCTCTAGGAATCTGCGGTTGAGGATTCCTTCTAAGAAATTGGGTCCCAAGTTTGTAGGGCCCTTTAAGGTGCTTCAGGTTGTCAACCAATCTGCTGTTAGGTTGGAGGTTCCTACCTCCTGGAGAATTAATCCGGTCTTTCATGTCTTTCTGTTAAAAAAAGCTGTTGTGTCAGATGGTGACGCCTCTGCCTCTGTTCCTCCGGTGGTGGAGGACGGGGAATATGAAATTTCTCGCATCCTTGACTCTAGACGGTATAGAGGTAGTTTGCAGTATCTTGTGGCCTGGAAAGGTTTCGGACCCGAGGATAACTCTTGGGTGAGGTCAGATGATGTTTCCGCGTCCAGACTTATCAGAGCGTTTCACAGGAGATTTCCTGATAAGCCTGGTCCTAGGGGATCCGGAGGATCCTCTTAGAAGGGGGGGTACTGTTAGAACCTTGCTGTTAGGTTTTTTTTCCTTTGCTGGTCACATGACCTTTTTGGCCTATTTAATCCTGCTCCGCCCTTCTGGCTTTGCTGGACTTCATTGTATATCTACTTTCTAGCTAGCCTGTGCTCTGTATCTAACTCTGTTAGTTTGCTTGGTCTACGGACCTCTATGTTCTATCTATTTTGTTTGTTCGTCTGTCTGCTACTATTTCTGTTAGGAGGTGTCCCATATTCCTCCCAGTCCTTAGTACTTGTAGGGATTCCCTCCCCACATCTATAGGTCTCCGTACAGACTAGATTAGGACTTTAGCAGGTCTGATCGCAGGATCAGGTTCCCTGTTACATCGTAGGGATTCAGCTGAGTCCTATAGTAGGGACAGATCTCCTCTCTTTCCTTAGCTTTGGTAGCAGAACATAACAGTTATAGTGGAGCGTCGACTGTAAATCACAGGCGGCTCCTGCACATCTACTGTGCGCCACCATAACTGGGATGTACAATTACTGTAGTCTTGACAAAGAACGCATCTTTAGCGTTCGAAACGCGTTGCCCTGGCTACACTATGTGACTATGGAATCTGTTTTTAAAGAGCTTTTGTCACAATAAAGAAACCTATTTTTTGAACTATTCATGAAGCTGGTAATCCTTTCTCCTTATGCATTGCAAACCGCACTGATTGAAAGAATGGGGAACTTTTATCCCTGACAGGACACTTTTATCCCCATTTTAAAACGGAGCGGCATGTGGTATGTCTGACCGTAGCTCCATTCATCCTCTTTGGGGGCTTCCAGAAAAAGCCAAGTGCAGCCCCTTAGGGAATAAATGGATCAGTGGTCGAGTCGTACTTGCCGCTCCATACTAATGGGGATAAAGGTTGCACATTCTCCAGGTCACAGCATTCAATAACTTATTTATCCTTTGGCCACGTACACACGATCAGCATTTGGTCAGTATTTTACATCAGTATTTGTGAGGAACAATCAGAGGAAAAGTAAAGTAGAAAGATGTCACCACTTCTGCATTTTTCACCCACTCCTGGTTTTGTCTTACAAATACTGATGTAAAATACTGACCATATGCTGAACATGTGAACATGGCCTTAGGAGAGGTGATTACTTGTTTTCACCGTAGAACCCCTGTAAGTGCATATTTGCTACTGTGCAATAGCCACAGGACAGGGAGGCGTTAAACATCCAAGTATTTAATCTCCATTGGAAATCAAGAATCTTCCCCTTATTGATATCAAAGGGAACAAGTGACCTCCATACACAACACAATCCACTATACCAAGACCAATACCACCACATACAAGAGATAAATACCGCCACACCATGACCAGACCACATATTGACCAAATACCACATACAGGCAATTAATACAGTCACACCATGACCAGACCACATATTACCTCCACATAGTGACTGAATAATACTGTCACACCATGACCAGAGCATGTATTACTACCACATAGTGACCGAATAATACCACATACTGTACAAGGAACAAATACCTCCACACCATGACCAGATCATATATTACCACCTCAGTGACCGAATAATACAATACTGATCATTAATAAAAAACACAATACTAATAACATTAATATTACCACTGGTGACATAATACACAGGAGCTCTGTATATAGTGTCGGTGTACAGGTAATACAGTGATCACCAGAGACATTACAGCATATACAGAGTACCTATATATGCTGTAATACAGAAATATACAGGTAATACAGTGACCACCTCCATACAGAATTATGGGCCCCATGTAATGCTGCTCTATAGAGTATACTGGCCCAATGTAATGCTGCTCCATACAGTATATTTTCCCCATATGATGCTGCTCTATACAGTATATTGGCCCCATGTAATGCTGCTCCATACTGTATATTGGTGCCATATGATGCTGCTCCATACAGTGTATTGGCCCCATATGATGCTGCTCCATACAGCATATTGGCCACATGTCATGCTGCTCCATACAGTATATTGGCGCCATATCATGCTGCTCCATACAGTATATTGGCCCCATATGATGCTGCTCCATACAGTATATTGGCCCCATGTAATGCTGCTCCATACAGTATATTGGCCCCATGTAATGCTGCTCCACACAGTATATTGGCCCCATATGATGCTGCTCCATACAGTGTATTGGCCCCATATGATGCTGCTCCATACAGTATATTGGCCCCATGTCATGCTGCTCCATACAGTATATTGGCCCCATATGATGCTGTTCCATACAGTATATTGGCCCCCTGTCATGCTGCTCCATACAGTATATTGTCTCCATATGATGCTGGTCCATACAGTATATTGGCTCCATGTAATGCTGCTCCATACAGTATATTGTCTCCATATGATGCTGGTCCATACAGTATATTGGCTCCATGTAATGCTGCTCCATACAGTATATTGGCCCCATATGATGCTGCTCCATACAGTATATTGACCCCATATAATGCTGCTCCATACAGTATATTGGCCCCATGTAATGCTGCTCCATACAGTATATTGGCCCCATGTAATGCTGCTCCATACAGTATATTGGCCCCATGTAATGCTGCTCCATACAGTATATTGACCCCATATAATGCTGCTCCATACAGTATATTGGCCCCATGTAATGCTGCTCCATACAGTGTATTGACCCCCATGATGCTGCTCCATACATTGTATCGGCCCCCATGATGCTGCTCCATACAGTTTGTGGGCCCCCACGATGCTGCTCCATACTGTATGTGGGCCCCCATGATGCTGTTCCATACAGTATATGGGCCTCCATGCTGCTGCTCCATACAGTATATGGGCCCACATGATGCTGCTTCATACAGTATATGGGCCCCCATGATGCTGGTCCATACAGTATATGGGCCCCCATGATGCTGCTCCATACAGTATATGGGCCTCCATGATGCTGCTCCATACAGTATATGGGCCTCCATGATGCTGCTCCATACAGTATATGGGCCCACATGATGCTGCTCCATACAGTATATGGGCCCCCATGATGCTGCATACATAAAAAAAATCAAATACCTCTCCCGTTCCCTGCAGGTTTGGTGTACTCAGCACGTCGTCTTCTGACTCTGCAGTGCTCAGAGCAGAGTGCGGTAGTGATGTCACCTCGCCCTCTGCCCTGAGACGTCAGAATCAGAAGACGCTAACATCACTGGAGCTGCAGGGAACGAGGAGGATAGGTAAGTATTTGAGGAGGAGAGGTGGGGGCGGGGGCTCTCCCTCCTGAAGGGGGCGCTCCCCCTCTCCGTAGGGGGCTCTCCCTCCCCCGACTCATAGGCCCAGTAGCGTGCCGGTGTCCCTCAACCCCGGGGCCCCAACACTTACTTGGGTGCGCCTAGTGGCGGTGACGCCGGCCATGGTCATCACGGCGGGTCAGGTCTGCATGCGCGTTCTCCTGCCACCCGCACTTTTAAAAGGCCCATGTCCTTACAAAAAAAGTTTTTTTTCCTCTCCTTCTGTGGGGCCCACCTGGCATTTCACCGGCATTCCGCCAGGCCAGTCCGACCCTGTCCTTATTTTTCAAGTCCAAATGGTTATTTAATACTTTTAACTCCTTCCTCTGCCCACCACTGCCCCCTCCAACCCCCTCATCTCTGCCGAGGACAAGACAAATGGGCAAGGCACGTGGCAAGGGACGGGGAACTGGACGTGATGGTGATGGCGCATGCAGAGGCCGAGGACAAGGCCGTGGGCAAGCTGAAATTGTGCCACAACAAACACCCACATCTTCTCGCCCGACCTTACTGTCCCAACTGCTAGGGGACCGCAGCACACCACTATTGAACCCAGAGCAGTGTCAAAAGGTTGTTGGTTGGATAGCGGATAATGCTTCCAGTCACTTAGCCGCCACCACCACCCTGTCTTCCACACGGTCAAGTCTCAGTAGCCGTGAGTCTGGACCGCATATTCCTCACCCTGATCCTCCTTCCTCCCACCATGCCAAGCGCCCAGAGACAACTGATCCCACACATGGACACTCTGAAGAGCTGTTCACTTTTACATTCATAGATTCGGGCCTCTCACCCGGTCCACTTGAAGCGGGGCAAGATGCATACCAGGATGGGGGTTCAGAGGGTGCCATGCATACCAGGATGGGGGCTCAAGGGGTGCCATGCATACCAGGATGGGGGCTCAAGGGTTGCCATGCATACCAGGATGGGGGCTCAAGGGGTGTCATGCATACCAGGATGGTGTATAAAGGGGTGCCATGCATACCAGGATGGGGGATAAAGGGGTGCCATGCATACCAGGATGGGATGGGGGCCACTTATACCAGGAAGGAGAGGCCATACATACCAGGATAGAGGATATTAACAGAATTGAGGGACATTACCCCAATGCCAGTGTCACCAGCAGACCCCCTCCCCCATAACAGGGCATCAGGACCACATTTTTTGCTTACATTTTTTCTTCCTATTTTCCTCCTTTAAAACCTAGGTGCGTCTTATGGTCCGGTGCGTCTTATAGTCCGAAAAATATGGTAGTTAAAAATGCCATTGCATCTTACTGGAAAAAAATGGATGTACCTATCTTTTCAGTTATTAAAGAAAAAATGGCTCTACATAAATTATATGAATACTGATTTGCAAACTCTAATAATAACCTTAACAAATATTTCAAAAAATGAACAAAGTGGCCTGAAATATATTCCTGATTGTTACTTAAATTATTAATACATATACTTATTAGATTTAATTGGATATCTATTATATTACGACTAAGTTGTTCTATAACCAAATTTTGATTTTCATCTTAATTTACTTGTTGTAATACTATATATTCTACTGTTTATTCAATTTTGAGTTCTCCTTCCCCTTATCCATTTTCCCACACTTATCCATTACTCTCCCGTCCCCCATATATTCCTCTATTCCCTAACCATATCCCTACCCCTTGAACTGTTATAAAATATTAATAAAAATGATTGAAAACAAACATAGTGTCACAGGGACAACTGTAAATCAATGTACAAGGTAAAAAATCCTACGATGTGCCACGTCATATCCTTCACAACCCTGAAGGTTTAAATCATGTGATATCTAGCCTCCGTCAACCATTGGTACAGTGATCACTTAAAAGGTCCAGCGTCCCTCTCCTCTGACACGGCCCTGAGGAAGTGTGGACAAAATGCGCGTCGGGGAAGAGGGATGCAGGACAAACCCTGTCTCACACTCCACTGTGTAAGTGGCACAATGCTATTAGCAATACATTTTACCAGGGGCGTACATAGGATTCATGGGGCCCCATAGCAGAAGTTCAAATTGGGCCCCCCCCCAAAAAAAATGTAAATAATTGTCGGTGTCACAGAAGAGCAGATCACACAACCTTCCAGCCTTTACATAGTAATTTTCCTCCTGCTGACGTCCTAGACCCCTCTTTCATTGTCCCATGAAGTGTGATACCAACAAAAGTGTCCCCCAAACACAGTATGATACCCCCATGGTGAATTCCTCCACATGCGCAGTATAATGACCCTACTGTACCTCACCTCAACTACCAGGGCAAAGTTTGCTGACCCCAACACAGTATCATCCCCCAATTGTGAGCTCTAGAACTAGAGAGGATGGTAGGTAAAAAGGGAGGGTGTTATATATAATAAAAGATGAAACTATATAACTAAGGACGGCGCTATACATAATAAGCGAGTACACTATATACTAAGGGCGTATGCTATACATAATAAGTGATTACACTATGTACTAAGGGACTGTGCTATACATAATACGGCTATATTCCTGCATTTGTGTGCAGTGTCAGTGTGCTACCCTGTTTTACAGACGCATTGAGCATGTCCTATTGTAATCCTCAAAATCGGATCAGAACAGGACATTCTCTGATCCTCACAGATCTCATTCTCAGATCCGTGATCCGTGATCTATAAAACTCTACAAGTCCGTGGACCATCCGATAAAAAAATCTGACATTTTACACAAATGTGAGAATGCAGCCTAAGGGATTTTACATGTAACATTATCACTCCAAGTCATACAGCGCAGATACAGAATAATATTTACATCCAGGCACTTACCGCTGACGTCTCGCCTGATCAGAGTCGGTTTCTGCTGCTTCTTCTCCATCTGGTCAGACCTTCATGTCGACGTCTCCCAGTCATGATTCGTCTTGTCATGATGATCTCCAGCCTAGATAATAACAAGGTCACATATATTGTATATATACATGTGTCTCTCCTGCACTGCGCCCCTGAATACAGGTCTGTTATCCCCCATTAATATACTAGGGGTAGCCACTTAGTAATCAAAATATAAAGTGATAAGCAGCACTGTGCCCCCCATTAACTATAATCTCCACCTGCCAATAATATAAATTATTCAGTCTCTGTGACTCTCCCCAATTAACTGTAAGGCTATGTGCACACGGAAAATATACAAGCGCCCCCATCATTGCTCTGTCCCAGCACCTCCATCATTGCTCTCTCCCAACACCCCCAACATTGCTCTGTCCCAGCACCCCAGTCATTGCTCTCCCAGCACCCTTGTAATTGCTCTCTCCCAGCACCCCCGTCATTGCTCTCTCCCTGCACCCCCGTCATTGCTCTCTCCCTGCACCCCATCATTGTTGTCTCCCAGCATCCCCGTCATTGCGCTCTCCGAGCACCCCCATTATTGCTCTGTCCCAGCACCACTATCATTGCTCTCTCCCAGCACCCCCATCATTGCTCTCTCCCAGCACCCCCGTCATTGCTCTCTCCCAGCACCCCCGTCATTGTTCTCTCCCTGCACCCCGTCATTGCTCTCTCCGAGCACCCCTATCATTGTTCTCTCCCAGCAACCCCCGTCATTACTCTCCCAGCACCTCCATCATTGCTCTCTCCCAGCAACCCATCATTGCTCTCCCCATCCCCGTCATTGGTCTACTAATCCCCATCATTGCTCTCCCCGCCCCATCAGTCCCATCACTGCTCTTCCCAGCCCCACCATTGCTCTCCCCAGACCCATCAGCGCTCTCCCCAGCCCCATCAGCCCCACCATTGCTCTCCCCAGCCCCACCATTGCTCTCCCCAGCCCCATCAGCCCTACCATTGCTCTCACCAGCCCCATCAGCCCCACTTTTGCTCTCTCCAGCCCAGTCATAACCATTATTGCTCTCCCCAGCGTTTCAGTAAAAATAAAAAAAAAAACACTTACCCCTCTGCCCGTTCCCCCGCAAGCTGCATCATCACTGCTCTTCCCAGCCCCACCATTGTTATCCCCAGCCGCACCAGCCCCACCATTGCTCTACCCAGCCCCATCAGCCCCCTTATTGTGCTCTCCAGCTCCATCAGCCCCATTATTGATCTCACCAGCGTTTAGTAAAAAAAACAAAAAAAAAACACTTACCTCTCTGCCCCCGCAGGCCGCTGCAATTTCCTCCCTCACACAGGCCCGCGCTGCATGATGATGTCATCAAGGAGCGCGTGCCTGTGTAAGGGAGGAAGCGGCGGGCAGGAAGCAGAGGATGGATCTCTGCAGCTCCGCTGCCATTCTGTCCTGTCAGCAGCGGGGATGCAGGGATCGCTCCCTGCCCGCCACGAGCAGGGAGACGCTGCACCGGCGGGCCCCCCGGCACAGCTGCACCAGCAGCGATATGTCCGCCCCTGGACTGCTATGGGGCCCCCCAGCTCACGGGCCCCATAGCAGTCGTGTGGTCTGCCTCCATTAGTGGTACACCACTGCATTTTACCTATTTTTGATTGCATCTAGCAGGGCTTTTGTACATCAGAGGCAGTCCATGTTTTCCAGGCGTGCGGTATTGCATGTATAGCCATACATGTTGTGAGTTTCTAACAAGCATATAAACTGCTTTTCACCTCGACTCTTTCGCTTCTGTGAACACTAAGTTATATACATGCTCTGTAGTAGCCCTGTCATTTCCAGACATTGGTGTATTATAATTCTGAGCATTATAATTCTCCATACACATGCACTTTAAGGGTTTATTATGTATTTATCTCTTGATTGGTGACTTTGAAGCAGGGTTTATTTTGTTTTTGTTTAACCACTGGACCACCCCAATTAATGAACAATTTCCTTCTTTGACATGCACATGCACTTTGGATAGTTTCAATCCTTGGAATCGTTGGATTATGTAATGGTATAGGTTACTCTGCAGTGACTATCTCTGCTAGGTTGTTCTATGCTATTTTGTGGGGTGCACCAGGAGATAATATTCATGCATACTGGGTTGGCATTTCTTACCATCCCTCAAACAAGAGGCATCTGTTTTTATTTTATGTATGTGTTTGGTAATGTCTATGATATTGTTCAGTAAAATAATTTGTTTTTTATACACACTAACTTGAAGTGCTCACTTTTGTCTACTTGGTCTCCTTGATGTAAGGATTTTTACCTAGTGGTACAGATTGATTTACACATATTCATTATATATCTGCAAACTTTCTCATAAAATTCAAACCTGATAAATGCTTCTTGCACGAGTATTCAAACTCTACAGACTAGTATATGGCAGAGGCACATTCTGTAGCGATTCTAGCTTTATGTTTATTGAAGAAAAATAATTACAGGCACATATAAATCCCCCTATTAATAATCATTTATTACACATAAAAAAATTACAATCAGTAATATGATACCATGGGGACCCCGTGCAAGAAATATTGATAATCAAGATAAAATATAACATACTGTAGAAATGTCAGTGATTCCCATATACAGCACTAGGAATGAATGTGTGAACTGCCGTTACATTAAAGATGGGACAATTGCAGAAATACACTTGCATTTTTTTGTTGGGTGCATTTTAAGGTGTGAAAGTGAAGGAGTTATAGATTTAATTCAGTGCCCATGTTCAAAGCAATATATTGGCAGGACTCTGAGACCTCTTAAAAAAGGAGAGGAGAACAGATTAATAAGAATAGAAATTTTTTTTTGTTAAACATGCACTTTCAATCATTTCAAAACATTTCATAACAGCAATTCAAATGGCTATATCTATATACGAGTATAGGAGGAAATAATCTATCACAAATGTCCGGAGCTGAATCTAGAAAGAAATTAGGCTTTAAAACACTAGCGCCGAAAAAAGGGGAGTGGGTATTGCTGGAAGCTGCTGATAGATTAGCGGGTCCTGTGTGAAAACCCGTAAGGAAGAATGGCTACTAGATAAAGGATTGATACTATCACGCTAAACAGCGGCTGAACAGAGCAGGATGAATGAAAGGAATAACAGACATAGAAATAATGTTTCACCAAAATGAGTTGAATGTCCCCCTTTCTTGGTATGTAAATTTGTTTTAAGATTACCGGATAATGATTTGCAGCTATGAAAGTTAATAGATGATTCCCTGGGTTGCGATGATCTATGGATAATTGGTCGGGTGGTACCTAGCTTCTGGTACAGATAGAGGCAGCTAGTGATTGGACGTTTTCCATCTATATATCCTCCTCTTACCATTTTTTTTCACCCTTCCATTGACACGACAACATTATTACTGAACACATAAGCTCTATCCTTTATATATACAGTATATAATTGCAAGGGAAAATGCTTTTTAAAAAAAGGTTTTAAAAAATTAATTATTAATTTAATTTAATCTTTTTTTATTTTTTATATTCTATATATATTTAAATTTTTAATGATTTATTGTACTACAGTGCTGCTCACCATTCTTGTCACGCCTTCATTTTTTCGTAGACTGTACAATATCTTCAGAAATAAATGGAAATGTACCAAAGTTATATCCTCAGGATTTGTGGTCCAAAGTAATACAACAATACAATATTGTTTTTCAACTTCAATGTTGCAATATCAAAGAAAAAACTGAATGTGCCACAATAATGGCACCCCTAATTAATACTTGGTTGCACACCCTTTGTCATTGCTGACAGCCTCCAGACATTTCTTGTAGCCATCTGTAAGCTTCTTGCACTTCTCAGCTGGAATTTTCTCCCACTCTTCCTTTGCAGTTTGTTCAAGCTCTTGAATGTTTGCAGGGTTCTTTTTCCCAATGGCAGATTTCAGCTCACCCCTAAGATTTTCAATGGGATTGAGGTCAGAACTAGTATTGAGGGATACCTTCCGATATCAGGAAATATCGGATCGGATTGGATCGGGCTGATACCCAAAAAGTATCGGATATCGCCGATTCCGATACCGGAAACCAATGCAAATCAATGGGACACAAATATCGGAATGAAAATAAACCCTTTCTTTCCTTGTAGGTTAATTCTACATGAAGGAAAACAACTAACAATAATGTAGAATGTATTGGTGGAGGTGGTTGCCCAAATCGATGGGAACAGTGCTCACAGTGAAACATGAAAAGCCGGCAATTCATCAGTGGCATACACCGGTACCCGACAATTTAGAACAGAAAGAATAGAGCTTCACACATAGATTAGATAGAAACATGTCAGTCACATATATATGAAGTACAGTGACAGTGTTGCTTACTGTACTTGTCATTTAGTGTAAAGGATTTATTTAAAAAAATATTAGTGTTTTAATGCACCGTCTCTTTAAAAAAGCCGGCCGGCAATTCAGCAGCGGTACCCGACAATTTATAACAGAAAGAAAGAGCATCACACATAGATTTGATACATAGAAACATGTCAGTCACATATATAAGAAGTGTAGTGACAGTGTTGCTTACTGTACTTGTCATTTAGTGTAAAGGATTTATTTAAAAAAATCTTAGTGTTTTCATGCACCGTCTCTTTAAAAAAGCCGGCCGGCAATTCAGCAGCGGTACCCGACAATTTACAACAGAAATAATAGAGCATCACACATAGATTAGATAGATAGAAACATGTCAGTCACATATATAATAAGTACAGTGATAGTGTTGGTTACTGTACTTGTCATTTAGTGTTAAAATAAAGGATTTATTAAAAAAAAAAATTGGCGTGGGGCTCCCCGTAATTTTAGTCTCTAGCGGAGGTTAAGCAGACAGCTAGGGCAGATGTTTGAAGCCTGGGAAGAGGGTAATACCCACGGAGCTTCCCAGGCTACTAATATCAGCCCCCAGCTGAATACCTAGCCTTTACTAGCTATTAAGATGGGGGACCCCCCCCAAAAAATGACGTGGGGTCCCCCCTATTTTAATAGCTAGCAAAGGCTAGGCAGACAGCTGGGGGCTGATATTAATAGCCCAGGAAGGGTGCCATGAATATTGGCCCCCTCCCAGGCTAGAAACACCAGCCGTCAGCCACCCCAGAAATGGCGCATCCATAGGATGCGCCAATTCTGGCACTTAGCCTCGCTCTTCCCACTGCCCTGTAGCGGTGGCAGTGGGGTAATAGGGTTGGAGTTGATGTCAGCTTATAATGCCAGCTGACATCAAGCCCAGGTTAGTAATGGAGAGGCGTCTATAAGACACCCCCATTACTAACCCCATAGTCAAAGTTAAAAAAAAAACACAAACACCCAGAATAAAGTCCTTTAATTGAAATAAAGACACAATTCTTTATTGTTCTAAATTAAACCTTACTTACCATCACGCCCATTCCAGCTGAAGCCAACGATCTCCTGCAATAAAAGAAAAATAATAAAGCAACATTATCCTTACCTTTCGATGGCTCCCAGGACAGCTCCAGCTCTGCTACATGGAGATGACAGGCTGGATCGCAGCAGAAAGCTGCCATCCAGCATGTCATCCCGCAGACACTGAGAAGCACAGGCATGCTTGCGCTCCTCAGTGTCTGACTGTGACGGCATCCCGATGAGCCAACAATGAACTCAGCTCACCTCATGCACGTCACTGATAGCGTGGGAGAATTCTCCTGCGCATGCGGTGAGCGTGAGAGACTCGGCTCATCGGGATGCCGTCACAGCCTGATACTGAGGAGCGCAAGCATGCCTGCGCTTCTCAGTGTCTGCGGGATGACAGGCTGGATGGCAGCTTTCTCCTGCGGTCCAGCCTGTTATCTCGATGTAGCAGAGCTGGAGCTGTCCTGGGAACCATCGAAAGGTAAGAATGATGTTGCTTTATTATTTTTCTTTTATTGCAGGAGATCGTTGGCTTCAGCTGGAATGGGCGTGATGGTAAGTATGGTTTAATTTAGAACAATAAAGAATTGTGTCTTTATTTCAATTAAAGGACTTTATTCTGGGTGTTTGTGTTTTTTTTTAAATACTTTACTAGAAATTCATGGCGGTCATGTCTAATATTGGCGTGACCCCATGAATTTCGGGCTTAGGGCCAGCTGATAATGCCAAGCTGGCCCTAACCCCTTTATTACCCAGTGAGCCACCGCACCAGGGCCCTGGATGAGTTGGGTACAGCGCCAGAAGATGGCGCTTCTATGAACGCGCCATTTTCCGGGGTGGCTGTGGACTGCAATTTGCAGCGGGTGGGGCCCAGAAAGCTTGGGCCTCCCTGCGCTGCAGATTCCAGTCCCCAGCTGCCTAGTTGTACCTGGCTGGACACAAAAATAGGGCGAAGCCCCACGTATTTTTTTTTAAATTTTTTCATGAAATTCATGAAATAATTAAGAAAAAAAGGGCTTCCCTATATTGTTGTGTCCGGCCAGGTACAAATAGGCAGCTGGTGGTTGGGGGCAGCCCGTTGCTGCCTGCTGTACCTGGCTGGACACAAATATAGTGCGAAGCCCCACGTCAATTTTTTTTTAATTATTTCATGAAATAATTAAAAAAAAAGGGCTTCCCTATATTGTTGTGTCCGGCCAGGTACAAATAGGCAGCTGGAGGTTGGGGTCAGCCCGTTCCTGTCTGCTGTACCTGGCTGGACACAAATATAGTGCGAAACCCCACATCAATTTTTTTTAAATTATTTCATGAATTTCCTGAAATAATTAAAAAAAATTGCCTATTTGTACCTGGCTGGACACAAAAATAGGGCGAAGCCCCACGTATTTTTCTTTTTTAAACTTATTTCATGAAATTCATGAAATAATAAAAAAAAAAGGGCTTCCCTATATTGTGTCCGGCCAGGTAAAAATAGGCAGCTGGGAGTTGGGGGCAGCCCGTTCCTGGATTCTGTACCTGGCTCGCATACAAAAATATGGCAAAGCCCACGTCAATATTTTTGGGAAAAATTAATTAAAAAATAAATATTAATTTAGGGACTGCATCTTTATTAACCCCTCAAGTGTCATTTAGTGTTAAAATAAAGGATTTATTAAAAAAAAATTGACGTGGGATCCCCCATAATTTTAGTCTCTATCGGAGGTTAAGCAGACAGCTGGGGCAGATGTTTGAAGCCTGGGAAGGGGGTAATACCCATGGAGCTTCCCCGGCTACTAATATCAGCCCCCAGCTGAATACCTAGCCTTTACTAACTATTAAAATGGGAGACCCACCCAAAAAAATGACGTGGGGTCCCCCCTATTTTAATAGCTAGCAAAGGCTGGACAGACAGCTGGGGGCTGATACTAATAGCCCAGGAAGGGTGCCATGAATATTGGCCCCCTCCCAGGCTAGAAACACCAGCCGTCAGCCACCCCAGAAATGGCGCATCCATAGGATGCGCCAATTCTGGCACTTAGCCTCGCTCTTCCACGCTGCCCTGGTGCGGTGGCAGGGGGTAATAGGGTTGGTTTTCATGTCAGCGCCAGCTGCCATGAAGCCCAGGTTAGTAATGATGGGCGTCTATAAGACACCCCCATTACTAACCTGAAACATTTAAGTGTGACAAAGATGCAAAAGAATAAGAAATCAGGAAGGGGGCAAACACTTTTTCACACCACTGTATGTGTGAAGTGTAAAGTAAATTCTACAAGGTTTTCTATATATTGAGAAAATATAAATCTGATAACTGTGACTTGCATTTGTATTTATCCCTCCGGAGTAAATAGTCTGTAGGACCACCTTTCGCTGCAATTACTGCTGCAAGTCTTTTCAGGTATGTCTCTACCAGCTTTGCATCTAGAAGTGACATTTTCTCCCATTCTTCTTTGTAAATGCTCTATCTCAGTGAGATTGGATGGAGACGTCTGTGAACAGCAATTTCAAGTCTTGCCACAGATCCTCAATGGGATTTCGGTCTGGCCTTTGGGCCATTCACACTCATGAATCTGCGGTGAGGGGTTCAGCATGAGGCTGCGGTATGTGCATTGCATTACACACATCTATTGCCTGGTACATTCTCATACTTACCACAATGCTCTTCAATTCTAGAAAATGTCAATCTGACATTTACAGAGTCACTTTTATCCCAAGTTTCAGAGCTACAACTAGAAGATGATTCCAAAAGTATAGTATCCAGAATATTAGTAATATACAGTGATCAGAAAAATAAGATTATCCCAAGATAATAGGACAAAACGCCAACATAAAGTGTCATGCAGTGCTCCATCATTAGTGGCAAATGCTGCCCATGTCAGTAATGTCATACAGAGCCCATAAGAATATATTCACCACCAATATTATAAACCCAGGTATGACAATAGTCATTATGGCACATTATACCGATACATGTGTAGGCTCCGCATGGTGCTGGAATTCAGAAGTTCAAAGTGCACATTTCTTATAGCTCCTATATTGTACATATGGCAACTATATGGCACAGTTGAATGGCATTACCCATATGGGCAGTTCATGGCACTAGTTATATTCACAGTATATGGTAACAGAATTGTATCCACCTGTATCTTATATTTAATGTGCTGTCTATAAAAGGATAGTTTTTTACATCAGTCAGATTAATTACATTATTAAAAGGCTATACGCAATTTCTTAATTGGGTAAAATTGCAAAGTGCTTGTAAAAATAGGGAACTTTGCAAATAACCCCTTTTTAAAAATTCTCTTTATTTCTCATGAGAGGAGGTATTTTGAATTCTAGAATTTGCTTGTTGCCTAGGTCAGCCACCATTCTGTCTGTCAGAGTTGACTGTTCTCCCAAACAAGGAGGACAGCGCTTACAACTTGTTTCCCATGGAGCTTGTGAGTGCTGCTGAGAAGCTGTCTAGATACCAGGATTCAGCCACCTTCAGGGTCCTTGAGCTCCTCCAATGCCTCATGCCACATCCAAGCACTGATTTTACAATACATACTGCTTATAGTATTATATATTATTATGCAAATCTGTTAGCCCAGATGAGGCTGGTGTACTTGTCAGCATATGCATAAGGATGGCTGTATAATCCTTTGTGAAACTTTTCCTTTATCACATTAAAATAAGGATAAAACGCTCCTCTTAACATCAGGATTGCACAGCCATCCTGATGTGAATTTTCAGAGTACGTACATCAGCCCCATCTGGTCCGAGATCTGATTAATAGTATTTTTACAGTTTGCTTTGTGAAACCTGGTCATATAACTGCTTGAACGTGTGAGTGCTGTTCTGTAAGAGGACGGACACCGAGACAGCTTGAGATACTGCGGAGGAGCCTTCCAGCAGGTGGTGTAAAGTTTGGAAAGTGGAAGCCCAGCGTAAATGTTTTTGCCAGTCATCTATCTGTGGTGAAGCTGTTCCCCTATTTAAGAGTATTTGTAGTTATGAAGCATGTTGGCGTCTCGGAGACTCTGTGACCAGTAAGCTTGTTGCCTCTTTTCAGTAACATTATCCTAAACTGTCACCAGTATGTGCCTGAATTACTTCTGCCGTCCTTTAGTGGTGACACCAGATACCAGTCTGCCACCAATGTCATTGTATCCTAAAGAAATGTCCTAAAGCATTCCCACCCCATAATCACACTGTGCCTTACAGGCATTTAGTGTTCATAGAGAAGGTCGTCTACTCTGGAGCAATGGACATCATGAAGCTTCACTAGAAGAGCATCTATCCCTTCTGTAGTAAGCCCAATTATTCTATGCATTACAGCTATTTAGTTACACAGCAAATATGTAATTCTACATTGAAAGCTCAGGCCAGAAGTGGCATGCTGGGTCATTTAATAAGGGTCTGTGTTATTGAAGCAAATTGTTTCCATTAAAATTGTACTAAGTATTATTTTTAAGTCAAAGTAAAATGTATAATACAAAAGCGTCAACATGATCTTTATCAAACATTCACTGTGAAAAATAATAATGTGACATAAGAAAAAAATATGAAGAACTTCCAATATACATCTAAGACAAAATGTATAATCTAGAATATAGTGAATAAGTGAATACTATTGAGAAGCGAATATCAAGTATAAGCAAATAATCCTCATTAGGGTTTAGCAAAAAATTACAAAAACATGCTAATATGCCGAGACACTAGCAATGACTAATCTAGAATTCAGCAGAAAGAACAATCTGTGTGCACCAAATATGGAATTAAATTACAAATAACTCCAGTCCATATATTGATAATACAATTTATCACAGGAAAATAGTTATATGTGAAAAAAGTATGTAGTATAGTGTAAAAAATATAACCCACCAATATTATTACTATTGGCAAATAAAATCCTTGTGTCCGGTCTAGGAGGGCTGTATTTCCCTATTTACACTAATAAAAAGCGCGATCATTGCCTTGTCATTTCCTATAGTATTAACACCAGAATGAGTATCCACAGCGGCATCTCAAGTTCAGACTTACACTATTTTTGATGGACTAGAAGCCAAGGGCATGTTCACATGTTGCATTTTTGCCGTATTTTCAAAAGTTATTTCCGCACGTTCTTTGCATGAAAAAACGCAGTGTTTTAATGTACTAGCAAAGTCAATGAGATTTATGGAATCTCATGTACATTCTGCTTATTTTTTCCTTGCAGATTTGAAGAAGTTTCATATCTTCTGCATGTCAATTCTTGAAGCGTTTTTGCACATATTTTAGGCAGCATTTTACCCGCCAACACTCTAGTATTTCTTTTCCTCTACAAATAATAACCGTGTGCACATCCCCTAAATGCTGCAAAACAGCGTCAGAAGGAAAATGGTGGCAAAGAGCGTTCTGCAAAACAGCAAACTCACACATGTGGGTTTTCTAAGAAGCCATTATAGTAACTAGAAATTATTCTTTAGAAACCTATAGTTGTCATTACGTGTAAATATTACTATCGAGATTGCTGCAAAGTATATTCAAGTCTTAACCTGAAAATGTGAAAAAGATCTGGATATTTGAGTCTTTCTATAGGAAAAAAGGCAGCAGAAAAGCTAAAATAAACCTCTATCTGTGAGCTTGGCCTAATACTATGTGATATGATGAGAATAAAATAGAAAAACACCAATATCTGATAACTCATATATATGACTGCTTATGGTCAATTCCTATCACATGACCAGTGAGCACATTGGAATGTTGCCGGTTGGCAGTTGGAGAGTTGCGGTTGGCTTGCATGCGGATGAGGAGGAGCTGCCTTCAGCAAAGCGACATTATGGAGATTAAAGAGGAGGACTTTAGGATGAGAGGGAAGAAAAGGAGAAGAAATGTTTTGGACTCATCGGATGATGAGAAGCCGTCCATCAAGAAGAGCCATAGGAGAGGAGAGAAGAGAAATGGCTCAGAGTTGGAGATCGTCTCTCAGAAGATTGATCACCAAGGCCAGAAAGAAGAACAGGAATGTCATCAGGAGGTCCTAGCTAGAAGAAGTGGAGCCAAGAGGAGAAGACAAATCTTTGGCTCATCACATGAAAGCTCTTCAATCAAGAAAGAAGAAGAAGGGCAGAAGACCACCAAGGGCACAGGTAATACTATACATCAGCTTACCACAGGGAGCACCATGACATGTAGCTTCTCATGCCCACACTTACAGATCAGGGCAATGTTGTCACTTTACACAAGTTACACATCTTTTAAATCTGACAGGTGGAGGATGTGATACATGAGCAAGATCTGAAGCTGGAGGGTTGTAGAACTGTTCCCCAGTCCATTTATATATATGTATATATTCAGTACTTTGTTAAACCCCTACATGATCAGGCCATTTTTCCCCATTCTTGCCAAGGCACATTTTTTTCTTATTTTCATACATATGGTTTAAAAAACTGTAAAAAATTGTAATGTTTGGATATTTAAATATTTTTTTGTGAAACATCGAGTCTAAATTTTACAATATTTTAATATTATTTTATTTTTTTTCTGGTAATATCTGTAGTAAATAAAGGATTTCTGTGCTTGTGTTATTTTTATATATTAGTTACATGGTTTTTTGTTAGGGATGGGGCTTGTAAATGCAATTTGGATAGTCATTGTTTTTTTATTTATTTTTTCCTGTTTTTTTTGCTCTTTATTTCAATGATTTTACACAGGTGTTGTCTTAACTTTTGAAACATTTGATTTTTTTCTTGCTTGAATGGATAAAAAAAATTGCAATATGGTTTCATTAAAATAAAATTGAGTCGTTTGCCTCCTATAGTCTTTGTGTTGCGCTGTCTATTGCTGGCTGCAGAATTAGTTAATGAGGTTGACCATTTTATCTTTACTTTAACAGATGTGTTGGGGACATGATTTTGTGGCATTTACTATGATATACTGTAGGTATGTCAGATTCTCCTCCTGCTCTTGTTACTGCAGCTTTCCTTACAGACTGCCCAGCTCTCTAGTCTATAATATGGCTGCTGGTGGAGGAGCAGTGACCAGACCTGTCCGTCAGTCTACTTCACTATAAAAGCATCTTTCTCATGGGAGGTTCTCAATAGGACAAGGCTGATGGAGTGGTCTGGTTACATGCTCCTCCATCAGTGACCATTGTATGGACTGGAGAGCTGTGCAGTATGTGAGGAAAGCTGAACTAACAAGTGCAGGAGGAGAACCTGCCATACTTATATAATAGTAATTGTTAATAAACCTGTGTCCCAAACACATCTGCTGGTATATTGATCCTAGTTACAGGGGACATTCAACCTACTGCCTATATAGCAGGGTTGACTGGGTCTCCTAGGACCCAGAAGCTCTTGCTCTTTCTCTACACCCGGCCATCACATGATCTCTGGGTCTGGAGCAGGAAGCGCTATCTGCGCTTACCATACTGAATACACAGCACTTGTTCAGAGCTGTGTACACAGTAATTGAAAAGGCAGAGACGGTAATAAATCCTCTCTACCTTCTCTATAGGGAGTATCCAAAAAGAAAAGAGTCGGCCCCTATAAATGCTCTTCCATAACTATATAACCCAAAAAGAGAAAAATGGAAACAGGAGCAAATCCAATAAAAGTTACATTTTTATTGCAAAAATGTAAGTAAAATCAGACATAATCAAAAGAGATAAAAAATCCAAGGGAAAGAGGTGACAACAAAGTGCCACGGAACCACAGGAATAAACCAATGTAAGGCAAGAGACAATATATCTACTGTATATATATGTATATATATATATATGTATATATACAGTGCTGGCCAAAAGTATTGGCACCCCTGCAATTCTGTCAGATAATACTCAGTTTCTTCCTGAAAATGATTGCAATCACAAATTCTTTGGTATTATTCTCTTCATTTAATTTGCTTGCAAGGAAAAACACAAAAGAGAATGAAGCAAAAATCAAATCATTGATCATTTTACACAAAACTCCAAAAAAGGGCCGGACAAAAGTATTGGCACCCTCAGCCTAATACTTGGTTGCACAACCTTTAGCCAAAATAACTGCGAACAACCGCTTCTGGTAACCATCAATGAGTTTCTTACAATGCTCTGCTGGAATTGTAGACCATTCTTCTTTGGCAAACTGCTCCAGGTCCCTAATATTTGAAGGGTGTCTTCTCCAAACTGCCATTTTGAGATCTCTCCACAGGTGTTCTATGGGATTCAGGTCTGGACTCATTGCTGGCCATCATAGAAGTCTCCAGTGTTTTCTCTCAAACCATTTTATAGTGCTTTTGGAAGTGTGTTTTGGGTCATTGTCCTGCTGGAAGACCCATGACCTCTGAGGGAGACCCAGCTTTCTCACACTGGGCCCTACATTATGCTGCAAAATTTGTTGGTAGTCTTCAGACTTCATAATGCCATGCACACGGTCAAGCAGTCCAGTGCCAGAGGCAGCAAAGCGACCCCAAAACATCAGGGAACCTCCGCCATATTTGACTGTAGGGACAGTGTTCTTTTCTTTGAATGCCTCTTTTTTTTTCCTGTACACTCTATGTTGATGGTTTTTCCCAAAAAGCTCTACTTTTGTCTCATCTGACCAGAGAACATTCTTCCAAAACGTTTTAGGCTTTCTCAGGTAAGTTTTGGCAAACTCCAGCCTGGCTTTTTTATGTCTCGGGGTAAGAAGCGGGGTCTTCCTGGGTATCCTACCATACAGTCCTTTTTCATTCAGATGTCGACGGATAGTACGGGTTGACACTGTTGCACCCTCGGACTGCAGGGCAGCTTGAACTTGTTTGGATGTTAGTCGAGGTTCTTTATCCACCATCCGCACAATCTTGCGTTGAAATCTCTCGTCAATTTTTCTTTTCCGTCCACATCTAGGGAAGTTAGCCACAGTGCCATGGGTTTTAAACTTCTTGATGACACTATGCACGGAAGACACAGGAACATTCAGGTCTTTGGAGATGGACTTGTAGCCTTGAGATTGCTCATGCTTCCTCACAATTTGGTTTCTCAAGTCCTCAGACAGTTCTTTGGTCTTCTTTCTTTTCTCCATGCTCAATGTGGTACACACAAGGACACAGGACAGAGGTTGAGTCAACTTTAATCCATGTTAACTGGCTGCAAGTGTGATTTAGTTATTGCCAACACCTGTTAGGTGCCACAGGTAAGTTACAGGTGCTGTTAATTACACGAATTAGAGAAGCATCACATGATTTTTCAAAGGGTGCCAATACTTTTGTCCACCCCCTTTTTTAGGTTTGGTGTGGAATTATATACAATTTGGCATTAGGACAATTCTTTTTGTGTTTTTTTCATTGAAGACAAATTAAATGAAGAGAATAATACCAAAGAATTTGTGATTGCAATCATTTTCAGGAAGAAACTGAGTATTATCTGACAGAATTGCAGGGGTGCCAATACTTTTGGCCAGCACTGTATATATATATATATATATATATATAGGGTGGGCCATTTATATGGATACACCTAAGTGATATCAACTTCCTGTTTGTGGCCCATTAGTATATGGGAGGGGGAAAACTTTTCCAGATGGGTGGTGACCATAGCGGCCATTTTGAAGTCGGCCATTTTGGGTCCAACTTTATTTTTTTCAATGGGAAGAGGGTAATGTGAAACATCAAACTTATTGAGAACTTCATAAGAAAAACAATAGTGTGCTTGGTTTTAACATAACTTTATTCTTTCATGAGTTTTTTACAAGTTTATGATCACTTATAAAATGTGTTCAAAGTGCTGCCCATTGTGTTGGATTGTCAATGCAACCCTTTTCTCCCACTCTTGACACACTGATAGCAACACCACAGAAGAAATGCTAGCACAGGCTTCCAGTATCCATTGTTTCAGTTGCTGCACATCTCGTATCTTTATGGTGTGGTGTGGTATATGGAGTACAAAGATAGTGGGGCCATTCTTCATCAATGGAAACCTCAATGCCACTGGATATCTGAAACTGCTACATGTTGATGTGTTGCCCTCTTTATGCACTGAAGATGGCACGTTCCCTGAGTTTTTCCAACAAGATGGTGCACGATCACATTATGGGTGTCAGATCAGAGCATTCCTACATGAACTGTTTCCTGGAAAGTGGATTGGTCGTCGTGGGCTAGTTGAATGGCCACCAAGGTCTCCCGATCTGACTCCCTTAGACTTTTATCTTTGGGGTCATCTGAAGGCAATTGTCTATGCTGTGAAGATATGAGATGTGCAACATCTGAAACAACGGATACTGGAAGCCTGTGCTAGCATTTCTTCTGCGTTGTTGCTATCAGTGTGTCAAGAGTGGGAGAAGAGGGTTGCACTGACAATCCAACACAATGGGCAGCACTTTGAACACATTTTATAAGTGGTCATAAACTTGTAAAAAACTCATGAAAGAGTAAAGTTACGTTAAAACCAAGCACACCATTGTTTTTCTTATGAAATTGTCAATAAGTTTGATGTGTCACATGACCCTCTTCCCATTGAAAAAAATAAAGTTAGATCCAAAATGGCCGACTTCAAAATGGCCACCATGGTCACCATCCATCTGGAAACGTTTTCCCCCTCCCATATACTAATGTGCCACAAACAGAAAGTTGATATCACCAACCATTCCCATTTAATTTAGGTGAATCCATATAAATGGCCCACCCTGTGTATACATATATGTATATATATATATATATATATATATATATATATACAGTATATTTCTTTTTATATATATATATATATATATATATATATATATATATAGAAAGAAAGAATATCAAGAGGCAGCACTCCAAAAATATTATAGAAAAATGGACTTTAATGAGCCCAAAGGCAACGTTTCGGTTCACAGAACCTTTCTCAAGCAGAGTTCAAGTGCATATAGTGCAATATATATAGTTACAAACAGTGATTCCATAATTATAATTAATTGATACAAAACCATGATTACATAAAAAAAGTGCAGTAGTGCATATCACAAAATATTATTCAGTTACATACATAGTGATAAAATTTTAGACAGATATATTATTATCATCAATTACAGTATCCATAACTCTCATAAAGTGATAAGTGCTTTGATTAGTATTTATCAGTGCCAGGTGTACATTATAAATCATAATATATTTGAGGTTGCGACTCACACTGCAGCAATCATGCATGACCACGTTTCTTACTTCCTCCACGCTGTCCTCGGCGTCTCAAAATCCCATCTGCGCATGTCTCCCAGGAAATCCCCATTATCTCGTCACATGATCGGGGCAAACCTGGTCCGCCCGCTTCGTGACGTCACCGGGCATGCGCATTACACTTCTAATGCTACGATCGCCATCTTTTAAATTGGCAAGCCCCACCAAAAGCTTTTCTTCAAATGTAAACAACGTATGTGCTTTAATGATTTCTCTTATCCCCTATTTATAATAAAAGCGCACTATTTCTCATTATTAGGGACAACATTCTGTTAGCAGTTTCCCAATATATTTGCATTGCAATGACAGTATTCAAATAGTGATTCCTGTGTCCATAAATGAACTGAGGGATAATATTTATTACATAACCCAAACACCCTTCCATGGAATTCCCTATTCCTAGGTTCATCCATGGAGTGAGATTAATAGGCCAGAGGAGGAACCTTCAACAGGTCTCCACCTCCTTCCCAATCTCAGGTGTTTAATTGGGAATACATTACAATCCAATTCCCTCCATAAGTAGGAATACCATTTCATTATGAAAAAATATATATTTATAACTTTATATATATATATATATATATATATATATATATATATATATATACATACAGTTAAGTGTCTATAAAGAAGGAATAATCAACAAGTGTTATTAAGGCATGATTCGTCCCAAGGGAGGCAGAGAAAAATCAATAAATACGTTCAATTGATTCATTAACATACTTACTGCATCCCATGCACAAAGGTTAATGATACACTAAATTAGGGATAAGACATAGAGCAACTGGAAAAGAATGTATCAGAGTCCAGATCACAAGTAAAGCATATAAAGTACGAGTGCACAGCAGGAACTAATTATACAGTACAAGTTGCTAATATCCAAATAAGGAGAAGAATCATGCCTATGACACAGATGTCACAACATAAGTATATCTTCTAGTGAGAGTAATACACAGTGACACATATAGAAAGTTATGGTCCCACATAAAATGAGAGTACAGCCTAGTTACAACCTGTGGATGGCATGAAAGCGGCCCTGACGCGCGTTTCAAGTCCTGCTTCTCCAGGGGGCGATTGTGTATGGGTGACAGGCAGGGGGGTATATATATCCAAAGTATTTTGGCACGTGTAGCGGGGGTACAGCGGCACTTCCAGTGGCGGAAGCCAGCGCCGGAAGCAAGGGAGTCAGTGTCCAACGCAGCAGGTGCCCGCCTCCCGCTGACACATCAGTAAGGAGTCCCCGAAGTGCCGCGTCATAGGGACACGTATCCATGGCAACCAGGTGCTTCTTGCCGGCTGGCAGAATGTGCACAATCATCAGGATGCCAAGAGATGCAGACATACTTAGAGGGAGAGAAAGAAATTGCGGAGAACATTACCGGCCCATACCTGGTGTAAGTTAATCATGACTTTCTATGTATATATATATACTGGCTATTGAAGCCGTTCTATGCCCGGGTGGCGAGCATTTTTATTGGTATATGGTCTCCCATGCTGGTATGTGTGGTATGTGCTGCCCCCCTCCTGGTATTTGTGCTGCCCCCATCCTGTCCGCACCATCCTATCCTGGCATGCATTGCACTCCTCATCCCTATCCTGGTATGCATGGCCCCTCATCCGAATCCCGGTATGCGTGGCACCCCTCATCCACAATCCCGGCATGCGTGGCACCCCTCATTCCCAATCCCGGTATGCGTGGCAACCCTCATCCCCAATCCCGGTATGCATGGCACCCCTCATCCCCAATCTCGGTATGCGTGGCACCCCTCATCCCCAATCCCGGTATGCGTGGCACCCCTCATCCCCAATCCCGATATGCGTGGCACCCCTCATCCCCAATCCCGGTATGCGTGGCTCCCCTCATCCTCAATCCTAGTATGCGTGGTACCCCTCACCCCACAATCCTAGTATATGCATGGTCCCCTCACCCCACAATCCTGGTATATGCATGGTCCCCTCACCCCACAATCCTGATATGTGTGGCCCCCTCATCCCTTTCACACTGTACACATATACAAAAAAAAATTAACAGTTATACTCACCTTTGTTCTCTGTGCTCCAGCGCTGCTGCGTCCTCTTCTGCCGGAGGCCGGGGGCGGAGACCGGCGCCGGAGCACCGCGCTGTCCGGCGCCATTTTGCTGAAGACACACTGTAAATGTGTCTTCAGTAAAATGGCGAAGGATAGCGCTATGTGCACGCGCCGATCCGACGCCTCACTCCTGCCCCCGGTCTCCGGCCAGAAGAGAGGTGCCGTGGCAACGCTCCTCCCGGTCAGGTAAGTATGCAAGTATGGCGCCGGAGAACGCGGTATGTGTTCAGTGTCTACGCATACCGCGATCTCCGGCGCCATACACCTCCTCTTACCTGTAACGGCTGGATGCATGATTCTGTCTGAAGCCAGACTGTGCGTCGCGCATGCGCAGTCTATCGAGGCTTCAGACAGAGGGATGCATCCCCGGTTATATTATATATATATATATATATATATATATATATATATATACAGGGTGGTCCAAAAGTAGGTGGACAGAAAGTGTAATAAGGTTATGAAGGGGAGATTTATCAAACATGGTGTAAAGTAAAACTGGCTCAGTTGCCCTTAGCAACCTATCAGATTCCACTTTTCATTCCTCACAGACTCTTTGAAAAAAAAAGTCTATTTCCAACAAGTTGGGGCCCCTCCACATTATTCAAGAGTAATCCGCGAGTATCCTGATGAAACATTTCCTAATAAATGGATTGGCCGAAGAGGCCCACTTGATTGGCCGGTACGTTCACCAGACTTGACCCCAATGGATTTTTTCTTTTGGGGAGTACTCAAGGACAAAGTTTATAGTCGAAAACCAAAAAGTGTCAGTGACTTGAAAAATGGCATAAGAGATGCACTTCAAGAAATTAATACCCAAAGAGACTTGTGCAAAAAAGTTTGTTGAAGCGCAAGAGGCGACTTCAAAGCTGTGCAAATTGTAATGGAAAACAGTTTGAGCCCCTGCATTGATAACATTTAAGGGCTTTTGTGTTATTGTTCAGAATAAAATGTAATTGTCAATGTTATGCTTGTGTTAGTAAATATAATTTTATATATAAATCAAAATAAATGTTATTATTTTCTGTCCACCTACTTTTGGACCACTATATATATATATATATATATATATATATATATATATATATATATATAAATACACAAAGATACAAAGATGTAGATAAAAGAGGGAAAATAATATATGAAAACACACAATCAGGAATAGACATCATATTGTGAGAATTATGTACAACATATGTGTATAAAGTATAATGTCCACCAAGTAATACCCAAAGTATCATTATTAAATATAAAGGAGTATATATAGAGAGAGTCATGAGACAATATAATATAATATGTACTCAATATGGTACAGAGAATATGGGAATACCATGAGTATCAACAGAACAAAGTTATAAATTGTGCATAAATGTGCAAAACTAATGGTGGTAAAAAAGAGGGGAGGGAAGGGAAAGGGAAAAGGAAGAAAAAATGAAGATGTGACAAGTGAATGAAAACATGGAAACAATAATAAACAGAGAGTGCACGAATTGTGTGAATATTTTTTATTATTATTTCGTGACCAAGCCCATGTGGTGCAGATGTCGGATGCATCCAATGGCAACCAGAATCACAGCAACGTGAAAAACCACATATGTTACGTGAAAGTGTTACACTAGTGAGTAGTGATGAGCGAGCACGTTCGTTACTCGAGATTTATGAGCATGCTCGAGTGTTTTCCGAGCATCTTCAGTGTACTTGAATATCATGTTTGAGTCACTGTGTGTGCATGATTTGCGACTGTTTGACAGCTTTAACACATGTGAGGAATGCCTGTTTGTTAGGCTTTCCTCACATGTATTAAAGCTGTCAGTCGCAAATCATGCACACACAATAACTCAAACATAACACCTCAGCACGCTGAAGATACTGGGCGAGCACCCGAGCATGCTCGCTGAAAGGGTTAACAAACCACGCTCGCCCATCACTACTAGTGAGACCAATCACAGGTAAAATAAATATAATAAATAACAATAGTATGAAGAGATAGTTAATGTCACAATACAAATGTATGTGTGCCCTTCACATACGAGTGAGCATAGACATGTGTTATATAGTAACATAGCTACTGACATCAGTATAATGGAAAATGTACAATAAAAAAATCAGAAAATTATAAGCCACAATGGGCAAGAGGAATCGAAAAAATAAAATAAAAAATATACAAGTGATAGGAATACTGACGTGTCAGTGTGACACAGGAAGTGCATCTTAAAGTGCCCTTTTTTTTGCATCCAAAATCACAGATTTAAAGCAACAATAAACAAAGAGTAAAAGCCGATGAATAACAATAGTGAGTAAAATGTTTTATAAAAAATGCTTATAGCGGATGGAATCAATTAGTGGCACACCGCACAGGAAATAGACAGGTCCGAAAAAGAGAGAGCAGCAGGGCGGGATGCTGCTGAAAGGTGAGTACATATCCATAAAAAGGGAGACGCGTGGAGCGCTGGCCCGCAAGGACGATCAGGCACCCGGTCCCCGAGGGGGGCAGAAAAAGGGAGGGAGGGAAGGGAGAAGAAGATCCTCCAAGTGAGTGGTGGTCCAGCATCTGTCTCACAGTAGAGTGTACAAAAATACTGGATACCCTGCATGTAAATAAAAAAGTGAGAAGTTATAAACAGCATAAAACATAAGTAAAACCTAAACACAATAGCACATTACAAGAAAGGGACAAAACTGAGGACCTCGTTGAGGCCTTTGGGGCATATGCAATCAATTTTCATAATCCACCAACGGTCTTTCTCCAATCCCCCCCCCCTAGTCAATTAATATCCTGTCAATACCCCGAATTTGGAGGAGGCTAGCATCACACCCATGTTTTAACTTGAAATGCCTTGGGATAGGCTTCAATACAGTATCGGCAAGAGATTCTGATGCATTCTTAATATCTTGCACGTGCTCCCTCACACGCACTCTCAGTTGGCGAAAAGTAAGACCCACATAGATGAGGCCACATGGACACAAGGCGTGGTTGATTACGCCTTCTGTATTGCAAGATGTATGCTGTGTGATTTGAAACTCCTTATGACCATCACTTGATGGGAAGGATGTACACCGCACCAGATTTACACAGGCCGCACAGTTCTTGCATGGATAGAAGCCCCATCTGGGGCCTTTTGAGCTGAAGGCTTTCTCTGGTCCCGGATCTTTATGGTAACTATGTACCAGCAAGTCCCTCAGGTTCATCGCCCTTCTATAGGTGGTGGAAGGGACTGGTGTAGTACATTTGGAAAGGACTAGGTCTTGCTTCAAAATGGGCCAATATTTCCCCAATGCATTTCTAACATCTATCACAGTAATTGAAAAGCCAGAGATGGTAATAAATCCTCTCTACCTTCTCTATAGGGAGTCCGACTGTGACTGCCGGTAGGCTCGGGGCTGAGGTAACTGCACAATCTGGTGCAGGTGTTATACAATGTAGTGTTGTTTTAGAACAGACCTGCACAACAAACAGCTCATGTACCGCATGCAGCCCACCAAAGTTTTGCTGCAGCCCATGGAGCCGTCCAGGATATGGAGCTCCCATCTTCTTATATTCAAATGTTTCAGACGCAAACATATTTGAACACTGTCATCGGGACTAGGGTAAAACAGCGCTCGTCAGTCCCAGCCTCGACATGCTGCTGCTCGGCACGCTGCTGACGTCATCACACTATTGTCGGCACCCAAACACCTCAGAGGAGAAGAGATGGCACAGCCAATAGTAAGTCAAGGAGCCAAAGATTAAATTAATTATATCATTGTGGATGAGGAAGGAAGGGACTAATGTTACAGTGAGGGCACATAATGAGGGTGACAATTGTCAAAGGGGGCACAATTGTGGTGGGGGGTCCTTCATTCAATCGGGCAATGTACAGGGGAATATTTTGGAGAGGGACAGTATGTGGGCATACAGTGGGTACAGAAAGTATTCAGACCCCTTTAAATTTTTCACTCTTTGTTTCATTGCAGCCATTTGGTAAATTCTAAAAATTTCATTTTTTTTCTCATTAACGTACACTCTGCATCCCATCTTGACTGAAAAAAAACAGAAATGTAGAAATTTTTGCAAATTTATTAAAAAAAACCCCTGAAATATCACATGGTCATAAGAATTCAGACCCTTGGCTCAGTATTGAGTAGAAGCACCCTTTCTATTTCAAGTGTTTATTTCTGTTAATGTTGATGACTATGGCTTACAGCCAATGAAAACACAAAAGTCATTGTCTCAGTAAATTAGAATAATTAACAAAAAACACCTCCAAAGGCTTCCTAAGCATTTAAAAAGTCCCTTAGTCTGTTTCAGTAGGCTCCACAATCATAGGGAAGACTTCTGACTTGACAGATGTCCAGAAGGCAGTCATTGACACACCCCACAAGGTCACAGAGTTCCAATTTTCATTTGGAAATCAAGGTCCCAGAGTCTGGAGGAAGAGTGGAGAGGCCACAATCCAAGCTGCTTGAGGTCTAGTGTGAAGTTTCCACAATCAGTGATGGTTTGGGGAGTCATGTCATCTGCTGGTGTAGGTCCATTGTGTTTTTTCCAGGCCAAAGTCAGCGCAGCCGTCTACCAGGAAATTTTAGAGCACTTCATGCTTCCCTCTGCTAACAAGCTTTTTGGAGATGGAAATTTCATTCTCCAGCAGGACTTGGCACCTGTCCACACTGCCAAAAGTACCAATACCTGGTTTAAAACCAACAGTATCACTGTGCTTGATTGGCCAGTAAACTCGCCTGACCTTAACCCCATAGAGAATCTATGGGGTATTGTCAAGAGGAAGATGAGAGACACCAGACCCAACAATGCAGACGAGCTGAAGGCTGCTATCAAAGCAACCTGGGCTTTCATAACACCTCAGCAGTGCCACAGGCTGATCGCCTCCATGCCACATTGCCGCATTGATGCAGTAATTGATGCACGAGGAGCCCTGACCAAGTATTGAGGGCATTTACTGAACATACATTTCAGTAGGCCAACATTTCAGATTTTAAAAACATTTTTCAAGCTGTTGTTATAAAGTATTCTAATTTACTGAGATAATGACGCTTGTGTTTTCATTGGCTGTTAGCCATAATCATCTACATTAACAGAAATAAACACTTGAAATAGATCACTCTGCTTGTAATGACTCTATATAATATGTGAGTTTCACTTTTTGTATTGAATAACTGAAATAAATAAACTTTTTGATAATATTCTAATTTAGTGAGAGGCATGTGTATGTAGCCTCTATTTCTTTAGTGTGGTAAGTACCATTTTGAGGGTATGTACCATTATTATTCATTGTAGCAAAATGGGAAACAGAAAATCCACTACTGTTGTTGCAGATTCATGGTTTTGCATAGCATTTGCTCTCCTGCACTGATTATGGGGGCAGAAACCTCAGGGTGAAGATCTTTTATCTTGCACCATTTATACTCAAAAAACACATTTCCAACAAATGCATATAAAATTCCCCTCCTTGCTATTTTTTTTTCTTAAAGATTACAAATAGTTTATTAAATAGTAATATGTTGCAATAATCTCATTTATTTTAATGCAGTTATAGTACTTCACATATAACATTTATTTATATTCTCTCATATACAATAAATATCCATACGCTTCAATCATCTGTTTAAGAAAAACAAAATGGAACAAATATTAACCCTTCCATATTATTCCATCATCCCTCCTCCCTTGAATCAAAACAAACCCCACCTGCACCCCCAAACTGAAGGGGAGGATACAAGGAAAACCCTTCACCCCATAACTAGCATTGCTCTACACCTGTCCATTCTTCCCAGATATGCTCATAAACAGTTGTCTGATTTTTATTATCGTAGACCACTTTCTCTTTTTTCGCTTATCAATTAATTTAATTCAGGTTGTTCTTTTACCTTCCATTTCCTCATAACTGCAAACAGAGTTTGAGACAAAATACGTATTAATAAGATCTTATTACTACTTCTTTTAAGACTCAAATATCTACATCTAATAAAGAATTTTTAGGGTCATTTTATAAATGCACTTAAACATTATTTAATACACTATTGAATTACCATACAATATCTTACTATTTGTTTTCTTAAATTCTGTGTCAGTGGCTAATCTAAGGGTTTTTGAGATGTAAATAGAGAGATATTCTCCCTTACAATTGATTATGGAAGATTCATTTATTTAAGGCAGGTTAGTTGGAGGGTGGGTGGATGTCTGGTTGAGGAGTTCTCTAAGAACTCGTTCACACTGCTGTATGACATAGTAGAGTGCTCTCTGATGTTTTATCAGACAGCACTCAGCCCAATATTATACTATGGGGCAGTGCAGATCTGAAATGTTTTTGCTCATGACGATTCGGCATGGGAAAACAATTGCAGCACGCTGAGAGTGGCTCAGCAAATCGGATCACATGCACCCATACAAGTCTATGGGTGCGTGTAAAACCTTGGCCCAGACTTGGATTTCATCCCAGTGCAGTTTGATTTATGCAGACACAGACGATGGAAAAGTTGGAGAAACGAAGTTCTCCATCTTCTCCGCACCTGTAATATGATTGTCTCAAACAAGAGAAACGGATCCCAGTAAACTGACACTCGGCTCAAACTCTGGTCAGAGCTTGAGCCTAGTGTCATTAGCATAAATGATCCAATTCTCTCACATGAGAGAATCAACACTTGTGTGACCCGGCCTAACGTGTAGTTGGGGAGCTAAGAGTGGGAGATGGTTTGAAGGGGTGAAGTGGAAGGTGGAGTGGGGGAGGTATCAGAAGAGGAGGGATATTTTAACTTAATTATTATTTTAATATGGTGAAAGTTATCTAATTTAATGTTAGAAGGGTTTAAGATAAGTTGAAATGGTATTTCTTTGCTTGGATGAGAAGAGATCTGATGTCTCTGATATGTCTTCAAAAGACACATTCAGATAGTGATTCAAGAAAGTAGCTAAAAGTGGGTTGTCAAGTACATGTATATCATGCTGTACATAATATCTACTCACGAGGGTCTTTATCCTTGTTCAAAAGGGTGTAAATATAAGTATGTATTACACAGGGTAGAAGTAAGATATATATATATATATAAATATATATATATATATATATATAAACTGTTGAAATGTAAAATTAACAACATAAGGTTAGAAATTGCAAACACCTGTATTCCTCTCCCATATAAATCTGAGCTTCACTATGAAGAAAGTGAAAACTTGCAATATCCGATTTTGATTGTAGGAGATTTTAATACTGTAATTGACTTTACCTGTAATAGAAAATCATGTAGACGTGCGTCAAAGTCTAGTGATACAACATCTTTTCCAATCCTCTGGAAGAATTTTTTGGGGAAGAGGCTTATTAATCCCAAGGATTATCAGGATTCATGTTACTCTAAGACTTAGCAATCCTGATTCCCTATTGATATGGTTTTTGGCAATGGAGAAATTTTGTATAAACTCCTTTAAGGGGGTTGATACTCACTCAGCAGCTTTTACGGGGATCTCCCTGGGCAACCCAGGCTTGCACCGACTTTGGAAGGGAGTGGATGAACCTGTCCATGATGACCTTTTCCACCATCTGTACTGGGGAGGAAGATTGAGGTTACAACCACTTTGAACCAAGTGTAGGAGGTCGAACATTTGGGACCTGGGAGGTTTGTCACTGCAATAGGCCCAGTGGTGCACCCGTTGCACCCTAACAGTCAGAGTCACTCCCAAGCACGCCAAAATTTCTGTTTTTAATTTGGCGCACTCCTTTGCGTCCTGCAGGGCCAAACAAGTCATAATGGGCTTTCTGAGGCTGGCCCATTAAATATGGCACCAGCACCTCCGCCCACTGCTCTGGAGGCAATCTCTCCCGCTCCGCCACCCTCCCAAAGAACGTTAGGACCTCGACTTTATCACCCGGAGTAATCTTTTGCAATGCTCTTCTTACCGTCTTCCTGACGTGTGAATCATTACCTGGAGTTGAGGGAGGGACGGCCTCTCTGCTGCGAACTTTCCCCGCTAGAAGTTCCATCTGCCGTTGTTGCTGCTGAATCTGCTGCATCAGAAGTTTATTAGTCTCTTGCTGCATCTGTTGCTGCTCCCGGTGCTGCTGTTGCAGGCTCTGCTGGCTCTGCAAGTGCTGCCGGTGCTGCTGTTGTTGGCTTTGCAGCAGGTGTTTGAGTGGCTCTTTCATGGTGCCGGACATCTCTGGCTGGCTGGCGGCCTTTACCCAGGACATCCATCGATCTCTGTGGCAGGTACACGTTTTCCTGGAATCTTGCCCACATTCTCCACTAATTGTAAGTGGGTTGGTACTCACTCAGCCACTTTTAAGATAGTCACAGGAGTCAGTTTCTTTAAAAATGTCCAAGGTGGGTTTATTCGGACTTCATAAACTGCACTCTCCAGGTAAATTAAACATTTTCTCGGTAATTATTTTGATTCTAGGCTACATATATACCGGGACACGAGGATATGTACTTTAAATGCCCCTGATGAAGCCACCGTGTGTGGCGACACGCACTGGGCACTGAGGTCCCATTTGCACCTTCCCATTTACAGGCTGATTTGATTGAGTATTTGCTTTCTATGATCATATTGTTTAATTGGCTCTACTATTATTTTTTGCTGGGGCAGCATGGGTGGCCACAATTGAGTGTATGTGATGGAGTGGTTATGGAGTAGTCATCTCCAGTGTGAGGTGAAAGGGTCTATTGGCAATCGCCAGTTTACAATTATACTGTTCTATAGACCTATTACCCTGTATACAGGGACACCATATTGATTTTCACACAGATACCTGTTGTTGCACTTTATATACATATTGTTTTTTGTGTATTCTCTATTTATATAGAATACTTTGGGCTTGTGCAATATTGACCATCATAGATATTCTATACAGCCTGTTAGAGTTCATCTATTTGACTGCACTTTATTGTATTTTCTGTCATTATAATATGGGAAGGTCTCTAAAGTAGTGGGTTCCTCAAGCAGTGGATTCCTCCACTATTTTTAATGGTGTTTTAAAATAATTTTTTTTGTGCGTATTCTTATATATGTGTCAGGAGATACTGTAATAAATTGATGTAATTTATATTCAAATATTCCGTAATTATTTCTTCAGGTGATCACCGCTTAGGTGCATGTCTTCTTTTCTTTTTGAAATTCGTATGATGTTGTATGACATGTGGCAGGTAGATCCCAGTTATTAGATGGTGCCCTCCTAAAGTAGTAGGTGCATGGGGTTATGTCCCAGCTTTTTGTCCTTTTTATGGGCACAAGACATGGATTTCCTAATCCAAGCTGCTCTTTGCCCTACTTATTGACCATATATAAGGCTATGTGCCCACGATGCAGAAATGCTCAGGATTTTTTCCTGAGCGTTTCTGCATCTCCCTGGCAGAAAAAAACGCATGCGGATTGTACATGTGGATTGTACATGCGGATTGTACATGCGGATTGTACATGCGGATTGTACATGCGTTTTCCTGCCAGGGACATGCGGAAATGGAGCTTTATTCACTGACATTTCCGCATGCGGATTGACAAGCGCTTTCCAAGCGATTAGCATCACTTGGAAAGTGCTTGTGACAACTAGGTCACACTATATAAATTCATGCAAACTGCATGGATTTATATAGTGTGACCCGAGAGAGTGGTAAAAATAAAAAAATAAATGTATACTTACCCTCCGATGGCCCCCGGTGTCCTGCTTTACACTCCGTTCTCCCTTGCCGGCAACAGTGAATTGAAAGACCTGCCGACGTCAGCATCGCGTGACCCGTCACATGACTCTGACGTCAGCGCAGGTCCTTCAATTCATTGCAAAGTGCCGGGAAGCAAGTAGGAGCGCAGCGCGGGCCGACAGAAGGTAAGTAGACAGTTATTTTTTATTTTATTCTTTTTTTACAGATTTTTTAATGGTACCTGGGTGTGGAGGAGACTCTCCTCTCATCTACACCCGGGTACCATCTGCACATTGGAACGCGTGGATTACGCATCTACATATACAGTGATGCGTAATCCATGTGATCTAAAGCAAGTCAATGGCGGCGAAGACGCAGCACTTCTGCAAAATAATTGGTAGCGCTGCGTTTTTTTCCGCAGCGGAAATTTTCGCAGCATGTGCACAGCACATGCGGATTATCATTGGGGAACATTGCTGCCCTTCTACCATGCGTTTTTAATGCGTTTCAGCAGCTATAAAAACGCTGCGGAAACGCATTAAAAACGCATTGTGGGCACACAGCCTAAGGTTGTAAAGGAATAAGGGGTTCTCAGTTTTGGACTCAGGAGGAAATATTAGCGATGTACACAGGTGATTTGTTATTATTTTAATAAATGTAAAGGAAGATCTAAGGACAGATATTACATTGGTGAATGGATTTGGTATTTTTTCTGGATTGAAGATTAATTGGAATAAGTCAGATATCATTATTGGACAAGAATTTCCAAATTACAGATGGTGATATACTTATTATCCAAGAGGGCAACAGTTTGAAATATTTGGCATTAAATATATCACATAAGATGGTGGACTATATAGAAGTGAATGTCATACCGGTGTTGAGTCGTTTTAGCAGAATGGCAAAAATATGGAGGAACAAGGAAGAATCAATCTGATTAAAATGTATTTGTTTTTTTATGTATATTTAATAAATTCCCCTCTTTGCAACTTAGTGACTGAGTATAGGAAAAAATGTATATTAAAGCAACCTTATACCCTGAGACTGAAAAGTTACTACACTTTGTAAATATACAGTCATCCTTCCTGACGCCCTTCTTTTGCCTCCCGCTACCTCCATTGCTTAGATCTGTGTTCTGTTCCTACTACCTCCAAGATGGCCACCAGTTTGGTAAGTCTAAACCACATCTTCCCTGTCTTTTCTGTGCTGTGGGATGGGAAAGGAAAGGCAGGAGAGGTGAGGTTTAGATTTACCAGTGTACTCCATGCTGCTATGACCGTCATCTTGGAAGCAGGAGGAAAGGAACGCCTATCCCAGCAGAGGAGGCATCGGGGAGCTAATGGAGGGCTTCAGGTAGAGTGCCTATACATGCGAAACGTATACCCACTTCTCAGTCCCAGGGGAAGGGGCCCTTTAACACTGTTGCAGGACAATATTAGCGTTGAGCTGTAATTGTTTTCTAAGGCAGTACACTTAATATAGGACAATCACTGTGCTACCAGTATTATTCCGCACATAAATGATACTGATTCTCCATTTTGTAATAACATAATTAACCCTTTGTGCTAAACTGAATAGTAAATTATAGTCTGTTTTTCAATTAACAGCATAAAGCAATATGTTTACAAAGATGAATACTCCAATGCTGACCAAAACTGAATTCTCTGCTAAGGTTACAAAATAACCAACACTTTATACATGGACAGTAAATTCTTTTTCTAATTTCTCGTCTTATTTCTGTTTGCCATTTTAGGAGACAGTGGTGTGCGGCCATCTCTCCCCGGCAGCACAATCTCTGACAACATCAAGAGACTAGATTTTCATCAAGTGCTTGGCCGGGGGAGTTTTGGAAAGGTAAGAACCTATAACATTACGAGCCCAGATTGTATATTGTTTGCTATACAATATAAGATCATGAATGAAGTAGAGAATAACACTGTTAATAACCATCTTAGATCCCCAAATTCAGGTGTTTCTGACAAAGGCAGATGCAGGGCGGTTTCCAAATGTGTTGCTACCTATATATGTGTAATAGTGTTTTCTGATAGTCTACAGTGGGTTAAAGTATTTTTCTGGTGCCTCTAACTTCTGCACTAGGAAGTTGCAGGTGCTGCTGTTTTCCCCACATGCCTGCACCTTGGAATCTTGGATGGCCAGCAGATAACAACATCTATTTTTCAATACAGGTGCACGATCCTGTTGGCTGTGCAAGTGTGGGCCAGACACCTGTATAGACAACATCATGCAGAAGTGACAGCTGCCGTAGAAACTCTACATGCAAATATGTGACCAGAGCACTTTCATCCACCTTTATCCATGCTAGCTGTGTCACCCACATAGAATGTGGAAGAATGTGCTCTGGTCAGATGAGACCAATAATTTAAATTTTTTGCTAAATGAAAAACACTAAGTGTGGAGGAAAACTAACACTGCAGATCACCCTGAAAACACCATCCCCACCGTCAAACATGGTGGTGGAATCATCATGCTGTGGGGATGCTTTTCTTTAACAGGGACGCTCGTCAGAGTTGATTAGAAGATGGATGGAGCTAAATACAAGACAATCTTGTAGGAAAAACCTGTTAGAGGCTGGAAAAACTTGAAACAGAGATGAAGGTTCACCTTCCCGCAGGACAACGACTCTAAACATACTTCCAGACCTACAATAAGATGGTTTAAATAAAAACATACTCGTGTGTTTATATAGCCCAGTTAAAGTCCAGACATAAATCTCATTGAGAATTTGTGGCAAGGCTTAAAAATTGTTGTTCACAAACGCTCTCTATCCAATCTCACAGCTAGTTTGCAAAGAAGAGTGGGCAAAAATTTCAACCCATAGTGCAAAGCTGGTAGAAAAATACCTTGCAGCAGTAATTGCAGCAAAAGGTGGTCCTACAAAGTGTTGACTCAGAGGGGCTGAATACAAATGCACGTCACAATTTTCAGATTTACATTTTTAAAATATTCAGAAAAACATGTATCATTTCCTTTACACTTCACAAATACTTGTACTCTGTGTTGGTATATCACATAAAATTCCAATAAAATACATTTAAGTTTTTGCATGTAACTTGAAAAAATGTGGAAAAGTTCACAGGATGTGAATACTTTTTCAAGGCACTACATTGTACATCTGCATGTACGTAGCTACATAAGTATGAGTAAATATATGTGTGTGTACTGAGAATGACATTTATTAAAGATAGTGTCCACAGTTAAAAAGTAATAATTCAAAAAATTCCGTGTCAGCAGTGGTGACGTCTCATACATTCTCCTGATTGCTAACCAATGACTCGTCTCAATGGTTTTGTCCAATAAATAGAGACATCCTCAATGAGACCAGTGATTGTCTGCAGCAAGGTAAACAAGTGCAGGTTTGGACTACTGTGCCAGGCTCTGGAATAGCAAAGGATTTATCAGGGTAGTATCGTTTTATTTTTTTAATCATACTACTCCCTGAAGTTAGGACAAAAATCGAATTGAGGACAAGCCTCCTAATACTATTACAGACAACTCTCTGATTTTTTAGGACATTCCTGGGAAAAGGAGAGAGCTCCTTGATTACCAGAGAAGCCAGCAAATATCCCAAAGCATACTCTTCACAAAATATTCACCTCTCGTGTTTTCTGCAATTCTTATAAGGCTGGGTGCCCACGTAGCGTTTTTCAAGCGTTTATGATGCGGAATTTCCGCAGCGGAAACGCTTGTGAAACACTAGGTAATCCGCACCCCATGGTCCCCAAGGGGATTCCGCATGTTCTATGCACATGCTGCGGATTTTTCCGCAGCGTTTATGCTGCGTACAAAAATCTGCAGCATGTCATTTAATTTTGCGGAAGCGCAGCGGAAGCCCCGCTATTGACTTGCATTGAGACGCATAGAATGCGCGTCTGTACATTTCTACAAGTGAATTCTATGCGTCTCTATGTACGGATGGTACCCAGTTCAGGAGGAGAGAAGACTCTCATCCAGACCTGGGTACCATTCTTCCTGTAAAAAAAAGAATAAAATAATAAATAAAGTTAATACTCACCTTTCCGAAGGCTTCTCTGCATGCCGGCATCGCTGAAGGAGCTGCGGTGACGTCACAGTCATGTGACCGCAGGCCCTTCACCGCTCTGTCTCACGATATGCCGGCAGCCGGGAACTAGACAGGAAGGAGCGCTGCAGCCACGCCGGGGCATCGGGGGTGAGTATAGCTTTATTTTATTTTATTTTTACGTTTCACACTGTATAAATCCATGCTGTTTGCATGGATTTATACACTGTGACCTAGTTGTCAAGCACTTTCCAAGTGATGCTATCGCCTGGAAAGCGCTTGTCAATCTGCATGCGGAAACGCATGTGAATCCGCATGTGGATCCGCATGTATTCTGCAGGAAAAAAGCATGCACAATCTGCATGTACAATCTGCATGCGTTTTTTCTGCCAGGGAGATGCAGAAATGCTGCAGAAATTTTCTGCTTCATTTCTGCATCGTGGGCACATAGCCTAACTCCTGGCATCACTGCAACATAAAACCTGACACCAGAGGTGCTGTGGAGTGAAAAGGAGTTTAGGATCAGGACAAAGTGTCTGCAAATGTAGTCTCAGGTCTGTGCTGCAGATTAAGGTGCATTCACACTGCGCAGTTATCGGAAACCAGTGGAAACAGGCTGACGTTCGCCCGACAAACAAGCAAAGTGGTCTTTCATAGGGTAAAATGATCTTTTGTTTTGCTTAAATCTTTATCGATCTTGAAATAACCTATACAAAAAACTATGAGCAATAGCCAAGGTAGCATAAAAGGTATATATTTTATTAGTACAATTTAGACACATGATAAAATCTGATGAAAAAAGAGAAAATCAGATAAGGCTAAAAACACAGGCAAACCCCATGGTGCATAACAAAAGAATATGCAGCAATATTAAGTAATGTATACATAATAGGCTATTAGAAAAAGGTATGTTGGGTGGAAATAATTCCTACACACATATAAAGTGTAATAGACACCAAATGTGATAAAGTATATATGCTGCACAAAATAACCCTAGTATAGATAGGCATACATTTGCAGCATGGTCTTTGATGCCAGCATCTATGTACAGCTGAGCTCTGCACCCCAACACAGTCTGTTTATATTGATTCTCATCTCAGCTTTTCATGGCTGACACAGGAATAATGCCAACCAGCTCTGGAGTTGTAGTTATTCCTGTCTCAATCATGCATGGCTAAGACTGAAGTAATCCTTTAACCTCCTAGCTTTAATGGGTAATTCTAGTGGGGTTATTTCCTAGTGCCCATGTTTATAGCTATTAGATCTCCTGTATGTAAGCTAGTAAGAAACTGTAGAAATATAAAATATTTATTAAAGAAATAGCAATGGTGTCACTTTCCTGCTCCCCTCCACACTTATTTCAATGAGTTGTTCGGCCTTAGGGTACAAGTCTGCAGTAACTATGTGACTACAGACTTGTGAGTCCTCACAGTGTGCAGTGTGTGTGCTGTTGAGGTTCTCCAGTGCCGGTGCCAGGAATGGGCAGGAGCATAACTGCAGGTATGCAATTTGCATACATGTGGTCATGTGCCGACGAGACATGTGCAGCTGTCCATGTCGCCCTGGCACTTTACAGAAAAATTGTGTGCCAGTTCAAATGTGCTGTTGCGTGTAGGGTGCGTTACACTCACTTGTAGGCCACAGGCCCCAGCTGTCTCCAGGTCTTCAACTTAAGGAGCTGCCGCACATAGATTAGGGAACACTCAGTTCGTTTCAACACACAGAAGTTTACTCGACAGTTCAATTGCATCAGATTGTAATACACAGTATCGGGCACAACATTCTCCATTTCTTATTTCCATAGTACAGAACATTTTCAGCATTTATTTACGTTCTAACTGGACTATCCCTACGTTCACTGATCCTGTCAGCCCCAGGATTTCCCAGTTGAGTTCCACAATACACCCGAGATCTGTTACATTTCCCATACACAATTGCACGTCCATCTTCCTCTGTATGTAAAGGGGTGAGGTGCTTGCCATAGCACCTGAATCGAGCCCTGATCTCCGGACATTGCAGGAATGTCTGCAGCGAATTTTTGTAAGGCCTCATATCACCCAGAACAATATGTACTCACTCTTGATATCAGCCCCAACTGCCCTTGAATTTGATCTTATATCACTCACGAACGCTCTACAAACAGGAAGCAGTCTCCTTTAACTGGCACTTTTCCCTCCCACTATGAGCTAGTCCTAAATATGAACACTTTCTTACACTATTCTCATCCTACCTATGTCAACTCCTAAGTCCTAAACTATGTCTTATCTTGCGCAATCCTATGCTGTACACTATACATTATACATATGACCATATCACACTCTATATTACAATTCACATAATATGACATACTGTAACTATGTAATTACACCATATATACTGAAAACTGCACTACAATACAACACGATTGGTGTCTTCAGGGGTATGAATGCGACGGTCCAGTCAACACCCCCTTACACAGGCTCGCTCAATACAAGGGAATCGAGTGAGGCCGGATAAATGACCATCCGCTCCCAACACTGGAGAATCCTCATGAGTCTACACTCACATAAAGTGTCTGCAGACTTGTACCCCAAGGCCAGACAACACCTTTAATGAAGATCATCAACTAATGACCATTTTTTTCTAGGTGGTGCTGGCGGAAGATAGATATACCCGCCAGCAATTTGCTGTAAAAGTCATCACAAAGAGGAACCTGCTAGCTGAAGGAGAGGAGCGCGCGTTGGTGGAGCGGCGTGTGTTACAACTTGCATCTGGCAGCCCCTTCCTTCTTCATGGCACATTCGCCTTTCAGACCAAGGTAAAATTGTGACCTGTTCATTAATATTGGATAAAGAATAAAGTGCACTCATCTATATGCACAGGATATGTCCACGTTTATATCTGGTGTTTGTTAACATTTCAGCATTGGAAACATTTTCATGTCCTGCTCCTTGTATGTGTAGCTGTCACCTACTGTGGGAACACTGGACAAACCCTGGGAACCAGGCAATGTGCCTAGAAATATGATGCTGACGGTTAACTTTTGGGGTTTCTCTATTGAAGTCTATGGAAAGTCTTGGAGTGGTTCAACTGGCTCCCAATATCTGAAGTCATTTGTCCACCCCTATGGATGTCATTCTTAATGAGTACTTCATAATGGTGAGAAATGCAGAAGGCAACATTACAGTGAAAAGTAATGCTGTACATTTAGCACATCACATTCTACATATGTAGATATATCTTCTATATGTATATACTTAGAATAACTAATAAACACATAGTAAAAGAAGAAAGTATCATTACTGCTATTATTATGTAACTATATCTCCACGAGTAAGTGGAACAGAGATTAATCACAGAAGAAATCGCAGAAGAAATCACTGATTATTGAGTGTTAGTAAATGTATGACTGCTACAATGACTTTATCATACGACTGATTTCTACGTCTTGTCTGACAGGAGCTTGTGCTTCTTGGGATGGAGTATGTCACCTGTGGCGAATTCCACCATCTCCTGATGAGGAAGGGGTGTCTTGACATCCCCAGTGCACGGTACAGTATTCACAGTCTAAGCCATACAGCTATGTATTTTCTAAATGAGACTGACTAGATTGATTCGATTGCTAGCCCTAACGTTCACGTAAATTCATATCTCCCATTCACAGGGATGTTATTAGGGAAACACTTAGAAAAATACAGCTCTAATTTTTATTTCCAAAAATAGCACCGCACCTGTCCACAGGTTGTGTGAGGCATCGCAGTTCATCCTCATTCACATTAGTCATGTGGCGTTATTTTTTAAAGAAAGACACCATGTTTTTCTGATCCTGGATAATCCTTTAACACCATATGAATATACATTGTAATAGTAGCAATTGTGTATCCCTATAGGCAAGAAGGAACTTAAAGAGGTTATCCACTACTTTAACATTGATGTCCTATACTTAGGATGAGCAGGTCCAGGTGCCTTATAATCAATACGATATGTGCGACTGCCCTTCTAGACCATTATAATAATATAAATACTTGTATATAATAACCAGAAATATAAAATCCTGATAAGTCCTGCCTGTCTAGTCTTTTGGGCAATATATATTTCTGAGTTTCTGATTCACTAAAAACTATTTTCTCCTCTTTTCTTTCGGCCAGATTCTACGCCGCAGAACTTGTGTGTGGAATTCAACACCTGCATTCTAAGGGCATCATCCACCGGTAACTAGAAATACATCTAATCCTCCACCACCAGTGATGCCTATAACTATACACAGCAATACTGAGAATTATACAGCGGACACTGATAAGAATCCATTTGTCTTCTTCACAGAGATCTCAAGCCTTCTAACATCTTGGTGGCTGCGACGGGCCATATAAAGATTGCCGACTTCGGTCTGGCACTTGAGAACATCTATGGAGACCGGACAGCCACCGAATACGCTGGGACACCAGGCTTCATGGCTCCTGAGATGCTGGCTGCGGAGGAGTACAATGCTGGGGTAGACTGGTATGCATTTGGCATCATTTTGAACATCATGATTACCAGCAGGTCCAAATACCATCGAGGACTATTCAACGCTTCCAGCAAGGAGGCGAAGAACATCATTAAAAAGGTCAGTACATGATATAAGTTGTATTACTTTTATATTATTGTGTGATTTATTGTGATGTTAGCGGTAATTTACTATTATATTCAGCTCCATTGGTGGGAGTGGAATCTCATGTTAGGTCAAGTGTTTACGTGTTCAATATAACACGTAAACACTTGTAGGGGTGACGTGATGGTATATATTACCTGTCATGTATTATTGAAGATGTCAGAAAAAAAACACTAATATTAGGCTTTTTTTTTTCATAAATATATATAATATTTATTTATTTTAGTTAAATTTTATTTATGAAGCTGTTATATAAATATAAACATTTTTTTTTCTTCTTTTGCAGCTCCTCCGGGAAGATCCTGCCAGGCGCCTCGGAGTCCATGGTAACATCAGAGCCCATAGGTTTTTCCAGCATATTGACTGGGACTCGGTGGAAGCCCTTAGAATGTGTCCCCCACATGTTCCTGTGCCAGTAAGTATTAGAGGAGATGTTTTATACAGACTCATTTATGAATAGTTTCACATAGCTTTAATCACTTTTTCCAAATTCGTCAGATTACTAATAACAGTGAAGGTCGCTGATTTGTCAGTGGTGAGATTGTAAGCCCCCATACATGTTAAATGATCAGCAGATAGTGACAAAATCTGCCGATCATTGGTTGACATATGTAGAGAGCCTCTAGCTTTCCTGAACTTTACTATATACTGTTCTTATGTAATCACCTTCTTGTGTTTTCTTTTTCTCTTATAGCCAAGTAACATCCAGCGCGGCTCCAGACCATTCAATCTTCAAATTCTGGAAGCAGCAGAGGCTAACAACTCAGCCCTCTCAGCAGACCACCAGGCCTTGTTCACGGGGTTTTCATTTACCAACATCAGCTGGAAAACCCCAAACCATCCACCGGCTCTTTAATATCATCAGAGCAAGCTGTCTTCCTAAACCCCAAGAAGAACATCAAAATAAGAAGATCCGGAAGGGCAAGCAGGACCTGGACAAGCAAGAAATAAGCGTGTCAGGACTCAAGCCAGGATCAGGACCCCAGAAGAACACAGAAGATATTCCTGTTCAAAAGGATGGCCATAAAGATGGATGAGGCAAGGGAGGTAAGTGCCCAGTAGGGACTTTTATGTGTGGCATTATGGTGTGCCTGGGAATACCATGCACACTACATGCCCCTGACAATAAGAGCCTTATGATACTATATGTATAGTGTTACGCTATGTATATAGTACATAAGAGAAAAAATATTCTAGTTATATTTACCGGTGACTACCGGTGACTATAATTACAATTTTCCCCTTCCTCCATAACAACTCATTGAGCTGTCCTGGGCGACGGGGAAATAAGGTGTGAGATGGCTGGCTATTAAGGGGTGGAAGGAGGCCAGTTTTTTTTTTTTTTATAAATCATAGCATTTAAAGCTATATTGCTTTGCTATGTAAAATAATTATATTTACCGGTGACTACCGGTGACTATAGTTACACTTTTCCCCCTCCTCCATAACAACTCATTGAGCTGTCCTGGGCGACGGGGAAATAAGGTGTGAGATGGCTGGCTATTAAGGGGTGGAAGGAGGCCAGTTTTTTTTTTTTGGTTTGTTTTTTTAAATCATAGCATTGAAAGCTATATTGCTTTGCTATGTAAAATAATTATATTTACCGGTGACTACCGGTGACTATAGTTACACTTTTCCCCCTCCTCCATAACAACTCATTGAGCTGTCCAGGGCGACGGGGAAATAAGGTGTGAGATGGCTGGCTATTAAGGGGTGGAAGGAGGCCAGTTTTTTTTTTTTTTTTTTTTTAATCATTGCATTTAAAGCTATATTGCTTTGCTATGTAAAATAATTATATTTACCGGTGACTACCGGTGACTATAATTACACTTTTCACCTTCCTCCATAACAACTCATTGAGCTGTCCTGGGCGACGGGGAAATAAGGTGTGAGATGGCTGGCTATTAAGGGGTGGAAGGAGGCCAGTTTTTTTTTTTTTTTTTTAAATCATAGCATTTAAAGCTATATTGCTTTGCTGTGTGAAATAATTATATTTACCGGTGGCTACCGGTGACTATAGTTACACTTTTCCCCCTCCTCTATAACAACTCATTGAGCTGTCCTGGGCGACGGGGAAATAAGGTGTGTGATGGCTGGCTATTAAGGGGTGGAAGGAGGCCAGTTTTTTTTTTTTTTTAAATCATAGCATTTAAAGCTATATTGCATTGCTATGTAAAAAAAATTATATTTACCGGTGACTACTGGTGACTATAGTTACACTTTTCCCCCTCCTCTATATCAACTCATTGAGCTGTCCTGGGCGACGGAGAAATAAGGTGTGTGATGGCTGGCTATTAAGGGGTGGAAGAAGGCCAGATTTTTTTTTTTAAATCATAGCATTTAAAGCTGTATTGCTTTGCTATGTAAAATAATTACATTTACCTGTGACTATAGTTACACTTTTCCCCCTCCTCCATAACAACTCATTGAGCTGTACTGGGCGACGGGGGAAATAAGGTGTGTGATGGCTGGCTATTAAGGGGTGGAGGAGGCCAGGTTTTTTTTTTTGTTAAATCATAGCATTATATCTAGCAACACTGCTAGATATAATCATAACAAAAGCATAAGGACATAAACATATGACGGTGTCCGGAGAGCCTGACGAGGCCGCAGTTGGTGAAATGCATGTCGAGGCTCACACACACCATCTGGATGCTCCTGTGCTTCTCGTGAGACATGGTACTGGTGCACATACTTTATGACTGATTATCTTCGGGCTCTCCTGATACCATCATATGTTTATCTCTTTATGCTCTTGTTATGATTATATCTACCAGGGTTAATTGGCTTCATTATTTTCACCTGCACCCCATATTGGGGATTAGCATCTACTGCGGCCATCTCGTCTTTTGACCAACTTCTGATTATTATATAGATATTGCAGGGGTATTATACAGGCAAAGTTTAAAGTTTTGCCTTCCTGCTCTCTACTATGTATTTATTTAACTGACTGCAATGCACGCCACTTATAAGACACTAGTGCTGTAGAACATCAGGGTTGCTTCACCTATATTTTGCGTACTGTTAAAACGTATTATAAACATCGAGCCTTTTTTCCGGGTTCTTATTAAAACTACGGCCACTCACAATTGATCAGCTAAACTCTCTGATATTTATACCTTATATAATTGTCAGTTAGCTGTGAGGTTTTAGTATTTAATTTATTTAATTATACCGGATTATATGCTTGCATATTCTACTTGTTAGTATACTTCTTTTGCAGGTATATTCATATTTTTTCCTGTTTTTTATAGACTATTCATCATATTTCTTAGTCTCGCAGTTTGCAGTAATTACTAGCCCACCCTAATTGTGTTTGCCCCTAGAACTCTAGAGCATTTTTCATCTCACAGGAGCTCCTCATTATCTGGTTCTATCCTTATATTCAGGGATTGTTTCCATCCTCCCTGTTTTTTAATTGCACTTCTCCCCCTTACCTTGTATTGTTGTATTATTGGTATTATATTTATAATTGATGTACAATAAAATGGTTTATATATTTAACAAACCTTTGTTTTCGTTTGGGTCTCCGTCTCCTCCATATTTATTAACATTATATATATTGAGCGGTATTTGACTAGGATTCCCTTCTTTTTGGTTTTGATATCTTCTTAGGGGTACAACACACTTCTCTTTAGTGATATCTCTTATGTAGGTTTACATGTGTAGATACAGGTCTGGTGACGAATTCTGTGTTGCTCTGTAAGTGTGCTGCAGTAATACAGTGGGTACGGAAAGTATTCAGACCCCTTTACATTTTTCACTCTTTGTTTCATTGCAGCCATTTGGTAAATTCTAAATAGTTCATATTTTACTCATTAAAGTACACTCTGCACACCATCTTGACTGAAAAAAACAGAAATGTAGACATTTTTGCAAGTTTATTAAAAAAGAAAAACTGAAATATCACATGGTCATAAGTATTCAGAATCTTTGCTCAGTACTGAGTAGAAGCACCCTTTTGAATTAGTACAGCCATGAGTCTTCTTCGGAATGGTGCAACAAGTTTTTCACTCCTGGATTTGGGGATCCTCTGCCATTCTTCCTTGCAGATCCTCTCAAGTTCCGTCAGGTTGGATGCTGAACGTTGGTGGACAGCCATTTTCAGGTCTTTCCAGAGACGCTCAATTGGGTTTAGGTTAGGGCTCTGACTGGGCTAGTCAAGAATGGTCACAGAGTGGTTCTCAAACCCCTCCTTTGTTATTTTAGCTGTGTGCTTAGGGTCATTGTCTTGTTGGAAGGTGAACCTTTGGCCAAGTCTGAGGTCAAGAGCACTCTGGAAGAGGTTTTCATCCAGGATATCTCTGTACTTGGCCACATTCATGTTTCCTTCAATTGCAACCAGTCATCCTGTCCCTGCAGCTGAAAAACACCCCCATAGCAATGCTGCCACCACCATGTTTCACTGTTGGGATTGTATTGGGCAGGTAATGAGCAGTGCCTGGTTTTCTCCACAAATACTGCTTAGAATTATCACCAAAAAGTTCTATCTTCATCTCATCAAACCAGAGAATCTTATTTCTCATAGTCTGGGAGTCCTTGACTGGTGGAGGACTGCAGTGATAGTTGACTTTATGGAACTTTCTCCCATCTCCCTACTGCATCTCTGGAGCTCAGCCACAGTGATCTTGGGGTTCTTCTTTACCTCTCTCACCAAGTCTCTTCTCCCATGATTGCTCAGTTTGGCTGGATGGCCAGGTCTAGGAAGACTTCTGGTGGTCCCAAACTTCTTCCATTTAAGGATTATGGAGGCCACTGTGCCCTTAGGAACATTGAGTAATACAGAAATTCTTTTGTAACCTTGGCCAGATCTGTGCCTTGCCACAATTTTGTCTCTGAGCTCCTTGGGCAGTTCCTTTGATTCTCATTTGGTCTGACAAGCACTGTGAGCTGTTAGGTCTTATATAGACAGGGGTGTGCCTTTACAAATCAAGTCTTATCAGTTAATTAAACACAGCTGGACTCCAATGAAGGAGTAGAACCATCTCAAGGAGGATTACAAGGAAATGGACAGCATGTGACTTTAATATGAGTGTCTGAGCAAAGGGTCTGAATACTTATGACCATGTGATATTTAAATTTTTCTTTTTAATAAATTTGCAAAAATTTCTATATTTCTGTTTTTTTTTCAGTCAAGATGGGGTGCAGAGTGTACTCTAATGAGTAAAATATGAACTATTTAGAATTTACCAAATGGCTGCAATGAAACAAAGAGTGAAAATTTTAAAGGGGTCTGAATACTTTCCGTACCCACTGTATACCAGGAATAAACCAGAAGGGAACAGTAAGCACTGCTTATTACATGTACCTAGCTTTTCTTTTAACCTACTCCTACTCCTTCAACATGCTTACATATGCTCACAGTTTTGGCTCCACTAATCCTCAGTCTCCTTCGCTATCCCCAAACCTCAGCACCCTCTAACCAAATAATTATCTCTCCTTCCCTCTTATCTCCACACCTGTCCTCATCTGCCATACTGCTCTTCAACCTCAGATCTATCCTACTAAAACATGAAAAAACAGTCACTCTCCTTCTCCCACCTGCTCTACCTCTCTCTGCTTCTCCTCACTGCAGGCGACATATCTTCCAATCCTGTTCCCCCCACATCCAGGGCCGGTTTTAGCCAAAGTGGGGCCCTGGGCAAAAGTTTAAAGTGGGGCACCAAACGCTCATATATTGTACCATCACACAGAAACATTTCAGTTGCATTTACATGCACAGAGTTCAGGCCGTTAAGCGAGTGCAATTGTCAAGTCGTTCTGTGCTTGATATTGGCGTCTTTAGACAGGCTGACTAACAATGATGAGCGCATGATGAACAGTGATGAACAATTACTAGTGATGTGCTGCTGAGAATAATGATTTTTGTTCTGCCATAAACAATCCAATCACCCGATGAATGAGCAGCATTTTGCTCATTCATTGGGCAATTGCCAATCTTTACACTTATTAACTTTTGTCTGTGCTGCCGGGATTTATAACTGTGGATGCTACATACACATAGTTCAGTTTTTCTATTATATCAAATACTTATTTCAAGCAATAATATACAAATTAATTATGTAAAAATGTAAAAATCATACAGTCTGATTTTCTAGATTACTTTTTATATTCTGTCTCTCACAGTTGAAGTGTACCCGCGATAAAAATTACAGACCTCTTCATTCTTTGTAGGTGGGAAAACTTGCAAAATCAGCAATGTATCAAATACTTATTTTCCCCACTGTATATATGAGCACATAGATATAGACTTGTGTTTATATATATATATATATTTATTAAGCACATATATATACAGTACAGACCAAAAGTTTGGAAACACCTTCTCATTTAAAGATTTTTCTGTATTTTCATGACTATGAAAATTGTCCATTCACACTGAAGGCATCAAAACTATGAATTAACACATGTGGAATTATATACTTAACAAAAAGTGTGAAACAACTGAAAATATGTCTTATATTCCAGGTTCTTCAAAGTAGCCACCTTTTGCTTTGATGACTGCTTTACACACTCTTGGCATTCTCTTGATGAGCTTCAAGAGGTTATCACTGGAAATGGTCTTCCAACAATGGTTTTCACTTCACAGGTGTGCCCTGTCAGGTTTAATAAGTGGGATTTCTTGCCTTATGATTGTGGTTGGGACCATCAGTTGTGTTGTGCAGAAGTCTGGTGGATACACAGCTGATAATCCTACTGAATAGACTGTTAGAATTTGTATTATGGCAAGAAAAAAGCAGCTAAGTAAAGAAAAACGAGTTGCCATCATTACTTTAAGAAATGAAGGTCAGTCAGTGCGAAAAATTGGGAAAACTTTGAAAGTGTCCCCAAGTGCAGTTGCAAAAACCATCAAGTGCTACAAAGAAACTGGCTCACATGAGGACCGCCCCAGGAAAGGAAGACCAAGAGTCACCTCTGCTTCTGAGGATAAGTTTATCCGAGTCACCAGCCTCAGAAATCGCAGGTTAACAGCAGCTCAGATTAGAGACCAGGTCAGTGCCACACACAGTTCTAGCAGCAGACACATCGTTTCCACAACTATTAAGAGGAGACTTTGTGCAGCAGGCCTTCATGGTAAAATAGCTGCTAGGAAACCACTGCTAAGGACAGGCAACAAGCAGAATAGACTTGTTTGGGCTAAAGAACAGACGAAATGGACATTAGACCAGTGGAAATCTGTGCTTTGCTCTGATGAGTCCAAATTTAAGATCTTTGGTTCCAACCACCGTGTCTTTGTGCGACGCAGAAAAGGTGAACGGATGGACTCTACATGCCTGGTTTCCACCGTGAAGCATGGAGGAGGAGGTGTGATGGTGTGGGGGTGCTTTGCTGATGACACTGTTGGGGATTTATTCAAAATTGAAGGCATACTGAACCAGTATGGCTACCACAGCATCTTGCAGCGGCATGCTTTTTCATCCGGTTTGCGTTTAGTTGGACCATCACTTATTTTTCAACAGGACAATGACCCCAAACACACCTCCAGGCTGTGTAAGGGCTATTTGACCAAGATGGAGAGTGATGGGGTGCTACGCCAGATAACCTAGCCTCCACAGTCACTAGACCTGAACCCAATCGAGATTGTTTGGGGTGAGCTGGACCGCAGAGTGAAGGCAAAAGGGCCAACAAGTGCTAAGCATCTCTGGGAACTCCTTCAAGATTGTTGGAAGACCATTTCCGGTGACTACCTCTTGAAGCTCATCAAGAGAATGCCAAGAGTGTGCAAAGCAGTCATCAAAGCAAAAGGTGGCTGCTTTGAAGAACCTAGAATATAAGACATATTTTCAGTTGTTTCACACTTTTTTGTTAAGTATATAATTCCACATGTGTTAATTCATAGTTTTGATGCCTTCAGTGTGAATGTACAATTTTCATAGTCATGAAAATACAGAAAAATCTTTAAATGAGAAGGTGTGTCCAAACTTTTGGTCTGTACTGTATATATGCACAATACTTACCAGTCTGTCTCTTCCTCTTCACTTCTTCTAAACTCCTGCACAGTACAGGACCTGTGATGATATCATGGTTACGACTGTGGTGTCATCAAAGATCCTTAAGCAGTCCCAACAACTGTATTGATAACGCAGAGCTATTATGTAGTTTTTGCGGTAGATCTTTGGTGTCAGTGGTGTAACTTGGGCTGCTCTGTTGCCAGGATGTGACTGTCAACATCATGCTAATTGAGAGACGGCTCCCCGCAATGAGGCAGCGAGGAGCTGGCTGTCAGCATGACATCAGCAGTTACACCCTGGCTACAGAGCGGAAGACAAGCTGTTGCGACAATGTGACGTCAGCGGAAGTCTCAGAATGATCGTCAGGAATGGTCTGTGACCACTCTGTGCTAGGAGAGATCTGCGCTGGGTAGAATAGGCAGGTAGTTAGTAACCACCTGCCTGTCAGCACTTATGCCCATAGTAAAAAATTAATATAATTCTAGATAAACCCTTTGAGAGGGGGTTCCCTAGTAGTTGACAACCCCTTTAAATCCATTACCTGAGGTTGAATATGACACAACAAAATACTAAACTTTTCTTTGTGCACCTTTGAGAAATGCTGCCAATGGCTGGTCTCCTTTCTGCACAGTGGTTCTGCGCTCCTCCCCTCACCCTCTACAGCAACTATTGGTTGCTCAAGTCAAGTCAGCTGGGTATTGTAAAGAGAGCCTGTCACCAGAAAAAAACGCTATTAATCTGCAGATATAGGCTTAATCTGCAGGTTAATAGCGTTACTAACCTGCCCGGTGCCCACACATATCAGAACGCTATGGGGAGAAAATGTCCTTTATTCACTCCAGCAACGTTCAGTTTCAGTCATGGGGGCACAGGATCAGTCACCGATCTGAGTTTACAGTACCGTGCCCCTGGCCTTGACTGACAGCCGGCCCCAATGCAGAGCGACTGTCAGTCAGGGCCGGGGGCGCAGTTACAGCCACTGCTCTGTATTTTCAGACCGGTGACTGAAACCGCGCCGGCACCGCCCCGTGACTGAAACTGGAACACTGCTGGAAGGAATGAAGTTCATTTTCTCCTCGCAGCGTTCAGCTAAGTGCAGGCACCAGGCAGGTTAGTAACGCTATTACCCTGGTGATTGACCCCATATCTGCAGGTTAATAGTGCTTTTTCTGGTGACAGGTTCCATTTAAATCTCCCGCCCAGGACTTATCAAATCTTCTTATTGTGTAATAAGCACAGTAAACAGGACCTCTTCAACAAATTTGAACTGCTCCAGATGCTCCCCCTGTCATCACACACTTGATGTGATTCTGCAGGCTGACAACCAGGGTCGGACTGGGGTGGCTAGGGCCCACCAGGGGAACTGACTCTAGGGGCCCACACTACAGCCCACCATAAACGGTTTTATTACTTGTTATGCTTTTCTATAATGTTCTATAATTACATGATTGGCCGCGCTGTGGAGCACCAAGTTGCAGGACTATATTCGAACAGTCATTCCGTACTGCCAGAGTCCCTTTAATGGTAACTTGTCACCTTGAAAAACGCTATTTATCTGCAGATAAAAGGGTAATCTGCAGGTAAATAGGGTGTAAAGCCTGGTTAGACGGCTTATTGGAAAAGCATTGGCTACACAGAGAAAATTACATTTTATTCTCCCTGCCGCCACTCGCTTCCTGTTATTGGGTCGGTGCAAGGAGGGAGACATTACAGTCACCACGAACTACAAAGTGAGGGTGCTGCAATAACGTCCGGCACCTTGATTGTGACATCTTCTATGGAGCCCAACCTCAGGCTGAGCTTCATTGAATGACTAACATGGCAGCAACACCTGGCAACTAGTGCTGAGTGAGTGTGGTCGGATAAGGTGTGATCCCAGCATGTTCAAGTGTTATCTGAGTATCTTGTAGTGCTCTGCTAATATGCTCGAGTCCCCGGGGTAGCATGTTTTGCGGCAGTAGACAGACGCAACACATGCAGGAATTGCCTGTTTGTTAGGTAATCCCTGCCCCACCATTGCTCTCCCCAGACCCATCAGCGCTCTCCCCAGCCCCATCAGCCCCACCATTGCTCTCCCCAGCCCCACCATTGCTCTCCCCAGCCCCATCAGCCCTACCATTGCTCTCACCAGCCCCATCAGCCCCACTTTTGCTCTCTCCAGCCAGTCATAACCATTATTGCTCTCCCCAGCGTTTCAGTAAAAATAAAAAAAAAACCACTTACCCCTCTGCCCGTTCCCCCGCAAGCTGCATCATCACTGCTCTTCCCAGCCCCACCATTGTTATCCCCAGCCGCACCAGCCCCACCATTGCTCTACCCAGCCCCATCAGCCCCCTTATTGCGCTCTCCAGCTCCATCAGCCCCATTATTGATCTCACCAGCGTTTCAGTAAAAAAAAACAAAAAAAAAAACACTTACCTCTCTGCCCCCGCAGACCGCTGCAATTTCCTCCCTCACACAGGCCCGCGCTGCATGATGATGTCATCAAGGAGCGCGTGCCTGTGTAAGGGAGGAAGCAGCGGGCAGGAAGCAGAGGATGGATCTCTGCAGCTCCGCTGCCATTCTGTCCTGTCAGCAGCGGGGATGCAGGGATCGCTCCCTGCCCGCCACGAGCAGGGAGACGCTGCACCGGCGGGCCCCCCGGCACAGCTGCACCAGCAGCGATATGTCCGCCCCTGGACTGCTATGGGGCCCCCCAGCTCACGGGCCCCATAGCAGTCGTGTGGTCTGCCTCCATTAGTGGTACACCACTGCATTTTACCTATTTTTGATTGCATCTAGCAGGGCTTTTGTACATCAGAGGCAGTCCATGTTTTCCAGGCGTGCGGTATTGCATGTATAGCCATACATGTTGTGAGTTTCTAACAAGCATATAAACTGCTTTTCACCTCGACTCTTTCGCTTCTGTGAACACTAAGTTATATACATGCTCTGTAGTAGCCCTGTCATTTCCAGACATTGGTGTATTATAATTCTGAGCATTATAATTCTCCATACACATGCACTTTAAGGGTTTATTATGTATTTATCTCTTGATTGGTGACTTTGAAGCAGGGTTTATTTTGTTTTTGTTTAACCACTGGACCACCCCAATTAATGAACAATTTCCTTCTTTGACATGCACATGCACTTTGGATAGTTTCAATCCTTGGAATCGTTGGATTATGTAATGGTATAGGTTACTCTGCAGTGACTATCTCTGCTAGGTTGTTCTATGCTATTTTGTGGGGTGCACCAGGAGATAATATTCATGCATACTGGGTTGGCATTTCTTACCATCCCTCAAACAAGAGGCATCTGTTTTTATTTTATGTATGTGTTTGGTAATGTCTATGATATTGTTCAGTAAAATCATTTGTTTTTTATACACACTAACTTGAAGTGCTCACTTTTGTCTACTTGGTCTCCTTGATGTAAGGATTTTTACCTAGTGGTACAGATTGATTTACACATATTCATTATATATCTGCAAACTTTCTCATAAAATTCAAACCTGATAAATGCTTCTTGCACGAGTATTCAAACTCTACAGACTAGTATATGGCAGAGGCACATTCTGTAGCGATTCTAGCTTTATGTTTATTGAAGAAAAATAATTACAGGCACATATAAATCCCCCTATTAATAATCATTTATTACACATAAAAAAATTACAATCAGTAATATGATACCATGGGGACCCCGTGCAAGAAATATTGATAATCAAGATAAAATATAACATACTGTAGAAATGTCAGTGATTCCCATATACAGCACTAGGAATGAATGTGTGAACTGCCGTTACATTAAAGATGGGACAATTGCAGAAATACACTTGCATTTTTTTGTTGGGTGCATTTTAAGGTGTGAAAGTGAAGGAGTTATAGATTTAATTCAGTGCCTATGTTCAAAGCAATATATTGGCAGGACTCTGAGACCTCTTAAAAAAGGAGAGGAGAACAGATTAATAAGAATAGAAATTTTTTTTTGTTAAACATGCACTTTCAATCATTTCAAAACATTTCATAACAGCAATTCAAATGGCTATATCTATATACGAGTATAGGAGGAAATAATCTATCACAAATGTCCGGAGCTGAATCTAGAAAGAAATTAGGCTTTAAAACACTAGCGCCGAAAAAAGGGGAGTGGGTATTGCTGGAAGCTGCTGATAGATTAGCGGGTCCTGTGTGAAAACCCGTAAGGAAGAATGGCTACTAGATAAAGGATTGATACTATCACGCTAAACAGCGGCTGAACAGAGCAGGATGAATGAAAGGAATAACAGACATAGAAATAATGTTTCACCAAAATGAGTTGAATGTCCCCCTTTCTTGGTATGTAAATTTGTCTTAAGATTACCGGATAATGATTTGCAGCTATGAAAGTTAATAGATGATTCCCTGGGTTGCGATGATCTATGGATAATTGGTCGGGTGGTACCTAGCTTCTGGTACAGATAGAGGCAGCTAGTGATTGGACGTTTTCCATCTATATATCCTCCTCTTACCATTTTTTTTCACCCTTCCATTGACACGACAACATTATTACTGAACACATAAGCTCTATCCTTTATATATACAGTATATAATTGCAAGGGAAAATGCTTTTTAAAAAAAGGTTTTAAAAAATTAATTATTAATTTAATTTAATCTTTTTTTATTTTTTATATTCTATATATATTTAAATTTTTAATGATTTATTGTACTACAGTGCTGCTCACCATTCTTGTCACGCCTTCATTTTTTCGTAGACTGTACAATATCTTCAGAAATAAATGGAAATGTACCAAAGTTATATCCTCAGGATTTGTGGTCCAAAGTAATACAACAATACAATATTGTTTTTCAACTTCAATGTTGCAATATCAAAGAAAAAACTGAATGTGCCACAATAATGGCACCCCTAATTAATACTTGGTTGCACACCCTTTGTCATTGCTGACAGCCTCCAGACATTTCTTGTAGCCATCTGTAAGCTTCTTGCACTTCTCAGCTGGAATTTTCTCCCACTCTTCCTTTGCAGTTTGTTCAAGCTCTTGAATGTTTGCAGGGTTCTTTTTCCCAATGGCAGATTTCAGCTCACCCCTAAGATTTTCAATGGGATTGAGGTCAGGACTAGTATTGAGGGATACCTTCCGATATCAGGAAATATCGGATCGGATTGGATCGGGCCGATACCCAAAAAGTATCGGATATCGCCGATTCCGATACCGGAAACCAATGCAAATCAATGGGACACAAATATCGGAATGAAAATAAACCCTTTCTTTCCTTGTAGGTTAATTCTACATGAAGGAAAACAACTAACAATAATGTAGAATGTATTGGTGGAGGTGGTTGCCCAAATCGATGGGAACAGTGCTCACAGTGAAACATGAAAAGCCGGCAATTCATCAGTGGCATACACCGGTACCCGACAATTTAGAACAGAAAGAATAGAGCTTCACACATAGATTAGATAGAAACATGTCAGTCACATATATATGAAGTACAGTGACAGTGTTGCTTACTGTACTTGTCATTTAGTGTAAAGGATTTATTTAAAAAAATATTAGTGTTTTAATGCACCGTCTCTTTAAAAAAGCCGGCCGGCAATTTAGCAGCGGTACCCGACAATTTATAACAGAAAGAAAGAGCATCACACATAGATTTGATACATAGAAACATGTCAGTCACATATATAAGAAGTGCAGTGACAGTGTTGCTTACTGTACTTGTCATTTAGTGTAAAGGATTTATTTAAAAAAATCTTAGTGTTTTCATGCACCGTCTCTTTAAAAAAGCCGGCCGGCAATTCAGCAGCGGTACCCGACAATTTACAACAGAAATAATAGAGCATCACACATAGATTAGATAGATAGAAACATGTCAGTCACATATATAATAAGTACAGTGATAGTGTTGGTTACTGTACTTGTCATTTAGTGTTAAAATAAAGGATTTATTAAAAAAAAAATTGGCGTGGGGCTCCCCGTAATTTTAGTCTCTAGCGGAGGTTAAGCAGACAGCTAGGGCAGATGTTTGAAGCCTGGGAAGAGGGTAATACCCACGGAGCTTCCCAGGCTACTAATATCAGCCCCCAGCTGAATACCTAGCCTTTACTAGCTATTAAGATGGGGGACCCCCCCAAAAAATGACGTGGGGTCCCCCCTATTTTAATAGCTAGCAAAGGCTAGGCAGACAGCTGGGGGCTGATATTAATAGCCCAGGAAGGGTGCCATGAATATTGGCCCCCTCCCAGGCTAGAAACACCAGCCGTCAGCCACCCCAGAAATGGCGCATCCATAGGATGCGCCAATTCTGGCACTTAGCCTCGCTCTTCCCACTGCCCTGTAGCGGTGGCAGTGGGGTAATAGGGTTGGAGTTGATGTCAGCTTATAATGCCAGCTGACATCAAGCCCAGGTTAGTAATGGAGAGGCGTCTATAAGACACCCCCATTACTAACCCCATAGTCAAAGTTAAAAAAAAACACAAACACCCAGAATAAAGTCCTTTAATTGAAATAAAGACACAATTCTTTATTGTTCTAAATTAAACCTTACTTACCATCACGCCCATTCCAGCTGAAGCCAACGATCTCCTGCAATAAAAGAAAAATAATAAACAACATCATCCTTACCTTTCGATGGCTCCCAGGACAGCTCCAGCTCTGCTACATGGAGATGACAGGCTGGATCGCAGCAGAAAGCTGCCATCCAGCATGTCATCCCGCAGACACTGAGAAGCACAGGCATGCTTGCGCTCCTCAGTGTCTGACTGTGACGGCATCCCGATGAGCCAACAATGAACTCAGCTCACCTCATGCACGTCACTGATAGCGTGGGAGAATTCTCCTGCGCATGCGGTGAGCGTGAGAGACTCGGCTCATCGGGATGCCGTCACAGCCTGATACTGAGGAGCGCAAGCATGCCTGCGCTTCTCAGTGTCTGCGGGATGACAGGCTGGATGGCAGCTTTCTCCTGCGGTCCAGCCTGTCATCTCGATGTAGCAGAGCTGGAGCTGTCCTGGGAACCATCGAAAGGTAAGAATGATGTTGCTTTATTATTTTTCTTTTATTGCAGGAGATCGTTGGCTTCAGCTGGAATTGGCGTGATGGTAAGTATGGTTTAATTTAGAACAATAAAGAATTGTGTCTTTATTTCAATTAAAGGACTTTATTCTGGGTGTTTGTGTTTTTTTTTAAATACTTTACTAGAAATTCATGGCGGTCATGTCTAATATTGGCGTGACCCCATGAATTTCGGGCTTAGGGCCAGCTGATAATGCCAAGCTGGCCCTAACCCCTTTATTACCCAGTGAGCCACCGCACCAGGGCCCTGGATGAGTTGGGTACAGCGCCAGAAGATGGTGCTTCTATGAACGCGCCATTTTCTGGGGTGGCTGTGGACTGCAATTTGCAGCGGGTGGGGCCCAGAAAGCTTGGGCCTCCCTGCGCTGCAGATTCCAGTCCCCAGCTGCCTAGTTGTACCTGGCTGGACACAAAAATAGGGCGAAGCCCCACGTATTTTTTTTTTAATTTTTTCATGAAATTCATGAAATAATTAAGAAAAAAAGGGCTTCCCTATATTGTTGTGTCCGGCCAGGTACAAATAGGCAGCTGGAGGTTGGGGTCAGCCCGTTGCTGTCTGCTGTACCTGGCTGGACACAAATATAGTGCGAAACCCCACATCAATTTTTTTTTAATTATTTCATGAATTTCCTGAAATAATTAAAAAAAAATTGCCTATTTGTACCTGGCTGGACACAAAAATAGGGTGAAGCCCCACGTATTTTTCTTTTTTAAACTTATTTCATGAAATTCATGAAATAATAAAAAAAAAGGGCTTCCCTATATTGTGTCCGGCCAGGTACAAATAGGCAGCTGGGAGTTGGGGGCAGCCCGTTCCTGGATTCTGTACCTGGCTCGCATACAAAAATATGGCAAAGCCCACGTCAAAATTTTTGGGAAAAATTAATTAAAAAATAAATATTAATTTAGGGACTGCATCTTTATTAACCCCTCAAGTGTCATTTAGTGTTAAAATAAAGGATTTATTAAAAAAAAATTGACGTGGGATCCCCCATAATTTTAGTCTCTATCGGAGGTTAAGCAGACAGCTGGGGCAGATGTTTGAAGCCTGGGAAGGGGGTAATACCCATGGAGCTTCCCCGGCTACTAATATCAGCCCCCAGCTGAATACCTAGCCTTTACTAACTATTAAAATGGGAGACCCACCCAAAAAAATGACGTGGGGTCCCCCCTATTTTAATAGCTAGCAAAGGCTGGACAGACAGCTGGGGGCTGATACTAATAGCCCAGGAAGGGTGCCATGAATATTGGCCCCCTCCTAGCCTTTACTAACTATTAAAATGGGAGACCCACCCAAAAAAATGACGTGGGGTCCCCCCTATTTTAATAGCTAGCAAAGGCTGGACAGACAGCTGGGGGCTGATACTAATAGCCCAGGAAGGGTGCCATGAATATTGGCCCCCTCCCAGGCTAGAAACACCAGCCGTCAGCCACCCCAGAAATGGCGCATCCATAGGATGCGCCAATTCTGGCACTTAGCCTCGCTCTTCCACGCTGCCCTGGTGCGGTGGCAGGGGGTAATAGGGTTGGTTTTCATGTCAGCGCCAGCTGCCATGAAGCCCAGGTTAGTAATGATGGGCGTCTATAAGACACCCCCATTACTAACCTGAAACATTTAAGTGTGACAAAGATGCAAAAGAATAAGAAATCAGGAAGGGGGCAAACACTTTTTCACACCACTGTATGTGTGAAGTGTAAAGTAAATTCTACAAGGTTTTCTATATATTGAGAAAATATAAATCTGATAACTGTGACTTGCATTTGTATTTATCCCTCCGGAGTAAATAGTCTGTAGGACCACCTTTCGCTGCAATTACTGCTGCAAGTCTTTTCAGGTATGTCTCTACCAGCTTTGCATCTAGAAGTGACATTTTCTCCCATTCTTCTTTGTAAATGCTCTATCTCAGTGAGATTGGATGGAGACGTCTGTGAACAGCAATTTCAAGTCTTGCCACAGATCCTCAATGGGATTTCGGTCTGGCCTTTGGGCCATTCACACTCATGAATCTGCGGTGAGGGGTTCAGCATGAGGCTGCGGTATGTGCATTGCATTACACACATCTATTGCCTGGTACATTCTCATACTTACCACAATGCTCTTCAATTCTAGAAAATGTCAATCTGACATTTACAGAGTCACTTTTATCCCAAGTTTCAGAGCTACAACTAGAAGATGATTCCAAAAGTATAGTATCCAGAATATTAGTAATATACAGTGATCAGAAAAATAAGATTATCCCAAGATAATAGGACAAAACGCCAACATAAAGTGTCATGCAGTGCTCCATCATTAGTGGCAAATGCTGCCCATGTCAGTAATGTCATACAGAGCCCATAAGAATATATTCACCACCAATATTATAAACCCAGGTATGACAATAGTCATTATGGCACATTATACCGATACATGTGTAGGCTCCGCATGGTGCTGGAATTCAGAAGTTCAAAGTGCACATTTCTTATAGCTCCTATATTGTACATATGGCAACTATATGGCACAGTTGAATGGCATTACCCATATGGGCAGTTCATGGCACTAGTTATATTCACAGTATATGGTAACAGAATTGTATCCACCTGTATTTTATATTTAATGTGCTGTCTATAAAAGGATAGTTTTTTACATCAGTCAGATTAATTACATTATTAAAAGGCTATACGCAATTTCTTAATTGGGTAAAATTGCAAAGTGCTTGTAAAAATAGGGAACTTTGCAAATAACCCCTTTTTAAAAATTCTCTTCATTTCTCATGAGAGGAGGTATTTTGAATTCTAGAATTTGCTTGTTGCCTAGGTCAGCCACCATTCTGTCTGTCAGAGTTGACTGTTCTCCCAAACAAGGAGGACAGCGCTTACAACTTGTTTCCCATGGAGCTTGTGAGTGCTGCTGAGAAGCTGTCTAGATACCAGGATTCAGCCACCTTCAGGGTCCTTGAGCTCCTCCAATGCCTCATGCCACATCCAAGCACTGATTTTACAATACATACTGCTTATAGTATTATATATTATTATGCAAATCTGTTAGCCCAGATGAGGCTGGTGTACTTGTCAGCATATGCATAAGGATGGCTGTATAATCCTTTGTGAAACTTTTCCTTTATCACATTAAAATAAGGATAAAACGCTCCTCTTAACATCAGGATTGCACAGCCATCCTGATGTGAATTTTCAGAGTACGTACATCAGCCCCATCTGGTCCGAGATCTGATTAATAGTATTTTTACAGTTTGCTTTGTGAAACCTGGTCATATAACTGCTTGAACGTGTGAGTGCTGTTCTGTAAGAGGACGGACACCGAGACAGCTTGAGATACTGCGGAGGAGCCTTCCAGCAGGTGGTGTAAAGTTTGGAAAGTGGAAGCCCAGCATAAATGTTTTTGCCAGTCATCTATCTGTGGTGAAGCTGTTCCCCTATTTAAGAGTATTTGTAGTTATGAAGCATGTTGGCGTCTCGGAGACTCTGTGACCAGTAAGCTTGTTGCCTCTTTTCAGTAACATTATCCTAAACTGTCACCAGTATGTGCCTGAATTACTTCTGCCGTCCTTTAGTGGTGACACCAGATACCAGTCTGCCACCAATGTCATTGTATCCTAAAGAAATGTCCTAAAGCATTCCCACCCCATAATCACACTGTGCCTTACAGGCATTTAGTGTTCATAGAGAAGGTCGTCTACTCTGGAGCAATGGACATCATGAAGCTTCACTAGAAGAGCATCTATCCCTTCTGTAGTAAGCCCAATTATTCTATGCATTACAGCTATTTAGTTACACAGCAAATATGTAATTCTACATTGAAAGCTCAGGCCAGAAGTGGCATGCTGGGTCATTTAATAAGGGTCTGTGTTATTGAAGCAAATTGTTTCCATTAAAATTGTACTAACTATTATTTTTAAGTCAAAGTAAAATGTATAATACAAAAGCGTCAACATGATCTTTATCAAACATTCACTGTGAAAAATAATAATGTGACATAAGAAAAAAATATGAAGAACTTCCAATATACATCTAAGGCTGTGTTCACACGATGCGTATTTCATGCGTTTCCGCGGCGTTTTTGCAGTTGCGTAAACGCCGCGGAAACGCATGAAAAACGCATGGTAGAAGGGCAGCAATGTTCCCCAATGGAAATCCGCATGTGCTGTGCCCATGATGCGGATTTTTCCGCAGCGTTAACGCTGCGGTCAAAAATCCGCAGCATGTTAATTAATTTTGCGGAAACGCGGCGATTTCGCCGCCATTGACTTGCATTAGAACGCGCCAATTCCGCAAGACTGCATCTGTACTTGCGTAATTGGTGCGTTCTAATGTGCGGATGGTACCCGGGTGTGGAGGAGAGGAGAGTCTCATCCACACCCAGGTACCATTAAAAAAGCTGTAAAAAGAAGAATAAAATAAAAAATAATGTATTCTTACCTTCTGTCGGCCCGCGCAGCGCTCCCGCTTGGTTCCCAGCACTTGCAGTGAGTTGTAGGACCTGCGGTGACGTCAGAGTCATGTGACGGGTCACGTGACGCTGACGTCGGCAGGTCTTTCAATTCAAAGTTGCCGGCAGCCGGGAGAACGGAGTGAGCAGGACAGCGCGGGCCATCGGAGGTAAGTATATACACTCTCTCGGTTCACACTGTATAAATCCATGCTGTTTGCATGGATTTATATAGTGTGACCTAGTTATCAAGCACTTTCCAGGTGATGCTAACATCGCCTGGAAAGCGCTTGTCAATCTGCATGCGGAAACGCATGTGAATCTGCATGTGGATCCGCATGTATTCTGCAGGAAAAACGCATGCACAATCTGCATGTACAATCTGCATGCGTTTTTTCTGCCAGGGAGATGCAGAAATGATGCAGAAATTTTCTGCTTCATTTCTGCATCGTGTGCACATACCCTAAGACAAAATGTATAATCTAGAATATAGTGAATAAGCGAATACTATTGAGAAGCGAATATCAAGTATAAGCAAATAATCCTCATTAGGGTTTAGCAAAAAGTTACAAAAACATGCTAATATGCCGAGACACTAGCAATGACTAATCTAGAATTCAGCAGAAAGAACAATCTTGTGTGCACCAAATATGGAATTAAATTACAAATAACTCCAGTCCATATATTGATAATACAATTTATCACAGGAAAATAGTTATATGTGAAAAAAGTATGTAGTATAGTGTAAAAAATATAACCCACCAATATTATTACTATTGGCAAATAAAATCCTTGTGTCCGGTCTAGGAGGGCTGTATTTCCCTATTTACACTAATAAAAAGCGCGATCATTGCCTTGTCATTTCCTATAGTATTAACACCAGAATGAGTATCCACAGCGGCATCTCAAGTTCAGACTTACACTATTTTTGATGGACTAGAAGCCAAGGGCATGTTCACATGTTGCATTTTTGCCGTATTTTCAAAAGTTATTTCCGCACGTTCTTTGCATGAAAAAACGCAGTGTTTTAATGTACTAGCAAAGTCAATGAGATTTATGGAATCTCATGTACATTCTGCTTATTTTTTCCTTGCAGATTTGAAGAAGTTTCATATCTTCTGCATGTCAATTCTTGAAGCGTTTTTGCACATATTTTAGGCAGCATTTTACCCGCCAACACTCTAGTATTTCTTTTCCTCTACAAATAATAACCGTGTGCACATCCCCTAAATGCTGCAAAACAGCGTCAGAAGGAAAATGGTGGCAAAGAGCGTTCTGCAAAACAGCAAACTCACACATGTGGGTTTTCTAAGAAGCCATTATAGTAACTAGAAATTATTCTTTAGAAACCTATAGTTGTCATTACGTGTAAATATTACTATCGAGATTGCTGCAAAGTATATTCAAGTCTTAACCTGAAAATGTGAAAAAGATCTGGATATTTGAGTCTTTCTATAGGAAAAAAGGCAGCAGAAAAGCTAAAATAAACCTCTATCTGTGAGCTTGGCCTAATACTATGTGATATGATGAGAATAAAATAGAAAAACACCAATATCTGATAACTCATATATATGACTGCTTATGGTCAATTCCTATCACATGACCAGTGAGCACATTGGAATGTTGCCGGTTGGCAGTTGGAGAGTTGCGGTTGGCTTGCATGCGGATGAGGAGGAGCTGCCTTCAGCAAAGCCACATTATGGAGATTAAAGAGGAGGACTTTAGGATGAGAGGGAAGAAAAGGAGAAGAAATGTTTTGGACTCATCGGATGATGAGAAGCCGTCCATCAAGAAGAGCCATAGGAGAGGAGAGAAGAGAAATGGCTCAGAGTTGGAGATCGTCTCTCAGAAGATTGATCACCAAGGCCAGAAAGAAGAACAGGAATGTCATCAGGAGGTCCTAGCTAGAAGAAGTGGAGCCAAGAGGAGAAGACAAATCTTTGGCTCATCACATGAAAGCTCTTCAATCAAGAAAGAAGAAGAAGGGCAGAAGACCACCAAGGGCACAGGTAATACTATACATCAGCTTACCACAGGGAGCACCATGACATGTAGCTTCTCATGCCCACACTTACAGATCAGGGCAATGTTGTCACTTTACACAAGTTACACATCTTTTAAATCTGACAGGTGGAGGATGTGATACATGAGCAAGATCTGAAGCTGGAGGGTTGTAGAACTGTTCCCCAGTCCATTTATATATATGTATATATTCAGTACTTTGTTAAACCCCTACATGATCAGGCCATTTTTCCCCATTCTTGCCAAGGCACATTTTTTTCTTATTTTCATACATATGGTTTAAAAAACTGTAAAAAATTGTAATGTTTGGATATTTAAATATTTTTTTGTGAAACATCGAGTCTAAATTTTACAATATTTTAATATTATTTTATTTTTTTTCTGGTAATATCTGTAGTAAATAAAGGATTTCTGTGCTTGTGTTATTTTTATATATTAGTTACATGGTTTTTTGTTAGGGATGGGGCTTGTAAATGCAATTTGGATAGTCATTGTTTTTTTATTTATTTTTTCCTGTTTTTTTTGCTCTTTATTTCAATGATTTTACACAGGTGTTGTCTTAACTTTTGAAACATTTGATTTTTTTCTTGCTTGAATGGATAAAAAAAATTGCAATATGGTTTCATTAAAATAAAATTGAGTCGTTTGCCTCCTATAGTCTTTGTGTTGCGCTGTCTATTGCTGGCTGCAGAATTAGTTAATGAGGTTGACCATTTTATCTTTACTTTAACAGATGTGTTGGGGACATGATTTTGTGGCATTTACTATGATATACTGTAGGTATGTCAGATTCTCCTCCTGCTCTTGTTACTGCAGCTTTCCTTACAGACTGCCCAGCTCTCTAGTCTATAATATGGCTGCTGGTGGAGGAGCAGTGACCAGACCTGTCCGTCAGTCTACTTCACTATAAAAGCATCTTTCTCATGGGAGGTTCTCAATAGGACAAGGCTGATGGAGTGGTCTGGTTACATGCTCCTCCATCAGTGACCATTGTATGGACTGGAGAGCTGTGCAGTATGTGAGGAAAGCTGAACTAACAAGTGCAGGAGGAGAACCTGCCATACTTATATAATAGTAATTGTTAATAAACCTGTGTCCCAAACACATCTGCTGGTATATTGATCCTAGTTACAGGGGACATTCAACCTACTGCCTATATAGCAGGGTTGACTGGGTCTCCTAGGACCCAGAAGCTCTTGCTCTTTCTCTACACCCGGCCATCACATGATCTCTGGGTCTGGAGCAGGAAGCGCTATCTGCGCTTACCATACTGAATACACAGCACTTGTTCAGAGCTGTGTACACAGTAATTGAAAAGGCAGAGACGGTAATAAATCCTCTCTACCTTCTCTATAGGGAGTATCCAAAAAGAAAAGAGTCGGTCCCTCTAAATGCTCTTCCATAACTATATAACCCAAAAAGAGAAAAATGGAAACAGGAGCAAATCCAATAAAAGTTACATTTTTATTGCAAAAATGTAAGTAAAATCAGACATAATCAAAAGAGATAAAAAATCCAAGGGAAAGAGGTGACAACAAAGTGCCACGGAACCACAGGAATAAACCAATGTAAGGCAAGAGACAATATATCTACTGTATATATATGTATATATATGTATATATACAGTGCTGGCCAAAAGTATTGGCACCCCTGCAATTCTGTCAGATAATACTCAGTTTCTTCCTGAAAATGATTGCAATCACAAATTCTTTGGTATTATTCTCTTCATTTAATTTGCTTGCAAGGAAAAACACAAAAGAGAATGAAGCAAAAATCAAATCATTGATCATTTTACACAAAACTCCAAAAAAGGGCCGGACAAAAGTATTGGCACCCTCAGCCTAATACTTGGTTGCACAACCTTTAGCCAAAATAACTGCGAACAACCGCTTCTGGTAACCATCAATGAGTTTCTTACAATGCTCTGCTGGAATTGTAGACCATTCTTCTTTGGCAAACTGCTCCAGGTCCCTAATATTTGAAGGGTGTCTTCTCCAAACTGCCATTTTGAGATCTCTCCACAGGTGTTCTATGGGATTCAGGTCTGGACTCATTGCTGGCCACCATAGAAGTCTCCAGTGTTTTCTCTCAAACCATTTTATAGTGCTTTTGGAAGTGTGTTTTGGGTCATTGTCCTGCTGGAAGACCCATGACCTCTGAGGGAGACTCAGCTTTCTCACACTGGGCCCTACATTATGCTGCAAAATTTGTTGGTAGTCTTCAGACTTCATAATGCCATGCACACGGTCAAGCAGTCCAGTGCCAGAGGCAGCAAAGCGACCCCAAAACATCAGGGAACCTCCGCCATGTTTGACTGTAGGGACCGTGTTCTTTTCTTTGAATGCCTCTTTTTTTTTCCTGTACACTCTATGTTGATGGTTTTTCCCAAAAAGCTCTACTTTTGTCTCATCTGACCAGAGAACATTCTTCCAAAACGTTTTAGGCTTTCTCAGGTAAGTTTTGGCAAACTCCAGCCTGGCTTTTTTATGTCTCGGGGTAAGAAGCGGGGTCTTCCTGGGTATCCTACCATACAGTCCTTTTTCATTCAGATGTCGACGGATAGTACGGGTTGACACTGTTGCACCCTCGGACTGCAGGGCAGCTTGAACTTGTTTGGATGTTAGTCGAGGTTCTTTATCCACCATCCGCACAATCTTGCGTTGAAATCTCTCGTCAATTTTTCTTTTCCGTCCACATCTAGGGAAGTTAGCCACAGTGCCATGGGTTTTAAACTTCTTGATGACACTATGCACGGAAGACACAGGAACATTCAGGTCTTTGGAGATGGACTTGTAGCCTTGAGATTGCTCATGCTTCCTCACAATTTGGTTTCTCAAGTCCTCAGACAGTTCTTTGGTCTTCTTTCTTTTCTCCATGCTCAATGTGGTACACACAAGGACACAGGACAGAGGTTGAGTCAACTTTAATCCATGTTAACTGGCTGCAAGTGTGATTTAGTTATTGCCAACACCTGTTAGGTGCCACAGGTAAGTTACAGGTGCTGTTAATTACACGAATTAGAGAAGCATCACATGATTTTTCAAAGGGTGCCAATACTTTTGTCCACCCCCTTTTTTAGGTTTGGTGTGGAATTATATACAATTTGGCATTAGGACAATTCTTTTTGTGTTTTTTTCATTGAAGACAAATTAAATGAAGAGAATAATACCAAAGAATTTGTGATTGCAATCATTTTCAGGAAGAAACTGAGCATTATCTGACAGAATTGCAGGGGTGCCAATACTTTTGGCCAGCACTGTATATATATATATATATATATATATATATATATATATATATATATATATATATATATAGGGTGGGCCATTTATATGGATACACCTAAGTGATATCAACTTCCTGTTTGTGGCCCATTAGTATATGGGAGGGGGAAAACTTTTCCAGATGGGTGGTGACCATAGCGGCCATTTAGAAGTCGGCCATTTTGGGTCCAACTTTATTTTTTTCAATGGGAAGAGGGTAATGTGAAACATCAAACTTATTGAGAACTTCATAAGAAAAACAATAGTGTGCTTGGTTTTAACGTAACTTTATTCTTTCATGAGTTTTTTACAAGTTTATGATCACTTATAAAATGTGTTCAAAGTGCTGCCCATTGTGTTGGACTGTCAATGCAACCCTTTTCTCCCACTCTTGACACACTGACAGCAATGCCGCAGAAGAAATGCTAGCACAGGCTTCCAGTATCCATTGTTTCAGTTGCTGCACATCTCGTATCTTTATGGTATGGTGTGGTATATGGAGTACAAAGATAGTGGGGCCATTCTTCATCAATGGAAACCTCAATGCCACTGGATATCTGAAACTGCTACATGTTGATGTGTTGCCCTCTTTATGCACTGAAGATGGCACGTTCCCTGAGTTTTTCCAACAAGATGGTGCACGATCACATTATGGGTGTCAGATCAGAGCATTCCTACATGAACTGTTTCCTGGAAAGTGGATTGGTCGTCGTGGGCTAGTTGAATGGCCACCAAGGTCTCCCGATCTGACCCCCTTAGACTTTTATCTTTGGGGTCATCTGAAGGCAATTGTCTATGCTGTGAAGATATGAGATGTGCAACATCTGAAACAACGGATACTGGAAGCCTGTGCTAGCATTTCTTCTGCGTTGTTGCTATCAGTGTGTCAAGAGTGGGAGAAGAGGGTTGCATTGACAATCCAACACAATGGGCAGCACTTTGAACACATTTTATAAGTGGTCATAAACTTGTAAAAAACTCATGAAAGAATAAAGTTACGTTAAAACCAAGCACACTGTAACATACCTGGCGGCGTCCTTGCATGGTGGTCCATCTCCCACTGTGCAAGAGGGCGCACTTGATCTCCTGTCCAGAATGTCTCTCTGGCTTCCCTCCATGCTGTCTGTTTGTGTCTGTTTCTGCTGCTTAAGGGCGGCGCCCGATCACTTCCTGCCTTTTGTACCTGCTGTGGGTCACACCCCTTGTGCGTCCTCAGCCTATTGCTGTCTGTCACTTGGTATATAGCTCAGCAGCTCCCTTCTATCCCGGCCTGAGCATAGTGTTTCCTTCAGTGTGTGCTTGCACTCTGAAGGTGCCAGGTCCCGTCTCTTGTCTCCTGCTTTTTGTATCAGTTCCCGTGTCTGAACTGAGTCCTGTATGTCTCCTGCTTTGCGGTATCAGCTCCCGTGTCTGAACTGTGTCCTGTATGTCTCCTGCTTTGCGGTATCAGCTCCCGTGTCTGAACTGAGTCCTGTATGTCTCCTGCTTTGCGGCATCAGCTCCCGTGTCTGAACTGAGTCCTGTATGTCTCCTGCTTTGCGGTATCAGCTCCCGTGTCTGAACTGACTCCTTTCTGTGTTCTCTTGTCTGTCCTGTCTGAACACGCTCCTAGCCTGTTCCTCTCGCCTTCTAGTGGCCGATTTCCTAGACCCGCTCCTGTGTCTGGTCTGTCCTGTCTGAACACGCTCCTTGCCTGTTCGTTCCGCCTTCTAGTGGCCGATTTCCTAGACCCGCTCCTGCGTCTGGTCTGTCCTGTCTGAACACGCTCCTTGCCTGTTCGTTCCGCCTCTCTGGGGGCCGTATTCCCAGACCCGCTCCTGTATCCCTCTGCAGTGTCGGTCTCCTCCGTTCACTCAGTTCCAGTCTGAACTCTCTCCTGTCCTTTACCTGTTTTGCCTCTATGTCCGTTCCCTTCCTTTTTCTGCAGAGTCTGAACTCGTACCTAACTCCTGCTTGTTGTCTCTGCAAGTACTGTGTGAGTATCTGGCTCTGTCTTTCCCTTCCTGTCTGTTCCGTGTGAACAGAGCCCTGTCCTCCCTGCTCAGCCTGGTCTGCACTCTAGCTGTGCTTGCCTGTAACCCTCTGCCTGTATTGTTCCTGAGTCCCGGTGTGTACTGGGTCCTATCCCGCCTGTGTTCCTACCTGCTAGTGCCTCCCTGTCTGCACTCTAGCTGTGCTTGCCTTTACCCCCCTGCCTGCATACCCGCCTGCCTGCATACCAGTCGTGCCTGCCTATACCCTCCAGTCTGTGTGCCAGCCTACCAGCCTGTTCCTGTATTCCCCTGTGTGGGTCAACAGCCGTGTCCGGGGTCTGTCCTGGAGTAGCACCTGGTCCCTCTGCTCGGTTCCTCCTTGGTGCACTGGCGTCGTATGCCGTCGTGCGACCCTGGTCGGATCGGGTGAATACTTAGTCACGCCCCTCCAGGCTTTCACTCTCCGGCACGGTCCAGTGGAATCACTACCAATCACACGCACACGCCGCTTAGCCCGGGCGTGTGCATAACACACACCATTGTTTTTCTTATGAAATTGTCAATAAGTTTGATGTGTCACATGACCCTCTTCCCATTGAAAAAAATAAAGTTAGATTCAAAATGGCCGACTTCAAAATGGCCACCATGGTCACCATCCATCTGGAAACGTTTTCCCCCTCCCATATACTAATGTGCCACAAACAGGAAGTTGATGTCACCAACCATTCCCATTTAATTTAGGTGAATCCATATAAATGGCCCACCCTGTGTATACATTTATGTATATATATATATATATATATATATATATATATATACAGTATATATATATATATATATATATATATATATATATATATATATATATATATATAGAAAGAAAGAATATCAAGAGGCAGCACTCCAAAAATATTATAGAAAAATGGACTTTAATGAGCCCAAAGGCAACGTTTCGGTTCACAGAATCTTTCTCAAGCAGAGTTCAAGTGCATATAGTGCAATATATATAGTTACAAACAGTGATTCCATAATTATAATTAATTGATACAAAACCATGATTACATAAGAAAAGTGCAGTAGTGCATATCACAAAATATTATTCAGTTACATACATAGTGATAAAATTTTAGACAGATATATTATTATCATCAATTACAGTATCCATAACTCTCATAAAGTGATAAGTGCTTTGATTAGTATTTATCAGTGCCAGGTGTACATTATAAATCATAATATATTTGAGGTTGCGACTCACACTGCAGCAATCATGCATGACCACGTTTCTTACTTCCTCCACGCTGTCCTCGGCGTCTCAAAATCCCATCTGCGCATGTCTCCCAGGAAATCCCCATTATCTCGTCACATGATCGGGGCAAACCTGGTCCGCCCGCTTCGTGACGTCACCGGGCATGCGCATTACACTTCTAATGCTACGATCGCCATCTTTTAAATTGGCAAGCCCCACCAAAAGCTTTTCTTCAAATGTAAACAACGTATGTGCTTTAATGATTTCTCTTATCCCCTATTTATAATAAAAGCGCACTATTTCTCATTATTAGGGACAACATTCTGTTAGCAGTTTCCCAATATATTTGCATTGCAATGACAGTATTCAAATAGTGATTCCTGTGTCCATAAGGCTATGTGCCCACGATGCAGAAATGAAGCAGAAAATTTCTGCAGCATTTCTGCATCTCCCTGGCAGAAAAAACGCATGCAGATTGTACATGCAGATTGTGCATGCGTTTTTCCTGCAGAATACATGCGGATCCACATGCGGATTCACATGCGTTTCCGCATGCAGATTGACAAGCGCTTTCCAGGCGATTAGCATCACTTGGAAAGTGCTTGACAACTAGGTCACACTGTATAAATCCATGCAAACAGCATGGATTTATATAGTGTGAACCGTAAAAATTAAAACAAATAAAGCTATACTCACCCCCGAGGCCCCGGTGTGGCTGCAGCGCTGCTTCCTGGCTGGTTCCCGGCTGCCAGCATATCGCGAGACAGAGCGGTGAAGGGCCTGCGGTCACATGACTGTGACGTCACCGCAGGTCCTCAAGCGATGCCGGCATTCAGAGAGAAGACGCCGGACAGGTGAATATAACTTTATTTGTTATTTTATTCTTTTTTTACAGGTACAATGGTACCCAGGTCTGGAGGAGAGTCTCCTCTCCTCCAGAACTGGGTACCATCCGCACATAGAGACGCATAGAATCCGCTTGTACAAATGTACAGTCGCGGTTTCTATGCATTTCAATGCAAGTCAATGGCGGGAGTTCCGCTGCGCTTCCGCAAAATTAAATGACATGCTGCGGATTTTTGTACGCAGCATAAACGCTGTGGAAAAATCCGCAGCATGTGCATAGAACATGCGGAATCCCCTTGGGGACCATGGGGGGCGGATTACCTAGCGTTTAACAAGCGTTTATGCTGCGGAAATTCCGCAGCATAAACGCTTGAAAAACGCTACGTGGGCACTCAGCCTCAATGAACTGAGGGATAATATTTATTACATAACCCAAACACCCTTCCATGGAATTCCCTATTCCTAGGTTCATCCATGGAGTGAGATTAATAGGTCAGAGGAGGAACCCTCAACAGGTCTCCACCTCCTTCCCAATCTCAGGTGTTTAATTGGGAATACATTACAATCCAATTCCCTCCATAAGTAGGAATACCATTTCATAATGTAAAAATATATATCTATAACTTTTTATATATATATATATATATATACATACAGTTAAGTGTCTATAAAGAAGGAATAATCAACAAGTGTTATTAAGGCATGATTCGTCCCAAGGGAGGCAGAGAAAAATCAATAAATACGTTCAATTGATTCATTAACATACTTACTGCATCCCATGCACAAAGGTTAATGATACATTAAATTAGGGATAAGACATAGAGCAACTGGAAAAGAATGTATCAGAGTCCAGATCACAAGTAAAGCATATAAAGTACGAGTGCACAGCAGGAACTAGTTATACAGTACAAGTTGCTAATATCCAAATAAGGAGAAGAATCATGCCTATGACACAGATGTCACAACATAAGTATATCTTCTAGTGAGAGTAATACACAGTGACACATATAGAAAGTTATGGTCCCACATAAAATGAGAGTACAGCCTAGTTACAACCTGTAGATGGCATGAAAGCAGCCCTGACGCGCGTTTCAAGTCCTGCTTCTCCAGGGGGCGATTGTGTATGGGTGACAGGCAGGGGGTATATATATCCAAAGTATTTTGGCACGTGTAGCGGGGGTACAGCGACGCTTCCAGTGGCGGAAGCCAGCGCCGGAAGCCAGGGAGTCAGTGTCCAACGCAGCAGGTGCCCGCCTCCCGCTAACACGTCAGTAAGGAGGGCCCGAAGTGCCGCGTCATAGGGACACATATTCATGGCAACCAGGTGCTTCTTGCCGGCTGGCAGAATGTGCACAATCATCAGGATGCCAAGAGATGCAGACATACTTAGAGGGAGAGAAAGAAATTGCGGAGAACATTACCGGCCCATACCTGGTGTAAGTTAATCATGACTTTCTATGTATATATATATACTAGCTATTGAAGCCGTTCTATGCCCAGGTGGCGAGCATTTTTATTGGTATATGGTCTCCCATGCTGGTATGTGTGGTATGTGCTGCCCCCCTCCTGGTATTTGTGCTGCCCCCATCCTGTCCGCACCATCCTATCCTGGCATGCATGGCACTCCTCATCCCTATCCTGGTATGCATGGCCCCTCATCCGAATCCCGGTATGCGTGGCACCCCTCATCCCCAATCCCGGCATGCGTGGCACCCCTCATTCCCAATCCCGGTATGCGTGGCAACCCTCATCCCCAATCCCGGTATGCGTGGCACCCCTCATCCCCAATCCCGGTATGCGTGACACCCCTCATCCCCAATCCCGGTATGCGTGGCACCCCTCATCCCCAATCCCGGTATGCGTGGCTCCCCTCATCCCCAATCCTGGTATGCGTGATACCCCTCACCCCACAATCCTGGTATATGCATGGTCCCCTCACCCCACAATCCTGATATGTGTGGCCCCCTCATCCATTTCACACTGTACACACATACAAAAAAAAATAAAGAGTTATACTCACCTTTGTTCTCTGTGCTCCAGCGCTGCTGCGTCCTCTTCTGCCGGAGGCCGGGGGAGGAGAGCAGCGCCGGGGCACTGCGCTGTCCGGCGCCATTTTGCTGAAGACACACTGTAAATGTGTCTTCAGTAAAATGGCAAAGGATAGCGCTATGTGCACGCGCCGATCCGACGCCTCACTCCTGCCCCCGGTCTCCGGCCAGAAGAGATGTGCCGTGGCAACGCTCCTCCCGGTCAGGTAAGTATGCAAGTATGGCGCCGGAGAACGCGGTATGCGTTCAGTGTCTACGCATACCGCGATCTCCGGCGCCATACAACTCCTCTTACCTGTAACGGCTGGATGCATGATTCTGTCTGAAGCCAGACTGTGCGTCGCGCATGCGCAGTCTATCGAGGCTTCAGACAGAGGGATGCATCCCCGGTTATATTATATATATATATATATATATATATATATATATATATATATATATATATATATATATATACAGGGTGGTCCGAAAGTAGGTGGACAGAAAGTGTAATAAGGTTATGAAGGGGGAGATTTATCAAACATGGTGTAAAGTAAAACTGGCTCAGTTGCCCTTAGCAACCTATCAGATTCCACTTTTCATTCCTCACAGACTCTTTGAAAAAAAAAGTCTATTTCCAACAAGTTGGGGCCCCTCCACATTATTCAAGAGTAATCCGCGAGTATCCTGATGAAACATTTCCTAATAAATGGATTGGCCGAAGAGGCCCACTTGATTGGCCGGTACGTTCACCAGACTTGACCCCAATGGATTTTTTCTTTTGGGGAGTACTCAAGGACAAAGTTTATAGTCGAAAACCAAAAAGTGTCAGTGACTTGAAAAATGACATAAGAGATGCACTTCAAGAAATTAATACCCAAAGAGACTTGTGCAAAAAAGTTTGTTGAAGCGCAAGAGGCGACTTCAAAGCTGTGCAAATTGTAATGGAAAACAGTTTGAGCCCCTGCATTGATAACATTTAAGGGCTTTTGTGTTATTGTTCAGAATAAAATGTAATTGTCAATGTTATGCTTGTGTTAGTAAATATAATTTTATATATAAATCAAAATAAATGTTATTATTTTCTGTCCACCTACTTTTGGACCACTATATATATATATATATATATATATATATATATATATATTTATATATATAAATACACAAAGATACAAAGATGTAGATAAAAGAGGGAAAATAATATATGAAAACACACAATCAGGAATAGACATCATATTGTGAGAATTATGTACAACATATGTGTATAAAGTATAATGTCCACCAAGTAATACCCAAAGTATCATTATTAAATATAAAGGAGTATATATAGAGAGAGTCATGAGACAATATAATATAATATGTACTCAATATGGTACAGAGAATATGGGAATACCATGAGTATCAACAGAACAAAGTTATAAATTGTGCATAAATGTGCAAAACTAATGGTGGTAAAAAAGAGGGGAGGGAAGGGAAAGGGAAAAGGAAGAAAAAATGAAGATGTGACAAGTGAATGAAAACATGGAAACAATAATAAACAGAGAGTGCACGAATTGTGTGAATATTTTTTATTATTATTTCGTGACCAAGCCCATGTGGTGCAGATGTCGGATGCATCCAATGGCAACCAGAATCACAGCAACGTGAAAAACCACATATGTTACGTGAAAGTGTTACACTAGTGAGTAGTGATGAGCGAGCACGTTCGTTACTCGAGATTTATGAGCATGCTCGGGTGTTTTCCGAGCATCTTCAGTGTACTTGAATATCATGTTTGAGTCACTGTGTGTGCATGATTTGCGACTGTTTGACAGCTTTAACACATGTGAGGAATGCCTGTTTGTTAGGCTTTCCTCACATGTATTAAAGCTGTCAGTCGCAAATCATGCACACACAATAACTCAAACATAACACCTCAGCACGCTGAAGATACTGGGCGAGCACCCGAGCATGCTCGCTGAAAGGGTTAACAAACCACGCTCGCCCATCACTACTAGTGAGACCAATCACAGGTAAAATAAATATAATAAATAACAATAGTATGAAGAGATAGTTAATGTCACAATACAAATGTATGTGTGCCCTTCACATACGAGTGAGCATAGACATGTGTTATATAGTAACATAGCTACTGACATCAGTATAATGGAAAATGTACAATAAAAAAATCAGAAAATGATAAGCCACAATGGGCAAGAGGAATCGAAAAAATAAAATAAAAAATATACAAGTGATAGGAATACTGACGTGTCAGTGTGACACAGGAAGTGCATCTTAAAGTGCCCTTTTTTGTGCATCCAAAATCACAGATTTAAAGCAACAATAAACAAAGAGTAAAAGCCGATGAATAACAATAGTGAGTAAAATGTTTTATAAAAAATGCTTATAGCGGATGGAATCAATTAGTGGCACACCGCACAGGAAATAGACAGGTCCGAAAAAGAGAGAGCAGCAGGGCGGGATGCTGCTGAAAGGTGAGTACATATCCATAAAAAGGGAGACGCGTGGAGCGCTGGCCCGCAAGGACGATCAGGCACCCGGTCCCCGAGGGGGGCAGAAAAAGGGAGGGAGGGAAGGGAGAAGAAGATCCTCCAAGTGAGTGGTGGTCCAGCATCTGTCTCACAGTAGAGTGTACAAAAATACTGGATACCCTGCATGTAAATAAAAAAGTGAGAAGTTATAAACAGCATAAAACATAAGTAAAACCTAAACACAATAGCACATTACAAGAAAGGGACAAAACTGAGGACCTCGTTGAGGCCTTTGGGGCATATGCAATCAATTTTCATAATCCACCAACGGTCTTTCTCCAATCCCCCCCCCCTAGTCAATTAATATCCTGTCAATACCCCGAATTTGGAGGAGGCTAGCATCACACCCATGTTTTAACTTGAAATGCCTTGGGATAGGCTTCAATACAGTATCGGCAAGAGATTCTGATGCATTCTTAATATCTTGCACGTGCTCCCTCACACGCACTCTCAGTTGGCGAAAAGTAAGACCCACATAGATGAGGCCACATGGACACAAGGCGTGGTTGATTACGCCTTCTGTATTGCAAGATGTATGCTGTGTGATTTGAAACTCCTTATGACCATCACTTGATGGGAAGGATGTACACCGCACCAGATTTACACAGGCCGCACAGTTCTTGCATGGATAGAAGCCCCATCTGGGGCCTTTTGAGCTGAAGGCTTTCTCTGGTCCCGGATCTTTATGGTAACTATGTACCAGCAAGTCCCTCAGGTTCATCGCCCTTCTATAGGTGGTGGAAGGGACTGGTGTAGTACATTTGGAAAGGACTAGGTCTTGCTTCAAAATGGGCCAATATTTCCCCAATGCATTTCTAACATCTATCACAGTAATTGAAAAGCCAGAGATGGTAATAAATCCTCTCTACCTTCTCTATAGGGAGTCCGACTGTGACTGCCGGTAGGCTCCCGGCTGAGGTAACTGCACAATCTGGTGCAGGTGTTATACAATGTAGTGTTGTTTTAGAACAGACCTGCACAACAAACAGCTCATGTACCGCATGCAGCCCACCAAAGTTTTGCTGCAGCCCATGGAGCCGTCCAGGATATGGAGCTCCCATCTTCTTATATTCAAATGTTTCAGACGCAAACATATTTGAACACTGTCATCGGGACTAGGGTAAAACAGCGCTCGTCAGTCCCAGCCTCGACATGCTGCTGCTCGGCACGCTGCTGACGTCATCACACTATTGTCGGCACCCAAACACCTCAGAGGAGAAGAGATGGCACAGCCAATAGTAAGTCAAGGAGCCAAAGATTAAATTAATTATATCATTGTGGATGAGGAAGGAAGGGGCTAATGTTACAGTGAGGGCACATAATGAGGGTGACAATTGTCAAAGGGGGCACAATTGTGGTGGGGGGTCCTTCATTCAATCGGGCAATGTACAGGGGAATATTTTGGAGAGGGACAGTATGTGGGCATACAGTGGGTACAGAAAGTATTCAGACCCCTTTAAATTTTTCACTCTTTGTTTCATTGCAGCCATTTGGTAAATTCTAAAAAGTTCATTTTTTTTCTCATTAACGTACACTCTGCATCCCATCTTGACTGAAAAAAAACAGAAATGTAGAAATTTTTGCAAATTTATTGAAAAAAAACCCTGAAATATCACATGGTCATAAGAATTCAGATCCTTGGCTCAGTATTGAGTAGAAGCACCCTTTCTATTTCAAGTGTTTATTTCTGTTAATGTTGATGACTATGGCTTACAGCCAATGAAAACACAAAAGTCATTGTCTCAGTAAATTAGAATAATTAACAAAAAACACCTCCAAAGGCTTCCTAAGCATTTAAAAAGTCCCTTAGTCTGTTTCAGTAGGCTCCACAATCATGGGGAAGACTTCTGACTTGACAGATGTCCAGAAGGCAGTCATTGACACACCCCACAAGGTCCCAGAGTTCCAATTTTCATTTGGAAATCAAGGTCCCAGAGTCTGGAGGAAGAGTGGAGAGGCCACAATCCAAGCTGCTTGAGGTCTAGTGTGAAGTTTCCACAATCAGTGATGGTTTGGGGAGTCATGTCATCTGCTGGTGTAGGTCCATTGTGTTTTTTCCAGGCCAAAGTCAGCGCAGCCGTCTACCAGGAAATTTTAGAGCACTTCATGCTTCCCTCTGCTAACAAGCTTTTTGGAGATGGAAATTTCATTCTCCAGCAGGACTTGGCACCTGTCCACACTGCCAAAAGTACCAATACCTGGTTTAAAACCAACAGTATCACTGTGCTTGATTGGCCAGTAAACTCGCCTGACCTTAACCCCATAGAGAATCTATGGGGTATTGTCAAGAGGAAGATGAGAGACACCAGACCCAACAATGCAGACGAGCTGAAGGCTGCTATCAAAGCAACCTGGGCTTTCATAACACCTCAGCAGTGCCACAGGCTGATCGCCTCCATGCCACATTGCCGCATTGATGCAGTAATTGATGCACGAGGAGCCCTGACCAAGTATTGAGGGCATTTACTGAACATACATTTCAGTAGGCCAACATTTCAGATTTTAAAAACATTTTTCAAGCTGTTGTTATAAAGTATTCTAATTTACTGAGATAATGACGCTTGTGTTTTCATTGGCTGTTAGCCATAATCATCTACATTAACAGAAATAAACACTTGAAATAGATCACTCTGCTTGTAATGACTCTATATAATATGTGAGTTTCACTTTTTGTATTGAATAACTGAAATAAATAAACTTTTTGATAATATTCTAATTTAGTGAGAGGCATGTGTATGTAGCCTCTATTTCTTTAGTGTGGTAAGTACCATTTTGAGGGTATGTACCATTATTATTCATTGTAGCAAAATGGGAAACAGAAAATCCACTACTGTTGTTGCAGATTCATGGTTTTGCATAGCATTTGCTCTCCTGCACTGATTATGGGGGCAGAAACCTCAGGGTGAAGATCTTTTATCTTGCACCATTTATACTCAAAAAACACATTTCCAACAAATGCATATAAAATTCCCCTCCTTGCTATTTTTTTTTCTTAAAGATTACAAATAGTTTATTAAATAGTAATATGTTGCAATAATCTCATTTATTTTAATGCAGTTATAGTACTTCACATATAACATTTATTTATATTCTCTCATATACAATAAATATCCATACGCTTCAATCATCTGTTTAAGAAAAACAAAATGGAACAAATATTAACCCTTCCATATTATTCCATCATCCCTCCTCCCTTGAATCAAAACAAACCCCACCTGCACCCCCAAACTGAAGGGGAGGATACAAGGAAAACCCTTCACCCCATAACTAGCATTGCTCTACACCTGTCCATTCTTCCCAGATATGCTCATAAACAGTTGTCTGATTTTTATTATCGTAGACCACTTTCTCTTTTTTCGCTTATCAATTAATTTAATTCAGGTTGTTCTTTTACCTTCCATTTCCTCATAACTGCAAACAGAGTTTGAGACAAAATACGTATTAATAAGATCTTATTACTACTTCTTTTAAGACTCAAATATCTACATCTAATAAAGAATTTTTAGGGTCATTTTATAAATGCACTTAAACATTATTTAATACACTATTGAATTACCATACAATATCTTACTATTTGTTTTCTTAAATTCTGTGTCAGTGGCTAATCTAAGGGTTTTTGAGATGTAAATAGAGAGATATTCTCCCTTACAATTGATTATGGAAGATTCATTTATTTAAGGCAGGTTAGTTGGAGGGTGGGTGGATGTCTGGTTGAGGAGTTCTCTAAGAACTCGTTCACACTGCTGTATGACATAGTAGAGTGCTCTCTGATGTTTTATCAGACAGCACTCAGCCCAATATTATACTATGGGGCAGTGCAGATCTGAAATGTTTTTGCTCATGACGATTCGGCATGGGAAAACAATTGCAGCACGCTGAGAGTGGCTCAGCAAATCGGATCACATGCACCCATACAAGTCTATGGGTGCGTGTAAAACCTTGGCCCAGACTTGGATTTCATCCCAGTGCAGTTTGATTTATGCAGACACAGACGATGGAAAAGTTGGAGAAACGAAGTTCTCCATCTTCTCCGCACCTGTAATATGATTGTCTCAAACAAGAGAAACGGATCCCAGTAAACTGACACTCGGCTCAAACTCTGGTCAGAGCTTGAGCCTAGTGTCATTAGCATAAATGATCCAATTCTCTCACATGAGAGAATCAACACTTGTGTGACCCGGCCTAACGTGTAGTTGGGGAGCTAAGAGTGGGAGATGGTTTGAAGGGGTGAAGTGGAAGGTGGAGTGGGGGAGGTATCAGAAGAGGAGGGATATTTTAACTTAATTATTATTTTAATATGGTGAAAGTTATCTAATTTAATGTTAGAAGGGTTTAAGATAAGTTGAAATGGTATTTCTTTGCTTGGATGAGAAGAGATCTGATGTCTCTGATATGTCTTCAAAAGACACATTCAGATAGTGATTCAAGAAAGTAGCTAAAAGTGGGTTGTCAAGTACATGTATATCATGCTGTACATAATATCTACTCACGAGGGTCTTTATCCTTGTTCAAAGGGGTGTAAATATAAGTATGTATTACACAGGGTAGAAGTAAGATATATATATATATAAATATATATATATATGTATATATATATATAAACTGTTGAAATGTAAAATTAACAACATAAGGTTAGAAATTGCAAACACCTGTATTCCTCTCCCATATAAATCTGAGCTTCACTATGAAGAAAGTGAAAACTTGCAATATCCGATTTTGATTGTAGGAGATTTTAATACTGTAATTGACTTTACCTGTAATAGAAAATCATGTAGACGTGCGTCAAAGTCTAGTGATACAACATCTTTTCCAATCCTCTGGAAGAATTTTTTGGGGAAGAGGCTTATTAATCCCAAGGATTATCAGGATACATGTTACTCTAAGACTTAGCAATCCTGATTCCCTATTGATATGGTTTTTGGCAATGGAGAAATTTTGTATAAACTCCTTTAAGGGGGTTGATACACACTCAGCAGCTTTTACGGGGATCTCCCTGGGCAACCCAGGCTTGCACCGACTTTGGAAGGGAGTGGATGAACCTGTCCATGATGACCTTTTCCACCATCTGTACTGGGGAGGAAGATTGAGGTTACAACCACTTTGAACCAAGTGTAGGAGGTCGAACATTTGGGACCTGGGAGGTTTGTCACTGCAATAGGCCCAGTGGTGCACCCGTTGCACCCTAACAGTCAGAGTCACTCCCAAGCGCGCCAAAATTTCTGTTTTTAATTTGGCGCACTCCTTTGCGTCCTGCAGGGCCAAACAAGTCATAATGGGCTTTCTGAGGCTGGCCCATTAAATATGGCACCAGCACCTCCGCCCACTGCTCTGGAGGCAATCTCTCCCGCTCCGCCACCCTCCCAAAGAACGTTAGGACCTCGACGTCATCACCCGGAGTAATCTTTTGCAATGCTCTTCTTACCGTCTTCCTGACGTGTGAATCATTACCTGGAGTTGAGGGAGGGACGGCCTCTCTGCTGCGAACTTTCCCCGCTAGAAGTTCCATCTGCCGTTGTTGCTGCTGAATCTGCTGCATCAGAAGTTTATTAGTCTCTTGCTGCATCTGTTGCTGCTCCCGGTGCTGCTGTTGCAGGCTCTGCTGGCTCTGCAAGTGCTGCCGGTGCTGCTGTTGTTGGCTTTGCAGCAGGTGTTTGAGTGGCTCTTTCATGGTGCCGGACATCTCTGGCTGGCTGGCGGCCTTTACCCAGGACATCCATCGATCTCTGTGGCAGTTACACGTTTTCCTGGAATCTTGCCCACATTCTCCACTAATTGTAACTGGGTTGGTACTCACTCAGCCACTTTTAAGATAGTCACAGGAGTCAGTTTCTTTAAAAATGTCCAAGGTGGGTTTATTCGGACTTCATAAACTGCACTCTCCAGGTAAATTAAACATTTTCTCGGTAATTATTTTGATTCTAGGCTACATATATACCGGGACACGAGGATATGTACTTTAAATGCCCCTGATGAAGCCACCGTGTGTGGCGACACGCACTGGGCACTGAGGTCCCATTTGCACCTTCCCATTTACAGGCTGATTTGATTGAGTATTTGCTTTCTATGATCATATTGTTTAATTGGCTCTACTATTATTTTTTGCTGGGGCAGCACGGGTGGCCACAATTGAGTGTATGTGATGGAGTGGTTATGGAGTAGTCATCTCCAGTGTGAGGTGAAAGGGTCTATTGGCAATCGCCAGTTTACAATTATACTGTTCTATAGACCTATTACCCTGTATACAGGGACACCATATTGATTTTCACACAGATACCTGTTGTTGCACTTTATATACATATTGTTTTTTGTGTATTCTCTATTTATATAGAATACTTTGGGCTTGTGCAATATTGACCATCATAGATATTCTATACAGCCTGTTAGAGTTCATCTATTTGACTGCACTTTATTGTATTTTCTGTCATTATAATATGGGAAGGTCTCTAAAGTAGTGGGTTCCTGAAGCAGTGGATTCCTCCACTATTTTTAATGGTGTTTTAAAATAATTTTTTTTGTGCGTATTCTTATATATGTGTCAGGAGATACTGTAATAAATTGATGTAATTTATATTCAAATATTCCGTGATTATTTCTTCAGGTGATCACCGCTTAGGTGCATGTCTTCTTTTCTTTTTGAAATTCGTATGATGTTGTATGACATGTGGCAGGTAGATCCCAGTTATTAGATGGTGCCCTCCTAAAGTAGTAGGTGCATGGGGTTATGTCCCAGCTTTTTGTCCTTTTTATGGGCACAAGACATGGATTTCCTAATCCAAGCTGCTCTTTGCCCTACTTATTGACCATATATAAGGCTATGTGCCCACGATGCAGAAATGCTCAGGATTTTTTCCTGAGCGTTTCTGCATCTCCCTGGCAGAAAAAAACGCATGCGGATTGTACATGTGGATTGTACATGCGGATTGTACATGCGGACTGTACATGCGGATTGTACATGCGTTTTCCTGCCAGGGACATGCGGAAATGGAGCTTTATTCACTGACATTTCCGCATGCGGATTGACAAGCGCTTTCCAAGCGATTAGCATCACTTGGAAAGTGCTTGTGACAACTAGGTCACACTATATAAATTCATGCAAATTGTATGGATTTATATAGTGTGACCCGAGAGAGTGGTAAAAATAAAAAAATAAATGTATACTTACCCTCCGATGGCCCCCGGTGTCCTGCTTTACACTCCGTTCTCCCTTGCCGGCAACAGTGAATTGAAAGACCTGCCGACGTCAGCATCGCGTGACCCGTCACATGACTCTGACGTCAGCGCAGGTCCTTCAATTCATTGCAAAGTGCCGGGAAGCAAGTAGGAGCGCAGCGCGGGCCGACAGAAGGTAAGTAGACAGTTATTTTTTATTTTATTCTTTTTTTACAGATTTTTTAATGGTACCTGGGTGTGGAGGAGACTCTCCTCTCATCTACACCCGGGTACCATCTGCACATTGGAACGCGTGGATTACGCATCTACATATACAGTGATGCGTAATCCATGTGATCTAAAGCAAGTCAATGGCGGCGAAGACGCAGCACTTCTGCAAAATAATTGGTAGCGCTGCGTTTTTTTCCGCAGCGGAAATTTTCGCAGCATGTGCACAGCACATGCGGATTATCATTGGGGAACATTGCTGCCCTTCTACCATGCGTTTTTAAAGCGTTTCCGCAGCTATAAAAACGCTGCGGAAACGCATTAAAAACGCATTGTGGGCACACAGCCTAAGGTTGTAAAGGAATAAGGGGTTCTCAGTTTTGGACTCAGGAGGAAATATTAGCGATGTACACAGGTGATTTGTTATTATTTTAATAAATGTAAAGGAAGATCTAAGGACAGATATTTCATTGGTGAATGGATTTGGTATTTTTTCTGGATTGAAGATTAATTGGAATAAGTCAGATATCATTATTGGACAAGAATTTCCAAATTACAGATGGTGATATACTTATTATCCAAGAGGGCAACAGTTTGAAATATTTGGCATTAAATATATCACATAAGATGGTGGACTATATAGAAGTGAATGTCATACCGGTGTTGAGTCGTTTTAGCAGAATGGCAAAAATATGGAGGAACAAGGAAGAATCAATCTGATTAAAATGTATTTGTTTTTTTATGTATATTTAATAAATTCCCCTCTTTGCAACTTAGTGACTGAGTATAGGAAAAAATGTATATTAAAGCAACCTTATACCCTGAGACTGAAAAGTTACTACACTTTGTAAATATACAGTCATCCTTCCTGACGCCCTTCTTTTGCCTCCCGCTACCTCCATTGCTTAGATCTGTGTTCTGTTCCTACTACCTCCAAGATGGCCACCAGTTTGGTAAGTCTAAACCACATCTTCCCTGTCTTTTCTGTGCTGTGGGATGGGAAAGGAAAGGCAGGAGAGGTGAGGTTTAGATTTACCAGTGTACTCCATGCTGCTATGACCGTCATCTTGGAAGCAGGAGGAAAGGAACGCCTATCCCAGCAGAGGAGGCATCGGGGAGCTAATGGAGGGCTTCAGGTAGAGTGCCTATACATGCGAAACGTATACCCACTTCTCAGTCCCAGGGGAAGGGGCCCTTTAACACTGTTGCAGGACAATATTAGCGTTGAGCTGTAATTGTTTTCTAAGGCAGTACACTTAATATAGGACAATCACTGTGCTACCAGTATTATTCCGCACATAAATGATACTGATTCTCCATTTTGTAATAACATAATTAACCCTTTGTGCTAAACTGAATAGTAAATTATAGTCTGTTTTTCAATTAACAGCATAAAGCAATATGTTTACAAAGATGAATACTCCAATGCTGACCAAAACTGAATTCTCTGCTAAGGTTACAAAATAACCAACACTTTATACATGGACAGTAAATTCTTTTTCTAATTTCTCGTCTTATTTCTGTTTGCCATTTTAGGAGACAGTGGTGTGCGGCCATCTCTCCCCGGCAGCACAATCTCTGACAACATCAAGAGACTAGATTTTCATCAAGTGCTTGGCCGGGGGAGTTTTGGAAAGGTAAGAACCTATAACATTACGAGCCCAGATTGTATATTGTTTGCTATACAATATAAGATCATGAATGAAGTAGAGAATAACACTGTTAATAACCATCTTAGATCCCCAAATTCAGGTGTTTCTGACAAAGGCAGATGCAGGGCGGTTTCCAAATGTGTTGCTACCTATATATGTGTAATAGTGTTTTCTGATAGTCTACAGTGGGTTAAAGTATTTTTCTGGTGCCTCTAACTTCTGCACTAGGAAGTTGCAGGTGCTGCTGTTTTCCCCACATGCCTGCACCTTGGAATCTTGGATGGCCAGCAGATAACAACATCTATTTTTCAATACAGGTGCACGATCCTGTTGGCTGTGCAAGTGTGGGCCAGACACCTGTATAGACAACATCATGCAGAAGTGACAGCTGCCGTAGAAACTCTACATGCAAATATGTGACCAGAGCACTTTCATCCACCTTTATCCATGCTAGCTGTGTCACCCACATAGAATGTGGAAGAATGTGCTCTGGTCAGATGAGACCAATAATTTAAATTTTTTGCTAAATGAAAAACACTAAGTGTGGAGGAAAACTAACACTGCAGATCACCCTGAAAACACCATCCCCACCGTCAAACATGGTGGTGGAATCATCATGCTGTGGGGATGCTTTTCTTTAACAGGGACGCTCGTCAGAGTTGATTAGAAGATGGATGGAGCTAAATACAAGACAATCTTGTAGGAAAAACCTGTTAGAGGCTGGAAAAACTTGAAACAGAGATGAAGGTTCACCTTCCCGCAGGACAACGACTCTAAACATACTTCCAGAGCTACAATAAGATGGTTTAAATAAAAACATACTCGTGTGTTTATATAGCCCAGTTAAAGTCCAGACATAAATCTCATTGAGAATTTGTGGCAAGGCTTAAAAATTGTTGTTCACAAACGCTCTCTATCCAATCTCACAGCTAGTTTGCAAAGAAGAGTGGGCAAAAATTTCAACCTATAGTGCAAAGCTGGTAGAAAAATACCTTGCAGCAGTAATTGCAGCAAAAGGTGGTCCTACAAAGTGTTGACTCAGAGGGGCTGAATACAAATGCACGTCACAATTTTCAGATTTACATTTTTAAAATATTCAGAAAAACATGTATCATTTCCTTTACACTTCACAAATACTTGTACTCTGTGTTGGTATATCACATAAAATTCCAATAAAATACATTTAAGTTTTTGCATGTAACTTGAAAAAATGTGGAAAAGTTCACAGGATGTGAATACTTTTTCAAGGCACTACATTGTACATCTGCATGTACGTAGCTACATAAGTATGAGTAAATATATGTGTGTGTACTGAGAATGACATTTATTAAAGATATTGTCCACAGTTAAAAAGTAATAATTCAAAAAATTCCGTGTCAGCAGTGGTGACGTCTCATACATTCTCCTGATTGCTAACCAATGACTCGTCTCAATGGTTTTGTCCAATAAATAGAGACATCCTCAATGAGACCAGTGATTGTCTGCAGCAAGGTAAACAAGTGCAGGTTTGGACTACTGTGCCAGGCTCTGGAATAGCAAAGGATTTATCAGGGTAGTATCGTTTTATTTTTTTAATCATACTACTCCCTGAAGTTAGGACAAAAATGGAATTGAGGACAAGCCTCCTAATACTATTACAGACAACTCTCTGATTTTTTAGGACATTCCTGGGAAAAGGAGAGAGCTCCTTGATTACCAGAGAAGCCAGCAAATATCCCAAAGCATACTCTTCACAAAATATTCACCTCTCGTGTTTTCTGCAATTCTTATAAGGCTGGGTGCCCACGTAGCGTTTTTCAAGCGTTTATGATGCGGAATTTCCGCAGCGGAAACGCTTGTGAAACACTAGGTAATCCGCACCCCATGGTCCTCAAGGGGATTCCGCATGTTCTATGCACATGCTGCGCATTTTTCCGCAGCGTTTATGCTGCGTACAAAAATCTGCAGCATGTCATTTAATTTTGCGGAAGCGCAGCGGAAGCCCCGCTATTGACTTGCATTGAGACGCATAGAATGCGCGTCTGTACATTTCTACAAGTGAATTCTATGCGTCTCTATGTACGGATGGTACCCAGTTCAGGAGGAGAGAAGACTCTCATCCAGACCTGGGTACCATTGTTCCTGTAAAAAAAAGAATAAAATAATAAATAAAGTTAATACTCACCTTTCCGAAGGCTTCTCTGCATGCCGGCATCGCTGAAGGACCTTCGGTGACGTCACAGTCATGTGACCGCAGGCCCTTCACCGCTCTGTCTCACGATATGCCGGCAGCCGGGAACTAGACAGGAAGGAGCGCTGCAGCCACGCCGGGGCATCGGGGGTGAGTATAGCTTTATTTTATTTTATTTTTACGTTTCACACTGTATAAATCCATGCTGTTTGCATGGATTTATACAGTGTGACCTAGTTGTCAAGCACTTTCCAAGTGATGCTATCGCCTGGAAAGCGCTTGTCAATCTGCATGCGGAAACTCATGTGAATCCGCATGTGGATCCGCATGTATTCTGCAGGAAAAAAGCATGCACAATCTGCATGTACAATCTGCATGCGTTTTTCTGCCAGGGAGATGCAAAAATGCTGCAGAAATTTTCTGCTTCATTTCTGCATCGTGGGCACATAGCCTAACTCCTGGCATCACTGCAACATAAAACCTGACACCAGAGGTGCTGTGGAGTGAAAAGGAGTTTAGGATCAGGACAAAGTGTCTGCAAATGTAGTCTCAGGTCTGTGCTGCAGATTAAGGTGCATTCACACTGCGCAGTTATCGGAAACCAGTAGAAACAGGCTGACGTTCGCCCGACAAACAAGCAAAGTGGTCTTTCATAGGGTAAAATGATCTTTTGTTTTGCTTAAATCTTTATCGATCTTGAAATAACCTATACAAAAAACTATGAGCAATAGCCAAGGTAGCATAAAAGGTATATATTTTATTAGTACAATTTAGACACATGATAAAATCTGATGAAAAAAGAGAAAATCAGATAAGGCTAAAAACACAGGCAAACCCCATGGTGCATAACAAAAGAATATGCAGCAATATTAAGTAATGTATACATAATAGGCTATTAGACAAAGGTATGTTGGGTGGAAATAATTCCTACACACATATAAAGTGTAATAGACGCCAAATGTGATAAAGTATATATGCTGCACAAAATAACCCTAGTATAGATAGGCATACATTTGCAGCATGGTCTTTGATGCCAGCATCTATGTACAGCTGAGCTCTGCACCCCAACACAGTCTGTTTATATTGATTCTCATCTCAGCTTTTCATGGCTGACACAGGAATAATGCCGACCAGCTCTGGAGTTGTAGTTATTCCTGTCTCAATCATGCATGGCTAAGACTGAAGTAATCCTTTAACCTCCTAGCTTTAATGGGTAATTCTAGTGGGGTTATTTCCTAGTGCCCATGTTTATAGCTATTAGATCTCCTGTATGTAAGCTAGTAAGAAACTGTAGAAATATAAAATAATTATTAAAGAAATAGCAATGGTGTCACTTTCCTGCTCCCCTCCACACTTATTTCAATGAGTTGTTCGGCCTTAGGGTACAAGTCTGCAGTAACTATGTGACTACAGACTTGTGAGTCCTCACAGTGTGCAGTGTGTGTGCTGTTGAGGTTCTCCAGTGCCGGTGCCAGGAATGGGCAGGAGCATAACTGCAGGTATGCAATTTGCATACATGTGGTCATGTGCCGACGAGACATGTGCAGCTGTCCATGTCGCCCTGGCACTTTACAGAAAAATTGTGTGCCAGTTCAAATGTGCTGTTGCGTGTAGGGTGCGTTACACTCACTTGTAGGCCACAGGCCCCAGCTGTCTCCAGGTCTTCAACTTAAGGAGCTGCCGCACATAGATTAGGGAACACTCAGTTCGTTTCAACACACAGAAGTTTACTCGACAGTTCAATTGCATCAGATTGTAATACACAGTATCGGGCACAACATTCTCCATTTCTTATTTCCATAGTACAGAACATTTTCAGCATTTATTTACGTTCTAACTGGACTATCCCTACGTTCACTGATCCTGTCAGCCCCAGGATTTCCCAGTTGAGTTCCACAATACACCCGAGATCTGTTACATTTCCCATACACAATTGCACGTCCATCTTCCTCTGTATGTAAAGGGGTGAGGTGCTTGCCATAGCACCTGAATCGAGCCCTGATCTCCGGACATTGCAGGAATGTCTGCAGTGAATTTTTGTAAGGCCTCATATCACCCAGAACAATATGTACTCACTCTTGATATCAGCCCCAACTGCCCTTGAATTTGATCTTATATCACTCACGAACGCTCTACAAACAGGAAGCAGTCTCCTTTAACTGGCACTTTTCCCTCCCACTATGAGCTAGTCCTAAACATGAACACTTTCTTACACTATTCTCATCCTACCTATGTCAACTCCTAAGTCCTAAACTATGTCTTATCTTGCGCAATCCTATGCTGTACACTATACATTATACATATGACCATATCACACTCTATATTACAATTCACATAATATGACATACTGCAACTATGTAATTACACCATATATACTGAAAACTGCACTACAATACAACACGATTGGTGTCTTCAGGGGTATGAATGTGACGGTCCAGTCAACACCCCCTTACACAGGCTCGCTCAATACAAGGGAATTGAGTGAGGCCGGATAAATGACCATCTGCTCCCATCACTGGAGAATCCTCATGAGTCTACACTCACATAAAGTGTCTGCAGACTTGTACCCCAAGGCCAGACAACACCTTTAATGAAGATCATCAACTAATGACCATTTTTTTCTAGGTGGTGCTGGCGGAAGATAGATATACCCGCCAGCAATTTGCTGTAAAAGTCATCACAAAGAGGAACCTGCTAGCTGAAGGAGAGGAGCGCGCGTTGGTGGAGCGGCGTGTGTTACAACTTGCATCTGGCAGCCCCTTCCTTCTTCATGGCACATTCGCCTTTCAGACCAAGGTAAAATTGTGACCTGTTCATTAATATTGGATAAAGAATAAAGTGCACTCATCTATATGCACAGGATATGTCCACGTTTATATCTGGTGTTTGTTAACATTTCAGCATTGGAAACATTTTCATGTCCTGCTCCTTGTATGTGTAGCTGTCACCTACTGTGGGAACACTGGACAAACCCTGGGAACCAGGCAATGTGCCTAGAAATATGATGCTGACGGTTAACTTTTGGGGTTTCTCTATTGAAGTCTATGGAAAGTCTTGGAGTGGTTCAACTGGCTCCCAATATCTGAAGTCATTTGTCCACCCCTATGGATGTCATTCTTAATGAGTACTTCATAATGGTGAGAAATGCAGAAGGCAACATTACAGTGAAAAGTAATGCTGTACATTTAGCACATCACATTCTACATATGTAGATATATCTTCTATATGTGTATACTTAGAATAACTAATAAACACATAGTAAAAGAAGAAAGTATCATTACTGCTATTATTATGTAACTATATCTCCACGAGTAAGTGGAACAGAGATTAATCACAGAAGAAATCGCAGAAGAAATCACTGATTATTGAGTGTTAGTAAATGTATGACTGCTACAATGACTTTATCATACGACTGATTTCTACGTCTTGTCTGACAGGAGCTTGTGCTTCTTGGGATGGAGTATGTCACCTGTGGCGAATTCCACCATCTCCTGATGAGGAAGGGGTGTCTTGACATCCCCAGTGCACGGTACAGTATTCACAGTCTAAGCCATACAGCTATGTATTTTCTAAATGAGACTGACTAGATTGATTCGATTGTTAGCCCTAACGTTCACGTAAATTCATATCTCCCATTCACAGGGATGTTATTAGGGAAACACTTAGAAAAATACAGCTCTAATTTTTATTTCCAAAAATAGCACCGCACCTGTCCACAGGTTGTGTGAGGCATCGCAGTTCATCCTCATTCACATTAGTCATGTGGCGTTATTTTTTAAAGAAAGACACCATGTTTTTCTGATCCTGGATAATCCTTTAACACCATATGAATATACATTGTAATAGTAGCAATTGTGTATCCCTATAGGCAAGAAGGAACTTAAAGAGGTTATCCACTACTTTAACATTGATGTCCTATACTTAGGATGAGCAGGTCCAGGTGCCTTATAATCAATACGATATGTGCGACTGCCCTTCTAGACCATTATAATAATATAAATACTTGTATATAATAACCAGAAATATAAAATCCTGATAAGTCCTGCCTGTCTAGTCTTTTGGGCAATATATATTTCTGAGTTTCTGAATCACTAAAAACTATTTTGTCCTCTTTTCTTTCGGCCAGATTCTACGCCGCAGAACTTGTGTGTGGAATTCAACACCTGCATTCTAAGGGCATCATCCACCGGTAACTAGAAATACATCTAATCCTCCACCACCAGTGATGCCTATAACTATACACAGCAATACTGAGAATTATACAGCGGACACTGATAAGAATCCATTTGTCTTCTTCACAGAGATCTCAAGCCTTCTAACATCTTGGTGGCTGCGACGGGCCATATAAAGATTGCCGACTTCGGTCTGGCACTTGAGAACATCTATGGAGACCGGACAGCCACCGAATACGCTGGGACACCAGGCTTCATGGCTCCTGAGATGCTGGCTGCGGAGGAGTACAATGGTGGGGTAGACTGGTATGCATTTGGCATCATTTTGAACATCATGATTACCAGCAGGTCCAAATACCATCGAGGACTATTCAACGCTTCCAGCAAGGAGGCGAAGAACATCATTAAAAAGGTCAGTACATGATATAAGTTGTATTACTTTTATATTATTGTGTGATTTATTGTGATGTTAGCGGTAATTTACTATTATATTCAGCTCCATTGGTGGGAGTGGAATCTCATGTTAGGTCAAGTGTTTACGTGTTCAATATAACACGTAAACACTTGTAGGGGTGACGTGATGGTATATATTACCTGTCATGTATTATTGAAGATGTCAGAAAAAAAACACTAATATTAGGCTTTTTTTTTTCATAAATATATATAATATTTATTTATTTTAGTTACATTTTATTTATGAAGCTGTTATATAAATATAAACATTTTTTTTTCTTCTTTTGCAGCTCCTCCGGGAAGATCCTGCCAGGCGCCTCGGAGTCCATGGTAACATCAGAGCCCATAGGTTTTTCCAGCGTATTGACTGGGACTCGGTGGAAGCCCTTAGAATGTGTCCCCCACATGTTCCTGTGCCAGTAAGTATTAGAGGAGATGTTTTATACAGACTCATTTATGAATAGTTTCACATAGCTTTAATCACTTTTTCCAAATTCGTCAGATTACTAATAACAGTGAAGGTCGCTGATTTGTCAGTGGTGAGATTGTAAGCCCCCATACATGTTAAATGATCAGCAGATAGTGACAAAATCTGCCGATCATTGGTTGACATATGTAGAGAGCCTCTAGCTTTCCTGAACTTTACTATATACTGTTCTTATGTAATCACCTTCTTGTGTTTTCTTTTTCTCTTATAGCCAAGTAACATCCAGCGCGGCTCCAGACCATTCAATCTTCAAATTCTGGAAGCAGCAGAGGCTAACAACTCAGCCCTCTCAGCAGACCACCAGGCCTTGTTCACGGGGTTTTCATTTACCAACATCAGCTGGAAAACCCCAAACCATCCACCGGCTCTTTAATATCATCAGAGCAAGCTGTCTTCCTAAACCCCAAGAAGAACATCAAAATAAGAAGATCTGGAAGGGCAAGCAGGACCTGGACAAGCAAGAAATAAGCGTGTCAGGACTCAAGCCAGGATCAGGACCCCAGAAGAACACAGAAGATATTCCTGTTCAAAAGGATGGCCATAAAGATGGATGAGGCAAGGGAGGTAAGTGCCCAGTAGGGTTATGTGTGGCATTATGGTGTGCCTGGGAATACCATGCACACTACATGCCCCTGACAATAAGAGCCTTATGATACTATATGTATAGTGTTACGCTATGTATATAGTACATAAGAGAAAAAATATTCTAGTTATATTTACCGGTGACTATAATTACAATTTTCCCCTTCCTCCATAACAACTCATTGAGCTGTCCTGGGCGACGGGGAAATAAGGTGTGAGATGGCTGGCTATTAAGGGGTGGAAGGAGGCCAGTTTTTTTTTTTTTATAAATCATAGCATTTAAAGCTATATTGCTTTGCTATGTAAAATAATTATATTTACCGGTGACTACCGGTGACTATAGTTACACTTTTCCCCCTCCTCCATAACAACTCATTGAGCTGTCCTGGGCGACGGGGAAATAAGGTGTGAGATGGCTGGCTATTAAGGGGTGGAAGGAGGCCAGTTTTTTTTTTTTGGTTTGTTTTTTTAAATCATAGCATTGAAAGCTATATTGCTTTGCTATGTAAAATAATTATATTTACCGGTGACTACCGGTGACTATAGTTACACTTTTCCCCCTCCTCCATAACAACTCATTGAGCTGTCCAGGGCGACGGGGAAATAAGGTGTGAGATGGCTGGCTATTAAGGGGTGGAAGGAGGCCAGTTTTTTTTTTGTTTTTTTTTTAATCATTGCATTTAAAGCTATATTGCTTTGCTATGTAAAATAATTATATTTACCGGTGACTACCGGTGACTATAATTACACTTTTCCCCTTCCTCCATAACAACTCATTGAGCTGTCCAGGGCGACGGGGAAATAAGGTGTGTGATGGCTGGCTATTAAGGGGTGGAAGGAGGCCAGTTTTTTTTTTTTTTAAATCATAGCATTTAAAGCTATATTGCATTGCTATGTAAAAAAAATTATATTTACCGGTGACTACTGGTGACTATAGTTACACTTTTCCCCCTCCTCTATATCAACTCATTGAGCTGTCCTGGGCGACGGAGAAATAAGGTGTGTGATGGCTGGCTATTAAGGGGTGGAAGAAGGCCAGATTTTTTTTTTTAAATCATAGCATTTAAAGCTGTATTGCTTTGCTATGTAAAATAATTACATTTACCTGTGACTATAGTTACACTTTTCCCCCTCCTCCATAACAACTCATTGAGCTGTACTGGGCGACGGGGGAAATAAGGTGTGTGATGGCTGGCTATTAAGGGGTGGAGGAGGCCAGGTTTTTTTTTTTGTTAAATCATAGCATTATATCTAGCAACACTGCTAGATATAATCATAACAAAAGCATAAGGACATAAACATATGACGGTGTCCGGAGAGCCTGACGAGGCCGCAGTTGGTGAAATGCATGTCGAGGCTCACACACACCATCTGGATGCTCCTGTGCTTCTCGTGAGACATGGTACTGGTGCACATACTTTATGACTGATTATCTTCGGGCTCTCCTGATACCATCATATGTTTATGTCTTTATGCTCTTGTTATGATTATATCTACCAGGGTTAATTGGCTTCATTATTTTCACCTGCACCCCATATTGGGGATTAGCATCTACTGCGGCCATCTCGTCTTTTGACCAACTTCTGATTATTATATAGATATTGCAGGGGTATTATACAGGCAAAGTTTAAAGTTTTGCCTTCCTGCTCTCTACTATGTATTTATTTAACTGACTGCAATGCACGCCACTTATAAGACACTAGTGCTGTAGAACATCAGGGTTGCTTCACCTATATTTTGCGTACTGTTAAAACGTATTATAAACATCGAGCCTTTTTTCCGGGTTCTTATTAAAACTACGGCCACTCACAATTGATCAGCTAAACTCTCTGATATTTATACCTTATATAATTGTCAGTTAGCTGTGAGGTTTTAGTATTTAATTTATTTAATTATACCGGATTATATGCTTGCATATTCTACTTGTTAGTATACTTCTTTTGCAGGTATATTCATAATTTTTCCTGTTTTTTATAGACTATTCATCATATTTCTTAGTCTCGCAGTTTGCAGTAATTACTAGCCCACCTTAATTGTGTTTGCCCCTAGAACTCTAGAGCATTTTTCATCTCACAGGAGCTCCTCATTATCTGGTTCTATCCTTATATTCAGGGATTGTTTCCATCCTCCCTGTTTTTTAATTGTACTTCTCCCCCTTACCTTGTATTGTTGTATTATTGGTATTATATTTATAATTGATGTACAATAAAATGGTTTATATATTTAACAAACCTTTGTTTTCGTTTGGGTCTCCGTCTCCTCCATATTTATTAACATTATATATATTGAGCGGTATTTGACTAGGATTCCCTTCTTTTTGGTTTTGATATCTTCTTAGGGGTACAACACACTTCTCTTTAGTGATATCTCTTATGTAGGTTTACATGTGTAGATACAGGTCTGGTGACGAATTCTGTGTTGCTCTGTAAGTGTGCTGCAGTAATACAGTGGGTACGGAAAGTATTCAGACCCCTTTACATTTTTCACTCTTTGTTTCATTGCAGCCATTTGGTAAATTCTAAATAGTTCATATTTTACTCATTAAAGTACACTCTGCACACCATCTTGACTGAAAAAAACAGAAATGTAGACATTTTTGCAAGTTTATTAAAAAAGAAAAACTGAAATATCACATGGTCATAAGTATTCAGAATCTTTGCTCAGTACTGAGTAGAAGCACCCTTTTGAATTAGTACAGCCATGAGTCTTCTTCGGAATGGTGCAACAAGTTTTTCACTCCTGGATTTGGGGATCCTCTGCCATTCTTCCTTGCAGATCCTCTCAAGTTCCGTCAGGTTGGATGCTGAACGTTGGTGGACAGCCATTTTCAGGTCTTTCCAGAGACGCTCAATTGGGTTTAGGTTAGGGCTCTGACTGGGCTAGTCAAGAATGGTCACAGAGTGGTTCTCAAACCCCTCCTTTGTTATCTTAGCTGTGTGCTTAGGGTCATTGTCTTGTTGGAAGGTGAACCTTTGGCCAAGTCTGAGGTCAAGAGCACTCTGGAAGAGGTTTTCATCCAGGATATCTCTGTACTTGGCCACATTCATGTTTCCTTCAATTGCAACCAGTCATCCTGTCCCTGCAGCTGAAAAACACCCCCATAGCAATGCTGCCACCACCATGTTTCACTGTTGGGATTGTATTGGGCAGGTAATGAGCAGTGCCTGGTTTTCTCCACAAATACTGCTTAGAATTATCACCAAAAAGTTCTATCTTCATCTCATCAAACCAGAGAATCTTATTTCTCATAGTCTGGGAGTCCTTGACTGGTGGAGGACTGCAGTGATAGTTGACTTTATGGAACTTTCTCCCATCTCCCTACTGCATCTCTGGAGCTCAGCCACAGTGATCTTGGCGTTCTTCTTTACCTCTCTCACCAAGTCTCTTCTCCCATGATTGCTCAGTTTGGCTGGATGGCCAGGTCTAGGAAGACTTCTGGTGGTCCCAAACTTCTTCCATTTAAGGATTATGGAGGCCACTGTGCCCTTAGGAACATTGAGTAATACAGAAATTCTTTTGTAACCTTGGCCAGATCTGTGCCTTGCCACAATTTTGTCTCTGAGCTCCTTGGGCAGTTCCTTTGATTCTCATTTGGTCTGACAAGCACTGTGAGCTGTTAGGTCTTATATAGACAGGGGTGTGCCTTTACAAATCAAGTCTTATCAGTTAATTAAACACAGCTGGACTCCAATGAAGGAGTAGAACCATCTCAAGGAGGATTACAAGGAAATGGACAGCATGTGACTTTAATATGACTGTCTGAGCAAAGGGTCTGAATACTTATGACCATGTGATATTTAAATTTTTCTTTTTAATAAATTTGCAAAAATTTCTATATTTCTGTTTTTTTTTCAGTCAAGATGGGGTGCAGAGTGTACTCTAATGAGTAAAATATGAACTATTTAGAATTTACCAAATGGCTGCAATGAAACAAAGAGTGAAAAATTTAAAGGGGTCTGAATACTTTCCGTACCCACTGTATACCAGGAATAAACCAGAAGGGAACAGTAAGCACTGCTTATTACATGTACCTAGCTTTTCTTTTAACCTACTCCTACTCCTTCAACATGCTTACATATGCTCACAGTTTTGGCTCCACTAATCCTCAGTCTCCTTCGCTATCCCCAAACCTCAGCACCCTCTAACCAAATAATTATCTCTCCTTCCCTCTTATCTCCACACCTGTCCTCATCTGCCATACTGCTCTTCAACCTCAGATCTATCCTACTAAAACATGAAAAAACAGTCACTCTCCTTCTCCCACCTGCTCTACCTCTCTCTGCTTCTCCTCACTGCAGGCGACATATCTTCCAATCCTGTTCCCCCCACATCCAGGGCCGGTTTTAGCCAAAGTGGGGCCCTGGGCAAAAGTTTAAAGTGGGGCACCAAACGCTCATATATTGTACCATCACACAGAAACATTTCAGTTGCATTTACATGCACAGAGTTCAGGCCGTTAAGCGAATGCAATTGTCAAGTCGTTCTGTGCTTGATTTTGGCGTCTTTAGACAGGCTGACTAACAATGATGAGCGCATGATGAACAGTGATGAACAATTACTAGTGATGTGCTGCTGAGAATAATGATTTTTGTTCTGCCATAAACAATCCAATCACCCGATGAATGAGCAGCATTTTGCTCATTCATTGGGCAATTGCCAATCTTTACACTTATTAACTTTTGTCTGTGCTGCCGGGATTTATAACTGTGGATGCTACATACACATAGTTCAGTTTTTCTATTATATCAAATACTTATTTCAAGCAATAATATACAAATTAATTATGTAAAAATGTAAAAATCATACAGTCTGATTTTCTAGATTACTTTTTATATTCTGTCTCTCACAGTTGAAGAGTACCCGCGATAAAAATTACAGACCTCTTCATTCTTTGTAGGTGGGAAAACTTGCAAAATCAGCAATGTATCAAATACTTATTTTCCCCACTGTATATATGAGCACATAGATATAGACTTGTGTTTATATATATATATATATATTTATTAAGCACATATATATACAGTACAGACCAAAAGTTTGGAAACACCTTCTCATTTAAAGATTTTTCTGTATTTTCATGACTATGAAAATTGTCCATTCACACTGAAGGCATCAAAACTATGAATTAACACATGTGGAATTATATACTTAACAAAAAGTGTGAAACAACTGAAAATATGTCTTATATTCCAGGTTCTTCAAAGTAGCCACCTTTTGCTTTGATGACTGCTTTACACACTCTTGGCATTCTCTTGATGAGCTTCAAGAGGTTATCACTGGAAATGGTCTTCCAACAATGGTTTTCACTTCACAGGTGTGCCCTGTCAGGTTTAATAAGTGGGATTTCTTGCCTTATGATTGTGGTTGGGACCATCAGTTGTGTTGTGCAGAAGTCTGGTGGATACACAGCTGATAATCCTACTGAATAGACTGTTAGAATTTGTATTATGGCAAGAAAAAAGCAGCTAAGTAAAGAAAAACGAGTTGCCATCATTACTTTAAGAAATGAAGGTCAGTCAGTGCGAAAAATTGGGAAAACTTTGAAAGTGTCCCCAAGTGCAGTTGCAAAAACCATCAAGTGCTACAAAGAAACTGGCTCACATGAGGACCGCCCCAGGAAAGGAAGACCAAGAGTCACCTCTGCTTCTGAGGATAAGTTTATCCGAGTCACCAGCCTCAGAAATCGCAGGTTAACAGCAGCTCAGATTAGAGACCAGGTCAGTGCCACACACAGTTCTAGCAGCAGACACATCGTTTCCACAACTATTAAGAGGAGACTTTGTGCAGCAGGCCTTCATGGTAAAATAGCTGCTAGGAAACCACTGCTAAGGACAGGCAACAAGCCGAATAGACTTGTTTGGGCTAAAGAACAGACGAAATGGACATTAGACCAGTGGAAATCTGTGCTTTGCTCTGATGAGTCCAAATTTAAGATCTTTGGTTCCAACCACCGTGTCTTTGTGCGACGCAGAAAAGGTGAACGGATGGACTCTACATGCCTGGTTTCCACCGTGAAGCATGGAGGAGGAGGTGTGATGGTGTGGGGGTGCTTTGCTGATGACACTGTTGGGGATTTATTCAAAATTGAAGGCATACTGAACCAGTATGGCTACCACAGCATCTTGCAGCGGCATGCTATTTCATCCGGTTTGCGTTTAGTTGGACCATCACTTATTTTTCAACAGGACAATGACCCCAAACACACCTCCAGGCTGTGTAAGGGCTATTTGACCAAGATGGAGAGTGATGGGGTGCTGCGCCAGATAACCTAGCCTCCACAGTCACTAGACCTGAACCCAATCGAGATTGTTTGGGGTGAGCTGGACCGCAGAGTGAAGGCAAAAGGGCCAACAAGTGCTAAGCATCTCTGGGAACTCCTTCAAGATTGTTGGAAGACCATTTCCGGTGACTACCTCTTGAAGCTCATCAAGAGAATGCCAAGAGTGTGCAAAGCAGTCATCAAAGCAAAAGGTGGCTGCTTTGAAGAACCTAGAATATAAGACATATTTTCAGTTGTTTCACACTTTTTTGTTAAGTATATAATTCCATATGTGTTAATTCATAGTTTTGATGCCTTCAGTGTGAATGTACAATTTTCATAGTCATGAAAATACAGAAAAATCTTTAAATGAGAAGGTGTGTCCAAACTTTTGGTCTGTACTGTATATATGCGCAATACTTACCAGTCTGTCTCTTCCTCTTCACTTCTTCTAAACTCCTGCACAGTACAGGACCTGTGATGATATCATGGTTACGACTGTGGTGTCATCAAAGATCCTTAAGCAGTCCCAACAACTGTATTGATAACGCAGAGCTATTATGTAGTTTTTGCGGTAGATGTTTGGTGTCAGTGGTGTAACTTGGGCTGCTCTGTTGCCAGGATGTGACTGTCAACATCATGCTAATTGAGAGACGGCTCCCCGCAATGAGGCAGCGAGGAGCTGGCTGTCAGCATGACATCAGCAGTTACACCCTGGCTACAGAGCGGAAGACAAGCTGTTGCGACAATGTGACGTCAGCGGAAGTCTCAGAATGATCGTCAGGAATGGTCTGTAACCACTCTGTGCTAGGAGAGATCTGCGCTGGGTAGAATAGGCAGGTAGTTAGTAACCACCTGCCTGTCAGCACTTATGCCCATAGTAAAAAATTAATATAATTCTAGATAAACCCTTTGAGAGGGGGTTCCCTAGTAGTTGACAACCCCTTTAAATCCATTACCTGAGGTTGAATATGACACAACAAAATACTAAACTTTTCTTTGTGCACCTTTGAGAAATGCTGCCAATGGCTGGTCTCCTTTCTGCACAGTGGTTCTGCGCTCCTCCCCTCACCCTCTACAGCAACTATTGGTTGCTCAAGTCAAGTCAGCTGGGTATTGTAAAGAGAGCCTGTCACCAGAAAAAAACGCTATTAATCTGCAGATATAGGCTTAATCTGCAGGTTAATAGCGTTACTAACCTGCCCGGTGCCCACACATATCAGAACGCTATGGGGAGAAAATGTCCTTTATTCACTCCAGCAACGTTCAGTTTCAGTCATGGGGGCACAGGATCAGTCACCGATCTGAGTTTACAGTACCGTGCCCCTGGCCTTGACTGACAGCCGGCCCCAATGCAGAGCGACTGTCAGTCAGGGCCGGGGGCGCAGTTACAGCCACTGCTCTGTATTTTCAGACCGGTGACTGAAACCGCGCCGGCACCGCCCCGTGACTGAAACTGGAACACTGCTGGAAGGAATGAAGTTCATTTTCTCCTCGCAGCGTTCAGCTAAGTGCAGGCACCAGGCAGGTTAGTAACGCTATTACCCTGATGATTGACCCCATATCTGCAGGTTAATAGTGCTTTTTCTGGTGACAGGTTCCCTTTAAATCTCCCGCCCAGGACTTATCAAATCTTCTTATTGTGTAATAAGCACAGTAAACAGGACCTCTTCAACAAATTTGAACTGCTCCAGATGCTCCCCCTGTCATCACACACTAGATGTGATTCTGCAGGCTGACAACCAGGGTCGGACTGGGGTGGCTAGGGCCCACCAGGGGAACTGACTCTAGGGGCCCACACTACAGCCCACCATAAACGGTTTTATTACTTGTTATGCTTTTCTATAATGTTCTATAATTACATGATTGGCCGCGCTGTGGAGCACCAAGTTGCAGGACTATATTCGAACAGTCATTCCGTACTGCCAGAGTCCCTTTAATGGTAACTTGTCACCTTGAAAAACGCTATTTATCTGCAGATAAAAGGGTAATCTGCAGGTAAATAGGGTGTAAAGCCTGGTTAGACGGCTTATTGGAAAAGCATTGGCTACACAGAGAAAATTACATTTTATTCTCCCTGCCGCCACTCGCTTCCTGTTATTGGGTCGGTGCAAGGAGGGAGACATTACAGTCACCACGAACTACAAAGTGAGGGTGCTGCAATAACGTCCGGCACCTTGATTGTGACATCTTCTATGGAGCCCAACCTCAGGCTGAGCTTCATTGAATGACTAACATGGAAGCAACACCCGGCAACTAGTGCTGAGTGAGTGTGGTCGGATAAGGTGTGATCCCAGCATGTTCAGGTGTCATCTGAGTATCTTGTAGTGCTCTGCTAATATGCTCGAGTCCCCGGGGTAGCATGTTTTGCGGCAGTAGACAGACGCAACACATGCAGGAATTGCCTGTTTGTTAGGTAATCCCTGCATGTGTTGCTTCTGTCTACCGCCGCAAAACATGCTACCCCGGGGACTCGAGCATATTAGCAGAGCACTACAAGATACTCAGATAACACCTGAGCATGCTGGGATCACACCTTATCCAACCACACTCACTCAGCACTAGTTGCCAGGTGTTGCTGCCATGTTAGTCATTCAATAACGCTCAGCCTGAGGTTGGGCTCCATGGAAGTGTCACAATTAAGGTGCCTGACGTTATTGCAGCACTTTGTAGCTCGCGGTGACTGTAATGTCTCTTATCCGACCACGTGCACTCAGCACTACTGGCAACCCATCAGCAACCTGCAACTGCGTCACAGGGGGCTGAAGGGAACAGGTGACTGCATGCACCGGCCATTGTGCTATCTAAATGCCGCTGTCAGTGATTGACAAGGGCACTTAAATACTCAAAACAGCAGCAATCAAGGCGAGCTCTGATCACTGCTGTTACAGGCAGACGCCGGCTATGTAACACAGCCGACATCTGCCCAGTATGGAGCAGGCTCAGCTCCTGAACCCGTGTCCATACAAGCACATCCCTATGGTGACAGTTTTGTCAGGGTTAGCATATTTCACTTGTCTGTTCCTAAATGTGGAAAGACAAATGGAATTCCCTAACACATGTGAGTGAGTCCTAACAGATTTAGTAAAGGTGCCTCAAGCATATGAATGTTATTACACATCACAATGCACAGTTACATACACGCATCTTACAAAAATACATATTATTCCAGATACGCAGACGCGCACAAACACGCAGACGCGCACATACACATCAGTACACGAATACATCATCTGAACCACCATCAATTGTAATGTCAGGTCAGACCCATATATCTTTGTATCGCATAAACCTACAACTCCCAGTATGTAATTAACAATAGAGATACTGGGAGTTATCAGTCATCATCAGACTGCAGACCATACAGGAACCACATTACTGATGAGACACAGGCAGGATCACAAATGAACATTTACATGCAGGTATCTTACCTGAGACGGCTTCTCTGATTAGAGTCGTTCTCTTTCTGTTCTTCCTCTTGTCCAGACTCCATGATGAGTTCCACAGCTCGTCTCTGCAGACTTCCATCTTCTCCGGTCTTCTGCAGCACATCCCCACATGATGCCCTTAAAGATAGCAGTGTCATTATGATGCTCCTGAATAAAAATATCTACACTGAGCCCCTAAATAAACCTAACTCTTACAATGCTCCCTGCACAAAATATGACATACACTCTACAACTCTTATGGTACATGCTCTCCACACTGTCCTCTCCTTACCATACTGGGCCCCCTCTTCACACTGTCCTCTCACACTGTGTCCCCCCTATACTACCCAGTCTCTATACTGTGCCCCTTCATCACACTCCACCTCCTCAGCATACTGTTACCTCCTTTCTGTGCCCTCACACTGTTTCCCCTATACTGCCGCATCTCTATACCTTCCCCCTCACTACCTAGTCTCTGTGCTGTGTCACATCACACTTTTCTCTCTCCATACTGTCTCCTCACACTATTCCCCCACTCTCCATACTGTTTCCTTATACATCCCCCTTCCCCATTCTGTTCCTGCACTCATTCCCACCCCTCCTCTAGTTCACCATACCGTTTCTTCACACATCTCCCCATTTTGTCTCCTAAAATTTCTCTCCCCAAATATAATAAATCATCGGAAGACCACACAGACATGCAGAAGCGCGCTTACACACACGAAAACAAGCGCACACAGACACATACTAAGGGCTCTTTCACACGTCAGTACATGCGGTGACAGTTTCCTCATGTACCACAGACACTGGTACACGTAGACCCATTCAAATGAATGTGCACACGTCAGTGTGTTTCCACTTTCCACAGACCATGTGGTGTCCATGGGCAAAACACGCTGACACGTCTGTTTTTTACCTGCTGCACAGGCCGCAAAACGTCCCGCACACTGATGACAGTTAGTGCTCTTCCCAAGCACTGGGTGCTGAGCGCTGCCCTCATCATAGATCCCTGCTGGCGCTGCGATCAGCAGCAGCAGGGTCAATGATGAGAGTAGTAGTCTACTCCAGCATTGTCCAACTGTAAAAATAGGAATAAAATAAAAAAAATCCTTATACTCACCTCTCCTAAGAGTCACCCGCTGTAATCCGTGCGAGCACTCACGCCGAGGAGAATGACTCCTGCAGCGAGTGGACCCCGGAGCTGCGCTCAACAAGCGGTGCCCTGTCAATCACTGAGTGCAGCTCCGAGGCCCGCTCGCTGCAGAAGTCATTCTCTTCGGCGTGAGCGCTCGCACAGATTACAGCGGGTGACACTTAGGAGAGGTGAGTACAAGGATTTTTTAATTTTATTCCTATTTTTACAGTTGGACACGGCGGGAGTTGACTACTACTCTCATCATTGACCCTGCTGCTGCTGATCGCAGTGCCGGCAGGGATCCATGATGAGGGCAAGCGCTCAGCACCCGGCTCTTGGGAACAGCGTTAACTGTACACTGATTCCCAAGCACTGGTATGTGTCACACGGATGACACACAGGTGGACACATATCTCCAGTCCCGTAAATATCAGGACATGTGAAAGAGCCCTAATATACACACGCAGATACACATACCCACAGAAATGGGGACACGTACACACGCAGGCAAGCACACACAGAAATGCACACGCAATCATGCACAGACACACTCAGACAATCACACACAAAAATGCAGACAAGCAGGGAAGCACGCACAAACGTGTGAAGACACATATACACGTAGGCATGCAGGCACTCAAATACATACACATGCTGGCCTATACACACACACGCAGGCATATACACACACACATGCAGGCATATACATACACACACACACAAGCAGGCATATACACACACACACATATGCAGGCATATACACACACACACATGCAGGCATACACAAACACACATACATGCAGGCATATACACACACACACACATGCAGGCATATACACACACACACACATGCAGGCATATACACACACACACACATGCAGGCATACACACACACACATGCAGGCATATACACACACATGCAGGTATATATACACACACACATGCAGGCATATACACACACACTGTACACACATGCAGGCATACACACACACACATGAAGGCAGGCATATACACACACTGTACACACACAGGCATATACACACACAAATGCAGGCATATACACACACACAGGAATATACACACACGCAGGCATATACACATACAGTCATGGCCAAAAGTATTGAGAATGAGACAAATAGTAATTTTTCCAAAGTTTACTGCTTCATTTTTTGTAATGGCAATTTGCATATACTCCTGAATGTCAAAGATTGATCAGCTTAACAGCAATTACTGTACTTGCAAAGTCAATATTTGCCCAGAAAATGAACTTTAACCCCCAAAACACATTTTAACATCATTGCAGTCCTGCCTTAAAAGGAGCAGCTAACATCATTTTAGTGATTGATCCATTAACTCAGGTGTGGGTGTTGATGAGGACAGGGCTGGCGATCAATCAGTCATGATTAAGTAAGAATGACATCACTGGACACTTTAAAAGGAGGCTGGTTCTTGGTATCATTGTTTCTCTTCAGTTAACCATGGTTATCTCTAAAGAAACATGTGCAGCCATCATTGCAATGCCCAAAAATGGCCTAACAGGGAAGAGTATCGCAGCTACAAAGATTGCACCTCAGTCAACAATCTATCGCATCATCAAGAACTTCAAGGAGAAGCATGTCAAAAAGGCTCCAGGGCACCCAAGAAAGACCAGCAAGCACCAGGACCGTATCTTAAAACTGTTTCAGCTGCAGGATCGGACTACCAGCAGTGCCGAGCTTGCTCAGGAATGGCAGCAGGCTGATGTGAGTGCTTCTGCACGCACTGTGAGGCGGAGACTCTTTGAGCAAGGGCTGGTTCCAAGGAGGGCAGCAAAGAAGCCACTTCTCTCCAGAAAAAACATCAGGGACCGACTGATATTCTGCAAAAGGTACAGGGAGTGGACTGCTGAGGACTGGGGCAAAGTCATTTTCTCTGATGAATCCCCTTTTCGATTGTTTGGGACATCTGGAAAACAGCTTATTCGGAGAAGAAGAGGTGAGCGCTACCACCAGTCTTGTCTCATGCCAACTGTAAAGCATCCTGAAACCATTCATGTGTGGGGTTGCTTCTCAGCCAAGGGAATCGGCTCACTCACAGTCTTGCCTAAAAACACAGCCATGAATAAAGAATGGTACCAGAATGTCCTCCAAGAGCAACTTCTCCCAACCGTCCAAGAGCAGTTTGGCGCCCAAAAATGCCTTTTCCAGCATGATGGAGCACCTTGCCATAAAGCAAAGGTGATAACAAAATGGCTTATGGAACAAAACATAGAGATTTTGGGTCCATGGCCTGGAAACTCCCCACATCTTAATCCCATTGAGAACTTGTGGTCAATCATCAAGAGACGGGTGGACAAACAAAAACCAACAAATTCTGGCAAAATGCAAGCATTGATTATGCAAGAATGGACTGCTATCAGTCAGGATTTGGTCCAAAAGTTGATTGAGAGCATGCCAGGGAGAATTACAGAGGTCTTGAAGAAGAAGGGGCAACACTGCAAATATTGACTTGCTGCATTAACTCATTCTAACTGTCAATATAACCTATTGGTACTCATAATATGATTGCAATTATATTTCTGTATGTGATATAAACATCAGACAAACACTAATAAAAACCAGAGGCCAGCAGATCATGGGAAAATATAATTTTGGTGTCATTCTCAAAACTTTTGGCAATGACTGTACACACAGGCATATACACATACACAGGGATATATACACACACACACACAGGCATATACACACACAGGCAGGCAGCATATACATAAAAATTCATACAAACACACACTATATTACACAATCTGTACAGTACAGAAGCGCTCCTAAGGCGGGAGACTGCAGTGCAGGGCGCGCTGTGACGTCACTTTCAGCAGACGTGCGGCCCTGTCTGCTAAATGTGACGCTGCAGTACAGCCCCTGCTCTGCTCTTCGGCTCTCCTGCTCCCAGGCCACTCCCGCTACTGTTCTGGGCATCGCGGCGGCGGTGAGAGTGTGTGCGCGCGCCCTTAAAGGGCCCGCGACCACTTTTTTTTTCCTTTTTTTTTTTTTAAATTCTCCTCTGCCTTCTCTGCAGGGGGCCGGGGCCCACCGGGAAATTTCCTGGCACCCCGCCAGGCCTGTCCGAGCCTGCTGACAACCCCCCACTCTCCTATCTCCCAGCCTCCCTCATCCCCGCTCCATCAGCTACTAGTTACCAAAGTGTTTTCTGCTTGGTGAGCTCAGCTGACATCAGTCTGACAGTTTCCACTAAGATATATTGCAGAAAAGGCAGCCCACCGCACAGCCTGGAATGCCGGCTGCACTTTTCAGTAAGATATCTTGCTGTTGTCCATAATAGCATGGAACATTAAAAGATAAGCTTCAAGTCACGGACCATGAGCTGGGAGTCAGAGGGAACAGACAGAGGCTGCAGTGCTGGGACGAGGCACAGGTTTTGCCTCACACACTTGTACGTGTCAGCGCCTCACCTGATTCCTTCAGCATCCTGTCACATGCGCAGAAAAAACCCAGCTCAGTCTCAGACCAAAGTCACTGGCAGGGGCTGGAGGGGATGGAGCGCTGCCTGGCCGTTTCTATTGAGAGTGCAGGAACGACGTAGCTCCTGTCTCATTGATAATTGGAAAGGAGCCCCCAACACAGCCCCCAGTGTGACCGCAACCATTATGCCCCCACTGGGGGCCCCTGAGGGAGTGGGGGCCCCAGGCATTTGCTTTGTTTGCCTCCCCATAATGTCAGCCTGCCCACATCTGATACTTCCCATTTATTCCCCCTCTTATCGCTCTCATCCTAATATGAATTACCGCAATCTCTCCTATGTAAAACCTGTGTCCTTGACGACCACCCCTCTGCTCCCTCTCTCTGGAGCACTCTGAAATGCCCACTCTGTCTGTAATAAGCTCCATGTGATTCATGACCTCCTTACCTCTCACAATTTCTCCTTCCTGGGCCTCACCGAAACATGGCTGACACCCTCCAACACTGCCTCCCTTGCTCCGCTGTGTTATGATGGCCTCCACTTTGCCCACACTCTTCTCCTTGGCAACATACATGGCGGAGGAGTGGGTCTTCTTCTTTCTACCAACTGCACCTTTAATCCAATCCCACCTCTAACCTCCCTTATCTTCTCTTTTGAAGTCCACTCTGTCCGCATCTATTCTACCTCCAAGTGGCCGTCATATACCGACCTCCGGGCCCGGCCACTACCTATATTGACTAATTCTCCACCTGGCTTCTTCACTTTCTTTCCGCTGACATTCCCACTATCATAATGGGTGACTTCAGCATCCCTACTGACACCCTCCAGTCAGCAGCCTCCAAACTCCTGTGTCTTACTTTATCTTTTGAACTTACTCAATGTTCCTCCTCAGCCACCCACACAGACGGAAATACATTAGACCTTATCTTCACCCGTCTCTGCTCCCTATCTAACTTCACAACCTCCCCTCTCCGCCTACCTCATCACCATCTACTCACTTTCTGTTAGCAGAGGATTAATCCGCGTGACATCCAGAGTTTAGAACACAGAATGTAGGTTTATTCATATCCAGCATAGGCACAGCATGGAGTCTGGTGTTACTGCAGCATGAGGAAATCAAATCAGATATATAACAACAACACAGGAAGAGAAGGAGGGGGCATCCTGTCTGTGGGAGTTTTTTTTTAACTAAACTTTGTTAACAACCTCACAATATGCACAACATATGAAACAGCACAGTAGTTGTTGCAATACACATACAGATTAATATGTATTATTCCAACACCCCCACTCAACAACTACTTATCCTCTTAGTCCCATTGTGGTTCTCAATTCTTTTAACCTAGCTCGTGGCAATGGCTTTGTCATAATGTCAGCTACCATCTTATCAGTTTCACAATAGACAAAGTGAATTATCCCACGATCTATCAAATCACGTAGATGATGATGTCTGACGTCAATGTGCTTGGTTCTATCACTGATTTTTTCACTGCATGCAAGTTTAATGCATCCTTGGTTGTCCTCATAAATCACCGTCGGCTGAGTTGTCGGTTTGCCAAGATCGTCCATCAATTGTCTTAGCCAAACAACCTCCTGGCTTGCATAGGCTGCGGACACATACTCCGCTTCTGTAGATGACAAGGCAACAGACACTTGTTTCCTACTAGACCAGGAGATTGAACTTTCTCCAACTTTAAACAAGTATCCACTTGTGGATTTATGATCACGCGAATCACCAGCCCTATCCACATCTACATAGCCGGTAAGTTCTAGATCTCCTGCTGCAGATAGTTTTAAATTTACATCTTGCGTTTCTTTCAAATATCGGAGAAGTCTCTTAACAGCATTCCAGTCTCTTTGGCGCGGTTTTTCCACATATCTGCAAAGGATTCCAACTGTTGTTGTGATATCCGGTCGAGTCATAGTTGATATGTATAGAAGTGTCCCCACTGCCTGACGATATTTCTCATTGTTAGGCAACAGGTCATCTTCTCCTTCCAGCTTCAGGTAGGATGGTTCCATTGGGGTTGATATACCTTTGACCTCCGACATTTTAAACTGATTCAGAATCAAATTAATTTTTGCACTTTGGTTTAGAAGAAAACTTCCATCTTCCTCTCTCTGGATTTGGATTCCTAGATAATATGTCACACTTCCAAGGTCTTTTGATTCAAAGTGCTGATTCAGAATTTCAGTCATTTTTCCAATTTCTGCGTCGTCTTGATGAACAACAATCACGTCGTCCACATATAAGAGAATATACATCCACTTTCCATCTGTATATTTTGTCTTCCAACAAGACTTTATTCATCTTGGTGTTCCATGCTCTTGCTGATTGCTTAAGACCATAGAGAGATTTTTGTAGTTTGCAAACAAGATTCTCTTGACCTCTTTTTACATAACCTTCAGGTTGAGTCATGTATAAGTCCTCCTCAATGTCACCATTTAAAAAGGCAGTTTTTATATCCAAATGTCTGACATACATCTTTTGTACAGCAACTACAGCTAACAAAGCTCTGAACGTGGTCTGTTTAGTGACTGGAGCAAATGTAGCATCGTAATCTTCGCCAAACTTTTGAGAATATCCTTTTGCGACCAACCTTGCTTTGAATCTGTGGACTTTACCTTCTGAGTCATATTTGGTTTTGAAGACCCACTTGCACTTGATTGCCTTTTTGCCCTGTGGTAGCTTGGTGAGTTTCCAAGTTTGGAGTTGATGAAGCGATTTGATTTCCTCATTAGCGGCATCGATCCACTTTGTTCTTTCATGGACAGGTAGTGCTTGCATTTCATCCCATGACTGCGGCTCTGACTCAGGTAGTGTCTTGACAATGTAGGATAGACGTTTAGCTGGTATACCTTTGCTTGATCTTGACGATCTCCTGATTTCAGATTCACCTGATTTTTCTGTTGTTCCTTCATTAGTTGAAGAATCCAGCCAGACCTCTACATCCTCCTTGTTGCTGTCTTGTAATTGTGACTTCAGCTGGACTACTGGCGTGATGTCACAAAACTTGGGTGATACAAAGTTCTCATCAATCACTACATCTCTACTTATTGTGATCTAGTTTGTTTCTGGGTGTAGAATCAAAATGCAGCAGCAGGGGTTTTAGAAATAACTACACAAAAAAATAAATGTAAACACAAGCAGGTGTAGTGCTATAGAAATGTAAAACTTAACATTTATTACCACTAGATAAAATATGTGCAAAATACAAGGACCTAAAAACACAGATGTACTGTCTGTGATATTAGATAGCCAAAATACTTCCATGTATTGTTGCGTCCAAAGATATAGATATATGTCATATAAGCATATTGTATCTCTGACGCAACCAAGAAAGTGTGGCAAAAAGAAAATGATGGAGCCTACGGGACACTATAACAACTTATTGTGTCTCAATATGTGAGAACGCAGAAACATTAACCCTATCAATGGTAACCATTTAACCTTGCTATATATAGAAATGGAACATCCTCACCAATTTTGATATCCGTTCCTGCTCTCAGACTTCAAGATAGCTCCATATGATGGGGGCAGACCAAGTCTCATAGGGTCACCAGCCCATCACAATATACCGCTCCCGACGCGTTTCTTTGCCTTAGCTAGTCATCAGGGGAAAAAAAGAGAAGACATGCGGTATGCACGCTGCCCACAATCGCGCAGCTCATTCACCAGACAGCGCCATTTGACACTCTGATAAGTCCTCTTTTAAATCCTAGTCGCGCTATACTCGCGATCGTGTCACTTCCGGTTCCGGTCAGCTGACATCCGGTATGTGGAACGCAGGTGCCGGGCGTGACACGCAAGCGTCACATCCGGTGTGCGCATCACAGACAAGGAAAAACCGCACACTACGGAGCGACGATTAAGGGGCACACAAGGTAACCAACTGACATCTTGTGTTGGATGGTGACATGAAGCCCTCCCATCCATAAGTACCCCAGGCCAGGGCAAATGTCCAAGTTATACAGTAGCTGACACCCATCCAGGCACATACCGTATGTACCGCGGTATATACTAACCGCGTATATTCTGCCCCAATGGTTCATGAGCTGGAAATACCTCATAGGTCAAAACCGCACAGTGGTGCCACGGCCCAGGTCGAGAGCGCACTTAAAGCCCAAACAAAAAATTATTATGAAAATAAAAATGGAAATAAAGGTGAAATTATGAAAAAAAAAAAAAAAAAAAGGGGAATATGAAGAAATATGAAGAAATATGAAGAAAATATCTTTGGACGCAACAATACATGGAAGTATTTTGGCTATCTAATATCACAGACAGTACATCTGTGTTTTTAGGTCCTTGTATTTTGCACATATTTTATCTGGGTGTAGAATCCTATAACCTTTCTGGGTTTCGCTGTAGCCTACCAGGATACCTTCCTTAGCGTGAGATTCCCACTTAGTTCGCTTTTCTTTGGGAACATGTACAAATGCTTTACTTCCGAATATTCTTATGTGATGTAGTTTTGGCTTTCTGCTATTCCATTGCTCAAATGGAGTTTTGTCTGTAGCTTTACCTGGTAGTCTGTTCTGAAGATAGCAAGCTGTCATGATTGCTTCACCCCAATATACTGTGGGCAGATTTGCATCAAATAACATGCTTCTTCCACTTTCACATAGTGTTCGGTTCCTTCTTTCCGCGACACCATTTTGCTCTGGGTTGTACGGTACAGTGGTCTGAAATAGGATTCCATTTTTCTTTAAAATGCTCTGTATCTCATTACTTGTATATTCAGTCCCATTATCTGCACGTAGAATCTTTGACATTCTTCCAAATTTATTATATACTTCAGCTGGTATATTTCAAGTTTCTCTGGAACTTCCTTCTTGCTGTGAAGCAGGTGGACAACTGTATATCTTGAATGATCATCAATAAATGTGAGAAAATATCTCTTCTTCCCTGGGGTCAGAGTGCTCATTGGACCACAGACATCTGTGTGTATTAAATCTAGTGGCTGTGCTGTTGTTGTACTAATTCTCTTAGGAAAAGCTTTCCTAGACATTTTCCCTTTGATGCAGCTAGTACACTTCATTGTCTTGTTACATAGATCAATTGTAATATCCTCAGCTAGTTGCTTTTGGACTAACTTTCTTATTGCTTCTGGGTCTCTGTGTGCCAGACGCATATGCCACACATGAATACAGTTTTTATGCTCTTCTTGTTGCGCTGTATACACACACTCTTTGCATTTCAGCTGATAAAGTTCATCTGTGATGTTTCCCTCTACTAGTGTGTGACCTTCCTTTGAGATGATGCAGCTATCATGCTTAAATGTAACTTCATTTCCTTGTTTTGTGAGTTTCTTCACAGATAGTAGATTACTTTCAAGACTAGGCACATACAGCACATCCTTTACTGGGATCTTCCTGCTTTGTGTTGGTGAGATTTGACAATCAATATAACCATCTCCTATGCCTTCTGAAGTCATGTACTGACCATTAGCCATAATCAATTTCTCTGATTTACTTTGGTTAAGCTTAGAAAAGAAGTCTCTGTTATTAGTCATGTGACTAGCTGCTCCAGAGTCTATACACCATGCATGCTTTGATGTATTTGCACTGACAGTAAATGCAGTTTCAGTATTCACAGAATCATTTTCTCCAGATACAGCACTTTTAACCCTTTGATGACTGCTTTGCTTTTTCAGCTGATTCATTCTAGCTTTCCAGACTCTGCAGTCAGCTTTCAAATGTCCTGATTTCTTGCAAACAAAACATTCACGTGTTTCTTTTATGTGCTTCCTGTTATCAGTTAGGTTTTGTGTCTGTAAAGCAGATTCTGTGTTGCATGTCCTACTGTTTACACCTTCTGCCTTTCGCTTATATTCATTTATGAGCTTCCCCCTGACATAATCCAGTGTAAGCTCATCATCTGGACGCGCATCTAGTGCGGTTACAAGCGTATCATACCTCTCTGAAAGGCCACTAAGCAGTAATGCGGCCACATGAAAGTCCTTTAGATCTTCCGCAATGACTCTCAGGCGTTCTACAACTTCCAGAACACTTCTTATGTAATCCTGCATATCCTGGCCTTTCTGTAGCTTAGACTGGTACAGCTTTCTCATGAGATAGAGCTTATTGCTTAAATTTATCCTCTCATGTACCTTTTGCAACTGCTCCCACATTTCCTTTGCAGTATTACATTTACACACATGCACAATCTGGTCATCATCTATACTGAGTGATATGGTACTTTGTGCTTTCTGATCCATCTCTGTCCACTCCTGTGGCACTGGGTCAGGTTTAGGCTCCTGTGTGTATTTCCACGTACCTTCTCTTATTAGCAGCATTTTCACTTTGAATTTCCAGGATTGATAATTCTGGTTAGTGAGACTTGGCACTGTAAATTTCATGGAGCTGCTGCTGGTGGCCATCTTTGCTTCTTCTCAGTTTGCTGTCTTTCTTTCTTTTCTTTCCTCTGTGTTCTGGGGATCTGTGACTCTGGGACTCTGGTACATCTGGGCCCATAACCTGTTAGCAGAGGATTAATCCGCGTGACATCCAGAGTTTAGAACACAGAATGTAGGTTTATTTATATCCAGCACAGGCACAGCATGATGTTACTGCAGCATGAGGAAATCAAATCAGATATATAACAACAACACAGGAAGAGAAGGAGGGGGCATCCTGTCTGTGGGAGTTTTTTTTTTTTTTTTTTTTAACTAAACTTTGTTAACAACCTCACAATATGCACAACATATGAAACAGCACAGTAGTTGTTGCAATACACATACAGATTAATATGTATTATTCCAACACCCCCACTCAACAACTACTTATCCTCTTAGTCCCATTGTGGTTCTCAATTCTTTTAACCTAGCTCGTGGCAATGGCTTTGTCATAATGTCAGCTACCATCTTATCAGTTTCACAATAGACAAAGTGAATTATCCCACGATCTATCAAATCACGTAGATGATGATGTCTGACGTCAATGTGCTTGGTTCTATCACTGATTTTTTCACTGCATGCAAGTTTAATGCATCCTTGGTTGTCCTCATAAATCACCGTCGGCTGAGTTGTCGGTTTGCCAAGATCGTCCATCAATTGTCTTAGCCAAACAACCTCCTGGCTTGCATAGGCTGCGGACACATACTCCGCTTCTGTAGATGACAAGGCAACAGACACTTGTTTCCTACTAGACCAGGAGATTGAACTTTCTCCAACTTTAAACAAGTATCCACTTGTGGATTTATGATCACGCGAATCACCAGCCCTATCCACATCTACATAGCCGGTAAGTTCTAGATCTCCTGCTGCAGATAGTTTTAAATTTACATCTTGCGTTTCTTTCAAATATCGGAGAAGTCTCTTAACAGCATTCCAGTCTCTTTGGCGCGGTTTTTCCACATATCTGCAAAGGATTCCAACTGTTGTTGTGATATCCGGTCGAGTCATAGTTGATATGTATAGAAGTGTCCCCACTGCCTGACGATATTTCTCATTGTTAGGCAACAGGTCATCTTCTCCTTCCAGCTTCAGGTAGGATGGTTCCATTGGGGTTGATATACCTTTGACCTCCGACATTTTAAACTGATTCAGAATCAAATTAATTTTTGCACTTTGGTTTAGAAGAAAACTTCTATCTTCCTCTCTCTGGATTTGGATTCCTAGATAATATGTCACACTTCCAAGGTCTTTTGATTCAAAGTGCTGATTCAGAATTTCAGTCATTTTTCCAATTTCTGCGTCGTCTTGATGAACAACAATCACGTCGTCCACATATAAGAGAATATACATCCACTTTCCATCTGTATATTTTGTCTTCCAACAAGACTTTATTCATCTTGGTGTTCCATGCTCTTGCTGATTGCTTAAGACCATAGAGAGATTTTTGTAGTTTGCAAACAAGATTCTCTTGACCTCTTTTTACATAACCTTCAGGTTGAGTCATGTATAAGTCCTCCTCAATGTCACCATTTAAAAAGGCAGTTTTTATATCCATGACCAGATCAAGTCTATGAGAGCATCGTTCAGGCTTTCAGACTTGCATTGAGAGATTGTGACATAGCTTCTGACTTCCAGTCAGTCAGAAGCTGCGTTCACAAGATGGCGCCGCAAGACCGAAGCAGTGCTGAAAATTGATGAAGACGCCAGAAGATGAGTATGACTTATGTTTAAAGGGACTCTGTCAGCACAGGATGACTGTTCAAATAAAGTCCCACCACTCGGTACTTCACGGCAGAGCCAACCCTTTAAATTCACCTGCCCACCTGTTTGTTCTCCCTCTATCTCCACACCCCCCCTTCTGGCTGGGAGTCTGCATTTCACATCCTTGAAGCCAAGTGATTGCCATTCCTGGCTCTGACACCAGCGAATCCTCACAGTGCTTACGATGTGTGGATTCACAAGTCTTCAGTCAGTGACACAGAGGGACTGCTGGCTTGTGGATTTAGACTGGACAACCCCTTTAAGGCTCCTTCAGCCATCAGTGAATATCGGTCTGTGCTCGGACCGCAATGCATGGACTTGCCGCGGGTCTCCTGACCTCAACTCAGCAGCCTCACAGCATGTATGAGCATGCGGGTCAGCATGATTGGTGCCCAGTCCAAGCACTGCAGACTGAGAGCAGAACGATTTCTCACTTCCAGTATTTACACTGTCATAATAATAAAGATGTTTCCCAATCATATACAGTGCATTGTGAAAGTATTTGGCCCCCTTGAACTTTTCTACCTTTTGCCACATTTCTGGCTTCAAACATAAAGATATAAAATTCAATTTTTTTGGAAAGAATCAACAACAAGTGGGACACAATCGTGAAGTGGAACGAAATTTATTGGATATTTTAAACTTTTTTAACAAATTAAAAACTGAAAAGTGGGGCGTGCAATATTATTCGGCCCCTTTACTTTCAGTGCAGCAAACTCAGTCCAGAAGTTCAGTGAGGATCTCTGAATGATCCAATGTTGTCCTAAATGACTGGTAATGATAAATAGAATCCACCTGTGTGTAATCAAGTCTCCGTATAAATGCACCTGCTCTGTGATAGTCTCAGGGTTCTGTTTCAAGTGCAGAGAGCATCATGAAGACCAAGGATCACACCAGGCAGGTCCGAGATACTGTTGTGGTGAAGTTTAAAGCCGGATTTGGATACAAAAAGATTTCCCAAGTTTTTAACATCTCGAGGAGCACTGTACAAGCGATCATATTGAAATGGAAGGATTATCAGACCACTGCAAATCTATCAAGACCCAGCCGTCCCTCTAAACTTTCATCTCGAACAAGGAGAAGACTGATCAGAGATGCAGCCAAAAGGCCCATGATCACTCTGGTTGAACTGCAGAGATCTACAGCTGAGGTGGGAGAGTCTGTCCATAGGACAACAATCAGTCATACACTGCACAATCTGGCCTTTATGGAAGAGTGGCAAGAAGAAAGCCATTTTTCAAAGATATCCATAAAAAGTCTCATTTGAAGTTTGCCACAAGCCACCTGGGAGACACACCAAACATGTGGAATAAGGTGCTCTGGTCAGATGAAACCATTATCAAACTTTTTGGCCACAATGCAAAACGATATCTTTGGCGTAAAAGCAACACAGCTCATCACCCTCAAAACACTATCCCCACTGTCAAACATGGTGGTGGCAGCATCATGGTTTGGGCCTGCTTTTCTTCAGCAGGGACAGGGAAGATGGTTAATATTGATGGGAAGATGGACGGAGCCAAATACAGGACCATTCTGGAAGAAAACCTGTTGGAGTCTGCAAAGACCTGAGACTGGGACGGAGATTTATCTTCCAACAAGACAATGATCCCAAACATAAAGCAAAATCTACAATAAAATGGTTCAAAAATAAACGTATCCAGGTGTTAGAATGGCAAAGTCAAAGTCCAGACCTGAATCCAATCGAGAATCTGTGGAAAGAGCTGAAAACTGCTGTTCACAAACGCCCTCCATCCAACCTCAATGAGCTCGAACTGTTTTGCAAGGAAGAATGGGCAAGAATTTCAGCCTCTCGATGTGCAAAGCTGATAGTGACATACCCCAAGCGACTTTCAGCTGTAATCGCAGCAAAAGATGGCGATTATTAACTCAAGAGGGCCGAATAATATTGCACGCCCCACTTTTCAGTTTTTAATTTGTTAAAAAAGTTTAACATTTCCAATAAATTTCGTTCCACTTCACGATTGTGTCCCACTTGTTGTTGATTCTTTCCAAAAAATTTGAATTTTATATCTTTATGTTTGAAGCCAGAAATGTGGCAAAAGGTAGAAAAGTTCAAGGGGGCCAAATACTTTCACAATGCACTGTATATGATTGGGAAACATCTTTATTATTATGACAGTGTAAATACTGGAAGTGAGAAATCGTTCTGCTCTCAGTCTGCAGTGCTTGGACTGGGCACCAATCATGCTGACCCGCATCCTCATACATGCTGTGAGGCTGCTGAGTTGAGGTCAGGAGACCCGCGGCAAGTCCATGCATTGCGGTCCGAGCACAGACCGATATTCACTGATGGCTGAAGGAGCCTTAAAGGGGTTGTCCAGTCTAAATCCACAAGCCAGCAGTCCCACAGTTTTTAATTTGTTAAAAAAGTTTAACATTTCCAATAAATTTCGTTCCACTTCACGATTGTGTCCCACTTGTTTTTGATTCTTCCCCCAAAAATAGAATTTTATATCTTTATGTTTGAAGCCAGAAATGTGGCAAAAGTTAGAAAAGTTCAAGGGGACCAAATACTTTCACAATGCACTGTATACACTTATATCAATCATTCCCTCCCCTCCCCCCTTTCAGGAGCAGAGGGAATGATTGTATCATATAATCATGTACTGAGATGGTGGACAAATTAATACATGAACTTAAAGGGGTTTTCCCACGAACAAAAGTTAATTTTAATCAATAGATCTTTGAATAATGTAATGGCTGTGTCTGACCGTGTACAGAACACGGTCTGATCATACCATGACGCGCCCTCTGGGCCGTGGGGTACCCGGTGCCGGGCCAGTAAATGCTGGGGGATGTCACAGTAGCGGTGACCCGGTCCGTGACCCAGGGGTTATTGATAGGGGATTTATGGTGATTGTATAAAGTTTGTGACGCCACCTGTGGTATGCGGCTAGGGGAGCCGCCGCTGCGGAGCAGGTCCTCTGGAGCTGATGTTACTGCAGCAGGGATAGTGTGGCTCTCCACAGGTAGAACTTAGCTCCAGGGCAGTGTAGATGTTATGGGTCATGCTGGACGTTGTAGTGCAGGGGTTGATGGCGCAGCAATAATCCACAACTCAATGGCGGTTTCCTCTTATCTTTACTGGTGGTGATTAGACAAGCCGGGACTAGGGTGCTGGCTAGAAGTGGAAGTCCGGGCATCCTGGAAGCAAGTAAAGAATCATCCTTGCCAGGTGAAATTGGAGGCCTTCCCTTTACACTAAACTCTTTGGCCCTGCTGCTTGTAGCTGTGCGCGGCCCTCGTCCCTGAGTGCAACGTTTCTGTGCTCACCCGTATGGCAGGCAGCTCGGGCCTTGCTGGTGCGTCGCTCTCACGTGGCGGTGCTGAACCCTGCGGTGCTGCTGAGCCTTTGGGCGTCTGATGGGGCCAGGAGACCTGCAGTCTCCTGCCCTCCGGTTTCTACTGCTGGGCCTTCGGTGCCCCACAGCCTCGGACTCCGGTGTCCGGTTCTTCTGTGCTGGTTCTTCTGGGGTGAGCTGCCGCGCAGCTCCAGTCCCCAGCTCCTCTCTCCTCGATGTCCTGACTTCAACTCCTCACACACTAAGTCTCACTAACCACGCCCCCAGATCCCAGTTGCCAAGGGGAGGGACTCCCCTTGCTGGTCTGGAGCCAGGAAAGTGTTGCATGCTTAGTAAAACCTGATTAGGGGACTCCTGCTTGCTTCCAGGCATGGCATCAACTCTTGTGAGGGAGGCAATGCCACTGTGGCAACCTGACCCCTGGGGTGCCACAACCACATCTCATGCTAAGGGGAGGAAACAAAAGAGTATACAGACATTTCAGCATGGGATCCCAACTGTTTCTTTCTTTGAAGTAAAACATTGTTTAAAAACAGGCAGTGAAATGTTTTACCTCACAGAAAGAATCAGCTGTGATCCCCTGCTGTAATGTCTGTATATTCTTTTTCTTCCTCCCCTGCCCAGGAGATGTGGTATGATCAGACCATGTTCCTGCACGGTCAGACACAGCCATTACACAGTACACAGCAGGGGCACATGTATAAGATTATCTCAGCACAGGAACATTTTATTTAAACACATCCAATTGTGGAAGTTATTATTATTCCAAGGTCTATTGATCACCCTATTTGTCAACTACTCTTGTTCCTCCTACCTGTCCACAGAGGTTGGCATCATCTTGATATGCAATTGGCATATCCTTGTCGACTAGCCCTGGTCGTCCTCGCCACCGCCTCCTCAGCCTCTCGCTGCCGGTCGCAGCCTTCCCTCAGCACCAGCCTCACCCTGCCGGACGCAGCCTCCCCTCAGAAACAGGCCCCCCTCAGCACCAGCAACAGCCTCAACTCAGAACCACCAGCAGCCTCCCCTCAATACCAGCAGCAGCCTCCCCCCAGCAGCAGCCTCCCCTCACCACCACCAGCAGACTCCCCTCACCACCACTTGCAGCCTCCTCTCACCACCGCCAGCCGCCTCCCCTCATCACCACCAGCCTCCCCTCATCACAACCACCAGCAGCCTCCCCTCATCACCAGCCTCCCCTCATCACCAGCAGCAGCCTCCCCATCAGCCTCCCCTCAGCACCAGCAGTAGCCTCTCCTCGGCACCAGCCACCACTCAGCACCAACCTCCTCTCATCACCAGCAGCAGCCTCCCCTCATCACCAGCAGCAACCTCCCCTCATCACCAGCAGCCTCGCCTCACCACCACCAGTAGTCTCCCCTCACCAACATCAGCAGCCTTCCCTCACCACCTCAGCAGCCTCTCCTCAGCACCAGCAGCTGTCTCCCCTCAGCAGCTGCAGCAGCAGCCTCCCCTCATCACCAGCAGCAACCTCCCCTCTCCACCACCAGCCTTCCCTCACCTCCAGCCTCCTCTCACCACCAGCAACAGCCTCCCCTCAGCACCAGCAGCAGCCTCCCCTCAGCACCAGCATCAGCCTCACCACAAGCCTCCCCTCAGCACCAGCAGCCTCTCCTCTGCACCAGCAGCAGCCTCTCCTCGGTACCAGCAGCAGCCTCCCCTCGACACCAGCACCAGCCTCCCCTCGGCACCAGCACCAGCCTCTCCTCGGCACAAGCAGCAGCCTCCCCTCGGAACCAGCACCAGCCTCCCATCGGCACCAGCACCAGCCTCCTCCCAGCAGCAGTTTCCCCTTGGCACCAGTAGCAGCCTCCCCTCAGCACCAGCAGCAACCTCCACACAAGCCTCCCCTCAGCACCAGCAGCCTCTACTCAGCACCAGCACCAGCCTCCCCTCAGCACAAGCCTCCCCTCAGCACCAGCAGCCTCTCCTTAGCACCAGCAGCAGCCTACCCTTGGCACCAGCACCAGCCTCCCCTCAGCACAAGCCTCCCCTCAGCACCAGCAGCCTCTCCTCAGCACCAGCAGCAGCCTCCCCTTGGCAACAGCACCAGCCTCCCCTCAGCACCAGCAGCAGCTTCTCCTCAGCACCAGCAGCAGCCTCCCCTCAGAACCAGCAGCAGCCTCCCCTCACCACCAGCAGCAGCAGCCTCCCCTTGGCAATAGCACCAGCCTCCCCTCAGCACCAGCCTCCCCTCAGCACCAGCAGCAGCTTCTCCTCAGCACCAGCAGCAGCCTCCCCTCAGAACCAGCAGCAGCCTCCCCTCACCACCAGAAGCAGCAGCCTCCCCTCATCACCATTAGCAGGCCCCCCCACCATCATCAGCAGGCCCCCCCACCACAATCACCAGCAGCAGGCCGCCCATCACTAGCAGCAGGTCCTGCCATCACCAGGCCCCCCACAACCATCAGCAGGCCCCGCATAACCATCAGCAGGCCCCCTCATCACCATCAGCAGGCCCCTCTGAGCACCACCAGGCCCCACTCACCACCAAACTCAGCAGCAGCTTCCTCCTCCTGCTACTCACACACTAGCCACCGCCTCCGAGACATGCTGCTCTGCTCAGGAATGAAGATGAGCATGCAGTGTGTCAGGAGATTGGAGTCAGGACCATGATGCACCTGGCCGCTGCTTAAAGGTAAAGCACCCATTTCCGTCTGCCGGGTGCATCGGGCATTTAACTGTTACCCCTGAGGCCCGGTAAGAAGAAGCAAAGAGAGGGGCCCCGGGCTGCCAGCGTGCCTGCCCCCCCTTCTTGCTTCTTTTCACCGGGCCCCATACAGTAGTAAGGGTAGTAATGCCCTGATGGCGGCCCTGGGGTCATGGAGCGGCATTGGAAGAAAACACATTCGCAAGATGACTTCTCGGCATTCAAACAAGCAACACTCGCTTTCAAATCAGCCCTTACCTCTGCTAAACAGGCTTACTTCACAACCCTCGTATCTTCCTTATCCAGGGTCACACTGGGGTGTCTGGGGCCCACAGGGGAAATTGACCCTAGGGGCCCACCCTACAGCTATATGCACATACTTGTTAGCCGTTATCCCTGTTATTGTTAGAACCTTGCTGTTAGGTTTTTTTTTCCTTTGCTGGTCACATGACCTTGTTGGCCTATTTAATCCTGCTCCGCCCTTCTGGCTTTGCTGGACTTCATTGTATATCTACTTTCTAGCTAGCCTGTGCTCTGTATCTAACTCTGTTAGTTTGCTTGGTCTACGGACCTCTATGTTCTATCTATTTTGTTTGTTCGTCTGTCTGCTACTATTTCTGTTAGGAGGTGTCCCATATTCCTCCCAGTCCTTAGTACTTGTAGGGATTCCCTCCCCACATCTATAGGTCTCCGTACAGACTAGATTAGGACTTTAGCAGGTCTGATCGCAGGATCAGGTTCCCTGTTACATCGTAGGGATTCAGCTGAGTCCTATAGTAGGGACAGATCTCCTCTCTTTCCTTAGCTTTGGTAGCAGAACATAACAGTAAGTCCAGCCTGCAAATTCTCTAAGGAAAGAGTTTTTTTTTTTGTTCCATCATGGTGTCGGTTCAGGATTTGGCTAAACACCTGCAGGGACTCTCTCTGGAAGTGGCCGAGCTCCGTCAGCACGTGAGTAACTGTCCTGGAGCATATTTCTTGGAGCCTAAGGTATGTTTGCCGGATTTATTTTTTGGTGAACATCGAGAATTTTTTTCATTTAAAAATGCTTGCTTATTGTATTTTCGTTTGAGACCCAAGTCCTCTGGGGATGAATCCCAGCGCGTAGGGTTCATAATGTCACTTTTGCGCAAAGAGCCTCAGGAGTGGGCCTTTTCTTTGCAACCTAGTGATACATGCTTCAGATCAGTGGATAGTTTTTTTTCTGCTTTAGGACTATTATATGATGATCCTGACCGTGTGGCATCAGCTGAGACTGAGTTGAGACGTTTAAAACAAGGATCAGGTAATGTGGAAAAATATTGTACTCATTTTCGTCGTTGGTCCACTCAAACAGGGTGGAACGATTCTGCTCTGAAAAGTCTATTTCTTGCTGGGCTCAGTGAAAGGGTTAAAGACCTGCTAATTGCTTATCCTACACCTGAGGATTTGCAACAGGCTATGCAATTAGCTATACGGGTGGATAGAAGACTGCGTGCTAGGGTTAATGAGAGCAAATCCTCTGCTATGTCAGTTTCTGGTTATGATAATGTGTGTACTAACAGTGGTGAACCGATGGAGATTGGATCGGTGGCACCTCGCTCTCAAGAAAAAGACCGTCGTTTTTCGGAAGGCTTGTGTTTCTATTGCGGAAAATCTGGTCATTTGATTAAAGGCTGTGAGCTTCGTATGAAGAAAGAAAAAAAAAATGGTCAGTCACGCCCGTATTGCCTGTTTAAATTCCAAGGGTATATTTTTAGCTGCTTCCACGATTGCTCAGGAAAAATTAATGGAATTTCGGGTGTTTGTTGATTGCGGGTCTACACTGAATGTAATTGATGGGGGATTCGTGGAAAAACTCAATTTAAAACCTGAACCTTTATCATCCCCCATTGCTGTGGTTTCTGTGGATGGCTCCCCTTTGAATAATGTTACTCTCAAGGTCAGTGAATTTCCTCTCACTATTAATGGTGTTCACCATGAGAAATTGGATTTGGTAGTGTTGAATAACTTGCCTTCTCCAGTAATATTGGGTTTGCCCTGGTTAAAATTTCACAATCCTGTACTGGATTGGTCTACCAGTGAAATTAAATCCTGGAGCCATAAATGTTATGACAAGTGTTGTAACGGGCGTATTGCAGCTTTGGATAGGGGAGAATTGCCTGTTCCTATTCAGGATTTTTGGAGACTTTTTTCTGAGAAAGAATCGCAGGTTTTGCCTCCCCATAGAGACTATGATTGTTCTATTGAATTTGTCCCTGGAGCGACTCTTCCTAAAAGTCGTTTATTTAACCTTACTATTCCTGAGAGGAAGGCTTTGGAGGAATACATACAGACAAGTTTGGCCGCCGGTCACATTAGGCCCTCTAAGTCTCCTGTGGCGGTTGGATTTTTTTTTGTAAAAAAAAAGGACGGCGGTTTACGTCCTTGTCTGGATTTTCGTGAGATTAACAAAATTACGGTACGCAATCCTTACCCACTGCCATTGATTCCTGATCTGTTTAACCAGTTATTGGGGGCCAAGTGGTTCTCTAAAATTGACCTTAAGGGGGCATACAATCTGTTGCGCATGAAGGAGGGTGATGAATGGAAGACTGCTTTTAACACTCCTGTGGGTCATTTTGAGAATCTGGTTATGCCTTTTGGTCTTACTAATGCTCCTGCATTTTTTCAGAATCTGATTAATGACATCCTTAGACCTTTGATCGGTAAAAATGTGGTTGTGTATTTGGATGACATTTTGATTTATTCGCCAGATCTGGAGTCTCATTGGCGGAGCGTGCGTGAGGTATTACAGTTATTAATGGACAATTCGCTTTTTGCTAAGCTGGAGAAATGTGAGTTCGCTGTACAGAGAATTAGTTTTTTGGGCTACATTATCTCCAGCAAAGGTTTTGAGATGGATCCGGTTAAGGTTCAGGCTGTGCAGGAATGGCCTAGGCCTATTGGTTTGAAATCAATACAGAGGTTTTTGGGTTTCGCCAATTACTATAGAAAATTCATAAAAAATTTTTCTAGTATTGTCAAACCTCTGACTGATCTCACCAGGAAAGGTGCTGATGCGGTTCAGTGGTCTTCTGAGGCCATTGAAGCTTTTGTGTATCTCAAGGAGAGGTTCACCTCTGCTCCCATCCTTATGCAGCCTGATGTTACTAGGCCGTTTTTGGTTGAGGTTGATGCTTCCTCTGTGGGGGTTGGCGCAGTATTGTCTCAGGATAACGGGGATGGATTACATCCCTGTGCCTTTTTTTCAAAAAAATTTTCGGAGACTGAATTGAATTACGATATTGGTAATCGGGAATTATTGGCTATTAAACTCGCATTTGAACACTGGCGCCACTTCTTGGAAGGTGCGGAATTTCCCGTTCAGGTTCTTACGGATCATAAAAATCTGATATATCTTGATGCTGCCAAGCGCCTGAATGCCCGTCAGGCTAGGTGGGCACTGTTTTTCTCGCGGTTTAATTTCTCCGTTACTTACATCCCTGGTACTAAGAATGTTAAGGCGGATGCCTTGTCTCGCAGTTTTTCTCCCATAGTCGGTGCTGAGAAAGAGGAAAACATTTTACAAGAAGGTGTTGTGATAGCTGCTTTAGACTCCGTTTTGGAAGATGAGATTCTTAAAGCTCAGGAGAATGCCCCATCTAACACTCCTCATGGGAGGTTGTTTGTGCCTGGGACCTTTAGGAGAGATTTGTTTGTTGAGTGTCACGAATCTCGGTTGGCAGGTCATCCCGGAATCTCTGAGACCAAGAGACTGGTGGGTCGCAGTTTTTGGTGGCCTGGATGGCAGAAGGAAGTCATTAAGTGGGTGCGCCAATGTACTATATGTGCTAGATCTAAGTCCTCACATACTCCTGCTGCGGGGTTGCTTTGTCCTTTGGAGGTCCCCAGTGCTCCTTGGACACATTTGGCTATGGACTTTATAACTGACCTTCCCCCCTCTGAGGGTTTTACTGTCATCTGGGTGGTCGTGGACCGTTTTAGCAAGATGTGTCACTTGGTTCCCTTCGTCAAACTGCCCTGCGCTAAAACTCTCGCTAAGGCCTTTGTCAAGGAAATTGTCAGACTTCATGGCGTTCCTACTGACATTGTTTCTGATAGGGGTCCTCAGTTCGTGGCTCGTTTTTGGCGTGCCTTTTGTGACAGGTTGGGAATTCATTTGTCGTTTTCGTCCGGATATCATCCTGAATCTAATGGCCAGACAGAAAGGAAAAACCAGGATGTTGAGCAGTTCTTGCGTTGTTTTGTGGCAGACAATCAAGAGGGGTGGTCTGAGTTTCTGCCACTTGCCGAATTTGCTCTGAACAATCATACATCTTCTTCTGCTGGTTGTTCGCCTTTTTTTTGTTGTTCTGGGAGACATCCGTCGTTTGGGTCGTTCTCCAAGTTGGGATCTGCCGTGCCTGAGGAGGAGAATTTTTCCGGTGATTTGGAAAGAGTTTGGACGGATGTGCGTGGTAATCTTCAGGAGGCCAACAGAAAATCTAAAGACTACTTTGATAGGAAACGACAGGAGGTTTTGTTCGCTGTTGGTGACATGGTTTGGTTGTCCTCTAGGAATCTGCGGTTGAGGATTCCTTCTAAGAAATTGGGTCCCAAGTTTGTAGGGCCCTTTAAGGTGCTTCAGGTTGTCAACCAATCTGCTGTTAGGTTGGAGGTTCCTACCTCCTGGAGAATTAATCCGGTCTTTCATGTCTCTCTGTTAAAAAAAGCTGTTGTGTCGGATGGTGACGCCTCTGCCTCTGTTCCTCCGGTGGTGGAGGACGGGGAATATGAAATTTCTCGCATCCTTGACTCTAGACGGTATAGAGGTAGTTTGCAGTATCTTGTGGCCTGGAAAGGTTTCGGACCCGAGGATAACTCTTGGGTGAGGTCAGATGATGTTTCCGCGTCCAGACTTATCAGAGCGTTTCACAGGAGATTTCCTGATAAGCCTGGTCCTAGGGGATCCGGAGGATCCTCTTAGAAGGGGGGGTACTGTTAGAACCTTGCTGTTAGGTTTTTTTTCCTTTGCTGGTCACATGACCTTGTTGGCCTATTTAATCCTGCTCCGCCCTTCTGGCTTTGCTGGACTTCATTGTATATCTACTTTCTAGCTAGCCTGTGCTCTGTATCTAACTCTGTTAGTTTGCTTGGTCTACGGACCTCTATGTTCTATCTATTTTGTTTGTTCGTCTGTCTGCTACTATTTCTGTTAGGAGGTGTCCCATATTCCTCCCAGTCCTTAGTACTTGTAGGGATTCCCTCCCCACATCTATAGGTCTCCGTACAGACTAGATTAGGACTTTAGCAGGTCTGATCGCAGGATCAGGTTCCCTGTTACATCGTAGGGATTCAGCTGAGTCCTATAGTAGGGACAGATCTCCTCTCTTTCCTTAGCTTTGGTAGCAGAACATAACAGTTATAGTGGAGCGTCGACTGTAAATCACAGGCGGCTCCTGCACATCTACTGTGCGCCACCATAACTGGGATGTACAATTACTGTAGTCTTGACAAAGAACGCATCTTTAGCGTTCGAAACGCGTTGCCCTGGCTACACTATGTGACTATGGAATCTGTTTTTAAAGAGCTTTTGTCACAATAAAGAAACCTATTTTTTGAACTATTCATGAAGCTGGTAATCCTTTCTCCTTATGCATTGCAAACCGCACTGATTGAAAGAATGGGGAACTTTTATCCCTGACAGGACACTTTTATCCCCATTTTAAAACGGAGCGGCATGTGGTATGTCTGACCGTAGCTCCATTCATCCTCTTTGGGGGCTTCCAGAAAAAGCCAAGTGCAGCCCCTTAGGGAATAAATGGATCAGTGGTCGAGTCGTACTTGCCGCTCCATACTAATGGGGATAAAGGTTGCACATTCTCCAGGTCACAGCATTCAATAACTTATTTATCCTTTGGCCACGTACACACGATCAGCATTTGGTCAGTATTTTACATCAGTATTTGTGAGGAACAATCAGAGGAAAAGTAAAGTAGAAAGATGTCACCACTTCTGCATTTTTCACCCACTCCTGGTTTTGTCTTACAAATACTGATGTAAAATACTGACCATATGCTGAACATGTGAACATGGCCTTAGGAGAGGTGATTACTTGTTTTCACCGTAGAACCCCTGTAAGTGCATATTTGCTACTGTGCAATAGCCACAGGACAGGGAGGCGTTAAACATCCAAGTATTTAATCTCCATTGGAAATCAAGAATCTTCCCCTTATTGATATCAAAGGGAACAAGTGACCTCCATACACAACACAATCCACTATACCAAGACCAATACCACCACATACAAGAGATAAATACCGCCACACCATGACCAGACCACATATTGACCAAATACCACATACAGGCAATTAATACAGTCACACCATGACCAGACCACATATTACCTCCACATAGTGACTGAATAATACTGTCACACCATGACCAGAGCATGTATTACTACCACATAGTGACCGAATAATACCACATACTGTACAAGGAACAAATACCTCCACACCATGACCAGATCATATATTACCACCTCAGTGACCGAATAATACAATACTGATCATTAATAAAAAACACAATACTAATAACATTAATATTACCACTGGTGACATAATACACAGGAGCTCTGTATATAGTGTCGGTGTACAGGTAATACAGTGATCACCAGAGACATTACAGCATATACAGAGTACCTATATATGCTGTAATACAGAAATATACAGGTAATACAGTGACCACCTCCATACAGAATTATGGGCCCCATGTAATGCTGCTCTATAGAGTATACTGGCCCAATGTAATGCTGCTCCATACAGTATATTTTCCCCATATGATGCTGCTCTATACAGTATATTGGTGTCACACTGTCACAGAATACTGGAGGTAGGGGGCCTAAGCTGACCCTAAGCTGGGGCCCTGACTAATCCCTCATCCTGGAGGTACTGTTAAAGGTACAGAGGTCCAGGCCGCCAGCGTAACCCCTACCTCCTGAGGATCCCTGCACCACAGTAATCTAGTCCTGAGAAGGACCCCGATCACAACAATTGGGAACCAGAAATAATATGCCCACACACAGTATTTAGACGAACGAGACAGTACAAGGGAAAAACCAAAACCACCTTGCATACAACTTCTACACTACTACAACAGAGGGAACACCAACGGGAAAGGAGATAAATGATAAAGCGAGGAAAGGGAAAAACACTTCCAAATACACTTATCTCAGCAACTCCAAACACCACGATCCGCTCTGTAAGTCTGAATGAAAAGCTTTCACCGACACCTCACAAACAGACCTGCAGGAATATAAAGGAGTCTAACTAACGAAGCATTGATTGCAGCTGGGCGAGGCTGGACCTCAGCTAGCCCAGAGAGAGAGAGAATTAACTCCTTCACTGCCGAGAAAACACAAAGCACCAACAAGTCAGCTGCGAGAAGTCAGGCTGTGTACTCGTGACGATCTTCGTGGCAACACACCCGTGACAGTACCCCCCCTTCTACGAGGGGCCTCCGGACCCTCAGGGCCAGGTTTATCCGGGTGAGTCGTGTGGAAGGCCCGAACTAATCGGTCTGCGTTAATATCCGACGCAGGAACCCACATCCTCTCCTCAGGACCATACCCCTTCCAATGAACCAAGTACTGAAGGGACCGGCGATTAAAGCGTGAATCAATGACCCTCGATACCTGGAACTCCAAGTTACCATTGACAACCACAGGAGGGGGAGGTAAAGGTGACGGTACCACCGGCGCCACATACCTCTTAAGCAATGATCTGTGAAACACGTTGTGAATTTTAAACGTAGGGGGGAGGTCAAGACGGAATGCCACTGGATTAATAACAGAACTGATTCTGTACGGCCCGATGAACCTGGGACCCAGTTTCCAGGAGGGAACCTTAAGTTTAATATTCCTGGTAGACAACCATACCAGATCGTTCACACTTAGGTCCGGACCAGACACTCTCCTCCTATCAGCCATACGTTTGTATCGGTTCCCCATAGTATTCAGATTCTTCAGCACCCCTCTCCATACTGAAGCGAGAGATGAGGAAAATCGTTCCTCCTCCGGAACCCCCGAAGAGCCCCCCCTACTGAAAGTACAAAACTGGGGGTGAAAACCATATGCCCCAAAAAACGGGGACTTACCAGTGGACTCGCTCCGCCTATTATTTAGAGCAAACTCTGCCAGAGGTAGGAAAGAAGCCCAGTCCTCCTGGTTCTCTGACACAAAACACCGAAGATATGTCTCCAAGCTCTGGTTCATACGTTCCGTCTGACCATTGGTCTGAGGATGAAAAGCCGACGAGAATGACAAATGCATCCCCCGCCGTGCACAAAACGCCTTCCAGAACTTGGACACAAACTGAGACCCCCGATCAGACACCACCTCGGAGGGTACCCCGTGAAGCCTCACAATCTCCCCAATGAACACCTGCGCAAGAGTTTTAGCATTAGGGAGAGCCGGAAGAGCGATAAAATGTGCCATCTTGCTGAACCTGTCCACTACAACGAGTACGACCGTTTTACCCGAAGACGGAGGGAGGTCCGTAATAAAGTCCATAGACAGATGAGTCCAAGGACGCTCCGGGATCTTCAAAGGTAAGAGGGCCCCAGACGGACGGGTATGTGAGGTCTTAGAGCGCGCACAAACCCCACAGGACGCGACAAAAGTTACCACCTCTTTATGTAAGTTAGGCCACCAAAACCGACGCGAGAGGAGATCCACAGTTGCTTTACTCCCCGGGTGTCCTGCAAAAACTGAGTTATGGTGTGCCTCGATCACCTTTTGTCGCAACTGATCTGGAACGAACAGTCTCCCCGGAGGTCCAACAGGGGCGTCCCCCTGAGCCTCCAATATCTCCTCCTCCAGCTCAGAGCATACTGCCGAAACCACCACCCCCTCCTGAAGAATAGGAATCGGGTCGTCCGTATTCCCGGCCCCAGGGAAACTACGAGATAAGGCATCCGCCTTTACATTTTTAGACCCAGGACGATATGTAACGACGAAATTAAACCTGGTAAAAAACAATGACCACCTAGCTTGTCTGGGATTCAGACGTTTAGCGGACTCCAGATATAGCAGGTTCTTGTGATCGGTGATGACGGTGACCGGATGAACTGCCCCCTCCAAAAAATGGCGCCACTCCTCAAAAGCTAACTTAATGGCCAAGAGTTCCCTATTGCCGACATCGTAATTCCTCTCAGCGGACGACAATTTTTTAGAGAAAAAGGCGCACGGATGCCACTTACCAGGGGACGAACCCTGTGACAATACTGCTCCCACCCCTACCTCGGAAGCGTCTACCTCTACAAAGAATGGCTGAGACGCATCAGGTTGAATGAGTATGGGTGCCGAGGCAAAACATTTTTTCAAGGAGGAGAATGCTTGACAAGCCTTGTCAGACCACCTAGAAAAATCCGTCCCCTTTTTAGTCATGTCTGTGAGAGGCTTAACCATGGACGAGAAATTACGAATGAACTTCCGGTAATAGTTAGCAAACCCCAGGAAACGTTGTAGTGCCTTAAGATTCTCCGGCCGATCCCACTCAAGAACTGCCCGCACTTTCCCAGGGTCCATACGAAAACCGGACGCTGAAACCAGGAAGCCTAAAAACTGGAGTTCCTGTACGGCGAACACACACTTTTCCCACTTGGCATACAGTTTATTATCCCGCAAGATCTGTAACACCTGTCTAACGTGCTCCTGATGAGACACCAGATCCGGCGAGTAAATTAAGATATCATCCAGATATATGACAACAAACTGTCCCACCAGGTGGCGAAAAATATCATTAACAAAGTGTTGAAACACCGCCGGGGCATTAGTCAGACCGAATGGCATGACAAGGTTCTCATAATGCCCCTCCGGAGTGTTAAAAGCCGTCTTCCACTCATCCCCCTCCTTCATCCTAATCAGATTGTACGCCCCCCTGAGATCCAACTTAGAGAACCATTTGGCGCCCACGATCTGATTAAAGAGATCGGGAATAAGTGGGAGCGGATACGGATCTCGGACCGTAATCCGATTAAGTTCACGGAAATCCAGGCAAGGGCGTAGGCCTCCATCTTTCTTCTTAACAAAGAAGAACCCCGCGGCCACCGGTGAAGATGAAGGTCTAATATGCCCCTTAGCCAGACTTTCAGAAATATAATCCTTCATGGCCTGCCTCTCAGGACCAGAAAGGTTATACAACCTAGCTTTAGGTAACTTGGCCTCAGGGAGCAGTTTTACAGAACAGTCATACTCGCGATGAGGAGGTAGTTCCTGACACCCATTCTCCGAGAATACATCCTCAAAGTCCGCCAGAAATGGAGGTAAGACCCAAGGAGTAACCGCACCGATGACCGTGTTCATGCAGTTTTTATTACAGAATTTACTCCATTGGCTTATCTCTCTGGTTTGCCAATTAATAACCGGGTTATGCTTAGCTAACCAAGGAAGGCCCAACACTATAGGAGTGGGAAGACCCTCCAACACGTAGCAAGACAACAGTTCTTTATGTATTGCCCCCACTTGAAGTTTTACGCCATGCACAGCTTGCAAAAAACTTCCCTGACCGAGAGGCCTGGCATCGATCGAGAATATGGGGATGGGTTTAGCCAACTCACTCAATCGCATACCTTGAACCCGGGCAAACCGAGCATCAACCAGATTAGCCCCGGCCCCACTATCCAGAAGAACAGATATCCTCTCAGTTCTCGTACCCACCACCACCTCCGCCGGTACGAGAAACTGAGACGAACCTAGGGACGAAATACCTACTCCCAGATTGCCGTCCACCACACAACCTGGGATCAACAGTTTTTTCGACGACTCTTTACTCTGCAAGGGACGGGATGGACACCCCCCAATATAATGTCCCTTTTTCCCGCAGAGGAAACACCTTCCTGTCTTATGGCGCACCACCGGTCCCCTTCCCCGAAATGATGTCCCTCCTAATTGCATAGGCTCCTCCGGACTGACCAGGGGAACCACCATATGAGGGGACCTTGTAGGAGGTGGAGACATTACAGGGGGTAGAGTTATCCCGCACCTCTCCCGAAGCCGTCTGTCAACGCGAATAGCAAGGGCCATAGCGGCTTCCAGTGACGCGGGAGAGTCATACTGTGCCAACACATCCTGTAATTTGTCGGATAAACCATGACAAAACTGGCTCCTAAGAGCCGGGTCATTCCACTGGGTGTCCGTGGCCCACCTACGGAACTCCGAACAGAATTCCTCCGCCGGACGATCTCCCTGCTGAATCCTACGTAACTTAGACTCAGCAAGGGAGATCCGATCTGGGTCATCATATACGAGTCCCAGAGCAGCGAAAAACCTATCCACTGACTGGAGAACCGGGGAGCTTGGGGGAAGAGAGAACGCCCAAGATTGTGGGTCCCCTTGTAGGAGCGAGATGACAATTCCCACCCTTTGTTCTTCACTGCCCGATGACCGAGGCCGCAGCCGAAAGTACAATTTGCATGCCTCCCGGAAAACAAAAAACTTGTCCCGCCCCCCAGTGAACCTGTCAGGGAGAGCTACTTTAGGTTCTGGTCCGGCTTGCTCCAGAGGATGCAAAACCTTGGACCTAACGTCCGCCAGCCCCATGGACAAACTCTGCAACTGCCGAGCTAGACCGGCTACTGGATCCATGGTAGCTGGAGAAAAACTAAGTTGGTCGGTGAAAATGTCACACTGTCACAGAATACTGGAGGTAGGGGGCCTAAGCTGACCCTAAGCTGGGGCCCTGACTAATCCCTCATCCTGGAGGTACTGTTAAAGGTACAGAGGTCCAGGCCGCCAGCGTAACCCCTACCTCCTGAGGATCCCTGCACCACAGTAATCTAGTCCTGAGAAGGACCCCGATCACAACAATTGGGAACCAGAAATAATATGCCCACACACAGTATTTAGACGAACGAGACAGTACAAGGGAAAAACCAAAACCACCTTGCATACAACTTCTACACTACTACAACAGAGGGAACACCAACGGGAAAGGAGATAAATGATAAAGCGAGGAAAGGGAAAAACACTTCCAAATACACTTATCTCAGCAACTCCAAACACCACGATCCGCTCTGTAAGTCTGAATGAAAAGCTTTCACCGACACCTCACAAACAGACCTGCAGGAATATAAAGGAGTCTAACTAACGAAGCATTGATTGCAGCTGGGCGAGGCTGGACCTCAGCTAGCCCAGAGAGAGAGAGAATTAACTCCTTCACTGCCGAGAAAACACAAAGCACCAACAAGTCAGCTGCGAGAAGTCAGGCTGTGTACTCGTGACGATCTTCGTGGCAACACACCCGTGACAATTGGCCCCATGTAATGCTGCTCCATACTGTATATTGGTGCCATATGATGCTGCTCCATACAGTGTATTGGCCCCATATGATGCTGCTCCATACAGCATATTGGCCACATGTCATGCTGCTCCATACAGTATATTGGCGCCATATCATGCTGCTCCATACAGTATATTGGCCCCATATGATGCTGCTCCATACAGTATATTGGCCCCATGTAATGCTGCTCCATACAGTATATTGGCCCCATGTAATGCTGCTCCACACAGTATATTGGCCCCATATGATGCTGCTCCATACAGTGTATTGTCCCCATATGATGCTGCTCCATACAGTATATTGGCCCCATGTCATGCTGCTCCATACAGTATATTGGCCCCATATGATGCTGTTCCATACAGTATATTGGCCCCCTGTCATGCTGCTCCATACAGTATATTGTCTCCATATGATGCTGGTCCATACAGTATATTGGCTCCATGTAATGCTGCTCCATACAGTATATTGTCTCCATATGATGCTGGTCCATACAGTATATTGGCTCCATGTAATGCTGCTCCATACAGTATATTGGCCCCATATGATGCTGCTCCATACAGTATATTGACCCCATATAATGCTGCTCCATACAGTATATTGGCCCCATGTAATGCTGCTCCATACAGTATATTGGCCCCATGTAATGCTGCTCCATACAGTATATTGGCCCCATATGATGCTGCTCCATACAGTATATTGGCCCCATGTAATGCTGCTCCATACAGTATATTGACCCCATATAATGCTGCTCCATACAGTATATTGGCCCCATGTAATGCTGCTCCATACAGTGTATTGACCCCCATGATGCTGCTCCATACATTGTATCGGCCCCCATGATGCTGCTCCATACATTGTATCGGCCCCCATGATGCTGCTCCATACAGTTTGTGGGCCCCCATGATGCTGTTCCATACAGTATACTGGCCCACATGATGCTGTTCCATACAGTATATGAAGAACAAATAAAGTAGCACACTGTAACACTGAGTATATAGATATGAAATATGAAATATGAATAACATAACTGCTGTAGAAAATAGAAATAAATGAAAAATTTTTTGAAAATTTATTTTTAGCGCATGTAAATATGAAGTATGAAAAATGAATAGCATTACTGCTGTAAGTAAATGAGAAATCTTAGCGTATAAATTGGCCAATTCATGTGTCCCTGATAGCCGCGGTAAGGCGTTTCTCGATGTCAGGACCTACCAATGTGAATACCTCTCTAAGAGGTACACATAATCAGACAGAGGTCTCTTAGAGAGGTATTCACATTGGTAGGTCCTGACATCGATAAACGCCTTACCGCGGCTATCAGGGACACATGAATTGGCCAATTTATGTGCTAAGATTTCTCATTTACTTACAGCAGTAATGCTATTCATTTTTCATACTTCATATTTACATGCGCTAAAAAAAATTTTCCAAATTTTTTTTCATTTATTTCTATTTTCTACAGCAGTTATGTTATTCATATTTCATATTTCATATCTATATACTCAGTGTTATTTGTTCATTATATATGGAGGTAGCTGCTCTTAGTAAGCACCTGTTCACACCTATTTTTTGTAGTGGAAGTGCCGTCATTTTCTTTGTTGTCCATACAGTATATGGGCCTCCATGATGCTGCTCCATACAGTATATGGGCCCCCATGATGCTGCTCTATACAATATATTGGACCCCATGATGCTGCTCCATACAGTATTTGGCCCCCATGATGCTGCTCCATACAATATATGGGCCCCCATGATGCTGCTCCTTACATTATATGGGCCCCCATGATGCTGGTACATACAGTATATGGGCCCCCATGATGCTGCTCCATACAGTATATGGGCCTCCATGATGCTGCTCCATACAGTATATGGGCCTCCATGCTGCTGCTTCATACAGTATATGGGCCTCCATTCTGCTGCTTCATACAGTATATGGGCCCCCATGATGCTGGTCCATACAGTATATGGGCCCCCATGATGCTGCTCCATACAGTATATGGGCCTCCATGATGCTGCTCCATACAGTATATGGGCCTCCATGATGCTGCTCCATACAGTATATGGGCCCACATGATGCTGCTCCATACAGTATATGGGCCTCCATGATGCTGCTCCATACAGTATATGGGCCCACATGATGCTGCTTCATACAGTATATGGGCCCCCATGATGTTGGTCCATACAGTATATGGGCCTCCATGATGCTGCTCCATACAGTATATGGGCCTCCATGATGCTGCTCCATACAGTATATGGGCCCACATGATGCTGCTTCATACAGTATATGGGCCCCCATGATGCTGGTCCATACAGTATATGGGCCCCCATGATGCTGCTCCATACAGTATATGGGCCTCCATGATGCTGCTCCATACAGTATATGGGCCTCCATGATGCTGCTCCATACAGTATATGGGCCCACATGATGCTGCTCCATACAGTATATGGGCCCCCATGATGCTGCATACATAAAAAAAATCAAATACCTCTCCCGTTCCCTGCAGGTTTGGTGTACTCAGCACGTCGTCTTCTGACTCTGCAGTGCTCAGAGCAGAGTGCGGTAGTGATGTCACCTCGCCCTCTGCCCTGAGACGTCAGAATCAGAAGACGCTAACACCACTGGAGCTGCAGGGAACGAGGAGGATAGGTAAGTATTTGAGGAGGAGAGGTGGGGGCGGGGGCTCTCCCTCCTGAAGGGGGCGCTCCCCCTCTCCGTAGGGGGCTCTCCCTCCCCCGACTCATAGGCCCAGTAGCGTGCCGGTGTCCCTCAACCCCGGGGCCCCAACACTTACTTGGGTGCGCCTAGTGGCGGTGACGCCGGCCATGGTCATCACGGCGGGTCAGGTCTGCATGCGCGTTCTCCTGCCACCCGCACTTTTAAAAGGCCCATGTCCTTACAAAAAAAGTTTTTTTTCCTCTCCTTCTGTGGGGCCCACCTGGCATTTCACCGGCATTCCGCCAGGCCAGTCCGACCCTGTCCTTATTTTTCAAGTCCAAATGGTTATTTAATACTTTTAACTCCTTCCTCTGCCCACCACTGCCCCCTCCAACCCCCTCATCTCTGCCGAGGACAAGACAAATGGGCAAGGCACGTGGCAAGGGACGGGGAACTGGACGTGATGGTGATGGCGCATGCAGAGGCCGAGGACAAGGCCGTGGGCAAGCTGAAATTGTGCCACAACAAACACCCACATCTTCTCGCCCAACCTTACTGTCCCAACTGCTAGGGGACCGCAGCACACCACTATTGAACCCAGAGCAGTGTCAAAAGGTTGTTGGTTGGATAGCGGATAATGCTTCCAGTCACTTAGCCGCCACCACCACCCTGTCTTCCACACGGTCAAGTCTCAGTAGCCGTGAGTCTGGACCGCATATTCCTCACCCTGATCCTCCTTCCTCCCACCATGCCAAGCGCCCAGAGACAACTGATCCCACACATGGACACTCTGAAGAGCTGTTCACTTTTACATTCATAGATTCGGGCCTCTCACCCGGTCCACTTGAAGCGGGGCAAGATGCATACCAGGATGGGGGTTCAGAGGGTGCCATGCATACCAGGATGGGGGCTCAAGGGGTGCCATGCATACCAGGATGGGGGCTCAAGGGTTGCCATGCATACCAGGATGGGGGCTCAAGGGGTGTCATGCATACCAGGATGGTGTATAAAGGGGTGCCATGCATACCAGGATGGGGGATAAAGGGGTGCCATGCATACCAGGATGGGATGGGGGCCACTTATACCAGGAAGGAGAGGCCATACATACCAGGATAGAGGATATTAACAGAATTGAGGGACATTACCCCAATGCCAGTGTCACCAGCAGACCCCCTCCCCCATAACAGGGCATCAGGACCACATTTTTTGCTTACATTTTTTCTTCCTATTTTCCTCCTTTAAAACCTAGGTGCGTCTTATGGTCCGGTGCGTCTTATAGTCCGAAAAATATGGTAGTTAAAAATGCCATTGCATCTTACTGGAAAAAAACGGATGTACCTATCTTTTCAGTTATTAAAGAAAAAATGGCTCTACATAAATTATATGAATACTGATTTGCAAACTCTAATAATAACCTTAACAAATATTTCAAAAAATGAACAAAGTGGCCTGAAATATATTCCTGATTGTTACTTAAATTATTAATACATATACTTATTAGATTTAATTGGATATCTATTATATTACGACTAAGTTGTTCTATAACCAAATTTTGATTTTCATCTTAATTTACTTGTTGTAATACTATATATTCTACTGTTTATTCAATTTTGAGTTCTCCTTCCCCTTATCCATTTTCCCACACTTATCCATTACTCTCCCGTCCCCCATATATTCCTCTATTCCCTAACCATATCCCTACCCCTTGAACTGTTATAAAATATTAATAAAAATGATTGAAAACAAACATAGTGTCACAGGGACAACTGTAAATCAATGTACAAGGTAAAAAATCCTACGATGTGCCACGTCATATCCTTCACAACCCTGAAGGTTTAAATCATGTGATATCTAGCCTCCGTCAACCATTGGTACAGTGATCACTTAAAAGGTCCAGCGTCCCTCTCCTCTGACACGGCCCTGAGGAAGTGTGGACAAAATGCGCGTCGGGGAAGAGGGATGCAGGACAAACCCTGTCTCACACTCCACTGTGTAAGTGGCACAATGCTATTAGCAATACATTTTACCAGGGGCGTACATAGGATTCATGGGGCCCCATAGCAGAAGTTCAAATTGGGCCCCCCCCCAAAAAAAATGTAAATAATTGTCGGTGTCACAGAAGAGCAGATCACACAACCTTCCAGCCTTTACATAGTAATTTTCCTCCTGCTGACGTCCTAGACCCCTCTTTCATTGTCCCATGAAGTGTGATACCAACAAAAGTGTCCCCCAAACACAGTATGATACCCCCATGGTGAATTCCTCCACATGCGCAGTATAATGACCCTACTGTACCTCACCTCAACTACCAGGGCAAAGTTTGCTGACCCCAACACAGTATGATCCCCCAATTGTGAGCTCTAGAACTAGAGAGGATGGTAGGTAAAAAGGGAGGGTGTTATATATAATAAAAGATGAAACTATATAACTAAGGACGGCGCTATACATAATAAGCGAGTACACTATATACTAAGGGCGTATGCTATACATAATAAGTGATTACACTATGTACTAAGGGACTGTGCTATACATAATACGGCTATATTCCTGCATTTGTGTGCAGTGTCAGTGTGCTACCCTGTTTTACAGACGCATTGAGCATGTCCTATTGTAATCCTCAAAATCGGATCAGAACAGGACATTCTCTGATCCTCACAGATCTCATTCTCAGATCCGTGATCCGTGATCTATAAAACTCTACAAGTCCGTGGACCATCCGATAAAAAAATCTGACATTTTACACAAATGTGAGAATGCAGCCTAAGGGATTTTACATGTAACATTATCACTCCAAGTCATACAGCGCAGATACAGAATAATATTTACATCCAGGCACTTACCGCTGACGTCTCGCCTGATCAGAGTCGGTTTCTGCTGCTTCTTCTCCATCTGGTCAGACCTTCATGTCGACATCTCCCAGTCACGATTCGTCTTGTCATGATGATCTCCAGCCTAGATAATAACAAGGTCACATATATTGTATATATACATGTGTCTCTCCTGCACTGCGCCCCTGAATACAGGTCTGTTATCCCCCATTAATATACTAGGGGTAGCCACTTAGTAATCAAAATATAAAGTGATAAGCAGCACTGTGCCCCCCATTAACTATAATCTCCACCTGCCAATAATATAAATTATTCAGTCTCTGTGACTCTCCCCAATTAACTGTAAGGCTATGTGCACACGGAAAATATACAAGCGCCCCCATCATTGCTCTGTCCCAGCACCTCCATCATTGCTCTCTCCCAACACCCCCAACATTGCTCTGTCCCAGCACCCCAGTCATTGCTCTCCCAGCACCCTTGTAATTGCTCTCTCCCAGCACCCCCGTCATTGCTCTCTCCCTGCACCCCCGTCATTGCTCTCTCCCTGCACCCCATCATTGTTGTCTCCCAGCATCCCCGTCATTGCGCTCTCCGAGCACCCCCATTATTGCTCTGTCCCAGCACCACTATCATTGCTCTCTCCCAGCACCCCCATCATTGCTCTCTCCCAGCACCCCCGTCATTGCTCTCTCCCAGCACCCCCGTCATTGTTCTCTCCCTGCACCCCGTCATTGCTCTCTCCGAGCACCCCTATCATTGTTCTCTCCCAGCAACCCCCGTCATTACTCTCCCAGCACCTCCATCATTGCTCTCTCCCAGCAACCCATCATTGCTCTCCCCATCCCCGTCATTGGTCTACTAATCCCCATCATTGCTCTCCCCGCCCCATCAGTCCCATCACTGCTCTTCCCAGCCCCACCATTGCTCTCCCCAGACCCATCAGCGCTCTCCCCAGCCCCATCAGCCCCACCATTGCTCTCCCCAGCCCCACCATTGCTCTCCCCAGCCCCATCAGCCCTACCATTGCTCTCACCAGCCCCATCAGCCCCACTTTTGCTCTCTCCAGCCCAGTCATAACCATTATTGCTCTCCCCAGCGTTTCAGTAAAAATAAAAAAAAAAACACTTACCCCTCTGCCCGTTCCCCCGCAAGCTGCATCATCACTGCTCTTCCCAGCCCCACCATTGTTATCCCCAGCCGCACCAGCCCCACCATTGCTCTACCCAGCCCCATCAGCCCCCTTATTGTGCTCTCCAGCTCCATCAGCCCCATTATTGATCTCACCAGCGTTTAGTAAAAAAAACAAAAAAAAAACACTTACCTCTCTGCCCCCGCAGGCCGCTGCAATTTCCTCCCTCACACAGGCCCGCGCTGCATGATGATGTCATCAAGGAGCGCGTGCCTGTGTAAGGGAGGAAGCGGCGGGCAGGAAGCAGAGGATGGATCTCTGCAGCTCCGCTGCCATTCTGTCCTGTCAGCAGCGGGGATGCAGGGATCGCTCCCTGCCCGCCACAAGCAGGGAGACGCTGCACCGGCGGGCCCCCCGGCACAGCTGCACCAGCAGCGATATGTCCGCCCCTGGACTGCTATGGGGCCCCCCAGCTCACGGGCCCCATAGCAGTCGTGTGGTCTGCCTCCATTAGTGGTACACCACTGCATTTTACCTATTTTTGATTGCATCTAGCAGGGCTTTTGTACATCAGAGGCAGTCCATGTTTTCCAGGCGTGCGGTATTGCATGTATAGCCATACATGTTGTGAGTTTCTAACAAGCATATAAACTGCTTTTCTCCTCTACGCTTTTGCTTCTGTGAACACTAAGTTATATACATGCTCTGTAGTAGCCCTGTCATTTCCAGACATTGGTGTATTATAATTCTGAGCATTATAATTCTCCATACACATGCACTTTAAGGGTTTATTATGTATTTATCTCTTGATTGGTGACTTTGAAGCAGGGTTTATTTTGTTTTTGTTTAACCACTGGACCACCCCAATTAATGAACAATTTCCTTCTTTGACATGCACATGCACTTTGGATAGTTTCAATCCTTGGAATCGTTGGATTATGTAATGGTATAGGTTACTCTGCAGTGACTATCTCTGCTAGGTTGTTCTATGCTATTTTGTGGGGTGCACCAGGAGATAATATTCATGCATACTGGGTTGGCATTTCTTACCATCCCTCAAACAAGAGGCATCTGTTTTTATTTTATGTATGTGTTTGGTAATGTCTATGATATTGTTCAGTAAAATCATTTGTTTTTTATACACACTAACTTGAAGTGCTCACTTTTGTCTACTTGGTCTCCTTGATGTAAGGATTTTTACCTAGTGGTACAGATTGATTTACACATATTCATTATATATCTGCAAACTTTCTCATAAAATTCAAACCTGATAAATGCTTCTTGCACGAGTATTCAAACTCTACAGACTAGTATATGGCAGAGGCACATTCTGTAGCGATTCTAGCTTTATGTTTATTGAAGAAAAATAATTACAGGCACATATAAAATCCCCCTATTAATAATCATTTATTACACATAAAAAAATTACAATCAGTAATATGATACCATGGGGACCCCGTGCAAGAAATATTGATAATCAAGATAAAATATAACATACTGTAGAAATGTCAGTGATTCCCATATACAGCACTAGGAATGAATGTGTGAACTGCCGTTACATTAAAGATGGGACAATTGCAGAAATACACTTGCATTTTTTTGTTGGGTGCATTTTAAGGTGCGAAAGTGAAGGAGTTATAGATTTAATTCAGTGCCCATGTTCAAAGCAATATATTGGCAGGACTCTGAGACCTCTTAAAAAAGGAGATTAGAACAGATTAATAAGAATAGAAATTTTTTTTTGTTAAACATGCACTTTCAATCATTTCAAAACATTTCATAACAGCAATTCAAATGGCTATATCTATATACGAGTATAGGAGGAAATAATCTATCACAAATGTCCGGAGCTGAATCTAGAAAGAAATTAGGCTTTAAAACACTAGCGCCGAAAAAAGGGGAGTGGGTATTGCTGGAAGCTGCTGAAAGATTAGCGGGTCCTGTGTGAAAACCCGTAAGGAAGAATGGCTACTAGATAAAGGATTGATACTATCACGCTAAACAGCGGCTGAACAGAGCAGGATGAATGAAAGGAATAACAGACATAGAAATAATGTTTCACCAAAATGAGTTGAATGTCCCCCTTTCTTGGTATGTAAATTTGTTTTAAGATTACCGGATAATGATTTGCAGCTATGAAAGTTAATAGATGATTCCCTGGGTTGCGATGATCTTTGGATAATTGGTCGGGTGGTACCTAGCTTCTGGTACAGATAGAGGCAGCTAGTGATTGGACGTTTTCCATCTATATATCCTCCTCTTACCATTTTTTTTCACCCTTCCATTGACACGACAACATTATTACTGAACACATAAGCTCTATCCTTTATATATACAGTATATAATTGCAAGGGAAAATGCTTTTTAAAAAAAGGTTTTAAAAAATTAATTATTAATTTAATTTAATCTTTTTTTATTTTTTATATTCTATATATATTTAAATTTTTAATGATTTATTGTACTACAGTGCTGCTCACCATTCTTGTCACGCCTTCATTTTTTCGTAGACTGTACAATATCTTCAGAAATAAATGGAAATGTACCAAAGTTATATCCTCAGGATTTGTGGTCCAAAGTAATACAACAATACAATATTGTTTTTCAACTTCAATGTTGCAATATCAAAGAAAAAACTGAATGTGCCACAATAATGGCACCCCTAATTAATACTTGGTTGCACACCCTTTGTCATTGTTGACAGCCTCCAGACATTTCTTGTAGCCATCTGTAAGCTTCTTGCACTTCTCAGCTGGAATTTTCTCCCACTCTTCCTTTGCAGTTTGTTCAAGCTCTTGAATGTTTGCAGGGTTCTTTTTCCCAATGGCAGATTTCAGCTCACCCCTAAGATTTTCAATGGGATTGAGGTCAGGACTAGTATTGAGGGATACCTTCCGATATCAGGAAATATCGGATCGGATTGGATCGGGCCGATACCCAAAAAGTATCGGATATCGCCGATTCCGATACCGGAAACCAATGCAAATCAATGGGACACAAATATCGGAATGAAAATAAACCCTTTCTTTCCTTGTAGGTTAATTCTACATGAAGGAAAACAACTAACAATAATGTAGAATGTATTGGTGGAGGTGGTTGCCCAAATCGATGGGAACAGTGCTCACAGTGAAACATGAAAAGCCGGCAATTCATCAGTGGCATACACCGGTACCCGACAATTTAGAACAGAAAGAATAGAGCTTCACACATAGATTAGATAGAAACATGTCAGTCACATATATATGAAGTACAGTGACAGTGTTGCTTACTGTACTTGTCATTTAGTGTAAAGGATTTATTTAAAAAAATATTAGTGTTTTAATGCACCGTCTCTTTAAAAAAGCCGGCCGGCAATTCAGCAGCGGTACCCGACAATTTATAACAGAAAGAAAGAGCATCACACATAGATTTGATACATAGAAACATGTCAGTCACATATATAAGAAGTGCAGTGACAGTGTTGCTTACTGTACTTGTCATTTAGTGTAAAGGATTTATTTAAAAAAATCTTAGTGTTTTCATGCACCGTCTCTTTAAAAAAGCCGGCCGGCAATTCAGCAGCGGTACCCGACAATTTACAACAGAAATAATAGAGCATCACACATAGATTAGATAGATAGAAACATGTCAGTCACATATATAATAAGTACAGTGATAGTGTTGGTTACTGTACTTGTCATTTAGTGTTAAAATAAAGGATTTATTAAAAAAAAAATTGGCGTGGGGCTCCCCGTAATTTTAGTCTCTAGCGAAGGTTAAGCAGACAGCTAGGGCAGATGTTTGAAGCCTGGGAAGAGGGTAATACCCACGGAGCTTCCCAGGCTACTAATATCAGCCCCCAGCTGAATACCTAGCCTTTACTAGCTATTAAGATGGGGGACCCCCCCCAAAAAATGACGTGGGGTCCCCCCTATTTTAATAGCTAGCAAAGGCTAGGCAGACAGCTGGGGGCTGATATTAATAGCCCAGGAAGGGTGCCATGAATATTGGCCCCCTCCCAGGCTAGAAACACCAACCGTCAGCCACCCCAGAAATGGCGCATCCATAGGATGCGCCAATTCTGGCACTTAGCCTCGCTCTTCCCACTGCCCTGTAGTGGTGGCAGTGGGGTAATAGGGTTGGAGTTGATGTCAGCTCATAATGCCAGCTGACATCAAGCCCAGGTTAGTAATGGAGAGGCGTCTATAAGACACCCCCATTACTAACCCCATAGTCAAAGTTAAAAAAAAAACACAAACACCCAGAATAAAGTCCTTTAATTGAAATAAAGACACAATTCTTTATTGTTCTAAATTAAACCTTACTTACCATCACGCCCATTCCAGCTGAAGCCAACGATCTCCTGCAATAAAAGAAAAATAATAAAGCAACATCATCCTTACCTTTCGATGGCTCCCAGGACAGCTCCAGCTCTGCTACATGGAGATGACAGGCTGGATCGCAGCAGAAAGCTGCCATCCAGCATGTCATCCCGCAGACACTGAGAAGCACAGGCATGCTTGCGCTCCTCAGTGTCTGACTGTGACGGCATCCCGATGAGCCAACAATGAACTCAGCTCACCTCATGCACGTCACTGATAGCGTGGGAGAATTCTCCTGCGCATGCGGTGAGCGTGAGAGACTCGGCTCATCGGGATGCCGTCACAGCCTGATACTGAGGAGCGCAAGCATGCCTGCGCTTCTCAGTGTCTGCGGGATGACAGGCTGGATGGCAGCTTTCTCCTGCGGTCCAGCCTGTCATCTCGATGTAGCAGAGCTGGAGCTGTCCTGGGAACCATCGAAAGGTAAGAATGATGTTGCTTTATTATTTTTCTTTTATTGCAGGAGATCGTTGGCTTCAGCTGGAATGGGCGTGATGGTAAGTATGATTTAATTTAGAACAATAAAGAATTGTGTCTTTATTTCAATTAAAGGACTTTATTCTGGGTGTTTGTGTTTTTTTTTAAATACTTTACTAGAAATTCATGGCGGTCATGTCTAATATTGGCGTGACCCCATGAATTTCGGGCTTAGGGCCAGCTGATAATGCCAAGCTGGCCCTAACCCCTTTATTACCCAGTGAGCCACCGCACCAGGGCCCTGGATGAGTTGGGTACAGCGCCAGAAGATGGCGCTTCTATGAACGCGCCATTTTCCGGGGTGGCTGTGGACTGCAATTTGCAGCGGGTGGGGCCCAGAAAGCTTGGGCCTCCCTGCGCTGCAGATTCCAGTCCCCAGCTGCCTAGTTGTACCTGGCTGGACACAAAAATAGGGCGAAGCCCCACGTATTTTTTTTTTAATTTTTTCATGAAATTCATGAAATAATTAAGAAAAAAAGGGCTTCCCTATATTGTTGTGTCCGGCCAGGTACAAATAGGCAGCTGGTGGTTGGGGGCAGCCCGTTGCTGCCTGCTGTACCTGGCTGGACACAAATATAGTGCGAAGCCCCACGTCAATTTTTTTTTAATTATTTCATGAAATAATTAAAAAAAAAGGGCTTCCCTATATTGTTGTGTCCGGCCAGGTACAAATAGGCAGCTGGAGGTTGGGGTCAGCCCGTTCCTGTCTGCTGTACCTGGCTGGACACAAATATAGTGCGAAACCCCACATCAATTTTTTTTTAATTATTTCATGAATTTCCTGAAATAATTAAAAAAAAATTGCCTATTTGTACCTGGCTGGACACAAAAATAGGGCGAAGCCCCACGTATTTTTCTTTTTTAAACTTATTTCATGAAATTCATGAAATAATAAAAAAAAAAGGGCTTCCCTATATTGTGTCCGGCCAGGTACAAATAGGCAGCTGGGAGTTGGGGGCAGCCCGTTCCTGGATTCTGTACCTGGCTCGCATACAAAAATATGGCAAAGCCCACGTCAAAATTTTTGGGAAAAATTAATTAAAAAATAAATATTAATTTAGGGACTGCATCTTTATTAACCCCTCAAGTGTCATTTAGTGTTAAAATAAAGGATTTATTAAAAAAAAATTGACGTGGGATCCCCCATAATTTTAGTCTCTATCGGAGGTTAAGCAGACAGCTGGGGCAGATGTTTGAAGCCTGGGAAGGGGGTAATACCCATGGAGCTTCCCCGGCTACTAATATCAGCCCCCAGCTGAATACCTAGCCTTTACTAACTATTAAAATGGGAGACCCACCCAAAAAAATGACGTGGGGTCCCCCCTATTTTAATAGCTAGCAAAAGCTGGACAGACAGCTGGGGGCTGATACTAATAGCCCAGGAAGGGTGCCATGAATATTGGCCCCCTCCTAGCCTTTACTAACTATTAAAATGGGAGACCCACCCAAAAAAATGACGTGGGGTCCCCCCTATTTTAATAGCTAGCAAAGGCTGGACAGACAGCTGGGGGCTGATACTAATAGCCCAGGAAGGGTGCCATGAATATTGGCCCCCTCCTAGCCTTTACTAACTATTAAAATGGGAGACCCACCCAAAAAAATGACGTGGGGTCCCCCCTATTTTAATAGCTAGCAAAGGCTGGACAGACAGCTGGGGGCTGATACTAATAGCCCAGGAAGGGTGCCATGAATATTGGCCCCCTCCCAGGCTAGAAACACCAGCCGTCAGCCACCCCAGAAATGGCGCATCCATAGGATGCGCCAATTCTGGCACTTAGCCTCGCTCTTCCACGCTGCCCTGGTGCGGTGGCAGGGGGTAATAGGGTTGGTTTTCATGTCAGCGCCAGCTGCCATGAAGCCCAGGTTAGTAATGATGGGCGTCTATAAGACACCCCCATTACTAACCTGAAACATTTAAGTGTGACAAAGATGCAAAAGAATAAGAAATCAGGAAGGGGGCAAACACTTTTTCACACCACTGTATGTGTGAAGTGTAAAGTAAATTCTACAAGGTTTTCTATATATTGAGAAAATATAAATCTGATAACTGTGACTTGCATTTGTATTTATCCCTCCGGAGTAAATAGTCTGTAGGACCACCTTTCGCTGCAATTACTGCTGCAAGTCTTTTCAGGTATGTCTCTACCAGCTTTGCATCTAGAAGTGACATTTTCTCCCATTCTTCTTTGTAAATGCTCTATCTCAGTGAGATTGGATGGAGACGTCTGTGAACAGCAATTTCAAGTCTTTCCACAGATCCTCAATGGGATTTCGGTCTGGCCTTTGGGCCATTCACACTCATGAATCTGCGGTGAGGGGTTCAGCATGAGGCTGCGGTATGTGCATTGCATTACACACATCTATTGCCTGGTACATTCTCATACTTACCACAATGCTCTTCAATTCTAGAAAATGTCAATCTGACATTTACAGAGTCACTTTTATCCCAAGTTTCAGAGCTACAACTAGAAGATGATTCCAAAAGTATAGTATCCAGAATATTAGTAATATACAGTGATCAGAAAAATAAGATTATCCCAAGATAATAGGACAAAACGCCAACATAAAGTGTCATGCAGTGCTCCATCATTAGTGGCAAATGCTGCCCATGTCAGTAATGTCATACAGAGCCCATAAGAATATATTCACCACCAATATTATAAACCCAGGTATGACAATAGTCATTATGGCACATTATACCGATACATGTGTAGGCTCCGCATGGTGCTGGAATTCAGAAGTTCAAAGTGCACATTTCTTATAGCTCCTATATTGTACATATGGCAACTATATGGCACAGTTGAATGGCATTACCCATATGGGCAGTTCATGGCACTAGTTATATTCACAGTATATGGTAACAGAATTGTATCCACCTGTATTTTATATTTAATGTGCTGTCTATAAAAGGATAGTTTTTTACATCAGTCAGATTAATTACATTATTAAAAGGCTATACGCAATTTCTTAATTGGGTAAAATTGCAAAGTGCTTGTAAAAATAGGGAACTTTGCAAATAACCCCTTTCTAAAAATTCTCTTCATTTCTCATGAGAGGAGGTATTTTGAATTCTAGAATTTGCTTGTTGCCTAGGTCAGCCACCATTCTGTCTGTCAGAGTTGACTGTTCTCCCAAACAAGGAGGACAGCGCTTACAACTTGTTTCCCATGGAGCTTGTGAGTGCTGCTGAGAAGCTGTCTAGATACCAGGATTCAGCCACCTTCAGGGTCCTTGAGCTCCTCCGATGCCTCATGCCACATCCAAGCACTGATTTTACAATACATACTGCTTATAGTATTATATATTATTATGCAAATCTGTTAGCCCAGATGAGGCTGGTGTACTTGTCAGCATATGCATAAGGATGGCTGTATAATCCTTTGTGAAACTTTTCCTTTATCACATTAAAATAAGGATAAAACGCTCCTCTTAACATCAGGATTGCACAGCCATCCTGATGTGAATTTTCAGAGTACGTACATCAGCCCCATCTGGTCCGAGATCTGATTAATAGTATTTTTACAGTTTGCTTTGTGAAACCTGGTCATATAACTGCTTGAACGTGTGAGTGCTGTTCTGTAAGAGGACGGACACCGAGACAGCTTGAGATACTGCGGAGGAGCCTTCCAGCAGGTGGTGTAAAGTTTGGAAAGTGGAAGCCCAGCGTAAATGTTTTTGCCAGTCATCTATCTGTGGTGAAGCTGTTCCCCTATTTAAGAGTATTTGTAGTTATGAAGCATGTTGGCGTCTCGGAGACTCTGTGACCAGTAAGCTTGTTGCCTCTATTCAGTAACATTATCCTAAACTGTCACCAGTATGTGCCTGAATTACTTCTGCCGTCCTTTAGTGGTGACACCAGATATCAGTCTGCCACCAATGTCATTGTATCCTAAAGAAATGTCCTAAAGCATTCCCACCCCATAATCACACTGTGCCTTACAGGCATTTAGTGTTCATAGAGAAGGTCGTCTACTCTGGAGCAATGGACATCATGAAGCTTCACTAGAAGAGCATCTATCCCTTCTGTAGTAAGCCCAATTATTCTATGCATTACAGCTATTTAGTTACACAGCAAATATGTAATTCTACATTGAAAGCTCAGGCCAGAAGTGGCATGCTGGGTCATTTAATAAGGGTCTGTGTTATTGAAGCAAATTGTTTCCATTAAAATTGTACTAAGTATTATTTTTAAGTCAAAGTAAAATGTATAATACAAAAGCGTCAACATGATCTTTATCAAACATTCACTGTGAAAAATAATAATGTGACATAAGAAAAAAATATGAAGAACTTCCAATATACATCTAAGACAAAATGTATAATCTAGAATATAGTGAATAAGCGAATACTATTGAGAAGCGAATATCAAGTATAAGCAAATAATCCTCATTAGGGTTTAGCAAAAAATTACAAAAACATGCTAATATGCCGAGACACTAGCAATGACTAATCTAGAATTCAGCAGAAAGAACAATCTGTGTGCACCAAATGTGGAATTAAATTACAAATAACTCCAGTCCATATACTGATAATACAATTTATCACAGGAAAATAGTTATATGTGAAAAAAGTATGTAGTATAGTGTAAAAAATATAACCCACCAATATTATTACTATTGGCAAATAAAATCCTTGTGTCCGGTCTAGGAGGGCTGTATTTCCCTATTTACACTAATAAAAAGCGCGATCATTGCCTTGTCATTTCCTATAGTATTAACACCAGAATGAGTATCCACAGCGGCATCTCAAGTTCAGACTTACACTATTTTTGATGGACTAGAAGCCAAGGGCATGTTCACATGTTGCATTTTTGCCGTATTTTCAAAAGTTATTTCCGCACGTTCTTTGCATGAAAAAACGCAGTGTTTTACTGTACTAGCAAAGTCAATGAGATTTATGGAATCTCATGTACATTCTGCTTATTTTTTCCTTGCAGATTTGAAGAAGTTTCATATCTTCTGCATGTCAATTCTTGAAGCGTTTTTGCACATATTTTAGGCAGCATTTTACCCGCCAACACTCTAGTATTTCTTTTCCTCTACAAATAATAACCGTGTGCACATCCCCTAAATGCTGCAAAACAGCGTCAGAAGGAAAATGGTGGCAAAGAGCGTTCTGCAAAACAGCAAACTCACACATGTGGGTTTTCTAAGAAGCCATTATAGTAACTAGAAATTATTCTTTAGAAACCTATAGTTGTCATTACGTGTAAATATTACTATCGAGATTGCTGCAAAGTATATTCAAGTCTTAACCTGAAAATGTGAAAAAGATCTGGATATTTGAGTCTTTCTATAGGAAAAAAGGCAGCAGAAAAGCTAAAATAAACCTCTATCTGTGAGCTTGGCCTAATACTATGTGATATGATGAGAATAAAATAGAAAAACACCAATATCTGATAACTCATATATATGACTGCTTATGGTCAATTCCTATCACATGACCAGTGAGCACATTGGAATGTTGCCGGTTGGCAGTTGGAGAGTTGCGGTTGGCTTGCATGCGGATGAGGAGGAGCTGCCTTCAGCAAAGCGACATTATGGAGATTAAAGAGGAGGACTTTAGGATGAGAGGGAAGAAAAGGAGAAGAAATGTTTTGGACTCATCGGATGATGAGAAGCCGTCCATCAAGAAGAGCCATAGGAGAGGAGAGAAGAGAAATGGCTCAGAGTTGGAGATCGTCTCTCAGAAGATTGATCACCAAGGCCAGAAAGAAGAACAGGAATGTCATCAGGAGGTCCTAGCTAGAAGAAGTGGAGCCAAGAGGAGAAGACAAATCTTTGGCTCATCACATGAAAGCTCTTCAATCAAGAAAGAAGAAGAAGGGCAGAAGACCACCAAGGGCACAGGTAATACTATACATCAGCTTACCACAGGGAGCACCATGACATGTAGCTTCTCATGCCCACACTTACAGATCAGGGCAATGTTGTCACTTTACACAAGTTACACATCTTTTAAATCTGACAGGTGGAGGATGTGATACATGAGCAAGATCTGAAGCTGGAGGGTTGTAGAACTGTTCCCCAGTCCATTTATATATATGTATATATTCAGTACTTTGTTAAACCCCTACATGATCAGGCCATTTTTCCCCATTCTTGCCAAGGCACATTTTTTTCTTATTTTCATACATATGGTTTAAAAAACTGTAAAAAATTGTAATGTTTGGATATTTAAATATTTTTTTGTGAAACATCGAGTCTAAATTTTACAATATTTTAATATTATTTTATTTTTTTTCTGGTAATATCTGTAGTAAATAAAGGATTTCTGTGCTTGTGTTATTTTTATATATTAGTTACATGGTTTTTTGTTAGGGATGGGGCTTGTAAATGCAATTTAGATAGTCATTGTTTTTTTATTTATTTTTTCCTGGTTTTTTTGCTCTTTATTTCAATGATTTTACACAGGTGTTGTCTTAACTTTTGAAACATTTGATTTTTTTCTTGCTTGAATGGATAAAAAAAATTGCAATATGGTTTCATTAAAATAAAATTGAGTCGTTTGCCTCCTATAGTCTTTGTGTTGCGCTGTCTATTGCTGGCTGCAGAATTAGTTAATGAGGTTGACCATTTTATCTTTACTTTAACAGATGTGTTGGGGACATGATTTTGTGGCATTTACTATGATATACTGTAGGTATGTCAGATTCTCCTCCTGCTCTTGTTACTGCAGCTTTCCTTACAGACTGCCCAGCTCTCTAGTCTATAATATGGCTGCTGGTGGAGGAGCAGTGACCAGACCTGTCCGTCAGTCTACTTCACTATAAAAGCATCTTTCTCATGGGAGGTTCTCAATAGGACAAGGCTGATGGAGTGGTCTGGTTACATGCTCCTCCATCAGTGACCATTGTATGGACTGGAGAGCTGTGCAGTATGTGAGGAAAGCTCAACTAACAAGTGCAGGAGGAGAACCTGCCATACTTATATAATAGTAATTGTTAATAAACCTGTGTCCCAAACACATCTGCTGGTATATTGATCCTAGTTACAGGGGACATTCAACCTACTGCCTATATAGCAGGGTTGACTGGGTCTCCTAGGACCCAGAAGCTCTTGCTCTTTCTCTACACCCGGCCATCACATGATCTCTGGGTCTGGAGCAGGAAGCGCTATCTGCGCTTACCATACTGAATACACAGCACTTGTTCAGAGCTGTGTACACAGTAATTGAAAAGGCAGAGACGGTAATAAATCCTCTCTACCTTCTCTATAGGGAGTATCCAAAAAGAAAAGAGTCGGCCCCTATAAATGCTCTTCCATAACTATATAACCCAAAAAGAGAAAAATGGAAACAGGAGCAAATCCAATAAAAGTTACATTTTTATTGCAAAAATGTAAGTAAAATCAGACATAATCAAAAGAGATAAAAAATCCAAGGGAAAGAGGTGACAACAAAGTGCCACGGAACCACAGGAATAAACCAATGTAAGGCAAGAGACAATCATTTTCAGGAAGAAACTGAGTATTATCTGACAGAATTGCAGGGGTGCCAATACTTTTGGCCAGCACTGTATATATATATATATATATATATATATATATATATATAGGGTGGGCCATTTATATGGATACACCTAAGTGATATCAATTTCCTGTTTGTGGCCCATTAGTATATGGGAGGGGGAAAAGTTTTCCAGATGGGTGGTGACCATAGCGGCCATTTAGAAGTCGGCCATTTTGGGTCCAACTTTATTTTTTTCAATGGGAAGAGGGTAATGTGAAACATCAAACTTATTGAGAACTTCATAAGAAAAACAATAGTGTGCTTGGTTTTAACGTAACTTTATTCTTTCATGAGTTTTTTACAAGTTTATGATCACTTATAAAATGTGTTCAAAGTGCTGCCCATTGTGTTGGATTGTCAATGCAACCCTTTTCTCCCACTCTTGACACACTGACAGCAATGCCGCAGAAGAAATGCTAGCACAGGCTTCCAGTATCCATTGTTTCAGTTGCTGCACATCTCGTATCTTTATGGTATGGTGTGGTATATGGAGTACAAAGATAGTGGGGCCATTCTTCATCAATGGAAACCTCAATGCCACTGGATATCTGAAACTGCTACATGTTGATGTGTTGCCCTCTTTATGCACTGAAGATGGCACGTTCCCTGAGTTTTTCCAACAAGATGGTGCACGATCACATTATGGGTGTCAGATCAGAGCATTCCTACATGAACTGTTTCCTGGAAAGTGGATTGGTCGTCGTGGGCTAGTTGAATGGCCACCAAGGTCTCCCGATCTGACCCCCTTAGACTTTTATCTTTGGGGTCATCTGAAGGCAATTGTCTATGCTGTGAAGATATGAGATGTGCAACATCTGAAACAACGGATACTGGAAGCCTGTGCTAGCATTTCTTCTGCGTTGTTGCTATCAGTGTGTCAAGAGTGGGAGAAGAGGGTTGCATTGACAATCCAACACAATGGGCAGCACTTTGAACACATTTTATAAGTGGTCATAAACTTGTAAAAAACTCATGAAAGAATAAAGTTACGTTAAAACCAAGCACACCATTGTTTTTCTTATGAAATTGTCAATAAGTTTGATGTGTCACATGACCCTCTTCCCATTGAAAAAAATAAAGTTAGATTCAAAATGGCCGACTTCAAAATGGCCACCATGGTCACCATCCATCTGGAAACGTTTTCCCCCTCCCATATACTAATGTGCCACAAACAGGAAGTTGATGTCACCAACCATTCCCATTTAATTTAGGTGAATCCATATAAATGGCCCACCCTGTGTATACATATATGTATATATATATATATATATAGAAAGAAAAAATATCAAGAGGCAGCACTCCAAAAATATTATAGATGAATGGACTTTAATGAGCCCAAAGGCAACGTTTCGGTTCACAGAATCTTTCTCAAGCAGAGTTCAAGTGCATATAGTGCAATATATATAGTTACAAACAGTGATTCCATAATTATAATTAATTGATACAAAACCATGATTACATAAGAAAAGTGCAGTAGTGCATATCACAAAATATTATTCAGTTACATACATAGTGATAAAATTTTAGACAGATATATTATTATCATCAATTACAGTATCCATAACTCTCATAAAGTGATAAGTGCTTTGATTAGTATTTATCAGTGCCAGGTGTACATTATAAATCATAATATATTTGAGGTTGCGACTCACACTGCAGCAATCATGCATGACCACGTTTCTTACTTCCTCCACGCTGTCCTCGGCGTCTCAAAATCCCATCTGCGCATGTCTCCCAGGAAATCCCCATTATCTCGTCACATGATCGGGGCAAACCTGGTCCGCCCGCTTCGTGACGTCACCGGGCATGCGCATTACACTTCTAATGCTACGATCGCCATCTTTTAAATTGGCAAGCCCCACCAAAAGCTTTTCTTCAAATGTAAACAACGTATGTGCTTTAATGATTTCTCTTATCCCCTATTTATAATAAAAGCGCACTATTTCTCATTATTAGGGACAACATTCTGTTAGCAGTTTCCCAATATATTTGCATTGCAATGACAGTATTCAAATAGTGATTCCTGTGTCCATAAGGCTATGTGCCCACGATGCAGAAATGAAGCAGAAAATTTCTGCAGCATTTCTGCATCTCCCTGGCAGAAAAAACGCATGCAGATTGTACATGCAGATTGTGCATGCGTTTTTCCTGCAGAATACATGCGGATCCACATGCGGATTCACATGCGTTTCCGCATGCAGATTGACAAGCGCTTTCCAGGCGATTAGCATCACTTGGAAAGTGCTTGACAACTAGGTCACACTGTATAAATCCATGCAAACAGCAAACAGCATGGATTTATATAGTGTGAACCGTAAAAATTAAAACAAATAAAGCTATACTCACCCCCGAGGCCCCGGTGTGGCTGCAGCGCTGCTTCCTGGCTGGTTCCCGGCTGCCAGCATATCGCAAGACAGAGCGGTGAAGGGCCTGCGGTCACATGACTGTGACGTCACCGCAGGTCCTCAAGCGATGCCGGCATTCAGAGAGAAGACGCCGGACAGGTGAATATAACTTTATTTGTTATTTTATTCTTTTTTTACAGGTACAATGGTACCCAGGTCTGGAGGAGAGTCTCCTCTCCTCCAGAACTGGGTACCATCCGCACATAGAGACGCATAGAATCCGCTTGTACAAATGTACAGTCGCGGTTTCTATGCATTTCAATGCAAGTCAATGGCGGGAGTTCCGCTGCGCTTCCGCAAAATTAAATGACATGCTGCGGATTTTTGTACGCAGCATAAACGCTGCGGAAAAATCCGCAGCATGTGCATAGAACATGCGGAATCCCCTTGGGGACCATGGGGGGCGGATTACCTAGCGTTTAACAAGCGTTTATGCTGCGGAAATTCCGCAGCATAAACGCTTGAAAAACGCTACGTGGGCACTCAGCCTCAATGAACTGAGGGATAATATTTATTACATAACCCAAACACCCTTCCATGGAATTCCCTATTCCTAGGTTCATCCATGGAGTGAGATTAATAGGTCAGAGGAGGAACCCTCAACAGGTCTCCACCTCCTTCCCAATCTCAGGTGTTTAATTGGGAATACATTACAATCCAATTCCCTCCATAAGTAGGAATACCATTTCATAATGTAAAAATATATATCTATAACTTTTTATATATATATATATATATATATACATACAGTTAAGTGTCTATAAAGAAGGAATAATCAACAAGTGTTATTAAGGCATGATTCGTCCCAAGGGAGGCAGAGAAAAATCAATAAATACGTTCAATTGATTCATTAACATACTTACTGCATCCCATGCACAAAGGTTAATGATACATTAAATTAGGGATAAGACATAGAGCAACTGGAAAAGAATGTATCAGAGTCCAGATCACAAGTAAAGCATATAAAGTACGAGTGCACAGCAGGAACTAGTTATACAGTACAAGTTGCTAATATCCAAATAAGGAGAAGAATCATGCCTATGACACAGATGTCACAACATAAGTATATCTTCTAGTGAGAGTAATACACAGTGACACATATAGAAAGTTATGGTCCCACATAAAATGAGAGTACAGCCTAGTTACAACCTGTAGATGGCATGAAAGCAGCCCTGACGCGCGTTTCAAGTCCTGCTTCTCCAGGGGGCGATTGTGTATGGGTGACAGGCAGGGGGTATATATATCCAAAGTATTTTGGCACGTGTAGCGGGGGTACAGCGGCGCTTCCAGTGGCGGAAGCCAGCGCCGGAAGCCAGGGAGTCAGTGTCCAACGCAGCAGGTGCCCGCCTCCCGCTAACACGTCAGTAAGGAGGGCCCGAAGTGCCGCGTCATAGGGACACATATTCATGGCAACCAGGTGCTTCTTGCCGGCTGGCAGAATGTGCACAATCATCAGGATGCCAAGAGATGCAGACATACTTAGAGGGAGAGAAAGAAATTGCGGAGAACATTACCGGCCCATACCTGGTGTAAGTTAATCATGACTTTCTATGTATATATATATACTAGCTATTGAAGCCGTTCTATGCCCAGGTGGCGAGCATTTTTATTGGTATATGGTCTCCCATGCTGGTATGTGTGGTATGTGCTGCCCCCCTCCTGGTATTTGTGCTGCCCCCATCCTGTCCGCACCATCCTATCCTGGCATGCATGGCACTCCTCATCCCTATCCTGGTATGCATGGCCCCTCATCCGAATCCCGGTATGCGTGACACCCCTCATCCCCAATCCCGGTATGCGTGGCACCCCTCATCCCCAATCCCGGTATGCGTGGCTTCCCTCATCCCCAATCCTGGTATGCGTGATACCCCTCACCCCACAATCCTGGTATATGCATGGTCCCCTCACCCCACAATCCTGATATGTGTGGCCCCCTCATCCATTTCACACTGTACACACATACAAAAAAAAATAAAGAGTTATACTCACCTTTGTTCTCTGTGCTCCAGCGCTGCTGCGTCCTCTTCTGCCGGAGGCCGGGGGAGGAGAGCAGCGCCGGGGCACTGCGCTGTCCGGCGCCATTTTGCTGAAGATACACTGTAAATGTGTCTTCAGTAAAATGGCAAAGGATAGCGCTATGTGCACGCGCCGATCCGACGCCTCACTCCTGCCCCCGGTCTCCGGCCAGAAGAGAGGTGCCGTGGCAACGCTCCTCCCGGTCAGGTAAGTATGCAAGTATGGCGCCGGAGAACGCGGTATGCGTTCAGTGTCTACGCATACCGCGATCTCCGGCGCCATACACCTCCTCTTACCTGTAACGGCTGGATGCATGATTCTGTCTGAAGCCAGACTGTGCGTCGCGCATGCGCAGTCTATCGAGGCTTCAGACAGAGGGATGCATCCCCGGTTATATTATATATATATATATATATATATATATATATATATATATATATATATACAGGGTGGTCCGAAAGTAGGTGGACAGAAAGTGTAATAAGGTTATGAAGGGGGAGATTTATCAAACATGGTGTAAAGTAAAACTGGCTCAGTTGCCCTTAGCAACCAATCAGATTCCACTTTTCATACCTCACAGACTCTTTGAAAAAAAAAGTCTATTTTCAACAAGTTGGGGCCCCTCCACATTATTCAAGAGTAATCCGCGAGTATCCTGATGAAACATTTCCTAATAAATGGATTGGCTGAAGAGGCCCACTTGATTGGCCGGTACGTTCACCAGACTTGACCCCAATGGATTTTTTCTTTTGGGGAGTACTCAAGGACAAAATTTATAGTCGAAAACCAAAAAGTGTCAGTGACTTGAAAAATGACATAAGAGATGCACTTCAAGAAATTAATACCCAAAGAGACTTGTGCAAAAAAGTTTGTTGAAGCGCAAGAGGCGACTTCAAAGCTGTGCAAATTGTAATGGAAAATAGTTTGAGCCCCTGCATTGATAACATTTAAGGGCTTTTGTGTTATTGTTCAGAATAAAATGTAATTGTCAATGTTATGCTTGTGTTAGTAAATATAATTTTATATATAAATCAAAATAAATGTTATTATTTTCTGTCCACCTACTTTTGGACCACTATATATGTATATATATATATATATATATATATATATATATATATAAATACACAAAGATACAAAGATGTAGATAAAAGAGGGAAAATAATATATGAAAACACACATCAGGAATAGACATCATATTGTGAGAATTATATACAACATATGTGTATAAAGTATAATGTCCACCAAGTAATACCCAAAGTATCATTATTAAATATAAAGGAGTATATATAGAGAGAGTCATGAGACAATATAATATAATATGTACTCAATATGGTACAGAGAATATGGGAATACCATGAGTATCAACAGAACAAAGTTATAAATTGTGCATAAATGTGCAAAACTTATGGTGGTAAAAAAGAGGGGAGGGAAGGGAAAGGGAAAAGGAAGAAAAAATGAAGATGTGACAAGTGAATGAAAACATGGAAACAATAATAAACAGAGAGTGCACGAATTGTGTGAATATTTTTTATTATTATTTCGTGACCAAGCCCATGTGGTGCAGATGTCGGATGCATCCAATGGCAACCAGAATCACAGCAACGTGAAAAACCACATATGTTACATGAAAGTGTTACACTAGTGAGTAGTGATGAGCGAGCACGTTCGTTACTCGAGATTTATGAGCATGCTCGGGTGTTTTCCGAGCATCTTCAGTGTACTTGAATATCATGTTTGAGTCACTGTGTGTGCATGATTTGCGACTGTTTGACAGCTTTAACACATGTGAGGAATGCCTGTTTGTTAGGCTTTCCTCACATGTATTAAAGCTGTCAGTCGCAAATCATGCACACACAATAACTCAAACATAACACCTCAGCACGCTGAAGATACTGGGCGAGCACCCGAGCATGCTCGCTGAAAGGGTTAACAAACCACGCTCGCCCATCACTACAAGTGAGACCAATCACAGGTAAAATAAATATAATAAATAACAATAGTATGAAGAGATAGTTAATGTCACAATACAAATGTATGTGTGCCCTTCACATACGAGTGAGCATAGACATGTGTTATATAGTAACATAGCTACTGACATCAGTATAATGGAAAATGTACAATAAAAAAATCAGAAAATTATAAGCCACAATGGGCAAGAGGAATCGAAAAAATAAAATAAAAAATATACAAGTGATAGGAATACTGACGTGTCAGTGTGACACAGGAAGTGCATCTTAAAGTGCCCTTTTTTGTGCATCCAAAATCACAGATTTAAAGCAACAATAAACAAAGAGTAAAAGCCGATGAATAACAATAGTGAGTAAAATGTTTTATAAAAAATGCTTATAGCGGATGGAATCAATTAGTGGCACACCGCACAGGAAATAGACAGGTCCGAAAAAGAGAGAGCAGCAGGGCGGGATGCTGCTGAAAGGTGAGTACATATCCATAAAAAGGGAGACGCGTGGAGCGCTGGCCCGCAAGGACGATCAGGCACCCGGTCCCCGAGGGGGGCAGAAAAAGGGAGGGAGGGAAGGGAGAAGAAGATCCTCCAAGTGAGTGGTGGTCCAGCATCTGTCTCACAGTAGAGTGTACAAAAATACTGGATACCCTGCATGTAAATAAAAAAGTGAGAAGTTATAAACAGCATAAAACATAAGTAAAACCTAAACACAATAGCACATTACAAGAAAGGGACAAAACTGAGGACCTCGTTGAGGCCTTTGGGGCATATGCAATCAATTTTCATAATCCACCAACGGTCTTTCTCCAATCCCCCCCCCCTAGTCAATTAATATCCGGTCAATACCCCGAATTTGGAGGAGGCTAGCATCACACCCATGTTTTAACTTGAAATGCCTTGGGATAGGCTTCAATACAGTATCGGCAAGAGATTCTGATGCATTCTTAATATCTTGCACGTGCTCCCTCACACGCACTCTCAGTTGGCGAAAAGTAAGACCCACATAGATGAGGCCACATGGACACAAGGCGTGGTTGATTACGCCTTCTGTATTGCAAGATGTATGCTGTGTGATTTGAAACTCCTTATGACCATCACTTGATGGGAAGGATGTACACCGCACCAGATTTACACAGGCCGCACAGTTCTTGCATGGATAGAAGCCCCATCTGGGGCCTTTTGAGCTGAAGGCTTTCTCTGGTCCCGGATCTTTATGGTAACTATGTACCAGCAAGTCCCTCAGGTTCATCGCCCTTCTATAGGTGGTGGAAGGGACTGGTGTAGTACATTTGGAAAGGACTAGGTCTTGCTTCAAAATGGGCCAATATTTCCCCAATGCATTTCTAACATCTATCACAGTAATTGAAAAGCCAGAGATGGTAATAAATCCTCTCTACCTTCTCTATAGGGAGTCCGACTGTGACTGCCGGTAGGCTCGGGGCTGAGGTAACTGCACAATCTGGTGCAGGTGTTATACAATGTAGTGTTGTTTTAGAACAGACCTGCACAACAAACAGCTCATGTACCGCATGCAGCCCACCAAAGTTTTGCTGCAGCCCATGGAGCCGTCCAGGATATGGAGCTCCCATCTTCTTATATTCAAATGTTTCAGACGCAAACATATTTGAACACTGTCATCGGGACTAGGGTAAAACAGCGCTCGTCAGTCCCAGCCTCGACATGCTGCTGCTCGGCACGCTGCTGACGTCATCACACTATTGTCGGCACCCAAACACCTCAGAGGAGAAGAGATGGCACAGCCAATAGTAAGTCAAGGAGCCAAAGATTAAATTAATTATATCATTGTGGATGAGGAAGGAAGGGACTAATGTTACAGTGAGGGCACATAATGAGGGTGACAATTGTCAAAGGGGGCACAATTGTGGTGGGGGTTCCTTCATTCAATCGGGCAATGTACAGGGGAATATTTTGGAGAGGGACAGTATGTGGGCATACAGTGGGTACAGAAAGTATTCAGACCCCTTTAAATTTTTCACTCTTTGTTTCATTGCAGCCATTTGGTAAATTCTAAAAAGTTCATTTTTTTTCTCATTAACGTACACTCTGCATCCCATCTTGACTGAAAAAAAACAGAAATGTAGAAATTTTTGCAAATTTATTAAAAAAAAACCCTGAAATATCACATGGTCATAAGAATTCAGACCCTTGGCTCAGTATTGAGTAGAAGCACCCTTTCTATTTCAAGTGTTTATTTCTGTTAATGTTGATGACTATGGCTTACAGCCAATGAAAACACAAAAGTCATTGTCTCAGTAAATTAGAATAATTAACAAAAAACACCTCCAAAGGCTTCCTAAGCATTTAAAAAGTCCCTTAGTCTGTTTCAGTAGGCTCCACAATCATGGGGAAGACTTCTGACTTGACAGATGTCCAGAAGGCAGTCATTGACACACCCCACAAGGTCCCAGAGTTCCAATTTTCATTTGGAAATCAAGGTCCCAGAGTCTGGAGGAAGAGTGGAGAGGCCACAATCCAAGCTGCTTGAGGTCTAGTGTGAAGTTTCCACAATCAGTGATGGTTTGGGGAGTCATGTCATCTGCTGGTGTAGGTCCATTGTGTTTTTTCCAGGCCAAAGTCAGCGCAGCCGTCTACCAGGAAATTTTAGAGCACTTCATGCTTCCCTCTGCTAACAAGCTTTTTGGAGATGGAAATTTCATTCTCCAGCAGGACTTGGCACCTGTCCACACTGCCAAAAGTACCAATACCTGGTTTAAAACCAACAGTATCACTGTGCTTGATTGGCCAGTAAACTCGCCTGACCTTAACCCCATAGAGAATCTATGGGGTATTGTCAAGAGGAAGATGAGAGACACCAGACCCAACAATGCAGACGAGCTGAAGGCTGCTATCAAAGCAACCTGGGCTTTCATAACACCTCAGCAGTGCCACAGGCTGATCGCCTCCATGCCACATTGCCGCATTGATGCAGTAATTGATGCACGAGGAGCCCTGACCAAGTATTGAGGGCATTTACTGAACATACATTTCAGTAGGCCAACATTTCAGATTTTAAAAACATTTTTCAAGCTGTTGTTATAAAGTATTCTAATTTACTGAGATAATGACGCTTGTGTTTTCATTGGCTGTTAGCCATAATCATCTACATTAACAGAAATAAACACTTGAAATAGATCACTCTGCTTGTAATGACTCTATATAATATGTGAGTTTCACTTTTTGTATTGAATAACTGAAATAAATAAACTTTTTGATAATATTCTAATTTAGTGAGATGCATGTGTATGTAGCCTCTATTTCTTTAGTGTGGTAAGTACCATTTTGAGGGTATGTACCATTATTATTCATTGTAGCAAAATGGGAAACAGAAAATCCACTACTGTTGTTGCAGATTCATGGTTTTGCATAGCATTTGCTCTCCTGCACTGATTATGGGGGCAGAAACCTCAGGGTGAAGATCTTTTATCTTGCACCATTTATACTCAAAAAACACATTTCCAACAAATGCATATAAAATTCCCCTCCTTGCTATTTTTTTTTCTTAAAGATTACAAATAGTTTATTAAATAGTAATATGTTGCAATAATCTCATTTATTTTAATGCAGTTATAGTACTTCACATATAACATTTATTTATATTCTCTCATATACAATAAATATCCATACGCTTCAATCATCTGTTTAAGAAAAACAAAATGGAACAAATATTAACCCTTCCATATTATTCCATCATCCCTCCTCCCTTGAATCAAAACAAACCCCACCTGCACCCCCAAACTGAAGGGGAGGATACAAGGAAAACCCTTCACCCCATAACTAGCATTGCTCTACACCTGTCCATTCTTCCCAGATATGCTCATAAACAGTTGTCTGATTTTTATTATCGTAGACCACTTTCTCTTTTTTCGCTTATCAATTAATTTAATTCAGGTTGTTCTTTTACCTTCCATTTCCTCATAACTGCAAACAGAGTTTGAGACAAAATACGTATTAATAAGATCTTATTACTACTTCTTTTAAGACTCAAATATCTACATCTAATAAAGAATTTTTAGGGTCATTTTATAAATGCACTTAAACATTATTTAATACACTATTGAATTACCATACAATATCTTACTATTTGTTTTCTTAAATTCTGTGTCAGTGGCTAATCTAAGGGTTTTTGAGATGTAAATAGAGAGATATTCTCCCTTACAATTGATTATGGAAGATTCATTTATTTAAGGCAGGTTAGTTGGAGGGTGGGTGGATGTCTGGTTGAGGAGTTCTCTAAGAACTCGTTCACACTGCTGTATGACATAGTAGAGTGCTCTCTGATGTTTTATCAGACAGCACTCAGCCCAATATTATACTATGGGGCAGTGCAGATCTGAAATGTTTTTGCTCATGACGATTCGGCATGGGAAAACAATTGCAGCACGCTGAGAGTGGCTCAGCAAATCGGATCACATGCACCCATACAAGTCTATGGGTGCGTGTAAAACCTTGGCCCAGACTTGGATTTCATCCCAGTGCAGTTTGATTTATGCAGACACAGACGATGGAAAAGTTGGAGAAACGAAGTTCTCCATCTTCTCCGCACCTGTAATATGATTGTCTCAAACAAGAGAAACGGATCCCAGTAAACTGACACTCGGCTCAAACTCTGGTCAGAGCTTGAGCCTAGTGTCATTAGCATAAATGATCCAATTCTCTCACATGAGAGAATCAACACTTGTGTGACCCGGCCTAACGTGTAGTTGGGGAGCTAAGAGTGGGAGATGGTTTGAAGGGGTGAAGTGGAAGGTGGAGTGGGGGAGGTATCAGAAGAGGAGGGATATTTTAACTTAATTATTATTTTAATATGGTGAAAGTTATCTAATTTAATGTTAGAAGGGTTTAAGATAAGTTGAAATGGTATTTCTTTGCTTGGATGAGAAGAGATCTGATGTCTCTGATATGTCTTCAAAAGACACATTCAGATAGTGATTCAAGAAAGTAGCTAAAAGTGGGTTGTCAAGTACATGTATATCATGCTGTACATAATATCTACTCACGAGGGTCTTTATCCTTGTTCAAAGGGGTGTAAATATAAGTATGTATTACACAGGGTAGAAGTAAGATATATATATATATAAATATATATATATATGTATATATATATATAAACTGTTGAAATGTAAAATTAACAACATAAGGTTAGAAATTGCAAACACCTGTATTCCTCTCCCATATAAATCTGAGCTTCACTATGAAGAAAGTGAAAACTTGCAATATCCGATTTTGATTGTAGGAGATTTTAATACTGTAATTGACTTTACCTGTAATAGAAAATCATGTAGACGTGCGTCAAAGTCTAGTGATACAACATCTTTTCCAATCCTCTGGAAGAATTTTTTGGGGAAGAGGCTTATTAATCCCAAGGATTATCAGGATACATGTTACTCTAAGACTTAGCAATCCTGATTCCCTATTGATATGGTTTTTGGCAATGGAGAAATTTTGTATAAACTCCTTTAAGGGGGTTGATACACACTCAGCAGCTTTTACGGGGATCTCCCTGGGCAACCCAGGCTTGCACCGACTTTGGAAGGGAGTGGATGAACCTGTCCATGATGACCTTTTCCACCATCTGTACTGGGGAGGAAGATTGAGGTTACAACCACTTTGAACCAAGTGTAGGAGGTCGAACATTTGGGACCTGGGAGGTTTGTCACTGCAATAGGCCCAGTGGTGCACCCGTTGCACCCTAACAGTCAGAGTCACTCCCAAGCGCGCCAAAATTTCTGTTTTTAATTTGGCGCACTCCTTTGCGTCCTGCAGGGCCAAACAAGTCATAATGGGCTTTCTGAGGCTGGCCCATTAAATATGGCACCAGCACCTCCGCCCACTGCTCTGGAGGCAATCTCTCCCGCTCCGCCACCCTCCCAAAGAACGTTAGGACCTCGACGTCATCACCCGGAGTAATCTTTTGCAATGCTCTTCTTACCGTCTTCCTGACGTGTGAATCATTACCTGGAGTTGAGGGAGGGACGGCCTCTCTGCTGCGAACTTTCCCCGCTAGAAGTTCCATCTGCCGTTGTTGCTGCTGAATCTGCTGCATCAGAAGTTTATTAGTCTCTTGCTGCATCTGTTGCTGCTCCCGGTGCTGCTGTTGCAGGCTCTGCTGGCTCTGCAAGTGCTGCCGGTGCTGCTGTTGTTGGCTTTGCAGCAGGTGTTTGAGTGGCTCTTTCATGGTGCCGGACATCTCTGGCTGGCTGGCGGCCTTTACCCAGGACATCCATCGATCTCTGTGGCAGTTACACGTTTTCCTGGAATCTTGCCCACATTCTCCACTAATTGTAACTGGGTTGGTACTCACTCAGCCACTTTTAAGATAGTCACAGGAGTCAGTTTCTTTAAAAATGTCCAAGGTGGGTTTATTCGGACTTCATAAACTGCACTCTCCAGGTAAATTAAACATTTTCTCGGTAATTATTTTGATTCTAGGCTACATATATACCGGGACACGAGGATATGTACTTTAAATGCCCCTGATGAAGCCACCGTGTGTGGCGACACGCACTGGGCACTGAGGTCCCATTTGCACCTTCCCATTTACAGGCTGATTTGATTGAGTATTTGCTTTCTATGATCATATTGTTTAATTGGCTCTACTATTATTTTTTGCTGGGGCAGCACGGGTGGCCACAATTGAGTGTATGTGATGGAGTGGTTATGGAGTAGTCATCTCCAGTGTGAGGTGAAAGGGTCTATTGGCAATCGCCAGTTTACAATTATACTGTTCTATAGACCTATTACCCTGTATACAGGGACACCATATTGATTTTCACACAGATACCTGTTGTTGCACTTTATATACATATTGTTTTTTGTGTATTCTCTATTTATATAGAATACTTTGGGCTTGTGCAATATTGACCATCATAGATATTCTATACAGCCTGTTAGAGTTCATCTATTTGACTGCACTTTATTGTATTTTCTGTCATTATAATATGGGAAGGTCTCTAAAGTAGTGGGTTCCTCAAGCAGTGGATTCCTCCACTATTTTTAATGGTGTTTTAAAATAATTTTTTTTGTGCGTATTCTTATATATGTGTCAGGAGATACTGTAATAAATTGATGTAATTTATATTCAAATATTCCGTGATTATTTCTTCAGGTGATCACCGCTTAGGTGCATGTCTTCTTTTCTTTTTGAAATTCGTATGATGTTGTATGACATGTGGCAGGTAGATCCCAGTTATTAGATGGTGCCCTCCTAAAGTAGTAGGTGCATGGGGTTATGTCCCAGCTTTTTGTCCTTTTTATGGGCACAAGACATGGATTTCCTAATCCAAGCTGCTCTTTGCCCTACTTATTGACCATATATAAGGCTATGTGCCCACGATGCAGAAATGCTCAGGATTTTTTCCTGAGCGTTTCTGCATCTCCCTGGCAGAAAAAAACGCATGCGGATTGTACATGTGGATTGTACATGCGGATTGTACATGCGGATTGTACATGCGGATTGTACATGCGTTTTCCTGCCAGGGACATGCGGAAATGGAGCTTTATTCACTGACATTTCCGCATGCGGATTGACAAGCGCTTTCCAAGCGATTAGCATCACTTGGAAAGTGCTTGTGACAACTAGGTCACACTATATAAATTCATGCAAATTGCATGGATTTATATAGTGTGACCCGAGAGAGTGGTAAAAATAAAAAAATAAATGTATACTTACCCTCCGATGGCCCCCGGTGTCCTGCTTTACACTCCGTTCTCCCTTGCCGGCAACAGTGAATTGAAAGACCTGCCGACGTCAGCATCGCGTGACCCGTCACATGACTCTGACGTCAGCGCAGGTCCTTCAATTCATTGCAAAGTGCCGGGAAGCAAGTAGGAGCGCAGCGCGGGCCGACAGAAGGTAAGTAGACAGTTATTTTTTATTTTATTCTTTTTTTACAGATTTTTTAATGGTACCTGGGTGTGGAGGAGACTCTCCTCTCATCTACACCCGGGTACCATCTGCACATTGGAACGCGTGGATTACGCATCTACATATACAGTGATGCGTAATCCATGTGATCTAAAGCAAGTCAATGGCGGCGAAGACGCAGCACTTCTGCAAAATAATTGGTAGCGCTGCGTTTTTTTCCGCAGCGGAAATTTTCGCAGCATGTGCACAGCACATGCGGATTATCATTGGGGAACATTGCTGCCCTTCTACCATGCGTTTTTAATGCGTTTCAGCAGCTATAAAAACGCTGCGGAAACGCATTAAAAACGCATTGTGGGCACACAGCCTAAGGTTGTAAAGGAATAAGGGGTTCTCAGTTTTGGACTCAGGAGGAAATATTAGCGATGTACACAGGTGATTTGTTATTATTTTAATAAATGTAAAGGAAGATCTAAGGACAGATATTACATTGGTGAATGGATTTGGTAATTTTTCTGGATTGAAGATTAATTGGAATAAGTCAGATATCATTATTGGACAAGAATTTCCAAATTACAGATGGTGATATACTTATTATCCAAGAGGGCAACAGTTTGAAATATTTGGCATTAAATATATCACATAAGATGGTGGACTATATAGAAGTGAATGTCATACCGGTGTTGAGTCGTTTTAGCAGAATGGCAAAAATATGGAGGAACAAGGAAGAATCAATCTGATTAAAATGTATTTGTTTTTTTATGTATATTTAATAAATTCCCCTCTTTGCAACTTAGTGACTGAGTATAGGAAAAAATGTATATTAAAGCAACCTTATACCCTGAGACTGAAAAGTTACTACACTTTGTAAATATACAGTCATCCTTCCTGACGCCCTTCTTTTGCTTCCCGCTACCTCCATTGCTTAGATCTGTGTTCTGTTCCTACTACCTCCAAGATGGCCACCAGTTTGGTAAGTCTAAACCACATCTTCCCTGTCTTTTCTGTGCTGTGGGATGGGAAAGGAAAGGCAGGAGAGGTGAGGTTTAGATTTACCAGTGTACTCCATGCTGCTATGACCGTCATCTTGGAAGCAGGAGGAAAGGAACGCCTATCCCAGCAGAGGAGGCATCGGGGAGCTAATGGAGGGCTTCAGGTAGAGTGCCTATACATGCGAAACGTATACCCACTTCTCAGTCCCAGGGGAAGGGGCCCTTTAACACTGTTGCAGGACAATATTAGCGTTGAGCTGTAATTGTTTTCTAAGGCAGTACACTTAATATAGGACAATCACTGTGCTACCCAGGGCCGGCCTTTGGGGCGTGCCAGCTGTGCAACTGCACAGGGCGCCTCAAACTTGAGAGTGAAGGGGGGCGCTGCGCTGGCTCCCTCCCCGTCGGTATTTTTCTTATGGAAGAGCAGAGAGGGAGCGCCCAGCGTTTCTTCTGTGCTCAGGCGCCGGCGCCCCCTCTCTGCTCTGAAATGTCCGGCCGGGACCCGGGCGCGCTGCACTCTCTCCTCCTCACACACAGGGGCGGAACTACCGCCCGTGCAGCCGGTTCATTGAACGGGGGCCCCGAGGGAGAGGGGGCCCCTTCAGCCTCCAGCAGGGCCGCCATCAGGGCATGACTGCCCTGACTCCAGTATGGGGCCCGGCCGGTAGGGGCCCCCTTGGGGGCCCCCCTCTTGTGTGTCTCTCTCCTCATGGGGCCCCCGGCCCCATGCTAAGCGCCGGGGCCGGAACATCTCTGTCATGATTTCTCTGACTTCCGGTCATGTGACGGCACCGTCACATGACCGGAAGTCAGGAGAACCTGGTGTCATCGATTTGGACGAGGATTCTGCAGGGATCGCATGGGGGTAAGTATAACAAGTTTTTTTTTTTTTTTAAATACAATTTACTAGGAGTGGGGGGAATGGGAGGTGCACATGTGGGGGAGGGGAATGAGAGAGGTGCACATGTGGGGGAGGGGGATGAGAGAGGTGCACATGTGGGGGAGGGGGATGAGAGGTGTGCACATGTGGGGGAGGGGGATGAGAGAGGTGCACATGTGGGGGAGGGGGATGAGAGAGGTGCACATGTGGGGGAGGGGGATGAGAGATGTGCACATGGGGGGGATGAGAGAGGTGCACATGTGGGGGAGGGGGATGAGAGAGGTGCACATGTGGGGGAGGGGGATGAGAGAGGTGCACATGTGGGGGAGTGGGATGAGAGAGGTGCACATGTGGGGGAGGGGGATGAGAGAGGGGCACATGTGGGGGAGGGGGATGAGAGAGGGGCACATGTGGGGGAGGGGGATGAGAGATGTGCACATGGGGGGGTGAGAGCTGCACATGGGGGAATTGGGAGAAAATGAGCTGCACATGGGGGAATTGGGAGTAGGGGGATAATGAGCTGCACATAATGAATGTGGGGTGGGGGACAGTAAATGATGATGGGGTGGGGAGAGCAGGACATGATATAATGAATTGGGGCAGGGGGTGCATGTAAATAATGAATGCGGGGAGCAGGAAGTATAGAGTAGGGGGCGTTGCGGATGCAGGAGTGTAACTGGTAACAAATTGGCGGAAAGAGTAGAGGTTCTAATTAAATTATATATTAAGTGCCTATTTACAGTTAATGGGGGCACCGTGGTGGATTACAATTTATATTTGGAATGGTAGGTTGTATAATAACTAACCATATATTGATGGTGGATACACGTCTGTATTCAGCTGCGTAATGTAGAAGTTGGGGAATGTGCTCTAGATAACTGTGTTATTTTATGCAGAGACGAGTCCTGGCTGGAAGACGTAATGGCGGTCTGTGCTGGATGAAGGAGAAAAGCGTAGCTGAAGGACTTCACCTAGAGACGTCACCAGTGAGTCAGTGTATTACATGTACACTTACACTATATACTATGTACCGGGCTCCTGTGTATAATGTCACTGGTGATCACTGTATTACCTGTACACTGACACTATATACAGAGCTCCTGTGTATAATGTCACTGATGATCACTGTATTACCTGTACACTGACACTATATACAGAGCTCCTGTGTATAATGTCACTGATGATCACTGTATTACCTGTACACTGACACTATATACAGAGCTCCTGTGTATAATGTCACTGGTGATCACTAGATTACCTGGACACTTACATTATACATACCATGTATAGAGCTCCCGTGCATAATGACACTTATGGTAATATTAGTAATGTGGTGGTAATATTAGTAATGTGGTGGTAATATGTGGTCTGGTCATGGTGTGGCAGTTTTTCCCCCTTCTGTGTGGTATTATTCGGTCACTATGTTGTGGTAATATGTGGTCTGGTCATGGTGTGGCAGTATTCCCTGTATGTGGTATTATTGGTCATTTTTAAAAAAAAATGTATATGACACATTCCCTTAAAGAAAACTAAATAAAAATATATCTAAAAAGAGTATTGGATATTTTAAGAAAATTTTAATAGGTTAGAGTAGGGCCCTGCCAGAAGAGTCTACCTTATCGTGGTGGCGGCTTTAAAACTTTTCAACTTTTGTTGCTTGTTATTACTTGATCATTTGATTAATAAAAAATGCACTTGTTGTTTTCACCTACATGAGTTTAATTTTTTTTCTTTGGGGGGGGGCGCCAAGAGGGATTTCGCACAGGGCGCCATATACCCTAAGGCCGGCCCTGGTGCTACCAGTATTATTCCGCACATAAATGATACTGATTCTCCATTTTGTAATAACATAATTAACCCTTTGTGCTAAACTGAATAGTAAATTATAGTCTGTTTTTCAATTAACAGCATAAAGCAATATGTTTACAAAGATGAATACTCCAATGCTAACCAAAACTGAATTCTCTGCTAAGGTTACAAAATAACCAACACTTTATACATGGACAGTAAATTCTTTTTCTAATTTCTCGTCTTATTTCTGTTTGCCATTTTAGGAGACAGTGGTGTGCGGCCATCTCTCCCCGGCAGCACAATCTCTGACAACATCAAGAGACTAGATTTTCATCAAGTGCTTGGCCGGGGGAGTTTTGGAAAGGTAAGAACCTATAACATTACGAGCCCAGATTGTATATTGTTTGCTATACAATATAAGATCATGAATGAAGTAGAGAATAACACTGTTAATAACCATCTTAGATCCCCAAATTCAGGTGTTTCTGACAAAGGCAGATGCAGGGCGGTTTCCAAATGTGTTGCTGCCTATATATGTGTAATAGTGTTTTCTGATAGTCTACAGTGGGTTAAAGTATTTTTCTGGTGCCTCTAACTTCTGCACTAGGAAGTTGCAGGTGCTGCTGTTTTCCCCACATGCCTGCACCTTGGAATCTTGGATGGCCAGCAGATAACAACATCTATTTTTCAATACAAGTGCACGATCCTGTTGGCTGTGCAAGTGTGGGCCAGACACCTGTATAGACAACATCATGCAGAAGTGACAGCTGCCGTAGAAACTCTACATGCAAATATGTGACCAGAGCACTTTCATCCACCTTTATCCATGCTAGCTGTGTCACCCACATAGAATGTGGAAGAATGTGCTCTGGTCAGATGAGACCAATAATTTAAATTTTTTGCTAAATGAAAAACACTAAGTGTGGAGGAAAACTAACACTGCAGATCACCCTGAAAACACCATCCCCACCGTCAAACATGGTGGTGGAATCATCATGCTGTGGGGATGCTTTTCTTTAACAGGGACGCTCGTCAGAGTTGATTAGAAGATGGATGGAGCTAAATACAAGAAAATCTTGTAGGAAAAACCTGTTAGAGGCTGGAAAAACTTGAAACAGAGATGAAGGTTCACCTTCCCGCAGGACAACGACTCTAAACATACTTCCAGAGCTACAATAAGATGGTTTAAATAAAAACATACTCGTGTGTTTATATAGCCCAGTTAAAGTCCAGACATAAATCTCATTGAGAATTTGTGGCAAGGCTTAAAAATTGTTGTTCACAAACGCTCTCTATCCAATCTCACAGCTAGTTTGCAAAGAAGAGTGGGCAAAAATTTCAACCTATAGTGCAAAGCTGGTAGAAAAATACCTTGCAGCAGTAATTGCAGCAAAAGGTGGTCCTACAAAGTGTTGACTCAGAGGGGCTGAATACAAATGCACGTCACAATTTTCAGATTTACATTTTTAAAATATTCAGAAAAACATGTATCATTTCCTTTACACTTCACAAATACTTGTACTCTGTGTTGGTATATCACATAAAATTCCAATAAAATACATTTAAGTTTTTGCATGTAACTTGAAAAAATGTGGAAAAGTTCACAGGATGTGAATACTTTTTCAAGGCACTACATTGTACATCTGCATGTACGTAGCTACATAAGTATGAGTAAATATATGTGTGTGTACTGAGAATGACATTTATTAAAGATATTGTCCACAGTTAAAAAGTAATAATTCAAAAAATTCCGTGTCAGCAGTGGTGACGTCTCATACATTCTCCTGATTGCTAACCAATGACTCGTCTCAATGGTTTTGTCCAATAAATAGAGACATCCTCAATGAGACCAGTGATTGTCTGCAGCAAGGTAAACAAGTGCAGGTTTGGACTACTGTGCCAGGCTCTGGAATAGCAAAGGATTTATCAGGGTAGTATCGTTTTATTTTTTTAATCATACTACTCCCTGAAGTTAGGACAAAAATCGAATTGAGGACAAGCCTCCTAATACTATTACAGACAACTCTCTGATTTTTTAGGACATTCCTGGGAAAAGGAGAGAGCTCCTTGATTACCAGAGAAGCCAGCAAATATCCCAAAGCATACTCTTCACAATATATTCACCTCTCGTGTTTTCTGCAATTCTTATAAGGCTGTGTGCCCACGTAGCGTTTTTCAAGCGTTTATGATGCGGAATTTCCGCAGCGGAAACGCTTGTGAAACACTAGGTAATCCGCACCCCATGGTCCCCAAGGGGATTCCGCATGTTCTATGCACATGCTGCGGATTTTTCTGCAGCGTTTATGCTGCGTACAAAAATCCGCAGCATGTCATTTAATTTTGCGGAAGCGCAGCGGAAGCCCCGCTATTGACTTGCATTGAGACGCATAGAATGCGCGTCTGTACATTTCTACAAGTGAATTCTATGCGTTTCTATGTACGGATGGTACCCAGTTCAGGAGGAGAGAAGACTCTCATCCAGACCTGGGTACCATTGTTCCTGTAAAAAAAAGAATAAAATAATAAATAAAGTTAATACTCACCTTTCCGAAGGCTTCTCTGCATGCCGGCATCGCTGAAGGACCTTCGGTGACGTCACAGTCATGTGACCGCAGGCCCTTCACCGCTCTGTCTAACGATATGCCGGCAGCGGGGAACTAGACAGGAAGGAGCGCTGCAGCCACGCCGGGGCATCGGGGGTGAGTATAGCTTTATTTTATTTTATTTTTACGTTTCACACTGTATAAATCCATGCTGTTTGCATGGATTTATACAGTGTGACCTAGTTGTCAAGCACTTTCCAAGTGATGCTATCGCCTGGAAAGCGCTTGTCAATCTGCATGCGGAAACGCATGTGAATCCGCATGTGGATCCGCATGTATTCTGCAGGAAAAAAGCATGCACAATCTGCATGTACAATCTGCATGCGTTTTTTCTGCCAGGGAGATGCAGAAATGCTGCAGAAATTTTCTGCTTCATTTCTGCATCGTGGGCACATAGCCTAACTCCTGGCATCACTGCAACATAAAACCTGACACCAGAGGTGCTGTGGAGTGAAAAGGAGTTTAGGATCAGGACAAAGTGTCTGCAAATGTAGTCTCAGGTCTGTGCTGCAGATTAAGGTGCATTCACACTGCGCAGTTATCGGAAACCAGTAGAAACAGGCTGACGTTCGCCCGACAAACAAGCAAAGTGGTCTTTCATAGGGTAAAATGATCTTTTGTTTTGCTTAAATCTTTATCGATCTTGAAATAACCTATACAAAAAACTATGAGCAATAGCCAAGGTAGCATAAAAGGTATATATTTTATTAGTACAATAGACACATGATAAAATCTGATGAAAAAAGAGAAAATCAGATAAGGCTAAAAACACAGGCAAACCCCATGGTGCATAACAAAAGAATATGCAGCAATATTAAGTAATGTATACATAATAGGCTATTAGAAAAAGGTATGTTGGGTGGAAATAATTCCTACACACATATAAAGTGTAATAGACGCCAAATGTGATAAAGTATATATGCTGCACAAAATAACCCTAGCATAGATAGGCATACATTTGCAGCACGGTCTTTGATGCCAGCATCTATGTACAGCTGAGCTCTGCACCCCAACACAGTCTGTTTATATTGATTCTCATCTCAGCTTTTCATGGCTGACACAGGAATAATGCCGACCAGCTCTGGAGTTGTAGTTATTCCTGTCTCAATCATGCATGGCTAAGACTGAAGTAATCCTTTAACCTCCTAGCTTTAATGGGTAATTCTAGTGGGGTTATTTCCTAGTGCCCATGTTTATAGCTATTAGATCTCCTGTATGTAAGCTAGTAAGAAACTGTAGAAATATAAAATAATTATTAAAGAAATAGCAATGGTGTCACTTTCCTGCTCCCCTCCACACTTATTTCAATGAGTTGTTCGGCCTTAGGGTACAAGTCTGCAGTAACTATGTGACTACAGACTTGTGAGTCCTCACAGTGTGCAGTGTGTGTGCTGTTGAGGTTCTCCAGTGCCGGTGCCAGGAATGGGCAGGAGCATAACTGCAGGTATGCAATTTGCATACATGTGGTCATGTGCCGACGAGACATGTGCAGCTGTCCATGTCGCCCTGGCACTTTACAGAAAAATTGTGTGCCAGTTCAAATGTGCTGTTGCATGTAGGGTGCGTTACACTCACTTGTAGGCCACAGGCCCCAGCTGTCTCCAGGTCTTCAACTTAAGGAGCTGCCGCACATAGATTAGGGAACACTCAGTTCGTTTCAACACACAGAAGTTTACTCGACAGTTCAATTGCATCAGATTGTAATACACAGTATCGGGCACAACATTCTCCATTTCTTATTTCCATAGTACAGAACATTTTCAGCATTTATTTACGTTCTAACTGGACTATCCCTACGTTCACTGATCCTGTCAGCCCCAGGATTTCCCAGTTGAGTTCCACAATACACCCGAGATCTGTTACATTTCCCATACACAATTGCACGTCCATCTTCCTCTGTATGTAAAGGGGTGAGGTGCTTGCCATAGCACCTGAATCGAGCCCTGATCTCCGGACATTGCAGGAATGTCTGCAGTGAATTTTTGTAAGGCCTCATATCACCCAGAACAATATGTACTCACTCTTGATATCAGCCCCAACTGCCCTTGAATTTGATCTTATATCACTCACGAACGCTCTACAAACAGGAAGCAGTCTCCTTTAACTGGCACTTTTCCCTCCCACTATGAGCTAGTCCTAAACATGAACACTTTCTTACACTATTCTCATCCTACCTATGTCAACTCCTAAGTCCTAAACTATGTCTTATCTTGCGCAATCCTATGCTGTACACTATACATTATACATATGACCATATCACACTCTATATTACAATTCACATAATATGACATACTGCAACTATGTAATTACACCATATATACTGAAAACTGCACTACAATACAACACGATTGGTGTCTTCAGGGGTATGAATGTGACGGTCCAGTCAACACCCCCTTACACAGGCTCGCTCAATACAAGGGAATTGAGTGAGGCCGGATAAATGACCATCTGCTCCCATCACTGGAGAATCCTCATGAGTCTACACTCACATAAAGTGTCTGCAGACTTGTACCCCAAGGCCAGACAACACCTTTAATGAAGATCATCAACTAATGACCATTTTTTTCTAGGTGGTGCTGGCGGAAGATAGATATACCCGCCAGCAATTTGCTGTAAAAGTCATCACAAAGAGGAACCTGCTAGCTGAAGGAGAGGAGCGCGCGTTGGTGGAGCGGCGTGTGTTACAACTTGCATCTGGCAGCCCCTTCCTTCTTCATGGCACATTCGCCTTTCAGACCAAGGTAAAATTGTGACCTGTTCATTAATATTGGATAAAGAATAAAGTGCACTCATCTATATGCACAGGATATGTCCACGTTTATATCTGGTGTTTGTTAACATTTCAGCATTGGAAACATTTTCATGTCCTGCTCCTTGTATGTGTAGCTGTCACCTACTGTGGGAACACTGGACAAACCCTGGGAACCAGGCAATGTGCCTAGAAATATGATGCTGACGGTTAACTTTTGGGGTTTCTCTATTGAAGTCTATGGAAAGTCTTGGAGTGGTTCAACTGGCTCCCAATATCTGAAGTCATTTGTCCACCCCTATGGATGTCATTCTTAATGAGTACTTCATAATGGTGAGAAATGCAGAAGGCAACATTACAGTGAAAAGTAATGCTGTACATTTAGCACATCACATTCTACATATGTAGATATATCTTCTATATGTGTATACTTAGAATAACTAATAAACACATAGTAAAAGAAGAAAGTATCATTACTGCTATTATTATGTAACTATATCTCCACGAGTAAGTGGAACAGAGATTAATCACAGAAGAAATCGCAGAAGAAATCACTGATTATTGAGTGTTAGTAAATGTATGACTGCTACAATGACTTTATCATACGACTGATTTCTACGTCTTGTCTGACAGGAGCTTGTGCTTCTTGGGATGGAGTATGTCACCTGTGGCGAATTCCACCATCTCCTGATGAGGAAGGGGTGTCTTGACATCCCCAGTGCACGGTACAGTATTCACAGTCTAAGCCATACAGCTATGTATTTTCTAAATGAGACTGACTAGATTGATTCGATTGTTAGCCCTAACGTTCACGTAAATTCATATCTCCCATTCACAGGGATGTTATTAGGGAAACACTTAGAAAAATACAGCTCTAATTTTTATTTCCAAAAATAGCACCGCACCTGTCCACAGGTTGTGTGAGGCATCGCAGTTCATCCTCATTCACATTAGTCATGTGGCGTTATTTTTTAAAGAAAGACACCATGTTTTTCTGATCCTGGATAATCCTTTAACACCATATGAATATACATTGTAATAGTAGCAATTGTGTATCCCTATAGGCAAGAAGGAACTTAAAGAGGTTATCCACTACTTTAACATTGATGTCCTATACTTAGGATGAGCAGGTCCAGGTGCCTTATAATCAATACGATATGTGCGACTGCCCTTCTAGACCATTATAATAATATAAATACTTGTATATAATAACCAGAAATATAAAATCCTGATAAGTCCTGCCTGTCTAGTCTTTTGGGCAATATATATTTCTGAGTTTCTGATTCACTAAAAACTATTTTCTCCTCTTTTCTTTCGGCCAGATTCTACGCCGCAGAACTTGTGTGTGGAATTCAACACCTGCATTCTAAGGGCATCATCCACCGGTAACTAGAAATACATCTAATCCTCCACCACCAGTGATGCCTATAACTATACACAGCAATACTGAGAATTATACAGCGGACACTGATAAGAATCCATTTGTCTTCTTCACAGAGATCTCAAGCCTTCTAACATCTTGGTGGCTGCGACGGGCCATATAAAGATTGCCGACTTCGGTCTGGCACTTGAGAACATCTATGGAGACCGGACAGCCACCGAATACGCTGGGACACCAGGCTTCATGGCTCCTGAGATGCTGGCTGCGGAGGAGTACAATGCTGGGGTAGACTGGTATGCATTTGGCATCATTTTGAACATCATGATTACCAGCAGGTCCAAATACCATCGAGGACTATTCAACGCTTCCAGCAAGGAGGCGAAGAACATCATTAAAAAGGTCAGTACATGATATAAGTTGTATTACTTTTATATTATTGTGTGATTTATTGTGATGTTAGCGGTAATTTACTATTATATTCAGCTCCATTGGTGGGAGTGGAATCTCATGTTAGGTCAAGTGTTTACGTGTTCAATATAACACGTAAACACTTGTAGGGGTGACGTGATGGTATATATTACCTGTCATGTATTATTGAAGATGTCAGAAAAAAAACACTAATATTAGGCTTTTTTTTTTCATAAATATATATAATATTTATTTATTTTAGTTAAATTTTATTTATGAAGCTGTTATATAAATATAAACATTTTTTTTTCTTCTTTTGCAGCTCCTCCGGGAAGATCCTGCCAGGCGCCTCGGAGTCCATGGTAACATCAGAGCCCATAGGTTTTTCCAGCATATTGACTGGGACTCGGTGGAAGCCCTTAGAATGTGTCCCCCACATGTTCCTGTGCCAGTAAGTATTAGAGGAGATGTTTTATACAGACTCATTTATGAATAGTTTCACATAGCTTTAACCCCTTAATAACATCTGACGTACTAATACGCGTCTGTGCCCTGGGACTTAAGAGCCAGACCCGTATTAGTACGTCATGGCGATCGCGCGCGCACACAGGCTGTGCGGGCGCGATCGCCGCCGGGTGTCAGCTGATTGTCACAGCTGACACCCGGTACTATGTGCAGGGAGCGGTCACGCACCGCTCCCAGCACATTAACCCCCGCGATGCTGCGATCGAAGTCGATCGAAGTCGATCGCGGCATTGCGGGGGCAAGGGGAGGTGATCGCCGATACTCACCTCCTCTTCCGGCTTCCAGCGCAGTCTGCAAAGGCTTCCCGGGTGTTGCCATGACGACCCGATGTCGTCATGACAACATCCGGGTCACCAGAGAGCAGGAAGATTGCTTGGACATGCGCAGTGCATCTCCAAGCAATCTTCACACTGTGCACTTCTGACAGCCTTCATGGCATAGGGATGGTGCTCCATTCCTGTGCCATGCAGGCGATCAGAAAAAAAAAAGTGAAAGTCCCAGAGTGGGACAAAGTAATAAAGTGTATAAACTGTGTGAAAGTGGAAAAAAAAAAAAAAAAAAATGTGCAAAAATATTATAAAAAAATAAAAAAAATAATACACCAAAAATAAAAATATAATGTACCCATCAATAAATATTATTATAAAAAAAATAAAAAAAAAACAATAAAAGTACACATATTTGGTATCGCCGCGTCCGGAACAACCTGACCTATAAAACTGTCCCACTAGTTAACCCCTTCAGTGAACACGGTAAAAAAAAAAAAAAAAAAAACCAAGCAAAAAACAATGCTTTATCACCATACCGCCAAACAAAAAGTGGAATAACACGCGATCAAAAAGACGCATATAAATAAAAATGATACCGCTGAAAACGTCATCTCGTCCCGCAAAAAACAAGCCGCCATATAGCTCCATCAGCCGAAAAATAAAAAAGTTATAGCTCTCAGAATAAAGCGATACTAAAAAATATTTTTTTCTATAAAATAGCTTTTATTGTGTATAAGCGCCAAAACATAGAAAAATTATACAAATGTGGTACCGCTGTAAACGTACTGACCCGAAGAGTAAAGCTGCCTCATCAATTTTACCACACGCGGAACAGAATAAAAAAAAAAAAAAAAAAAACAATTCCTGAATTGTTGGTTTTTGTTTATTCTGCCTCCCAAAAATCGGAATAGAAAGCGATCAAAAAATGTCACGTGCCTGAAAATGGCACCAATAACAACGTCAAGTCATCCCGCAAAAAACGAGCCATCACATGACTGTCTGCCAAAATTTGGAAAAATTATAGCTCTCAAAATATGGCGATGCAAAAACTAGATTTTACAAAAAATGCGTCTTTTAGTGTGTGACAGCTGTCAGTCATAAAAACCCCATATGATTCTGGCATTGCTGTAATCACACCGACCCGAAGAATAAAGTCGTCTAATCACTTATACCGCACAAGGAACGGCGTCAAAAATAAACTCTTGAGTTAGGATTGGGCTAGGGTTAGGGCTGGGTTTGGGGCTAGGGTTGTGCTGGGGCTAGGGTTGTGCTGGGGCTAGGGTTGTGCTGGGGCTAGGGTTGTGCTGGGGCTAGGGTTGTGCTAGGGTTAGGGCTGGGGTTGGGATTTTTTTCAAAAGTAAGAAAAAAAGATGACGATATGGCGACTAGTGTTGAGAGCAAGTGCTCGCTACTTGAGTTTGCATCGGGTGCTCTGGTATGCATTTAGTATCGTGGGTATTTGAGTGACATGCTCGAGTCTCTGCCCCATATGCTTCGCGGCCAAAAAACTTTACGGGGATTGCCTGCCATGCACGAGCGATCCCCGCATGTTTTTTTTTGGGTGTCTAATAACCGTGAAACATGCGGAGCAGGGACTCGAGCATGTCACTCGAGCACACGCTGTACATGGTGCATACCTGAGTACCCGATGCAAACTCAAGTAGCGAGCACTTGCGCTCAAGAATAATGAAAACTTATTCAATATGATGACCTAATGTAAACAAATAATGTGCCGTACCTCTGGGTTCAAAATGTTCACTATACACCTTAATAAAATCTTTGAGGGGTATAGTTTCCAAAATGGGGACACTTGTGGGGGAGCTCCACTGTTTAGGCACATCACGGGCTCTCCAAACGCGACATGGTGTCCGCTAACAAATTGAATGGAAAATCGGCTCAAATTGTTAGCGGACGCCATGTTGCGTTTGGAGAGCCCCTGTGTGTCCAAACATTGGAGCTCCCCCACAAGTGACCCCATTTTGGAAACTAGACCCCCCAAGGCACCTATCTAGATGCATAGTGAGCACTTAGAACCCCCAGGTGCTTCACAAATTGATTCGTAAAAATGAAAAAGTGAAAATAAAACACTTTTTCATTTTTATGAATCAATTTGTGAAGCACCTGGGGTTCCAAGTGCTCACTATGAATCTAGATAGGTGCCTTGGGGGGTCTAGTTTCCAAAATGGGGTCACTTGTGGGGGAGCTCCTATGTTTGGGCACACAGGGACTCTCTAAATGCAACATGGTATCCGCTAACAAATTGAATGGAAAATCGGCTCAAATTGTTAGCGGACACCACATTGCGTTTGGAGAGCCCCTCTGTGCCCAAACTTTGGAGCTCCCCCACAAGTGACCCCATTTTGGAAACTAGACCCCCCAAGGCACCTTTCTAGATGCATAGTGAGCACTTGGAACCTGCAGGTGCTTCACAAATTGATTCGTAAAAATGAAAAAGTGAAAAAAAAAACACTTTTTCATTTTTATGAATCAATTTGTGAAGCACCTGGGGTTCCAAGTGCTCACTATGAATCTAGATAGGTGCCTTGGGGGGTCTAGTTTCCAAAATGGGGTCACTTGTGGGGGAGCTCCAATGTTTGGGCACACAGGGACTCTCTAAATGCAACATGGTATCCGCTAACAAATTAAATGGAAAATCGGCTCAAATTGTTAGCGGACACCACATTGCGTTTGGAGAGCCCCTCTGTGCCCAAACTTTGGAGCTCCCCCACAAGTGACCCCATTTTGGAAACTAGACCCCCCAAGGCACCTTTCTAGATGCATAGTGAGCACTTGGAACCCCCAGGTGCTTCACAAATTGATTCGTAAAAATGAAAAAGTGAAAAAAAAAACACTTTTTCATTTTTATGAATCAATTTGTGAAGCACCTGGGGTTCCAAGTGCTCACTATGAATCTAGATAGGTGCCTTGGGGGGTCTAGTTTCCAAAATGGGGTCACTTGTGGGGGAGCTCCAATGTTTGGGCACACAGGGACTCTCCAAATGCAACATGATATCCGCTAACAAATTGTCGGCTCAAATTGTTAGCGGATATCATGTTGCATTTGGAGAGTCCCTGTGTGCCCAAACATTGGAGCTCCTCCACAAGTGACCCCATTTTGGAAACTAGACCCCCCAAGGCACCTATCTAGATGCATAGTGAGCACTTGGAACCCCTAGGTGCTTCACAAATTAATTTGTAAAAATGAAAAAGTGTTTTTTTTTTCACTTTTTCATTATTACGAATCAATTTGTGAAGCACCTGGGGGTTCCAAGTGCTCACTATGCATCTAGAAAGGTGCCTTGGGGGGTCTAGTTTCCAAAATGGGGTCACTTGTGGGGGAGCTCCAAAGTTTGGGCACAGAGGGGCTCTCCAAACGCAATGTGGCGTCCGCTAACAATTTGAGCCGATTTTCCATTCAATTTGTTAGCGGATACCATGTTGCATTTAGAGAGTCCCTGTGTGCCCAAACATTGGAGCTCCCCCACAAGTGACCCCATTTTGGAAACTAGACCCCCCAAGGCACCTATCTAGATGCATAGTGAGCACTTAGAACCCCCAGGTGCTTCACAAATTGATTCGTAAAAATGAAAAAGTGAAAATAAAACACTTTTTCATTTTTATGAATCAATTTGTGAAGCACCTGGGGTTCCAAGTGCTCACTATGAATCTAGATAGGTGCCTTGGGGGGTCTAGTTTCCAAAATGGGGTCACTTGTGGGGGAGCTCCTATGTTTGGGCACACAGGGACTCTCTAAATGCAACATGGTATCCGCTAACAAATTGAATGGAAAATCGGCTCAAATTGTTAGCGGACACCACATTGCGTTTGGAGAGCCCCTCTGTGCCCAAACTTTGGAGCTCCCCCACAAGTGACCCCATTTTGGAAACTAGACCCCCCAAGGCACCTTTCTAGATGCATAGTGAGCACTTGGAACCTGCAGGTGCTTCACAAATTGATTCGTAAAAATGAAAAAGTGAAAAAAAAAACACTTTTTCATTTTTATGAATCAATTTGTGAAGCACCTGGGGTTCCAAGTGCTCACTATGAATCTAGATAGGTGCCTTGGGGGGTCTAGTTTCCAAAATGGGGTCACTTGTGGGGGAGCTCCAATGTTTGGGCACACAGGGACTCTCTAAATGCAACATGGTATCCGCTAACAAATTAAATGGAAAATCGGCTCAAATTGTTAGCGGACACCACATTGCGTTTGGAGAGCCCCTCTGTGCCCAAACTTTGGAGCTCCCCCACAAGTGACCCCATTTTGGAAACTAGACCCCCCAAGGCACCTTTCTAGATGCATAGTGAGCACTTGGAACCCCCAGGTGCTTCACAAATTGATTCGTAAAAATGAAAAAGTGAAAAAAAAAACACTTTTTCATTTTTATGAATCAATTTGTGAAGCACCTGGGGTTCCAAGTGCTCACTATGAATCTAGATAGGTGCCTTGGGGGGTCTAGTTTCCAAAATGGGGTCACTTGTGGGGGAGCTCCAATGTTTGGGCACACAGGGACTCTCCAAATGCAACATGATATCCGCTAACAAATTGTCGGCTCAAATTGTTAGCGGATATCATGTTGCATTTGGAGAGTCCCTGTGTGCCCAAACATTGGAGCTCCTCCACAAGTGACCCCATTTTGGAAACTAGACCCCCCAAGGCACCTATCTAGATGCATAGTGAGCACTTGGAACCCCTAGGTGCTTCACAAATTAATTCGTAAAAATGAAAAAGTGTTTTTTTTTTCACTTTTTCATTATTACGAATCAATTTGTGAAGCACCTGGGGGTTCCAAGTGCTCACTATGCATCTAGAAAGGTGCCTTGGGGGGTCTAGTTTCCAAAATGGGGTCACTTGTGGGGGAGCTCCAAAGTTTGGGCACAGAGGGGCTCTCCAAACGCAATGTGGCGTCCGCTAACAATTTGAGCCGATTTTCCATTCAATTTGTTAGCGGATACCATGTTGCATTTAGAGAGTCCCTGTGTGCCCAAACATTGGAGCTCCCCCACAAGTGACCCCATTTTGGAAACTAGACCCCCCAAGGCACCTATCTAGATGCATAGTGAGCACTTGGAACCCCTAGGTGCTTCACAAATTGATTCGTAAAAATGAAAAAGTGTTTTTTTTTTCACTTTTTCATTATTACGAATCAATTTGTGAAGCACCTGGGGGTTCCAAGTGCTCACTATGCATCTAGAAAGGTGTCTTGGGGGGTCTAGTTTCCAAAATGGGGTCACTTGTGGGGGAGCTCCAATGTTTGGGCACACAGGGACTCTCTAAATGCAACATGGTGTCCTCTAACAAATTTAACGGAAAATCGGCTCAAATTGTTAGCGACACCATGTTGCGTTTGGAGAGCCGCTGTGTGCCCAAACATTGGAGCTCCCCCACAAGTGACCCCATTTTGGAAACTAGACCCCCCAAGGCACCTATCTAGATGCATTGTGAGCACTTGGAACACTCAGGTGCTTCACAAATTGATTCATAAAAATGAAAAAGTGTTTTTTTTTTTCACTTTTTCATTGTTACGAATCAATTTGTGAAGCACCTGGGGGTTCCAAGTGCTCACTATGCATCTAGAAAGGTGCCTTGGGGGGTCTAGTTTCCAAAATGGGGTCACTTGTGGGGGAGCTCCAAAGTTTGGGCACACATGGGCTCTCCAAACACAACATGGCGTCCGCTAATTATTCAAGCAAATTTTACAATCAAAAAGTCAAATAGCGCTCCTTCCCTTCCGAGCCCTGCCGTGCGCCCAAACAGTATTTTTTCCCCAAATATTGGGTATCTGCGTGCCCAGGGGAAATTGCACAACAAATTTTGGGGTCCATTTTTTCTTGTTACCCCTGTGAAAATAAAAAAAATTGGGTCTAAATTAACATTTTTGTGAAAAAAGTTAAATGTTCATTTTTTTCTTCCACATTCAAAAAATTCCTGTGAAGCACCTGAAGGGTTAATAAAGTTCTTGAATGTGGTTTTGAGCACCTTGAGGGGTGCAGTTTTTAGAATGGTGTCACTTTTGGGTATTTTCTGTCATAAAGACCTCTCAAAGTGACTTCAAATGTGATGTGGTCCCTAAAAAAATGGTTTTGTAAATTTTGTTGGAAAAATGAGAAATCGCTGGTCAACTTTTAACCCTTATAGCTCCCTAACAAAAAAAAATTTTGGTTCCAAAATTGTGCTGATGTAAAGTAGACATGTGGGAAATGTTATTTATTAACTCTTTTGTGTGACATATCGCTCTGATTTCAGGGCTTAAAAATTCAAATTTTGAAAATTGCAAAATTTTCAAAATTTTCGCCAAATTTCCGTTTTTTTCACAAATAAACGCAAGTGATATCGAAGAAATTTTTCCACAATCATGAAGTACAATATGTCACGAAAAAACAATCTCAGAATCAGGGGGATCCGTTGAAGCGTTCGAGAGTAATTACCTCATAAAGTGACAGTGGTCAGAATTGTAAAAATTGGCCCGGTCATTAACGTGCAAACCACCCGCGGGGCTTAAGGGGTTAATCACTTTTTCCAAATTCGTCAGATTACTAATAACAGTGAAGGTCGCTGATTTGTCAGTGGTGAGATTGTAAGCCCCCATACATGTTAAATGATCAGCAGATAGTGACAAAATCTGCCGATCATTGGTTGACATATGTAGAGAGCCTCTAGCTTTCCTGAACTTTACTATATACTGTTCTTATGTAATCACCTTCTTGTGTTTTCTTTTTCTCTTATAGCCAAGTAACATCCAGCGCGGCTCCAGACCATTCAATCTTCAAATTCTGGAAGCAGCAGAGGCTAACAACTCAGCCCTCTCAGCAGACCACCAGGCCTTGTTCACGGGGTTTTCATTTACCAACATCAGCTGGAAAACCCCAAACCATCCACCGGCTCTTTAATATCATCAGAGCAAGCTGTCTTCCTAAACCCCAAGAAGAACATCAAAATAAGAAGATCCGGAAGGGCAAGCAGGACCTGGACAAGCAAGAAATAAGCGTGTCAGGACTCAAGCCAGGATCAGGACCCCAGAAGAACACAGAAGATATTCCTGTTCAAAAGGATGGCCATAAAGATGGATGAGGCAAGGGAGGTAAGTGCCCAGTAGGGACTTTTATGTGTGGCATTATGGTGTGCCTGGGAATACCATGCACACTACATGCCCCTGACAATAAGAGCCTTATGATACTATATGTATAGTGTTACGCTATGTATATAGTACATAAGAGAAAAAATATTCTAGTTATATTTACCGGTGACTACCGGTGACTATAATTACAATTTTCCCCTTCCTCCATAACAACTCATTGAGCTGTCCTGGGCGACGGGGAAATAAGGTGTGAGATGGCTGGCTATTAAGGGGTGGAAGGAGGCCAGTTTTTTTTTTTTTATAAATCATAGCATTTAAAGCTATATTGCTTTGCTATGTAAAATAATTATATTTACCGGTGACTACCGGTGACTATAGTTACACTTTTCCCCCTCCTCCATAACAACTCATTGAGCTGTCCTGGGCGACGGGGAAATAAGGTGTGAGATGGCTGGCTATTAAGGGGTGGAAGGAGGCCAGTTTTTTTTTTTTGGTTTGTTTTTTTAAATCATAGCATTGAAAGCTATATTGCTTTGCTATGTAAAATAATTATATTTACCGGTGACTACCGGTGACTATAGTTACACTTTTCCCCCTCCTCCATAACAACTCATTGAGCTGTCCAGGGCGACGGGGAAATAAGGTGTGAGATGGCTGGCTATTAAGGGGTGGAAGGAGGCCAGTTTTTTTTTTTTTTTTTTTTTTTAATCATTGCATTTAAAGCTATGTTGCTTTGCTATGTAAAATAATTATATTTACCGGTGACTACCGGTGACTATAATTACACTTTTCCCCTTCCTCCATAACAACTCATTGAGCTGTCCTGGGCGACGGGGAAATAAGGTGTGAGATGGCTGGCTATTAAGGGGTGGAAGGAGGCCAGTTTTTTTTTTTTTTTTTAAATCATAGCATTTAAAGCTATATTGCTTTGCTGTGTGAAATAATTATATTTACCGGTGGCTACCGGTGACTATAGTTACACTTTTCCCCCTCCTCTATAACAACTCATTGAGCTGTCCTGGGCGACGGGGAAATAAGGTGTGTGATGGCTGGCTATTAAGGGGTGGAAGGAGGCCAGTTTTTTTTTTTTTTTAAATCATAGCATTTAAAGCTATATTGCATTGCTATGTAAAAAAAATTATATTTACCGGTGACTACTGGTGACTATAGTTACACTTTTCCCCCTCCTCTATATCAACTCATTGAGCTGTCCTGGGCGACGGAGAAATAAGGTGTGTGATGGCTGGCTATTAAGGGGTGGAAGAAGGCCAGATTTTTTTTTTTAAATCATAGCATTTAAAGCTGTATTGCTTTGCTATGTAAAATAATTACATTTACCTGTGACTATAGTTACACTTTTCCCCCTCCTCCATAACAACTCATTGAGCTGTACTGGGCAACGGGGGAAATAAGGTGCGTGATGGCTGGCTATTAAGGGGTGGAGGAGGCCAGGTTTTTTTTTTTGTTAAATCATAGCATTATATCTAGCAACACTGCTAGATATAATCATAACAAAAGCATAAGGACATAAACATATGACGGTGTCCGGAGAGCCTGACGAGGCCGCAGTTGGTGAAATGCATGTCGAGGCTCACACACACCATCTGGATGCTCCTGTGCTTCTCGTGAGACATGGTACTGGTGCACATACTTTATGACTGATTATCTTCGGGCTCTCCTGATACCATCATATGTTTATCTCTTTATGCTCTTGTTATGATTATATCTACCAGGGTTAATTGGCTTCATTATTTTCACCTGCACCCCATATTGGGGATTAGCATCTACTGCGGCCATCTCGTCTTTTGACCAACTTCTGATTATTATATAGATATTGCAGGGGTATTATACAGGCAAAGTTTAAAGTTTTGCCTTCCTGCTCTCTACTATGTATTTATTTAACTGACTGCAATGCACGCCACTTATAAGACACTAGTGCTGTAGAACATCAGGGTTGCTTCACCTATATTTTGCGTACTGTTAAAACGTATTATAAACATCGAGCCTTTTTTCCGGGTTCTTATTAAAACTACGGCCACTCACAATTGATCAGCTAAACTCTCTGATATTTATACCTTATATAATTGTCAGTTAGCTGTGAGGTTTTAGTATTTAATTTATTTAATTATACCGGATTATATGCTTGCATATTCTACTTGTTAGTATACTTCTTTTGCAGGTATATTCATATTTTTTCCTGTTTTTTATAGACTATTCATCATATTTCTTAGTCTCGCAGTTTGCAGTAATTACTAGCCCGCCCTAATTGTGTTTGCCCCTAGAACTCTAGAGCATTTTTCATCTCACAGGAGCTCCTCATTATCTGGTTCTATCCTTATATTCAGGGATTGTTTCCATCCTCCCTGTTTTTTAATTGCACTTCTCCCCCTTACCTTGTATTGTTGTATTATTGGTATTATATTTATAATTGATGTACAATAAAATGGTTTATATATTTAACAAACCTTTGTTTTCGTTTGGGTCTCCGTCTCCTCCATATTTATTAACATTATATATATTGAGCGGTATTTGACTAGGATTCCCTTCTTTTTGGTTTTGATATCTTCTTAGGGGTACAACACACTTCTCTTTAGTGATATCTCTTATGTAGGTTTACATGTGTAGATACAGGTCTGGTGACGAATTCTGTGTTGCTCTGTAAGTGTGCTGCAGTAATACAGTGGGTACGGAAAGTATTCAGACCCCTTTACATTTTTCACTCTTTGTTTCATTGCAGCCATTTGGTAAATTCTAAATAGTTCATATTTTACTCATTAAAGTACACTCTGCACACCATCTTGACTGAAAAAAACAGAAATGTAGACATTTTTGCAAGTTTATTAAAAAAGAAAAACTGAAATATCACATGGTCATAAGTATTCAGAATCTTTGCTCAGTACTGAGTAGAAGCACCCTTTTGAATTAGTACAGCCATGAGTCTTCTTCGGAATGGTGCAACAAGTTTTTCACTCCTGGATTTGGGGATCCTCTGCCATTCTTCCTTGCAGATCCTCTCAAGTTCCGTCAGGTTGGATGCTGAACGTTGGTGGACAGCCATTTTCAGGTCTTTCCAGAGACGCTCAATTGGGTTTAGGTTAGGGCTCTGACTGGGCTAGTCAAGAATGGTCACAGAGTGGTTCTCAAACCCCTCCTTTGTTATTTTAGCTGTGTGCTTAGGGTCATTGTCTTGTTGGAAGGTGAACCTTTGGCCAAGTCTGAGGTCAAGAGCACTCTGGAAGAGGTTTTCATCCAGGATATCTCTGTACTTGGCCACATTCATGTTTCCTTCAATTGCAACCAGTCATCCTGTCCCTGCAGCTGAAAAACACCCCCATAGCAATGCTGCCACCACCATGTTTCACTGTTGGGATTGTATTGGGCAGGTAATGAGCAGTGCCTGGTTTTCTCCACAAATACTGCTTAGAATTATCACCAAAAAGTTCTATCTTCATCTCATCAAACCAGAGAATCTTATTTCTCATAGTCTGGGAGTCCTTGACTGGTGGAGGACTGCAGTGATAGTTGACTTTATGGAACTTTCTCCCATCTCCCTACTGCATCTCTGGAGCTCAGCCACAGTGATCTTGGGGTTCTTCTTTACCTCTCTCACCAAGTCTCTTCTCCCATGATTGCTCAGTTTGGCTGGATGGCCAGGTCTAGGAAGACTTCTGGTGGTCCCAAACTTCTTCCATTTAAGGATTATGGAGGCCACTGTGCCCTTAGGAACATTGAGTAATACAGAAATTCTTTTGTAACCTTGGCCAGATCTGTGCCTTGCCACAATTTTGTCTCTGAGCTCCTTGGGCAGTTCCTTTGATTCTCATTTGGTCTGACAAGCACTGTGAGCTGTTAGGTCTTATATAGACAGGGGTGTGCCTTTACAAATCAAGTCTTATCAGTTAATTAAACACAGTTGGACTCCAATGAAGGAGTAGAACCATCTCAAGGAGGATTACAAGGAAATGGACAGCATGTGACTTTAATATGAGTGTCTGAGCAAAGGGTCTGAATACTTATGACCATGTGATATTTAAATTTTTCTTTTTAATAAATTTGCAAAAATTTCTATATTTCTGTTTTTTTTTCAGTCAAGATGGGGTGCAGAGTGTACTCTAATGAGTAAAATATGAACTATTTAGAATTTACCAAATGGCTGCAATGAAACAAAGAGTGAAAAATTTAAAGGGGTCTGAATACTTTCCGTACCCACTGTATACCAGGAATAAACCAGAAGGGAACAGTAAGCACTGCTTATTACATGTACCTAGCTTTTCTTTTAACCTACTCCTACTCCTTCAACATGCTTACATATGCTCACAGTTTTGGCTCCACTAATCCTCAGTCTCCTTCGCTATCCCCAAACCTCAGCACCCTCTAACCAAATAATTATCTCTCCTTCCCTCTTATCTCCACACCTGTCCTCATCTGCCATACTGCTCTTCAACCTCAGATCTATCCTACTAAAACATGAAAAAACAGTCACTCTCCTTCTCCCACCTGCTCTACCTCTCTCTGCTTCTCCTCACTGCAGGCGACATATCTTCCAATCCTGTTCCCCCCACATCCAGGGCCGGTTTTAGCCAAAGTGGGGCCCTGGGCAAAAGTTTAAAGTGGGGCACCAAACGCTCATATATTGTACCATCACACAGAAACATTTCAGTTGCATTTACATGCACAGAGTTCAGGCCGTTAAGCGAGTGCAATTGTCAAGTCGTTCTGTGCTTGATATTGGCGTCTTTAGACAGGCTGACTAACAATGATGAGCGCATGATGAACAGTGATGAACAATTACTAGTGATGTGCTGCTGAGAATAATGATTTTTGTTCTGCCATAAACAATCCAATCACCCGATGAATGAGCAGCATTTTGCTCATTCATTGGGCAATTGCCAATCTTTACACTTATTAACTTTTGTCTGTGCTGCCGGGATTTATAACTGTGGATGCTACATACACATAGTTCAGTTTTTCTATTATATCAAATACTTATTTCAAGCAATAATATACAAATTAATTATGTAAAAATGTAAAAATCATACAGTCTGATTTTCTAGATTACTTTTTATATTCTGTCTCTCACAGTTGAAGTGTACCCGCGATAAAAATTACAGACCTCTTCATTCTTTGTAGGTGGGAAAACTTGCAAAATCAGCAATGTATCAAATACTTATTTTCCCCACTGTATATATGAGCACATAGATATAGACTTGTGTTTATATATATATATATATATTTATTAAGCACATATATATACAGTACAGACCAAAAGTTTGGAAACACCTTCTCATTTAAAGATTTTTCTGTATTTTCATGACTATGAAAATTGTCCATTCACACTGAAGGCATCAAAACTATGAATTAACACATGTGGAATTATATACTTAACAAAAAGTGTGAAACAACTGAAAATATGTCTTATATTCCAGGTTCTTCAAAGTAGCCACCTTTTGCTTTGATGACTGCTTTACACACTCTTGGCATTCTCTTGATGAGCTTCAAGAGGTTATCACTGGAAATGGTCTTCCAACAATGGTTTTCACTTCACAGGTGTGCCCTGTCAGGTTTAATAAGTGGGATTTCTTGCCTTATGATTGTGGTTGGGACCATCAGTTGTGTTGTGCAGAAGTCTGGTGGATACACAGCTGATAATCCTACTGAATAGACTGTTAGAATTTGTATTATGGCAAGAAAAAAGCAGCTAAGTAAAGAAAAACGAGTTGCCATCATTACTTTAAGAAATGAAGGTCAGTCAGTGCGAAAAATTGGGAAAACTTTGAAAGTGTCCCCAAGTGCAGTTGCAAAAACCATCAAGTGCTACAAAGAAACTGGCTCACATGAGGACCGCCCCAGGAAAGGAAGACCAAGAGTCACCTCTGCTTCTGAGGATAAGTTTATCCGAGTCACCAGCCTCAGAAATCGCAGGTTAACAGCAGCTCAGATTAGAGACCAGGTCAGTGCCACACACAGTTCTAGCAGCAGACACATCGTTTCCACAACAATTAAGAGGAGACTTTGTGCAGCAGGCCTTCATGGTAAAATAGCTGCTAGGAAACCACTGCTAAGGACAGGCAACAAGCAGAATAGACTTGTTTGGGCTAAAGAACAGACGAAATGGACATTAGACCAGTGGAAATCTGTGCTTTGCTCTGATGAGTCCAAATTTAAGATCTTTGGTTCCAACCACCGTGTCTTTGTGCGACGCAGAAAAGGTGAACGGATGGACTCTACATGCCTGGTTTCCACCGTGAAGCATGGAGGAGGAGGTGTGATGGTGTGGGGGTGCTTTGCTGATGACACTGTTGGGGATTTATTCAAAATTGAAGGCATACTGAACCAGTATGGCTACCACAGCATCTTGCAGCGGCATGCTTTTTCATCCGGTTTGCGTTTAGTTGGACCATCACTTATTTTTCAACAGGACAATGACCCCAAACACACCTCCAGGCTGTGTAAGGGCTATTTGACCAAGATGGAGAGTGATGGGGTGCTACGCCAGATAACCTAGCCTCCACAGTCACTAGACCTGAACCCAATCGAGATTGTTTGGGGTGAGCTGGACCGCAGAGTGAAGGCAAAAGGGCCAACAAGTGCTAAGCATCTCTGGGAACTCCTTCAAGATTGTTGGAAGACCATTTCCGGTGACTACCTCTTGAAGCTCATCAAGAGAATGCCAAGAGTGTGCAAAGCAGTCATCAAAGCAAAAGGTGGCTGCTTTGAAGAACCTAGAATATAAGACATATTTTCAGTTGTTTCACACTTTTTTGTTAAGTATATAATTCCATATGTGTTAATTCATAGTTTTGATGCCTTCAGTGTGAATGTACAATTTTCATAGTCATGAAAATACAGAAAAATCTTTAAATGAGAAGGTGTGTCCAAACTTTTGGTCTGTACTGTATATATGCACAATACTTACCAGTCTGTCTCTTCCTCTTCACTTCTTCTAAACTCCTGCACAGTACAGGACCTGTGATGATATCATGGTTACGACTGTGGTGTCATCAAAGATCCTTAAGCAGTCCCAACAACTGTATTGATAACGCAGAGCTATTATGTAGTTTTTGCGGTAGATGTTTGGTGTCAGTGGTGTAACTTGGGCTGCTCTGTTGCCAGGATGTGACTGTCAACATCATGCTAATTGAGAGACGGCTCCCCGCAATGAGGCAGCGAGGAGCTGGCTGTCAGCATGACATCAGCAGTTACACCCTGGCTACAGAGCGGAAGAGAAGCTGTTGCGACAATGTGACGTCAGCGGAAGTCTCAGAATGATCGTCAGGAATGGTCTGTGACCACTCTGTGCTAGGAGAGATCTGCGCTGGGTAGAATAGGCAGGTAGTTAGTAACCACCTGCCTGTCAGCACTTATGCCCATAGTAAAAAATTAATATAATTCTAGATAAACCCTTTGAGAGGGGGTTCCCTAGTAGTTGACAACCCCTTTAAATCCATTACCTGAGGTTGAATATGACACAACAAAATACTAAACTTTTCTTTGTGCACCTTTGAGAAATGCTGCCAATGGCTGGTCTCCTTTCTGCACAGTGGTTCTGCGCTCCTCCCCTCACCCTCTACAGCAACTATTGGTTGCTCAAGTCAAGTCAGCTGGGTATTGTAAAGAGAGCCTGTCACCAGAAAAAAACGCTATTAATCTGCAGATATAGGCTTAATCTGCAGGTTAATAGCGTTACTAACCTGCCCGGTGCCCACACATATCAGAACGCTATGGGGAGAAAATGTCCTTTATTCACTCCAGCAACGTTCAGTTTCAGTCATGGGGGCACAGGATCAGTCACCGATCTGAGTTTACAGTACCGTGCCCCTGGCCTTGACTGACAGCCGGCCCCAATGCAGAGCGACTGTCAGTCAGGGCCGGGGGCGCAGTTACAGCCACTGCTCTGTATTTTCAGACCGGTGACTGAAACCGCGCCGGCACCGCCCCGTGACTGAAACTGGAACACTGCTGGAAGGAATGAAGTTCATTTTCTCCTCGCAGCGTTCAGCTAAGTGCAGGCACCAGGCAGGTTAGTAACGCTATTACCCTGATGATTGACCCCATATCTGCAGGTTAATAGTGCTTTTTCTGGTGACAGGTTCCCTTTAAAGCTCCCGCCCAGGACTTATCAAATCTTCTTATTGTGTAATAAGCACAGTAAACAGGACCTCTTCAACAAATTTGAACTGCTCCAGATGCTCCCCCTGTCATCACACACTTGATGTGATTCTGCAGGCTGACAACCAGGGTCGGACTGGGGTGGCTAGGGCCCACCAGGGGAACTGACTCTAGGGGCCCACACTACAGCCCACCATAAACGGTTTTATTACTTGTTATGCTTTTCTATAATGTTCTATAATTACATGATTGGCCGCGCTGTGGAGCACCAAGTTGCAGGACTATATTCGAACAGTCATTCCGTACTGCCAGAGTCCCTTTAATGGTAACTTGTCACCTTGAAAAACGCTATTTATCTGCAGATAAAAGGGTAATCTGCAGGTAAATAGGGTGTAAAGCCTGGTTAGACGGCTTATTGGAAAAGCATTGGCTACACAGAGAAAATTACATTTTATTCTCCCTGCCGCCACTCGCTTCCTGTTATTGGGTCGGTGCAAGGAGGGAGACATTACAGTCACCACGAACTACAAAGTGAGGGTGCTGCAATAACGTCCGGCACCTTGATTGTGACATCTTCTATGGAGCCCAACCTCAGGCTGAGCTTCATTGAATGACTAACATGGCAGCAACACCTGGCAACTAGTGCTGAGTGAGTGTGGTCGGATAAGGTGTGATCCCAGCATGTTCAGGTGTTATCTGAGTATCTTGTAGTGCTCTGCTAATATGCTCGAGTCCCCGGGGTAGCATGTTTTGCGGCAGTAGACAGACGCAACACATGCAGGAATTGCCTGTTTGTTAGGTAATCCCTGCATGTGTTGCTTCTGTCTACCGCCGCAAAACATGCTACCCCGGGGACTCGAGCATATTAGCAGAGCACTACAAGATACTCAGATAACACCTGAGCATGCTGGGATCACACCTTATCCAACCACACTCACTCAGCACTAGTTGCCAGGTGTTGCTGCCATGTTAGTCATTCAATAACGCTCAGCCTGAGGTTGGGCTCCATGGAAGTGTCACAATTAAGGTGCCTGACGTTATTGCAGCACTTTGTAGCTCGCGGTGACTGTAATGTCTCTTATCCGACCACGCGCACTCAGCACTACTGGCAACCCATCAGCAACCTGCAACTGCGTCACAGGGGGCTGAAGGGAACAGGTGACTGCATGCACCGGCCATTGTGCTATCTAAATGCCGCTGTCAGTGATTGACAAGGGCACTTAAATACTCAAAACAGCAGCAATCAAGGCGAGCTCTGATCACTGCTGTTACAGGCAGACGCCGGCTATGTAACACAGCCGACATCTGCCCAGTATGGAGCAGGCTCAGCTCCTGAACCCGTGTCCATACAAGCACATCCCTATGGTGACAGTTTTGTCAGGGTTAGCATATTTCACTTGTCTGTTCCTAAATGTGGAAAGACAAATGGAATTCCCTAACACATGTGAGTGAGTCCTAACAGATTTAGTAAAGGTGCCTCAAGCATATGAATGTTATTACACACCACAATGCACAGTTACATACACGCATCTTACAAAAATACATATTATTCCAGATACGCAGACGCGCACAAACACGCAGACGCGCACAAACACATCAGTACACGAATACATCATCTGAACCACCATCAATTGTAATGTCAGGTCAGACCCATATATCTTTGTATCGCATAAACCTACAACTCCCAGTATGTAATTAACAATAGAGATACTGGGAGTTATCAGTCATCATCAGACTGCGGACCATACAGGAACCACATTACTGATGAGACACAGGCAGGATCACAAATGAACATTTACATGCAGGTATCTTACCTGAGACGGCTTCTCTGATTAGAGTCGTTCTCTTTCTGTTCTTCCTCTTGTCCAGACTCCATGATGAGTTCCACAGCTCGTCTCTGCAGACTTCCATCTTCTCCGGTCTTCTGCAGCACATCCCCACATGATGCCCTTAAAGATAGCAGTGTCATTATGATGCTCCTGAATAAAAATATCTACACTGAGCCCCTAAATAAACCTAACTCTTATAATGCTCCCTGCACAAAATATGACATACACTCTACCACTGTTAGGGTACATGCTCTCCACACTGTCCTCTCCTTACCATACTGGGCCCCCTCTTCACACTGTCCTCTCACACTGTGTCCCCCCTATACTACCCAGTCTCTATACTGTGCCCCTTCATCACACTCCACCTCCTCAGCATACTGTTACCTCCTTTCTGTGCCCTCACACTGTTTCCCCTATACTGCCGCATCTCTATACCTTCCCCCTCACTACCTAGTCTCTGTGCTGTGTCACATCACACTTTTCTCTCTCCATACTATCTCCTCACACTATTCCCCCACTCTCCATACTGTTTCCTTATACATCCCCCTTCCCCATTCTGTTCCTGCACTCATTCCCACCCCTCCTCTAGTTCACCATACCGTTTCTTCACACATCTCCCCATTTTGTCTCCTAAAATTTCTCTCCCCAAATATAATAAATCATCGGAAGACCACACAGACATGCAGAAGCGCGCTTACACACACGAAAACAAGCGCACACAGACACATACTAAGGGCTCTTTCACACGTCAGTACATGCGGTGACAGTTTCCTCATGTACCACAGACACTGGTACACGTAGACCCATTCAAATGAATGTGCACACGTCAGTGTGTTTCCACTTTCCACAGACCATGTGGTGTCCATGGGCAAAACACGCTGACATGTCTGTTTTTTACCTGCTGCACAGGCCGCAAAACGTCCCGCACACTGATGACAGTTAGTGCTCTTCCCAAGCACTGGGTGCTGAGCGCTGCCCTCATCATAGATCCCTGCTGGCGCTGCGATCAGCAGCAGCAGGGTCAATGATGAGAGTAGTAGTCTACTCCAGCAGTGTCCAACTGTAAAAATAGGAATAAAATAAAAAAAATCCTTATACTCACCTCTCCTAAGAGTCACCCGCTGTAATCCGTGCGAGCACTCACGCCGAGGAGAATGACTCCTGCAGCGAGTGGACCCCGGAGCTGCGCTCAACAAGCGGTGCCTTGTCAATCACTGAGTGCAGCTCCGAGGCCCGCTCGCTGCAGAAGTCATTCTCTTCGGCGTGAGCGCTCGCACAGATTACAGCGGGTGACACTTAGGAGAGGTGAGTACAAGGATTTTTTAATTTTATTCCTATTTTTACAGTTGGACACGGCGGGAGTTGACTACTACTCTCATCATTGACCCTGCTGCTGCTGATCGCAGTGCCGGCAGGGATCCATGATGAGGGCAAGCGCTCAGCACCCGGCTCTTGGGAACAGCGTTAACTGTACACTGATTCCCAAGCACTGGTATGTGTCACACGGATGACACACAGGTGGACACATATCTCCAGTCCCGTAAATATCAGGACATGTGAAAGAGCCCTAATATACACACGCAGATACACATACCCACAGAAATGGGGACACGTACACACGCAGGCAAGCACACACAGAAATGCACACGCAATCATGCACAGACACACTCAGACAATCACACACAAAAATGCAGACAAGCAGGGAAGCACGCACAAACGTGTGAAGACACATATACACGTAGGCATGCAGGCACTCAAATACATACACATGCTGGCATATACACACACACGCAGGCATATACACACACACATGCAGGCATATACACACACACACATGCAGGCATACATACACACACACACAAGCAGGCATATACACACACACACACACACATATGCAGGCATATACACACACACACATGCAGGCATACACAAACACACATACATGCAGGCATATACACACACACACATGCAGGCATATACACACACACACATGCAGGCATACATACACACACACAAGCAGGCATATACACACACACACACATGCAGGCATACACACACACACACATGCAGGCATATACACACATGCAGGTATATATACACACACACATGCAGGCATATACACACACACACATGCAGGCATACATACACACACACACACATAGACACACACACACACATACATACACACACACATATACACGCACACATACATACACACACACATACACACACACACACACATACATACACACACACATATACACGCACACACACACACACCTGCCCACAAACACACACACCTGCCCACACACACACACACATATACACACACACACCTGCCCACAAACACACACACACACCTGCCCACACACACACACCTGCCCACACACAAACACACCTACACACACACACCTGCCCACACAGACACCTGCCCACAAACACACACACACCTGCCCACACACACACCTGCCCACACACACACACACACCTGCCCTCACACACATACACCTGCCCACGCACAAACACACCTGCCCACACACACACACACACACCTGCCCACACACAAACACACCTGCCCACACACACACACATATACACACACACACACCTGCCCACACACACACACACACACACACCTGCCCACACAGACAGCTGCCCACACACACACACACACCTGCCCACACACACATATGCCCGCCCACACACACACTCACCATCCCCCGGCTCCATTCCTCCTGCCTGCTCTGTCTCTTTTCCGGTGCAGCACTGCAGGCCGGGGCGCACTGCGTGACGTCACAGCTAGGAGACACAGCCGCGCACAGGGCCATGTCTCCTAGCAGTGACGCGGCCGGGCCAGCACAGGGAAGTTAACTGCTACAGTGCTGGCCCGGCCGATGAAGAAGTAGCGGCGGCCGCTGCTGGGGGAGTTGTCCGGGCCCCCCCCTCCCGCCACTGCTACCGCTATGTGCCGCGGCGGCCCGCACATATAATGAGGGCAATCCGGCATTAGACACCCCGCCTGGAGCCGCGGGCCCCCTGCCGGCTCGGGGCCCCGGGCGGTCACCCGGATTGCCCTCATTATAATCCGCCTATGTATCCATGCCCTGTTTCATCTCTATAGAAAGGCAAAATCATGATAGAAAACATGACCATGATATTTCCCGCCCGAGACCTCCATGGGCGAAGATATCCTGAAAGTTGGGGATCTCATAAACTTCTAAAAGATCTAGCACACCTATGACAAGTCCTCATATGAGCTCACCAATAGAAGGTATGTGGGTGTAACCGTGATCTTATTAAATCAGAGCTTGGATTTTGGTCATTGGTCAGTCCTGGAAGGTACAGCTTGCTGTAGTTGTATCTGTTTTCCTAAGGAGTTCTTCTAAGGAGTGCTTCCTTGCGCTAAGCTCTGAGCTATTTCTCTGACACAGGTTTAGCACTTTTCTTTTATTATCTTTTTGATTTTATGTTAATGTATATATCATATTGTTTGTATCATCTTTGTGTATTTTTTATACACACTGCCTACTTTTCAAGATTAGATCACTTGTTTTTATTCTGTTATTCCCACACCCTATCATTTCTTTACTTAGAAAATTGGGCGTGAGGAGCGATCAACACGCCCATATGATGGGGCGGTCGAGCATGTAAATTGTAACTCCCTACATGTATTTCTATAGCAGGACGAAGAGCGTTTGGCGTTCGAAATGTGTAGGTTTCACAGAGGTCTCCACCTTTATTTATTTTATTTTTGCAATGTGTATATCTTTTTAATGGATTAACAATAAAATCATAATTTTATCTGCAATTGAATCTGGAAGCTGGCGCATCACAATGTCGGTGGATATGCACCTTCTCTTTTTGGTTGAGGAGAAGGTGACTCCTACAGGGTGAGATAGAAAAATGCAATGAGCCTAAGAACTAACAGGCAGGTAATTGCTTATTACGTGCTTGTTCTACCCTGTGGTGGCTCAGATTGCTCCTGGACCGCTCCTAACAGCGATTCTGCTGCTTCACGTCAACAGAACAGCTCTTCCTCTTCCCGACTGCTCTGTCAAAGAGGCGTGACTGCCAACTTTATGCTGATAGGCAGCAGGGAGCTAGCTGTCAATCAGCATGACACCGGCAGTCACACCCCATCAACAGATCAGAGCGGGAGCTGAAAAATCACTGTCAGGAGCGCTCCATGACCACTCTGAACCAGCAAATATCGGCGCCTGGCACAACAGGCACATAGTTAGCAAATACTTGCCTGTTAGTTCTTAGGTCCATGGTAAAAAAAAAAAAAAAAAGTCCCGGACAACCCCTTTTAATATTAAGGAGCAGGAATTCTCCGCATGATGCTATAATCAAGAAAACATGAAATTCTCTCCTGCCCAGTCAGTCTGCCCGATCTGTTACACCATGATTACCAAAACCTCGACTCATTCCACTGCCCACTTGTATTACCACTTACCCGGCTCTGCTTGGCCCCTGTTACCAGGCCATTGGCTTGTCTGACTGCAAGTGCACACTTCTGAACCGGGAGTCCCTGTGGATTTTCACATCCCCTCAATTTGACATAATGAATTTCAGTGACACAGAGGATTGTTCGGCTAGACCAGGGGACTCAAACTCGGCTGGGTATATGGGCCGCACATGGAAAAAATTTGAATTTGGGGGCCGCATTCTTTGTTCAATGTGACATTTTTAGTGATACCATTTTTTTTGTATACACCTTTTGAACATTTTTGCCGTGTTTATTTTTTTATGGCTTGGGTCGTTATGGATGTGGCGATAATAAACGTGCACTTTTTTGTGTTTACTTTAGTTTACATATAAAACAGCATTTTTAGTGCCCAATATTTTTTCATGCTTTATTTTATTTTTTATTTTTTTTACAATTTTATTTCCCCCAATTGGCCACATACAGTAATATTGTCTTACAATTAGCATCATATAGTAATAATGGAAAACATCTTGTAGTAATGTTCCCCATCCAAGTCCCCATCTTGTACTAATGTGCCCCATCCAGGTCCCCATCCTGTGGCAACGTTCCCCATCCTGACGCCCATCTTGTACTAATGTGCCTCATCCAGGTCCCCATCCTGTGGCTATGTGCCCCATCCAGGTCCCCATCCTGTGGCAATGTTCCCCATCCAGGTCCCCATCTTGTGGCTCTGGTCCCCATCTTGTGGCTCTGTGCCCCATCTAGGTCCCCATCTTGTGGCTCTGTGCCCCATCCAGGTCCCCATCCTGTGGCAACGTTCCCCATCCTGGCGCCCATCTTGTACTAATGTGCCTCATCCAGGTCCCCATCCTGTGGCAATGTTCCCCATCCAGGTCCCCATCTTGTGGCTATGTGCCCCATCCAGGTCCCCATCTTGTGGCTATGTGCCCCATCCAGGTCCCCATCTTGTGGCTATGTGCCCCATCCAGGTCCCCATCTTGTGGCTCTGGTCCCCATCTTGTGGCTCTGTGCCCCATCCAGGTCCCCATCTTGAGGCTATGTGCCCCATCCAGGTCCACATCTTGAGGCTCTGTGCCCCATCCAGGTCCCCGTCCTGTGGCTATGTGCCCCATCCATGTTCCCGTCCTGTGGCTATGTGCCCCATCCAGGTCCCCGTCCTGTGGCTATGTGCCCCATCCAGGTCCCCTCTTGTGGCTATGTGCCTCATCCAGGTCCCCATCTTGTGGCTATGTGCCCCATCCAGGTCCCCTCTTGTGGCTATGTGCCCCATCCAGGTCCCCGTCCTGTGGCTATGTGCCCCATCCAGGTCCCCGTCCTGTGGCTATGTGCCCCATCCAGGTCCCCTCTTGTGACTATGTGCCTCATCCAGGTCCCCATCTTGTGGCTATGTGCCCCATCCAGGTCCCCTCTTGTGGCTATGTGCCCCATCCAGGTCCCCGTCCTGTGGCTATGTGCCTCATCCAGGTCCCCATCCTGTGGCTATGTGCCCCATCCAGGTCCCCTCTTGTGGCTATGTGCCCCATCCAGGTCCCCGTCCTGTGGCTATGTGCCCCATCCAGGTCCCCATCTTGTGGCTATGTGCCCCATCCAGGTCCCCTCTTGTGGCTATGTGCCCCCTGTGCTGTTCTTCACACACATAAAATAGAAAAAAAAAAAGATGATTCTCACCTGTCCTCCGTTCCCTCGGCGGCCTTCCTGCAGATGTGGCCCGCAGGCACCACAGAGTCAGACCCCTTGACGATCCCGACCTGGTCCAGGAGGAGCCGCCGACAGCAGCGCTGCATTGCCGCACAGAGACCGTCTCCCAGCACTGCATTTCCAATGTCAGCCGCCGGCCAATCAGAGGCCAGCAGCTGACATCTGCATATGGCAATGACGTCATACTCGCTGCGCCGACACGCAGATGTCAGCTGCTGGCCTCTGATTGGCCGGCGGCTGACATTGGAAATGCAGTGCTGGGAAACAGTCTCTGTGTGGCAATTCAGCGCTGCTGTCGGCGGCTCCTCCTGGACCAGGTCGGGATCGTCAAGGGGTCTGTGCCTGCGGGCCGCATAAAGCCGCCTCAGGGGCCGCATGCGGCCCGCGGGCCGCGTGTTTGAGACCCCTGGGCTAGACTGAACAAACTAGCATCTATTTTTGATAATAAACCATCAGTGGTGACAACAGAACCGGATGAATTTAAAGATCTCATGTTCCAGATGGAAACAAAATGACCAGAGAACTTAAAGTTTGGTGGGATCTCACAACCTTGGACACATATATAAAAAAGGAAATGATCCCTAGAGGTCTGCGTTTAAAAAAAAGTCACCACCACTATATACAATGACGGTTTTCAAGAAGATCAGAATGCGATTCTTAGTCAATGTTCACTGAATCTTATGCTCCTCATAATCAAACATGAGGAACTGGAACTGACTTAAATTAAATTGGATATTAAAAATTAACAATCGTCTTTGGGGAAATATGTGCAACTAAAAGAATTTAATATTTGTAATGACAAACTGAAATCTAATTTGGCCAAGTTGGAGAACACCATTATGGATATAAAAAGATCCAAGTTCAAAAGGGACAGTGAGGACTATACGGAGAACAAGATTTATAGTTGGAATAAACAATTACCATCCATCTTAAAAAAACGCTCCCACAAACGTTTTCAGAGATCTGGAAGAGGGAGTTTTAAGGAGCATGATGATGTTACGGATAATTCTTTTGCTGCCACCTCTGATGATTACTCAGATTCATCTATGAGTTCAATGGGAGAAATGCAACAATTGTATTTTATCAAAAATAAATTATCTAGTGCTGGTGGAGCGATTACAAAAAACGGAGGAAGAGGGCGTGGCGCCCCTGAGGGTTCGGTCGCCACAGGGGGGTACTGCATCTTGTGAAAGAGGTGTGGTATCTCCTCTCCCAGGTTAGGATGGAGCACCTGTCAGGACCCCACCTCATCACTCAACACTACACACTCCTGTCCTATGGGGGGCTAGTATGCACTAGGGTGCTGCCCCAGCAGGATAATGGAGATGAGGGAACCAAAGATAGGGGAAACCATGTAGTGGGTGAGGGTGGAGGACGCACTTTTAGGTTACACTTGTAGATACAGTCCATATTTAACAGCCAGCCATCTTAAGTTCAAGGTTGTTTGATTGTGGTCTTCACAGCTGGCAGTGGCCTTGTGTAGGAGCCTGCAGCGTGCTGGAGATGCACGGTCCTCGTGCTCTGGCCTTGAGACGAGGAGCAGGATAGAGTTAACGGAGGTCTCTACCCGGTCAAGGTCCCTGCTTAAGAAGGCCTGGAGGGGAGCTGAGGAGGAGAGCTCCGCAGGCAAAAGGATCCCAGGGAATACGGATGGAGCGGCATACGCCACCTGTACTCTCCATTCTGGCCTAGTCAGAGGGACTCCTGCTGCAAGAGGGGTACCAGCCCCCGATATCTGACTTTGTTACTTCACGTCTCAGTCGGAAAAGCCCGGAGGCTAAGTGGTTCCCACCGGGTAACAGACGGAGCGGAGTCGCCACCCGTGCCCTTGTTCTGTGTATAGCCAGAGGGAGACCCAGCCTTGCAACACGCACTGCACACGGACAGGAGAGGCCCAAGGGGGAGATTTCTAGGAACACGCTGGTGCTGGGGGTCCTGATAGACGCACCTGAACTACCGGGGTGTGCCGAACCCCCTTCTCTGGTGGCCACAGCACGCCATGAGGAGCAAGGAGAAGCCTTGCAGCTGACCTCTAACAACGTGAGTAAAGCTTGGAAGACTACATCCATTGCCTCCGATCCATTATTGCAGCGCGACACCACACCGCACCACTGTACCTACTACGACTCCCCTCATCCTCCTTTTTCCTCTGCCCTGAGGCCCTGCTCCGCCTGTGGGGAGTAGTACTACCATCGGCTGCCACAACATCCCCCCTCAGAGGACTGCAGCAGCGCTGGTGGCGCATCACCAGACACCACAGGTGGTGTAGTCGTTTATCCACTCATAATTGCCACTCATCAACTGGCCCCTATTTTTAATGTGTGCGCCCTGGGCACGGACCGGGCCGAGGCCGCGACTGCATCCCCATTCTACCAACTGGGCCCGCCGTCCGAGTACACCCCTTTCCCAGGGAGGGTTAGGCGCTACTGAAACAGCTAGTGGCGGGTCACACAAGGGCGGGACGTAAGCGTAAATGCAAACAAGTACCCGACACAGAGCAAAAAACGCCATTATTAGAGTCACCTGTTTGGAATCTCTCTAGCTACATCTTATCTGAGAGTCAAATTTCTCTCCTGGCTAAAGGCCTGAGCTTTTCACCTTCTAACGAATTCGACATTTTCAGAACAATTCTGGATGTTAACAAACTAGCACGTAACCTCACCATCCGATGTCATTTTATGGACATGAAAAATCCACAGAATACAGCTTCAGAAGAAGTTTCTCCTAGGACAAGCCAGGATTCCATGTTATTATTCACAGAACAACAGTCTTTATTACAAATGAAACAATTCGAGACGGAATCTTTAATTCCAAATGTAAATTTAAATGACGACTTTCGGGCTGGTAATCCTTTCTTTTACCCACTTCAGTCCAGACCATTGGTTCTGGATCAGTTCCAGGACTTAATTGAAAAAGAACTAGTGGAATTAAAGAATGAATTATCTTCTACTAATCATTTGGACTCTAATCTGACATATAGAGAAAAAGACGCTCTGAAAAAATTAAAGGATAATTCAGACATACTAGTCCGCTCAGCGGATAAAGGTGGCACTATAGTACTGAATGCAGGATTGTATAAAAAATTGAATTTGATGGATTTAGAAAATAGGGATGTTTATTTGGAGTTAGCTAGAGATCCTACTGTTGAGTTTAATGCTGCTATGTATAATCTATTAAACGAAGGTTTGCACTGAGGGGCCCTAAAAAAAAAATTAATGGAATATTTATACGTAGATCACCCAATTGTTCCAGTTTACCATTCGCCTCCAAAAATACATAAAAATATTTTCCCACCACCTTTAACCCCTTTACTACCCAAGGTGGTTTGCACATTAATGAGAAGGCCAATTTTTACAATTCTGACCACTGTCACTTTATGAGGTAATTACTCTGGAACGCTTCAACGGATCCCCCTGATTCTGAGACTGTTTTTTCGTGACATATTGTACTTCATGATTGTGGTAAAATTTCTCCGATAACACTTGCATTTATTTGTGACAAAAACTGAAATTTTGCGAAAATTTTTGAAAATTTAGCAATTTTCAAAATTTGAATTTTTATGCCCTTAAATCAGAGAGATATGTCACACAAAATAGTTAATAAATAACATTTCCCACATGTCTACTTTACATCAGCACAATTTTGGAACCAAATTTTTTTTTATTAGAGAGCTATGAGGGTTAAAAGTTGACCAGAGATTTCTCATTTTTCCAACAAAATTTACAAAACCATTTTTTTAGGGACCACATCACATTTGAAGTCACTTTGAGGGGTCTTTATGACAGAAAATACCTAAAAGTAAAACCACTCAAAAATCTGCACCCCCAAGGTGCTCAAAACCACATTCAAAAAATGTATTAACCCTTCAAGTGCTTCACAGAAATTTTTGGAATATGGAAGAAAAAAATTAACATTTAACTTTTTTCACAAAAATGTTACTTTAGACCCAATTTTTTTTAATTTCACAGGGTTAACAAGAAAAAACGGACCCCAAAATTTGTTGTTCAATTTCCCCTGACCACGCAGATACCCCATATGTGGGGAAAAACCACTGTTTAGGCGTACGGCAGGGTTCGGAAGGGAAGGAGCGCCATTTGACTTTTTGAAAGTAAAATTTGCTTGAATAATTAGCGGACACCATGTTGTGTTTGGGGAGCCCGTGATGTGCCTAAACAGTGGAAACCCCCCACAAGTGACACCATTTTGGAAACTAGACCCCTCAGAGAACCTTTACAGAAGTTTAAACATGGAGCGATGAAAATAAATAATCAAACTTTTTCCACAAAAATTATGTTTTAGCCCCAATTTTTTTATTTTCACAAGGGTAAGAGGAGAAAATGGACCCTAAAAACTTTTTGCAATTTCTCCTGAGTACGCCAATACCCTATATGTGGGGAAAATACAGTGTTTGGGTGCACGGCAGAGTTCAGAAGGGAAGGAGCACTGTGTGACTTTTTGAACGCAAAATTGGCTGGAATTGAGGGCGGACGCCATGTCACGTTTGAAGAACCCCTGATGTGCCTAAATAGTTGAAACCCCCCACAAGTGACCCCATTTTGGAAACTACACCCCTCAAGGATTTTATCAAGGGGTATAATGAACATTTTGAACCCGGTACGACACATAATTTGATAACATTAGGTCATCATATTGAATAAGTTGTCATTAGTCTTGAGCACAAGTGCTCGCTACTTGAGTTTGCATCGTGTACTCGGGTATGCACCATGTATCGCACGTGCTCGAGTGACATGCTCGAGTCCTGCCCACATGTTTCACGGTTATTAGACACCCAAAACAAACATGCAGGGATTGCTGGTGCATGGCAGGCAATCCCCGCACGTTTTTTTTGACTGTGAAGCATATGGGGCAGAGACTCGAGCACCCGCGATACTCAATGCATACCCGAGCACCCGATGCAAACTCAAGTAGCGAGCACTTGTGCTCAACACTAGTCGCCATATCGTTTTTTTTTTTTTTTTTTGCTTTTGAAAAAAATCCCAACCCCAGCCCTAACCCTAGAGTTTGTTTTTCACACCGTTCCTTGTGCAGTATAAGTGATTAGACGACTTTATTCTTTGGGTCGGTGCGATTACAGCGATACCAGAATCATATCGGGTTTTTATGATTGACAGCTGTCACACACTAAAAGACACATATTTTGTAAAATCTAGTTTTTGCATCGCCATATTTTGAGAGCTATAATTTTTCCATATTTTGGCCGACAGAGTCATTTGACAACTTGTTTTTTGCGGGATGAGTTGACGTTGTTATTGGTGTCATTTTCAGGCACGTGACATTTTTTGATCGCTTTCTATTCCGATTTTTGGGAGGCAGAATAAGCAAAAACCAACAATTCAGGAATTGTTTTTTTTAATTTTTTTTATGCTGTTCCGCGTGTAGTAAAATTGATGAGGTAGCTTTATTCTTTGGGTCTGTACATTTACAGCGGTACCACATTTATATATTTTTTTATGTTTTGGCGCTTCTACACAATAAAAGCTATTTTCTAGAAAAAAGTATTTTTTTGCATCACTTTACTCTGAGAGCTATAACTTTTTTATTTTTCAGCTGATGGAGCTGTATGGCGGCTTGTTTTTTGTGGAACAAGATGACCTTTTCAGTGGTACCATTTTTATTTATATTCATCTTTTTGATCGCGTTTAATTCCATTTTTTGTTTGGCGGTATGATGATAAAGCATCGTTTTCTGCTTTGTTTTTTATTTAAATTTTTTACCGTGTTCACTAAAGGAGTTAACTTGTGAGACAGTTTTATAGGTCAGGTTGATCCGGACGTGGCGATACCAAATATGTGTACTTTTATTGTTTTGTTTGTTTTTTTTCATTATAATATTTATTGATGGGTACATTATATTTTTATTTTTGGTGGATTATTTTTTTTTACATTTTTTTCCCACTTTTTTTTACTTTTATACTTTGTCCCACTATGGGACTTTCACTTTTTATACTCTGATCGCCTGTATAACATAGGGATGGAGCACCATCCCTGTGCTATACAGGCTGTCAGCGCTGTAGATGCAGAAGATACTTTGGTCATGCACTGTGCATGATCAAAGTATCTTTCTGCTGTCTGGTGACCGGGATGTTGTCATGACGACATCTGGGTTACCATGACAACCACGGAACCCAGCCACAGACAGCGCACGACCCCGGGGAAGAGGTGAGTATGCAGTACTTACCTCCACAATGCTGTGATCGACTTCGATCGCAGCATTGCGGGGAGTTAATGTGCCGGGAGCCGTGCGTGACCGTTCCCAGCACAAAGCAAAAATCAGCTCACACCCGGTGGCGATCGCGCCCGCACAGCCTGTGTGTGGCCGAAATCAACAGGGCGTACTAATACGTACCTGGCTCTTAAAGCCCAGGGCGCAGGTACAGTACGTATTAGTACGCCCTGGGCTGTAAAGGGGTTAAGACCCATAGTGGTGGGGATTGGTTCCCATGGTGAGAAATTAAGTGCCTGGATGGATTTTTACCTACAGCCTCTGGTTCAGGAAACTCCGAGTTACATTAGGGATTCAAAACTCATAGTGACCATTTTAAAATTTGAATGGCCAAAAAACTTTGGATGATTGTCCTGTGGTGTGGTGGCATTATACCCCCTCAATTCCACACCATATTGCTTTAGCATGTTTAACCTACCACCTTGACACATACAGTTCGTACACTATAGAAATAAAAGAATTTCTGGTCATAGCAGTACAGTTCCTCTTAGAGCGTAATTATTTTAGCTTTGATAAAAGTTTTTTTTTTACAGAAAAGAGGAGTCAGCATGGGCAGTAAATTTTCTCCTTCGCTAGCGAACATAGTGATGTGTAGGTGGGAGGAGGTTTTCATTTACCATAATGATAACACATATAGTGGACACATTGTGTGGTACGGTAGATTTATTGATGACCTCCTCCTGGTGTGGGGGGCACACAGGAGGAGGTGGTACAATTTGTACAGTACATCAACTGCAATCATTTTAATCTTAAATCCACTTAGTTCTACCATTCATCCAAAATTACTTTTTTGGATCTCGAACTTGAGGCTACTAAGGAGAAAGAATTGGTCAAAATTAATCCCCACAGAAAATCTACAGCCTCAAATTCTATTCTATCAGCTAAATGTTGTCATCCGCCACATATTAAGAGAAATATCCCTTACGGTGAGCTAATACGAACAATACGAAATTGTTCAGATAACATCACTTTTCAGAAGGAATCAGAAAAAATGTGTAACAGACTATCCAATAGGTGCTATCCCGAGTGGTCTTTAAGAAAAGCGAGTAGAATTGTCTCCAATATAAATCGGAAAGATATACTCCGAAATAAACAGAAAAATAACATTAACACATTGGATACTAGGGTAACGTTTTCTACCACCTATAGTCCTCAGTATAATAAAATTACATCTAGAACTAAAAAGTATAACCCTATTATATATCAGAGCAAGAAACTAAAAAACCTACTTTCTAATGCCATCCGCTTTGTAGCCAGGAAAGCGCCCGCTCTGGGAACCATCCTTTCTCCTAGCTTATACACCAGTGAGACTAATACTGTACAACCAAATTGGCTCAGCACAAAAGGTTTCTTCAGATGTGGAGCCAATCGGTGCAAAGCGTGTCTACACGCGGTTAAAACAGATAGTTTTATGTCCTTAAGTAATGATAGAGAATATAAAATTCATGATTTCCTCAATTGTAATTCATCAGGGGTTATATACCTTATAGAATGCACCTTGTGTAAGGTCCACTATGTGGGTTGTACCACAGGTGCGCGGAAAGTCCGTATCAGAAGACATCTTTCTGATGCGATTCATTTGGAAGCCATAAATACATCAGCAGTATCGAGGCATTTTGCGAGAGTTCATAAAGGTGACACCTCATTCTTTAAATATATGGAGATAGAGAAGGTATATAGATCCACACGAGGGGGGGATCATAAGTGCAAACTTCTGAACCGGGAGTCCCTGTGGATTTTCACATTGGATACCACAGGGGTTAAATTCAAGACAGGATCTGATACTGCAGTATTAAGAAATATAATTCTGCATTTATTTCCATGCATGTACACTGGGTACGGAAAGTATTCAGACCCCTTTAAATTTTTCACTCTTTGTTTCATTGCAGCCATTTGGTAAATTCTAAAAAGTTCATTTTTTTCTCATTAAAGTACACTCTGCACCCCATCTTGTCTGAAAAAAAACAGAAATGTAGAAATTTTTGCAAATTTAATAAAGAAGAAAAACTGAAATATCACACGGGCATAAGTATTCAGACCCTTTGCTCAGTATTGAGTAGAAGCACCCTTTTGGGCTAGTACAGCCATGAGTCTTCTTGGAAATGATGCAACAAGTTTTTCACACCTGCATTTTGGGATACTCTGCCATTCTTCCTTGCAGATCCTTTCCAGTTCCGTCAGGATGAATGGTAAACGTTGGTGGACAGCCATTTTCAGGTCTCTCCAAAGATGCTCAATTGGGTTTAGGTCAGGGCTCTGGCTGGGCCAGTCAAGAATGGTCACATAGTTGTTCTGAAGCCACTCCTTTGTTATTTTAGCTGTGTGCTTAGGGTCATTGTCTTGTTGGAAGGTGAACCTTTGGCCAAGTCTGAGGTGCAGAGCACTCTGGAAGAGGTTTTCATCCAGGATATCTCTGTACTTGGCCGCATTCATGTTTCCTTCAATTGCAACTAGTCGTCCTGTCAATGCAGCTGAAAAACACACCCATAGCATGATACTGCTGTTATGATCTGCTACAAGAACTAAGGAAAGAGAGGAAATCTGTCCATACAATAGGACTAAGCTGATTCCCTGCGATGCAGTGGGCAACCTCTTCCTTGTGAATAGACCCGCCTTCGTCCGCGGCTAGTCTGAACACAGACCTATAGATTAAAGGGAGGGGTCCCTAAAAGAACTAAGGACTGGGACAAAATTGGACACCTCCTGGCAGAAGTAATAGCAGAAGAAGACAAACAGACAAAAGTACTTAGTGGTCCAAGGACCAAACAAACTAGAGAGATACAGTAGGTACAAAGCACCTGGCTAGATTAAGAGTCAAAGTAACACTGAAGTCCAGCAAAGCCTGAAGGGCGGAGCTGGAATAAATAGACAGAAGGTCACGTGACCACAAAATAGAAAAAGCTAACAGGAGGGTTCTAACAACTGCCACCACCATGTTTCACTGTTGGGATTGTATTAGGCAGGTGATGAGCAGTGCTTGGTTTTCTCCACAAATACCACTTAGAATTATCACCAAAAAGTTCTATCTTTATCTCATCAGACCAGAGAATCTTATTTCTCATAGTCTGGGAGTCCTTCATGTGTTTTTGAGCAAACTCTATGCGGGCTTTCATATGTCTTGCACTGAGGTGAGGCTTCCGTCTGGCCACTCTGCCATAAAGGCCCAACTGGTGGAGGGCTGCAGTGATAGTTGACTTTGTGGAACTTTCTCCCATCTCCCTACTGCATCTCTGGAGCTTAGTCACAGTGATCTTGGGGTTCTTCTTTACCTCTCTCACCAAGGCTCTTCTCCCACGATTGCTCAGTTTGGCTGGACGGCCAGGTCTAGGAAGACTTCTGGTGGTCCCAAACTTCTTCCATTTAAGAATTATAGAGGCCAATGTGCTCTTATGAACCTTGAGTAATGCAGAAATTCTTTTATAACCTTGGGTAGATCTGTGCCTTGCCACAATTCGGTCTCTGAGCTCCTTGGGCAGTTCCTTTGAGCTCATGATTCTCATTTGATCTGACATGCACTGTGAGCTGTGGGGTCTTATATAGACAGGTGTGTGCCTTTCCAAATCAAGTCCTATCAGTTTAATTAAACACATTTGGACTCCATTGAAGGAGTAGAACCATCTCAAGGAGGATCACAAGGAAATGGACAGCATGTGACTTAAATATGAGTGTCTGAGCAAAGGATCTGAATACTTATGACCATGTGATATTTCAGTTTTTCTTTTTTAATAAATTTGCAAAAAAATTCTACATTGCTGTTTTTTTCAGTCAAGATGGGGTGCAGAGTGTACTTTAATGAGAAAAAAAATGAACTTTTTAGAATTTATTAAATGGCTGCAATGAAACAAAGAGTGAAAAATTTAAAGGAGTCTGAATACTTTCCGTACTCACTGTATGTATCTATATACACTGCTCCAAAAATAAAGGGAACACTTAAAACAACAGAATATAACTCCAAGTAAATCAAACTTCTGTGAAATCAAACTGTCCACTTAGGAAGCAACACTGATTGACAATCAATTTCACATGCTGATGTGCAAATGGAATAGACGATAGATGGAAATTATTGGCAATTATCAAGACACCCTCAATAAAGGAGTGGTTCTGCAGGTGGGGACCACAGACCACATCTCAGTACCAATGCTTTCTGGCTGATGTTTTGGTCACTTTTGAATGTTGGTTGTGCTTTCACACTCGTGGTAGCATGAGACAGACTCTACAACCCACAGAAGTTGCTCAGATAGTGCAGCTCATCCAGGATGGCACATCAATGCGAGCTGTGGCAAGAAGGTTGGCTGTGTCCAGAGGCTGGAGGCGCTACCAGGAGACAGGCCAGTACACCAGGAGATGTGGAGGGGGCCATAGGAGGACAAGAACCCAGCAGGAGGAGCGCTACCTCCGCCTTTGTGCAAGGAGGAACAGGAGGAGCACTGCCAGAGCCCTGCAAAATGACCTCCATCAGGCCACAAATTTGCATGTGTCTGCACAAACGGTTAGATACCGACTCCATGAGGGTGGCATGAGGGCCCGACGTCCACAGATAGGGGTTGTGCTCACAGCCCAACACCATGCAGGACGCTTGGCATTTGCCACAGAACACCAGGATTGACAAAGTCGCCACTCGCGCCCTGTGCTCCTCACAGATGAAAGCAGGTTCACACTGAGCACATGTGATAGACGTGACAGAGTCTGGAGACGCCGTGGAGAGCGACATCCTTCAGCATGACCGGTTTGGCAGTGGGTGAGTAATGGTGTGGGGTGGCATTTCTTTGGAGGGCCGCACAGCCCTCCATGTGCTCGCCAGAGGTAGCCTGACTTCCATTAGGTACCGAGATGAGATCCTCGGACCCCTTGTGAGAGCATATGCGGTTGGCCCTGGGTTCCTTATAATGCAGGACAATGCCAGACCTCATGTGGCTGGAGTGTGTCAGCAGTTCCTGCAAGATGAAGGCATTGAAGCTATGGACTGGCCCGCCCGTTCCCCAGACCTGAATCCGATTGAGCACATCTGGGACATCATGTCTCGCTCCATCCGCCAACGTCACGTTGCACCACAGACTGTCCAGGAGTTGGCGGATGCTTTTGTCCAGGTCATACAGGCACGTGGATATATATATATATATATATATATATATATATATATATATATATATATATATATATATGCCTTTTTGTCATTCTAGTAGTAGGGCCATAATTAAGACATGATTTGTTGAAACGCGTAGGTCTGTAAGCTATGATAGTTGCACATTTGCTGTATTTTTGTGTAGCAGTGTTTTATATGGCTAATAAAAGCTAAATTTTAATATTTTTTCTACTAAACAAACCTTTACGCTGTATCATTTGCCCTTTTCCCTTGTCTGACTACACTTACGTTTCGCCCTGGTACCACTTATCTGCATCTCCAGAAGTTTCCCATTTCTCTATTATTCTTTTCAAATTACATTTTGAGACTTTCTCCTCCTGTTGTTGCACATATTTTTTTTCCCTTCATCTGCACAGGTATCATTAATCTATCAACTATAATGGCCGCACCAGGTCCTGCAGGTCCTGTATCCCGTACACATGACGTGGGCAGTGCACGGCATGCTGCTAGTTTTTATTCTGAGTGCTCTTATATACGGTGGTAGTTTTACACAATGTTGAGCCTGTGATTTGCAGAGTGAAATGTCTGACTGCTAGAACAGAAGTGTACGGCAGATTCTACAGCATGGATACATAAAGGACGTCCTAGGGGAATATACCTCCCTCCAACACTCGTCCAGTCCCTGCCTCACACTAGAGACATTTATAATAACTCCAGGACTATAGAGCTGGTCATTTTCTCATAATCTGTGGCCATTATTAGTGATCTCGCATTGTACGGTAATATCACCCTGGAGGTTGTGATGTATTTAGTGTAATAGCGCCATCTAGAATATACAGTATATATCAGGCGATACCATGCTTACTATAGTTAGTCGTCTTATGTGCCCTCTATAGCTATCTATTATACTTTATATTTCTTTATAATAATTTATAATAAATTACTCGATAGTTTTACAGCTTTATGATGTTTATTAATCTGCTGTAATTATAAAAGAAAGTCCAACCTTACAGTGGACACAGGTGGAAGTGTCCTCCATGATGGTACTGGGAGAGGTGGAGCAAGTATATAGTCAGTGGGGGATCAAGATGACCAGTATTCCCCAGGGTTCCTTGTTATCAGGGAGGGACCCGGTGTATGCAATCAAAAGATCTTATCCTCTGACCGGCTGTGTGCCATCAACAGGTAATGATCCTCTTTCCGGCTGTGTGCCATCAACAGGTAATGACCATCTGGCAGTGCGACATCAACTGGTCATCACCCTCCAGCTGTGTGCCATCAACAGGTAATGACCATCCGGCAGTGCGCCATCAACAGGTAATGACCCTCTGGCTATGGCCATCAATAGGTCATCACCCTCCGGCTGTGTGCCATCAACAGGTAATGAACATCCAGCAGTGCGCCTTGAACAGGTAATGACCATCCGGCTGTGTGCCATCAACAGGTAATGATCCTCTGTCCGGCTGTGTGTCATCAACAGGTAATGACCCTCTGGCTATGGCCATCAATAGGTCATCACCCTCCGGCTGTGTGCCATCAAATGTTTTTATCTTCTGTCCAGTTTTGTGCCATCAAGAGGTAATGACCCTCCAGCTGTGGGCCATCAACAGGTCATCACCCTTCGGCATTTAGGCTTCTTGTCTTCTGTAAGATGCGATTCTTGAGTCTCCTGATGCTAAAAAATATTTAAAAAATCACCGATTAAACTAATAATCTATCTAGTACATAAGCATCACAATTTATAATCTATCTAGTGCATACGTATGACAATTTAGCTCACAGAACATACACTATGCTAAAACATTAGACCCTACAAGCAGAAATTTGCTAAACTAACATAAATATAACTGACAAATCAGTAGAAAAATCGCTACCAATGGCACAGCTCTCTTCACATCAACCTGTAACCATAGTAGATAAGAAATAGAGGACAATGCTCATAGTCAGTTATCAACAATTCGGCATGGGGCATCCCACCAGAGACATTATAATATCTAGTAGATTATAGATGGCAATAGAATTTACCAACAAGCACATAGTACGCCAAACTCAAGTACATAGTATGCCAAACCTCGACACGTTTTCCTAAAATAGGTTCATCAGAAGCACATACTAGACAGTGATACTTAGCAAAGCGTTCATAGATATATGCGCCATATGATAAGGTGCTAAAGTGCAAGTGTGTGACAAAATATCCATTCGATTTCAGGTGCAATGCTGCATTGTATGTAGTAAGATGGTGCCCATCAGACAGCATGTATAGGACTAACCTGTGATGAAAACACGAGCAATGGGAAAGTTCAAGCAGTTGCCTTCTCAATCTTCCTCGCCTCTAAGACATCTAAGGAAACATCTTCTCCTCTTGATTTTGGGTGGAGGTGTTGTAGGCATTTCAGGCTCTGGCATTCTAGGTTCTGACATACTAGGTTCTGACATGGTAGGTTCTGGTGTTCTAGGTTCTGGTGCTCTTGGCTCTGGAATTCTGGGTTGTTGGCTTCTCTGAAAAATCAGTAACCTCTCTTTATGCTCCGTGGAACTTCGAGCTCTTCTTCCTATATTGTTGTGAGGGATCGTTCTGACCCAGACAATATCACTGAACGCCACTTTATAGTTGCAACTAGGAACCTTTTTCGCATCCTGCGGTGCAGGAGCCATGGATGGAGTAGAACATTTGCCATTGGGCAGGACAGGTGTTCTCCTGGAGTCTTGCTCCTGAATCTGAGGGATGCAAATCGGCTCCTTACAAGCACATTGTTCCTTCAGAATGGTTTTGTTCTCAGGAGTTTTCTGATTGTTTCACCAGGTTCAGACATTGCCCACTTGCTCAGGACAAGACTTAAGGCCAAATACTCTAGTATTGTCAGTAGTGTCATCACCGCAACAAAAACTGCGTCACGGAAGAGCCAAAGAGGAAGATTGATGGAAGCTTGATAGGCGCTTCTCCTGAGATCCACAGGTAGTGGGTCATCCTATAATAAAGAAAAAAAACATAATAAAGTCCTGTATATTTATACCCAATCCAGTCAAACAGAGAGCCCTTGTTATTATACAGTGATGGATACATTATCAAGCAACTTTCAGAAATATCCCATTGAGAAGATCAGGAAGAAGTTTGGGATTCACCTCCAGGGTCCATGGAATATTATTTACAGTTGGACTTTCATATGACGGACGGTCACATGTCCAGTATGAGAAGTCCTGCAAGAGGCGATATTCTCATTAGCTGATCCTTGTGACCTCCATATTGATGAGAACATACTCGCCCTCAGTGTACTGTAATGTGGGGGGTAGAGCAACGTAAAGCACAGAAATGATAGGATGATACTCATCATCTCCAGAGGTCTCTCAGCACCAAGGTATGGTCAATGAGATACAAGCTGCAGATGGGCCGAGGCTTCTAATATACCCAGGGGTGACATCACAAAGCCCTCTGTGACATCATTGCACAGTTCTATCCATCATGTCACTGATACTTTGGACCTAACTAAATGTCTAAAAGAGAACCCTTCCACATGATTTCCAGTCACGGAGCAGCTTCAGTTTTTCAAGAAAAGTTTAAAAAATATAATCTGTGCTGTGATTGGTCACAATGGCACATGAAGCAGAAAGTCTTTAGATCTTTTAAAGGGAAAGTGTCAGCAATTTTTTGACAATTGTAAAATTGTAAAGTATTTATATTTATATATAAATACACATATATATTTAAAAAGGTTTTAATGGTATAAAATCTGAAAAAAATATTTTAACTCTTTTGATGTTTTCATCTTGTAAACACTAGGGGGAGCAGCTGCTGACATTTCCATGAAAACAGTATGCAGCTAGCTCGCATTACGACTGCAGTAAAAGTGGGCGGGATCTGCTCACATGGGTGTGATGTCACTCCTCCCCTTCTGGGCGTTTGCAAAAAGGTAAATGAGACTGTAGTTTGGGATCACAGTGCGGAGCGATCACTGGTGACTGCAAAGTGATATATAAGGGACAACACCAAAGTCATTAATCACTACAAGGACAAGGCAGGAATGTGGGAGTCAGAGGGGTCACCCCACACTTATATCCCCTCTGACTGTCACTTCCTAAGCTCCTTTCCCTGCCATAACCTCTTATTCCCGCAGGTAAATTCTTACAGGACCCCCCTCCCCATCCCCTTCCCCTGCCGCAGCTGATTCTAAACGTCCTCCATATGTAATAATAGACAGGTACTCACCGGCAGCCTATGGTAATTCACAGGGTAGAACAGGGTACAGCACAGAAACAATATGGCGATCCTCATTGTCTCCAGGGGGTATCTCAGCACCAAGATATGGCCAATGAGATATGAGCTCCAGGTGGATGGAGCCCCCTTATATACCCCAACGGTGACATCACAACGCCCTCTGTGACATCATCACCCACAACATTCCGTCACATGACATCACCCAGCACCAGCATCATGTGACCCAGCATAAATAGAAAGTCCTTGTTGCCTATAGCAACTATTCAAAACTAAGTTTAAACTTTTCCAACAGCTAAAGGCGGCTCTGTGATGGCAGTTTCTTCTTGTGGACGGTTGTGATAAATCTGCAGAACATCTACATAACGCGACATGTAGAAAATCCTGTCTTTTCCCCTCTGTTCTTCCTCTGGTGCTACAGAGACGGATAGAAGGAGCTTTTCCAGACCTTACAGTGCACAATATGGGACCTAATCACTGATATCCCAGATCTCCTCAGTACAAGCATACCGCCAACCTATGAGGACTAGAAAGAGGGCGAAACCATGCGGCACGCGTTGTCTGGCCACGCCCCTATCCACACCCCAAGCTACGCCCATTTACCATGTCTTTCTCCCCCGGCAGGAAGAGTTATCAGAGGGGCGGTGGCAGTGAGGGACATTCAGCAGAAACTCGGGACTGCAGGGCATAGACCTAAATCCGGGACTGTCTGCTGTATCCAGGACGGCTGGGACTAGAGATGAGAGGATCGACTCATGGGACTCAGGTCCAGCATCCAGGTCAGTGGTAATTGGTGGCTGGACGGGAGGCCCTGTCGCGGCTTTAGATTAGCCCGGGCTGCTGCAATATCATCTGTGCGTCCTGCTCTTCTCTAGTTGGGACCTGTGGATTATTTTTTGTTCCCTCATTCACAGTCGGACCCTTCAGAACTTTCTCATCTCTGTGTAGTTTCACTATATGACATCTGGCTTTTTTGTGTCTGTAAGGCCGTGTTCACACGTAGCATAAATACTGTGCACCAATCTACACAATAACAATCTCCTCTGGTTATTGCATCTTTGGTGCACTATTTTAGGCTTTTTCCCCCTTATTTGATGCATTTTGGTGCAGATGTGAAACCGCGTTTTTAATTGTTTTTTACAGTACAGAAAAGCTTTGATTCTGCACTTAAAAAAGTATCTGCAGTTTCTTACAGACGTTTTTTTATGCTCCACATAGAAGTCTATAGAGGAAAAAAAATCACCAAAACCGCACAGGGTGGGTGCAGGGTGAGGGACACTGAGAGCAGAATGGAGGCATGGGGGGGTCGAATGGGAAACATGGAGGCAGAATGGGAGACATTGGGGGCAGAATGGAGTCACATTGGGGAGAATGGAGTCATATTGGAGGCAGAATGGAAATATATTGAGGGCAGAATAGAGACATGGGGGGCAGAATGGAGACGGGGCAGAATGGAGACAAGGGGGAAGAATGGAGACATGGGGGTGTCGAATGGGAAACATGGAGGCAGAATGGGAGACATTGGGGTCAGAATGGAGTCACATTGGGGGAGAATGGAGTCATATTGGAGGCAGAATGGAAACACATTGAGGACAGAATGGAGACATGGGGGGAAGAATGGAGACGGGGCAGAATGGAGACAGGTGGGAAGAATGGAGACAGGGGGGCAGAATGGAGACGGGGCAGAATAGAGACCGGGGGGGCAGAATGGAGACAGGGGGCAGAATGGAGACAGGTGGGCAGAATGGAGACGGGGCAGAATGGAGACAGGGGGGAAGAATGGAGTCACATTGGGGGAGAATGGAGTCATATTGGAGGCAGAATGGAAACACATTGAGGGCAGAATGGAGACATGGGGGGAAGAATGGAGACGGGGCAGAATTGAGACAGGGGAGAAGAATGGAGACAGGGGGGCAGAATGGCGATGGGGCAGAATAGAGACCTGGGGGCAGAATGGAGATAGGGGGCAGAATGGAGACAGGGGGCAGTATGCAGACAGGGGGCAGGATGGAGACGGGGCAGAATAGAGACCGGGGGGCAGAATGGAGATAGGGGGCAGAATAGAGACATGAGGACAGTATGGAGACATTGGGGGCAGAATAGAAACCAAAGGGCAGTATGGATGGAGACAAGGGTGGGCAGAATAGAAACATGGGGGAAGAATGGAGACAGGGGGGCAGAATGGAGACGGGGCAGAATAGAGACCGGGGGGCAGAATGGAGATAGGGGGCAGAATGGAGACAGGGGGCAGAATGTAGATAGGGGGCAGAATGGAGACGGGGCAGAATAGAGACCGGGGGGCAGAATGGAGACATGGGGACAGTATGGAGACATTGGGGGCAGAATAGAAACCAAAGGGCAGTATGGATGGAGACAAGGTTGGCAGAATAGAAACATGGGGGAAGAATGGAGACAGGGGGGCAGAATGGAGACGGGGCAGAATAGAGACCGGGGGGCAGAATGGAGATAGGGGGCAGAATGGAGATAGGGGACAGAATGGAGACGGGGCAGAATAGAGACCGGGGGGCAGAATGGAGATAGGGGGCAGAATGGAGACATGGGGACAGTATGGAGACATTGGGGGCAGAATAGAAACCAGAGGGCAGTATGGATGGAGACAAGTGTGGCAGAATAGAAACATGGGGGCAGAATGGAGACAAGGGGGACAGAATGGAGACATCGAGGGAAGAATAGAAACATGGGGGGCAGAATGGAGACGGGGGCAGAATGGAGACATTGGGGGCAGAATAGAAACCAGGGAGTATTATGGAGACAAGGGGGGCAGAATGGAGACAGGGGGGCAGAATGGAGACAGGGAGGGCAGAATGGAGACAAGGGGGGCAGAATGGAGACATTGGGGCAGAATAGAAACATTAGGGCAGAATGGAGGCAAGGGGGGCAGAATGGAGAAAGGGGAGCAGAATGGAGACATTGGGTGCATAATAGAAACATGGAGGCAGAATAGAAACATGGTGGCAGAGTGGAGACGGGGCAGAATGGAGACATCGGAGGCAGAATGGAGAGACATTGGTGGCAGAATGGAGACGGGGCAGAATTGAGACGGGGCAGAATGGAGACATTGGAGGCAGAATGGAGAGACATTGGGGGCAGAATGGAGACATGGGGCAAAATAGACATATGGAGTTAGAATGGAGACGTGGGCAGAATGGAGAGACATTGGCAGAATGGAAAGACATTGGGGCAGAATGGAGAGACATTGGGGGCAGGATGGAGAGACATTGGGGGCAGAATGGACAAACATTGAGGGCAGCATGGACACATGGGGCAAAATAGACACATGGAGGCAGAATGGAGACGTGGGCAGAATGGAGAGAGATTGGCAGAATGGAAAGAAATGGGGGCAGAATGGAGAGACATTGGGGCAGAATGGAATGACATTGGGGCAGAATGGAGAGACATTGGGGGCAGGATGGAGAGACATTGGGGACAGGATGGAGAGACATTGGGGGCAGGATGGAGACAAATGGAAACATGGGGGCAGGATGGAGACATTGGGGGCAGGATGGAAACAATGGGGCAGGATGAAGACAATGGGAGTAGGATGTGGGACATTATTACTGTAGGGGCTAATTAAAGGATATTATTACTGCTGTAATGTATTTTATTTTTAAGGATACTGTTTTCTGTGGGGGGTTCATGTTACTGTGCAGGGCGGCACTATATCACTTTTTTTCTTCATCTGGTGTAGTGTAGAAGTTGGGGAAATATTGGGGAATGTGCTCTGTAAGCTGCTCTAGATAACTGTGTTATTTTATGCAGAGACGAGTCCTGGCGAGAAGAAGTGATGGCGGTCTGCGATGGATGAAGAGGAAAAGTGGAGATGAAGGACTTCAACTAGAGACATCACTAGTGAGTCAGTGTGTTATCTGTACACTGACACTATACACTGTATACTATACACAGAGCTCCTGTGAATAATGGCACTATTAGTAATGGTAATATTAGTATTCTGTTTTTGTATTAATGCTCAGTATGGTAGTATTCGGTCACTATGTGGTGGTAATATGTGATCTGGTCATGGTGTGGCAGGATTTGTCCCTTGTCCACTACAGGATATTTTCCCCTCATGCCTTCCACATGGAGTTTGTTTCCGTCCTCTTGAGACTGTGCTGCGAGATATAGCAAACCTTCTTGTGACGGCACGTATGGATGCCGTCCTGGCAGAGCCAGACCACCTGTACAAGCTGAATGGGCCGCCTCATGTTACCCACAATTACCAAGACACAACAGAAATGGAAAACTAGAGAAGTCAGGGAGGAGGAAGAGAGAGGAATTGTCTGTGGCAATGTCATGCTCCAGGATTTGATCCCTTCAGTTTGTGTTCTGTGGTCGGCTTCTCTTTCTGCCGAGCCACAGGACACACACCTTTTCACTGGGTGTTTGGGTTCTGCTTTTCTGTCTGCAGCCTGCTTAGCTTTACACATTTGTATTTTTATTTGGATGCCTATCACATTTTGGGTGCAGCTTTATAGTCTGCGTTTCCTGCTGGTGATAGATTCATTTGGATATTCTGACATTCTGTTGATATTTGGAGCTAGGGTTTTTCGCTTTGCTGTTTATTTGCTATACTTTGCACTTTTCTTCTTTTTATCATTTGAAAATAGGCAGTATATTTGTTAACAGTACTTGCTGTATTCTTTGTTTGGTATTTTGTTTCTTACTTTACTTGCTTTGGGATTATTCCTTTGTTCAGCACACTTCTCTTCTTTTAGATAATTCACACTATGCTCTGCCCTCTGGTTCTTTAGGAGGAACGTGAAGCAACTTGTCTGCCTTTTAGGCAGTTTAGGCCATAGTTGCCATCTCCTAGTCTGTGGTTAGGTCTATCTCTTCACCCGCAGGTACCACTGGGGACTGTGTAGTCAAGGTATCTAGTCTGTACAGGAGCAAGCAGAGTCAGTTGTAGTTTTTAGTGTTTAACCTATTTTCCCAAGTAAGTTGCTACACAAGCATAGATAAACTAGGAGTTGTTAGGAGCATTCAGGGTGAGCCACTATTGATAGGGGGCGCCATTGCGTTATCTTAGGGTGCCAACCTCCACCATCATGTAGGGACAGACCAGGGTCAGAGTAGTGCTTCTACCAGTCTGAATTGGGATCTGCCAGGTTTTTAATGTAATTTCTCCCATCAGAGCTGTAGTAGATTGGACAACTGGGTAAGGAAGACTTAATAGTCAGCTGGCCCTACAGATGGGAGGAGTGTTTGGAAGTAAGAAGAGAGTTTCTTCCTGCTTAGAGAAGTCAGCACTGGAATGAGTAGTGAGGTGATGGCAAATACAGAGAGTGTGACAGATGAGGCCGCATAGTGAGGAGTGTGAGACTGGAAGGAAGCAGAACAGAGATAGCAAGATTCTGTAACTAGATCCAGTGGCAAAGTAATATGGCCAAAGCAGCCTGTACCCTGTGTGGTGAAGTGGACTGTAGACAGAAAGAGGTCAGCTGCACTGGATACGGCCAGGAGCTTAAGGAGGTAGAGCTGTGGGTTAGCGGGTAACCCTGAGACAGCACAGGCAAAGTAACATAGTAACATAGTTTTTAAGGTTGAAAGAAGACTAAGTCCATCTAGTTCAACCCATAGCCTAACATGTTGATCCAGAGGAAGGCAAAAAAAAACCATGTGGCAAACACTAAGCTCCTCATTGGGGAAAAAAATTCCTTCCCGACTGCATACGACAATCAGACTAGTTCCCTGGATCAATGCCCTATCAAGGAATCTAGTATATATAACCTGTAATATTATACTTTTCAAGAAAGGAATCCATGCCCTTCTTAAATTTTATTAGTGAATCACTTATTACATCATCATGTGGCAGAGAGCTCCATAGTCTCACTGCTCTTACAGTAAAGAATCCCCGTCTGTGATTATGATTAAACCTTCTTTCCTCCAGACGTAGAAGATGCCCCTTTGTCCCCGTCTCAGGCCTCAGAGTAAAAAGATCAGTAGACAGGTCTTTGTACTGTCCCCTCATATACAGTACAGACCAAAAGTTTGGACACACCTTCTCATTTAAAGATTTTTCTGTATTTTCATGACTATGAAAATTGTACATTCACACTGAAGGCATCAAAACTATGAATTAACACATGTGGAATTATATACTTAACAAAAAAGTGTGAAACAACTGAAAATATGTCTTATATTCTAGGTTCTTCAAAGTAGCCACCTTTTGCTTTGATGACTGCTTTGCACACTCTTGGCATTCTCTTGATGAGCTTCAAGAGGTAGTCACCGGAAATGGTTTTCCAACAATCTTGAAGGAGTTCCCAGAGATGCTTAGCACTTGTTGGCCCTTTTGCCTTCACTCTGCGGTCCAGTTCACCCCAAACCATCTCGATTGGGTTCAGGTCTGGTGACTGTGGAGGCCAGGTCATCTGGCGTAGCCCCCCATCAATCTCCTTCTTGGTCAAATAGCCCTTACACAGCCTGGAGGTGTGTTTGGGGTCATTGTCCTGTTGAAAAATAAATGATGGTCCAACTAAACGCAAACCGGATGGAATAGCATGCAGCTGCAAGATGCTTTGTTAGCCATGCTGGTTCACTATGCCTTCAATTTTTAATAAATCCCCAACAGTGTCACCAGCAAAGCCCCACCACACCATCACACCTCCTCCTCCATGCTTCACGGTGGGAACCAGGCATGTAGAGTCCATCCGTTCACCTTTTCTGCGTCGCACAAAGACAAGGTGGTTGGAACTAAAAATCTCAAATTTGGACTCATCAGACCATAGCACAGGTTTCCACTGGTCTAATGTCCATTCCTTGTATTCTTTAGCCCAAACAAGTCTCTTTTGCTTGTTGCCTGTCCTTAGCAGTGGTTTCCTAGCAGCTATTTTACCATGAAGGCCTGCTGCACAAAGTCTCCTCTTAACAGTTGTTGCAGAGATGTGTCTGCTGCTAGAACTCTGTGTGGCATTGACCTGATCTCTAATCTGAGCTGCTGTTAACCTGCGATTTCTGAGGCTGGTGACTCGGATAATCTTATCCTCAGAAGCAGAGGTGACTCTTGGTCTTCCTTTCCTGGGGCGGTCCTCATGTGAGCCAGTTTCTTTGTAGCGCTTGATGGTTTTTGCAACTGCACTTGGGGAAACTTTCAAAGTTTTCCCAATTTTTCACACTGACTGACCTTCATATCTTAAAGTGATGATGGCCACTCGTTTTTCTTTACTTAGCTGTTTTTTTCTTGCCATAATACAAATTCTAACAGTCTATTCAGTAGGACTATCAGCTGTGTATCCACCAGACTTCTGCACAACACAACTGATGGCCCCTACCCCATTTATAAGGCAAGAAATCCCACTTATTAAACCTGACAGGGCACACCTGTGAAGTGAAGACCATTTCCTGTGACTACGTCTTGAAGCTCATCAAGAGAATGCCAATAGTGTGCAAAGCAGTCATCAAAGAAAAAGGTGGCTACTTTGAAGAACCTAGAATATAAGAGATATTTTCAGTTGTTTCACACTTTTTTGTTAAGTATATAATTCCACATGTGTTAATTCATAGTTTTGATGCCTTCAGTGTGAATGTACAATTTTCATAGTCATGAAAATACAGAAAAATCTTTAAGTGAGTAGGTGTGTCCAAATTTTTGGTCTGTACTGTACTTGAACATGGTAATAAGATCACCCCTAAGCCTTCGTTTTTCCACAGTAAATAACCCCAAGTGTAATAACCTGTCTTGGTATTGCAGACCCCCCAGTTCTCTAATAAGCTTCGTCTCTCTTCTCTGCACCCTCTCTAGTTCAGCTATGTCTTTCTTATACGCCGGAGACCAGAACTGAACACAGTATTCTAAGTGTGGTTGCACTAGTGACTAGTATAGAGGTAAAATTATGTTCTCCTCATGAGCATCTATGCTTCTTTTAATGCATCCCATTATTTTATTTGCCTTTGCAGCAGCTGCCTGACACTGGCCACTAAACGTGAGCTTGTCGTCCACCAATACACCCAGGTCTTTTTCAGTTACAGTTTTGCCCAGTGTTTTACAATTAAGCATATAATTATACATTTTATTTCCTCTGCCCAAGTGCATTACCTTACATTTATCCCCATTAAAGTTCATTTGCCATTTATCAGCCCAAGCTTCTAGTTTACATAGATCCTCCTGTAATATAAAATTGTCCTCCTCTGTATTGATTACCCTGCAGAGTTTAGTGTCATCTGCAAATATTGAAATATTACTCTGTATGCCCCCTACAAGGTCATTAATAAATATGTTAAAAAGAAGGGGGCCCAATACTGACCCCTGTGGTACCCCACTGTTAACTGAGACCCAGTCTGAGTGTTTTCCATTAATAACCACCCTTTGTTTCCTATCACTGAGCGAATTCTTAACCCACATACATATATTTTCCCCTATCCCCATTGTTCTCATTTTATGTATCAACTTTTTGTGTGGAACTGTATCAAAAGCTTTTGAAAAGTCCATATACACAACATCCACTGCATTTCCTCGGTCCAGTGCGGATCTTGCCTCCTCATAAAAGCTGATCAGATTAGTTTGACAGAAACGGTCCCTCGTAAACCCATGTTGATATTGGGTCATGAGGTTATTCTTCTTCAGATACTCTAGTATAGCATCTCTTAGGAAACCCTCCAGGATTTTACCCAGAGTAGAGGTTAAGCTTACTGGCCTATAATTTCCAAGTTCAGTTTTTGTCCCCTTTTTGAATATTGGCACCACATTTGCTATACGCCAGTCCTATGGTACAGACCCTGTTATTATGGAATCTTTAAAGATTAAAAATAATGGTCTATCTATGACTTTACTTAATTCCTGCAGTACTCGCGGGTGTATCCCATTCGGGCCCGGGGATTTGTCAACTTTAGTGATTTTTAGACGCCACCGTACTTCCTGCTGGGTTAAGCAAGTGACATTTAATGGAGAATTTTTGTTATCACTGATCATGTTTTCTGTCAAGCGATTTTCTTGTGTAAATACGGTTGAAAAAAAATCATTTAGCATATTGGCTTTTTCCTCATCCTCATCCACCATTTCCCCCAGACTATTTTTAAGGGGGCCAACACTATCATTTTTTAGTTTTTTACTATTTATGTAGCTAAAGAATATTTTGGGGTTATTTTTACTTTCTCTGGCAATAATTCTCTCTGCCTCAATCTTTGCTGCCTTGATTTGGTTTTTACAGAATTTATTTAATTTTCTATATTTATTTAATGCCTCATCACTACTTACTTGCTTTAGTTCTCTAAATGCTTTCTTTTTGTCACATATTGCACCCCTTACAGCTCTATTTAGCCATAGTGGTTTCCTCCTATTTCTAGCATGTTTATTCCCATAGGGTATATATTGTGCACAGGTCCTATTCAGGATGCTAATAAATGTCTCCCATTTGCTTTGTGTAGCTTTATGTCTCAGAATATCGTCCCAGTTTATTGCACTAAGATCATCTCTCAACCGTTGGAAATTTGCCTTCCTGACGTTTAGTGTCCTTGAAACCTCTCTACTACACATCTTTTTAACCCCTTAAGCCCCGAGGGTGGTTTGCACGTTAATGACCAGGCCAATTTTTACAATTCTGACCACTGTCACTTTATGAGGTAATTACTCTGGAACGCTTCAACGGATCCCCCAGATTCTGAGATTGTTTTTTCGCGACATATTGTTCTTCATGATTGTGGTAAAATTTCTTCGATATCACTTGCGTTTATTTGTGAAAAAAGCTGAAATTTGGCAAAAATTTTGAAAATTTAGCAATTTTCAAAATTTGAATTTTTATGCCCTTAAATCAGAGAGATATGTCACACAAAAGAGTTAATAAATAACATTTCCCAAATGTCTACTTTACATCAGCACAATTTTGGAACCAAAATTTTTTTTTGTTAGGGAGCTATAAGGGTTAAAAGTTGACCAGCGATTTCTCATTTTTCCAACAAAATTTACAAAACCATTTTTTTAGGGACCACATCACATTTGAAGTCACTTTGAGAGGTCTTTATGACAGAAAATACCCAAAAGTGACACCATTCTAAAAACTGCACCCCTCAAGGTGCTCAAAACCACATTCAATAACTTTATTAACCCTTCAGGTGCTTCACAGGAATTTTTTGAATGTGGAAGAAAAAAATGAACATTTAACTTTTTTCACAAAAATGTTACTTTAGACCCAATTTTTTTTATTTTCACAGAGGTAACAAGAAAAAATGGACCCCAAAATTTGTTGTGCAATTTCCCCTGGGCACGCAGATACCCAATATGTGGGGAAAAAACACTGTTTGGGCGCACGGCAGGGCTCGGAAGGGAAGGAGCGCCATTTGACTTTTTGATTGTAAAATTTGCTTGAATAATTAGCGGACGCCATGTTGTGTTTGGAGAGCCCCTGTGTGCCCAAACATTGGAGCTCCCCCACAAGTGACCCCATTTTGGAAACTAGACCCCCCAAGGCACCTATCTAGATGCATAGTAAGCAATTGGAACCCCCAGGTGCTTCACAAATTGATTCGTAAAAATGAAAAAGTGAAAAAAAAAACACTTTTTCATATTTATGAATCAATTTGTGAAACACCTGGGGGTTCCAAGTGCTCACTATGCATCTAGATAGGTGCCTTGGGGGGTCTAGTTTCCAAAATGGGGTCACTTGTGGGAGAGCTCCAATGTTTGGGCACACAGGGACTCTCCAAATGCAACATGGTATTCGCTAACAAATTGAATGGAAAATCGGCTCAAATTGTTAGCGGACACCAAGTTGCGTTTGGAGAGCCCCTGTGTGCCCAAACTTTGGAGCTCCCCCACAACTGACCCCATTTTGGAAACTAGACACCCCAAGGCACCTATCTAGATGCAAAGTGAGCACTTGGAACCCCCAGGTGCTTCACAAATTGATTCGTAAAAATGAAAAAGTGAAAAAAAAACCACTTTTTCATTTTTACGAATCAATTTGTGAAGCACCTGGGGTTCCAAGTGCTCACTATGCATCTAGATAGGTGCCTTTGGGTGTCTAGTTTCCAAAATGGGGTCACTTGTGGGGGAGCTCGAATGTTTGGGCACACAGGGGCTCTCCAAACACAACATGATGTCCGCTAACAATTTGAGCCGACAATTTGTTAGCGGATACCATGTTGCATTTGGAGAGTCCCTGTGTGCCCAAACATTGGAGCTCCCCCACAAGTGACCCCATTTTGGAAACTAGACCCCCTAAGGCACCTATCTAGATGCATAGTGAGCACTTGGAACCCCCAGGTGTTTCACAAATTGATTCATAAACATGAAAAAGTGTTTTTTTTTCACTTTTTCATTTTTACGAATCAATTTGTGAAGCACCTGGGGGTTCCAAGTGCTCACTATGCATCTAGATAGGTGTCTTTGGGGATCTAGTTTCCAAAATGGGGTCACTTGTGGGGGAGCTCCAATGTTTGTGCACGCAGTAGCTCTCCAAACGCAACATGGCGTCCGCTAACAATTTGAGCCGATTTTCCATTCAATTTGTTAGCGGACACCATGTCGCGTTTGGAGAGCCCGTGATGTGCCTAAACAGTGGAGCTCCCCCACAAGTGACCCCATTTTGGAAACTATACCCCTCAAGGATTTTATTAAGGTGTATAGTTAACATTTTGAACCCAGAGGTACGACACAGAATTTGTTTACATTAGGTCATCATATTGAATAAGTTGTCATTAGTGTTGAGCGATACCTTCCGATATCAGGAAATATCGTATCGGATTGGATCGGACCAATACCCAAAAAGTATCGGATATCGCCGATTCCGATACCGGAAACCAATGCAAGTCAATGGGACACAAATATCGGAATGAAAATAAACCCTTTCTTTCCTTGTAGGTTAATTCTACATGAAGTAAAACAACTAAGAATAATGTAGAATGTATTACATGAAAAGCCGGCAATTCATCAGCGGCATACACCGGTACCCGACAATTTATTACAGAACGAATAGAGCTTCACACATAGATTAGATAGATAGAAACATGTCAGTCACATATATATGAAGTACAGTGACAGTGTTGCTTACTGTACTTGTCATTTAGTGTAAAGGATTTATTTAAAAAATAATAGTGTTTTCATGCACTGTCTCTTTAAAAAAGCCGGCCGGCAATTCAGCAGCGGTACCCGACAATTTATAACAGACAGAATAGAGCTTCACACATAGATTAGATAGATAGAAACATGTCAGTCACATATATATGAAGTACAGTGACAGTGTTGCTTACTGTACTTGTCATTTAGTGTTAAAATAAAGGATTTATTTAAAAAAAAATTGGCGTGGGGTTCCCCTTAATTTTAGTCTCTAGCGGAGGTTAAGCAGACGGCTGGGGCAGATATTTGAAGCCTGGGAAGGGGGTAATACCCACGGAGCTTCCCAGGCTACTAATATGATCCCCCAGCTGAATACCTAGCCTTTACTAGCTATTAAAATGGGGGACCCCCTCAAAAAAATGACGTGGGGTCCCCCCTAATTTAATAGCTAGCAAAGGCTAGGCAGACAGCTGGGGGCTGACATTAATAGCCCAGGAAGGGTGCCATGAATATTGGCCCCCTCCCAGGCTAGAAACACCAGCCGTCAGCCGCCCCAGAAATGGCGCTTCCATAGGATGCGCCAATTCTGGCACTTAGCCTCGCTCTTCCCACTGCCCTGTAGCGGTGGCAGTGGGGTAATAGGGCTGGGGTTGATGTCAGCTTATAATGCCAGCTGACATCAAGTCCAGGTTAGTAATGGAGAGGCGTCTATAAGACACCCCCATTACTAACCCCATAGTCAAAGTAAAAAAAAAAAACACAAACACCCAGAATAAAGTCCTTTAATTGAAATAAACACACAATTCTTTATTGTTCTAAATTAAACTCTACTTACCATCACGCCCATTCCAGCTGAAGCCAACGATCTCCTGCAATAAAAGTAAAATAATAAACCAACCTCATCCTTACCTTTCCATGGTTCCCACGACAGCTTCAGCTCTGCTACATCGAGATGACAGGCTGGACCGCAGCAGAACGCTGCCTTCCAGCCTGTCATCCCGCAGACACTGAGAAGCGCAGGCATGCTTGCGCTCCTCAGTGTCTCTCTGTGACGGCATAAAGATGAGCCGAGGTCATGTCCAATGAATTCGGCTCACCTCATGCACGTCACTGACAGCGTGGGAAAATTCTCCTGCACTCAGCGCTTCAGCGTGAGAATTTTCCCACGCTGTCAGTGACGTGCATGAGGTGAGCTGAGTTCATTGGACATGACCTCACCTCATCTTTATGCCGTCACAGAGAGACACTGAGGAGCGCAAGCATGCCTGCGCTTCTCAGTGTCTGCGGGATGACAGGCTGGATGGCAGCGTTCTGCTGCGGTCCAGCCTGTCATCTCGATGTAGCAGAGCTGAAGCTGTCGTGGGAACCATGGAAAGGTAAGGATGAGGTTGGTTTATTATTTTACTTTTATTGCAGGAGATCGTTGGCTTCAGCTGGAAGGGGCGTGATGGTAAGTAGAGTTTAATTTAGAACAATAAAGAATTGTGTGTTTATTTCAATTAAAGGACTTTTTTCTGGGTGTTGTGTTTTTTTTAAATACTTTACTAGAAATTCATGGTGGTCATGTCTAATATTGGCGTGACCCCATGAATTTCAGGCTTAGGGCCAGCTGATAATGCCAAGCTGGCCTTAACCCCTTTATTACCCAGTGAGCCACCGCACCAGGGCCCTGAATGAGTTGGGTACAGCGCCAGAAGATGGCGCTTCTATGAACGCGCCATTTTCCGGGGTGGCTGCGGACTGCAATTTGCAGCGGGTGGGGCCCAGAAAGCTTGGGCCTCCCTGCGCTGCGGATTCCAGCCCCATCTGCCTAGTTGTACCTGGCTGGACACAAAAATAGGGCGAAGCCCCACGTATTTTTTTTTTAATTATTTCATGAAATTCATGAAATAATTAAGAAAAAGAGGGCTTCCCTATATTGTTGTGTCCAACCAGGTACAAATAGGCAGCTGGTGGTTGGGGGCAGCCCGTTCCTGCCTACTGTACCTGGCTGGACACAAATATAGTGCGAAGCCCCACGTCAATTTTTTTTAAATTATTTCATGAAATAATTTTTTTAAAAAAGGGCTTCCCTATATTGTTGTGTCCGGCCAGGTACAAATAGGCAGCTGGTGGTTGGGCGCTGCCCGTTCCTGCCTGCTGTACGAGGCTGGACACAAATATAGGGCGAAGCCCCACATCAATTTTTTTTAATTATTTCATGAATTTCCTGAAATAATTAAAAAAAAATTGACGTGGGCCTTATCCCTATATTTGTGTCCAGCCAGGTACAGCAGGCAGGAACGGGCTGCCCCCAACCACCAGCTGCCTATTTGTACCTGGCCGGACTCAACAATATAGGGAAGCCCTTTTTTTTCTTTATTATTTCATGAATTTCATGAAATAATTAAAAAAAAAAATACGTGGGGCTTCTCCCTATTTTTGTGTCCAGCCAGGTACAACTAGGCAGCTGGGGACTGGAATCCGCAGCGCAGGGAGGCCCAAGCTTTCTGCCCCCCCCCCCCCCGGTGCAAATTGCAGTCCGCAGCCACCCCGGAAAATGGCGCGTTCATAGAAGCTGGATGCTGTACCTGGCTGGCATACAAAAATATGGCAAAGCCCACGTCAAAATTTTTGGGAAAAATTAATTAAAAAATAAATAATAATTTAGGGACTGCATCTTTATTAACTCCTCAAATATCATTTAGTGTTAAAATAAAGGATTTATTTTAAAAAAAATTGGCGTGGGATCCCCCATAATTTTAGGTTCTAGCGGAGGTTAAGCAGACGGCTGGGGCAGATGTTTGAAGCCTGGGAAGGGGGTAATGCCCACAGAGCTTCCCAGGCTACTAATATCAGCCCCCAGCTGAATACCTAGCCTTTACTAGCTATTAAAATGAGGGACCCCCCCCAAAAAATGACGTGGGGTACCCCCTATTTAATAGCTAGCAAAGGCTAGGCGGACAGCTGGGGGCTGATATTAATAGCCCAGGAAGGGTGCCATGAATATTGGCCCCCTCCCAGGCTAGAAACACCAGCCGTCAGCCGCCCCAGAAATGGCGCATCCATAGGATGCGCCAATTCTGGCACTTAGCCTCGCTCTTCCCACTGCCCTGGTGCGGTGGCAGGGGGTAATAGTGGTGGGGTTCATGTCAGCGCCAGCTGCCATGAAGCCCAGGTTAGTAATGATGGGCTTCTATAAGACACCCCTATTACTAACCTACAAAGTGTTAAAAAGAAAAAACACACTACACCCAGAAAAAAATAATTTATTTGAAATAAAACACATAATTTTATTTAATTCTTAGTTTACTAAAAAAAAATAGTTACCTGTCCACGTTCCTGCGCTGATCTCCCATGCACAGCTGTCACATCTGGAGATGGTGACAGCTGTGCATGGCTGCTGTAAGCTCACACTGCCGGGAACACGTCCGCTCCTGGCAGCAGGAGCCACTGACTGAGGTCACCGGAGTGCATTCAGTCAGCGCAGCTCCGGAGACCTCCTTTACGGCACTGCTGTACCGTGGGAATTTCTCACGATACAGCAGGGCCGTAAAGGAGCTAACCGGAGCAGCGCTGCCTGAACTCCGGCGAACCCGCTTATGCAATGACGGGGCTGCTTTACGGCCCCGTCATTCTAGCGGCGGCAGCGGTTCAGAGCGGTCACATTCTATGTGGCTGCTCTAAACTGGAGATCATCGTGGGACACTCGTGGACTACTACGGAGGGGTAAGGATAAGGTTGTGGTTTATTATTTTATATTTTATTACAGGAGATCGATGGCTTCGGGGAATTAGGTGTCTAGGTGAGTATAGGTGTAGTTTTTTATTTTTTACTTTATTTTAGGTGGCGATCGGCGGGGACAGGTAATGTATGAACTAATTTATTTTAGGTAACCACTGGCCACCAATGACATGTATTTAAAATTTATTGGGGAAACAGTAGGGCAATTTAAATAGCAGGATCAGGCTGATGGGAACTACTGCTCCCATCGAGCTGATCCTGCTGGCACGAGTGGACGGGGGACAGACATAGGCCGATGGGAGTAGTAGTGTCACATCGGCCTATGTCTGCCTACACGCACACACCCGCAGACATCGCACAGACACCGCACACACTCGCAGACACACGCACAGACACCCCGCACACAGTCGCAGAGTTGACGTTGTTATTGGTGCCATTTTCAGGCACGTGACATTTTTTGTGCGCTTTCTATTCCGATTTTTGGGAGGCAGAATAAACAAAAACCAACAATTCAGGAATTGTTTTTTTTTTTTTTATTCTGTTCCGCGTGTGGTAAAAGTGAGAAGGCAGCTTTATTCTTCGGGTCAGTACGTTTACAGCGGTACCACATTTATATCGTTTTTCTATGTTTTGCACTTTTACATAATAAAAGCAATTTTATAGAAAAAAATATTTTTTAGCATAGCTTTATTCTGAGAGCTATAACTTTTTTATTTTTCGGCTGATGGAGCTGTATGTTGGCTTGTTTTTTGCGGGACGAGATGACGTTTTCAGCGGTACCATTTTTACTTATATTTGTCTTTTTGATCGCGTGTTATTCCATTTTTTGTTTGGCGGTATGGTGATAAAGCATGGTTTTTTGCTTCGTTTTTTTTTTTTTTTTTACCGTGTTCACTGAAGGGGTTAACTAGTGGGACAGTTTTATAGGTCAGGTTGTTCCAGACGCGGCGATACCAAATATGTGTACTTTTATTGTTTTTTTTGTTTTTTTTATAATAATATTTAGTGATGGGTACATTATATTTTTATTTTTGGTGGATTATTTTATTTTTTTATTTTTTTATATTTTTGCAATTTTTTTTTTTTTTTTTCACTTACTGACAGTTTTTATACTTTATTACTTTGTCCCACTATGGGACTTTCACTTTTTTTTCTCTGATCGCCTGCATGGCACAGGAATGCAGCACCATCCCTGTGTCATACAGGCTATCAGCGCTGCACAGTGAGAAGATTGTTTGGAGATGCACTGCGCATGTCCAAACAATCTTCCTGCTGTCTGGTGACCCGGATGTTGTCATGACGACATCGGGTCGTCATGGCAACACCCAGGAAGCCTTTGCAGACAGCGCTGGAAGCCGGAAGAGGAGGTGAGTATCTGCGATCACCTCCCCTTGTCCCCGCAATGCTGCGATCGGCTGCGATCGACTTCGATCGCAGCATCGCAGGGGTTAATGTGCTGGGAGCGGTGCAGGACCGCTCCCTGCACATAGTACCGGGTGTCAGCTGTGACAATCAGCTGACACCCGGCGGCGATCGCGCTCGCACAGCCTGTGTGCGCGCGCGATGACGTACTAATACGGGTCTGGCTCTTAAGTCCCAGGGCACAGACGCGTATTAGTACGTCAGATGTTATTAAGGGGTTAAAGGTTACATGAAAATGTATTATTTTGTGATCACTATTACCCAAGTGACCCCCAACTCGTATACAGTACACACCAAAAGTTTGGACACACCTTCTCATTTAAAGATTTTTCTGTATTTTCTTGACTATGAAAATTGTACATTCACACTGAAGGCATCAAAACTATGAATTAACACATGTGGAATTATATACTTAACAAAAAAGTGTGAAACAACTGAAAATATGTCTTATATTCTAGGTTCTTCAAAGTAGCCACCTTTTGCTTTGATGACTGCTTTGCACACTCTTGGCATTCTCTTGATGAGCTGAACTGCTCCTAACAGCAATTCTGGTGTTTCACGTCAACAGGACAGCTCTTCCTTTTCCTATCTGCTCTGTCATGGAGGCATGACTGCCAACTTCATGCTGATTGGCAGCCAGCTCCCTGCTGTTAGGCAGCGGGGAGCCAGCTGTCAGTCAGCATGACAGCAGCAGTCATGCCCCATCAACAGAGCAGAGCGGGAGCTGGAGAATCACCAGCAGGAGCGGGCTGTGACCACTGTTAGCAGGCAAAGATCTGCCTGTAAGTTCTTAGGTCCACGGTAAAAAAAAAAAAATAGTCCCGGACAACCCCTTTAAATATTAAGGAGCAGGAATTCTCCGAATGATTCTATAATCAAAAGAACATAAAATTCTCTCCTGCCCAGTCAGTCTGCCCGGTCTGTTACACCATGATTACCAAAACTTCGACTCATTTCCCTGCCCATTTATTATTACCACATACCCGGCTCTGCTTGACCCGTTTCCAGGTCATTGTGTTGTCTGACTACACTTACGTTTCTCCCTGGTACCACATATCTGCATCTCATACTCTTCAAATTACATTTTGAGACTTTCTCCTCCTGTTGTTGCACATATTTTTTTTCCCTTCATCTGCACAGGTATCATTAATCTATCAACTATAATGGCCGTACCAGGTCCTGCAGGTCCTGTATCCCGTACACATGACGTGGGCAGTGCACGGCATGCCGCTAGTTTTTATTCTGAGTGCTCTTATATACGGTGGTAGTTTTACACAATGTTGAGCCTGTGATTTGCAGAGTGAAATGTCTGACCGCTAGAACAGAAGTGTACGGCAGATTCTACAGCATGGATACATAAAGGACGTCCTGGGGGAATATACCTCCCTCCAACACTCGTCCAGTCCCTGCCTCACACTGGAGACATTTATAATAACTCCAGGACTATGGAGCTGGTCATTTTCTCATAATCTGTGGCCATTATTAGTGATCTCGCATTGTACGGTAATATCACCCTGGAGGTTGTGATGTATTTAGTTTAATAGCGCCATCTAGAATATACAGTATATATCAGGCGATACCATGCTTTCTATAGTTAGTCATCTTATGTGCCCTCTATAGATATATATTATACTTTATATTTATTAATAATAAAATTACTCGACACTTTTTCAGCTTTATGATATTTATTAATCTGCTGTAATTATAAAAGAAAGTCCAACCTTACAGTGGACACAGGTGGAAGTGTCCTCCATGATGGTATAGGGTGAGGTGGAGCAAGTATATAGTCAGTGGGGGTTCAGAATGATCAGTGTTCACTAGGGTCCCTTGTAATCAGGGAGGAACCTGGATGTGTCCCATCAAAAGTTATTGACCCACTGTACAGCTGTGTACCATCAACAGATAATGAACCTCTGGCTGTGGGCCATCAATAGGTCATCACCCTCCAGCATTTAGCCACCCAGAAATCTGAACTTCAAGTTTATCGTCATCTGTAGGATGTGAACCACAGATGGTTACGATGCTGATGACATCAGGAGGTATCCCTCAAATCTGTGATGGATCGGGAATAGGTGAGATGCAAGCGATGGAAACTACAGGCAGATGTTTTCTCAATCTTTTTTGCCTCTTAGACATCTACAAAAAAATCTTCTCCTCTCGATTCTGTGTTGCAGTATTGTGGGCTTTCTAGGCTCCAGCATTCAAGGTTCTGAATCTCTAGGCTCTGGTATTCTTGGTACTGGTGTGCTCAACTCTGGCGCTCTCGGCTCTGAAATTCTAGGTTATTGGTTATTGGTTTCATTCAAAGATCAGAAACCTCTTTTTGCTCTGTAGAACTTCGAGCTCTTCTTCTGCTTTAATATGGTACAGTATGGACCCAGACAATATCACTGAAACCCTCTTTATAGTTGCGTCTAGGAACTTTATTCGCATCCTATGGTGCAGGAGCCATGGATGGACCAGAACATTTGCCATTTGGCAGAACAGTTATTCTCCTGGAAACTTGCTCCTGAATCTGAGGGATACAAATTGGTTCCTTACAAGTACTTTGTTCTTCCAGAATGATTTTGTTCTTAGGAGTGGGTTTTATAGTTGTTTCACCAGGTTTAGACTTTGCCTTCTTGCTCAGGACAAGCCTTAAAGCGAACATGTGAGCAGGACTGTGCTTAGTAAACTACATACACTGACCGGTGGGCGCCATTACACTGCGTAAAATGATACCTTTGTTGATGAAATCCGTCCAGAGGTTCTTTTGTAATCTTTATTTTCAGTTCTGTCATAATTATATGCTCTTGCTCTGGGGTGGGACTTTAGGGAGGGGCTGTAAGTGGTGCTCTCATTATGTATTCCTATCTCTGGCCTCTGACAGGTCACTGTGCTTCTGCTTCTATTTTAAATATTGCCTTTGTAATTTCTCTGTCAATTTGAAATTTACATCCCCCAAATTGGCCGCCGGGGCCCGCGCATGCGCAGTAGCATCTTTCGGTTGCTGGGTGCCATATTGCTGCAGGCAAGTTTCTTTTTCCTTTAGCAAAATAGCGACCGCGCGTGTGCAGTAGCATCTTTCGGCAACCAAAAGATGCTACTGCGCATGCGCGGGCCTTTGCAGCCATTTTGGGGATGTAAATTTCAAATTGGCAGAGAAATTACAAAGGCTATATTTAAAATATTAGGCCGGCGACTGAAAGCACAGTGACCTGTCAGAGATAGGCATACATAATGAGAGCACCAGCTACAGCACCTCCCTAAAGTCCCGCCCCAGAGCACGAGTATCTCATTATGGCAAAACTGAAACTAAAGATTATAAAAGAACCTCTGGATGGATTTCATCAACAAAGCTATCATTTTACTCAGTGTAATGGCGCCCACCGGTCAGTGTATGTGGTTTACTAAGCACAATCCTGCTGACAGGTGCGCTTTAAAGCCAAGTTCTCTAGTATTGTCACAAGAGTCATCAGCGCAACAAAAACTGTGGCACGGAAGATCCAAAGAGGAAGCTTGATGGAATCTTCAGAGGAATTTTTCCAGGGAACCACACGTAGTGGGTCATCCTGTAATAAAAAAAAAACATTTAGAAATTCTCTTATACATAATCTAATCAACCAGAGAGCCCTTGTTATTATACAGTCATGGATAAAATATAAAGCAGCTTCATGAATATCCCATAGAGAAGATCAGGGAGAAGTTTGGGATTTACCTTGAGGGTCCATGGAATATTGTTTATGGTTGGACTTTATATGATGGACGGTGATGTATCCAGTATGAAAAGCCCTGCAAAACGCAATAACATTAGCTGAACCTTTGTGACCCCATATGGATGAGACCATACTCAACGTCAGTGTACTGTGAAGTAGGGAGTAAAGCAACGTAAAGCTCAGAAATGGATAGTATAATACTCATCATCTTCAGAGGTCTCGCAGCAACAATTGAAAAAATGTAAAGCACTAAAGTTTTAATTTAAAAAAAAAAATCTTTTAATGGTAAAAAAAGATGAAAATTATAAAAGTTTTGATATTTTCAACTTTTAAACACTAGGGGGAGCAGCTGCAGACATTTCCCATGAATCTAGTGTAGTGTTAGATTGCATTAAGACTGCAGTAAAAGTGGGCGGGATGTGCTCACATGGTGTGATGTCTCCTCCCCTCTTTTTCTGGTCCTTTGCAAAAAGATAAGTGAGAATGTAGTTTAGAGTCACAGTGCGGAGACATTCTGTTGGCTGCTGCAAAGTGATACCAAGAGGTAAACAGTGTCACCAAGGACGGATAGCAGCGGGGGCGTTGTTAGGGTCTTAAAAGATCAGGTCCCAAACACCAAGGCATGTCCACCCTCTCCTCAGTATAGATAGATACAGGAGAATACAGCCGCCCCTGTAAGTGCTGCAAACATTGAATATATGACATTTGAACCACATTACTGCTATATAGAATTTACTTATAAAAATTACAGTATTTAGCACATAAATTGGCAAATTCAGGAGAGCCCACTAGCCGTGACAAGGTGACCTTTCTTTGATGGGATCCTAATCCTAATATTTATCAGTCATGCCTCTCCCGGGCTATAAGCGTAAAAATGTAAAGGGCAGGTAGGATCCAGCATTAATTAAAAGCCTTAGGCACCTTCATAAATTCATATAAAACCGTTACCGGAAAAACACCATCTATAATATAACACTGCAAGCGTGTCTCTGTCTGAAGCCTCGATAGACTGCGCATGCGCGACGCGCAGTCTGGCTCCAGACAGAATCACCCATCCAGCCGTTACAGGTAAGAGGAGTGTATGGCGCCGGAGATCGCGGTATGCGTAGGCACTGAAAGCATACCGTGATCTCCGACGCCATACTTACCTGATCGGGAGGAGCGTTGCCGCAGCGCCTCTCTTCACCAGAGACCGGGGCAGGAGTGGGGCGCCGGATCGGCGCATGCACATAGCTCTATCTTGCGCCATTTTACTGAAGACACATTTGCAGTGTGTCTTCAGCAAAATGGCGACGGACAGCGCGGTGCTCCGTCGCCACACTCCTCCCCCAGCCTCCGGCAGAACAGGACGCAGCAGCGCTGGAGCACAGAGAAGAAAGGTGAGTATAACTGTTTATTTTTTTGTATGTGTGTACAGTGTGAAAGGGATGAGGGGGCCACACATACCAGAATTGTGGGGTGAGGGGACCATGCATACCAGGATTGTGGGGTGAGGGGATCAAGAATACCAGGATGAGGGGTACCACGCATACCAGGATTGGGGGGTGAGGGGACCATGCATACCAGGATTGGGGGTTGAGGGGTACCACTGTAAAGGGAAGTGTCCTAGGTTGTACATGTATATATGTATCTACATACTAGCCATGCTTGCAGATAAGTATACATGTATATATTGGCCCCCATCTCCTTATGTGTTTCAGTCTGCTTGCTGCTGTTGGGGGCAGGATCAACAAAATGTCCAGCCATGTACTAAAACAGGTTTTGCGAGTATGGCTGGACATGAACAAAGACCTTAGCCAGTGGGCGGGGAATAATAAATAATTTCCTGTGCTGGACATAAAACCCCAGAGCACTCATGTGCTGGTCTCTTTTTGCTCTTGGGACACTTGGAGAGGATGGACACAACACATGGCTGAGTATCTCTCTTCCCCTGTAACTCTTTACTTACTAGCCCTACATACTCTGTACTAACCCTATCCTTGTATCTGTATATATATATATATATATAGGGAAAGTTAGTATAGTTAGGTGGGCTGATATTGCATGAGTGATTAGGAAACATGGGTGGAAATTAGGTAATTGGGAATTGTATATTGTTATTATTATTGTGTACTGTGTTAGTGGGATAAATAGTAGTATATTAACTGTAGACTTTTGTGTAATAAATACCTTTTATTAGCACACGGTTTTGTCTCAGTTGGTATATAGTATAAGGCACAGATAACGTTAGTGGATATTAATTATTAATAATCAAGTTTGATGTTAATAGTTAATATCGGACCTCAATAGAGGAGTAGGAGAGTTCCCCCATTAATTACTGATATTTTTGGAGGGAAACCTCCTCCTTTTACATTGGCGAGCCAGGCCTAACTGTTGATTTAGTTTTCGTGTTTCAGTCTGTGAAGACCTGTGTCCGTGAGCTGATCAGGCCGGAGGAACGTGGACAGAGATAGCATTGATACACGGTGAAGTGTTGTGCTATTCTATGCGTTCGGTGCCCTGATAGTTCGGATGAGCGACGCAGCTCTTCAGCCTGAGTGATACACAGTACAAAATCCACAACAAAACCCAATCTTTTGTTTTCTTTTGAACTCGCCCTTTTACAATGGTGAGCCAGGCCCAACTGTTGTGATTTTGTTTTTTGTGTTTTGCTCTGTGATTATCTGTCGTTATTGTTTGTGAACTGATCAGGCCAGGGGGACATGGACAGATTACATTGATACAGAGTGAACTGTTGTGTAATTCTGTGTGTTCAGAGCGCTGAAAGTTCAGACGAATGACACAGCTTTTCAGCATGAGCTGTACACGGGACAAAATCTATAACAGAGAACCCAATCTTTTGTTTTCTTCTGATTTTTAACGTTTTTCTGTTTGCTTTACAATCTTTGAGCATTTGGGGTGATCTATACCAAGGCATTCTTCCAAAGAGGCATAGTCGTTCTCAAGAGAAAGTCCAGCTGGTTAGGAAAAGGCGTACCGGAGGTAAAAGGACCTTTTTCAAGCAGCACAGAAGGGACAAGGAGGATGACCGTGATGGCTCCAGGAAGAGTGAGTATGGATTTATCCACCCTGAAATGCTTGGCAAAACACAGTAAATTTAAGCCAGTGCACCCCAGTATACCCAAATCTGCAGAATTGCTGTGGTCTGCTCTATTGGAGCAAGCATGTGCTCATGATAGCATGTGTATAGACAGACGGTCTGTTTTGAATAAAACAAGCAAACGGCTCCACATGCTAGCAAAACTGATTTGTGTATATGAGGACTCACTGTGTAAGGAAAATCCCCCAAAGTTTCACTGCCAGTGTTGTGTAACAAATTTGCAGAGAGTTTGTGCCTTACAGACACAACTGGCAGAGAATGGTAAATGTGATATGGATAGAGATAAGCAGATCTGCATGCTTGAATCGCAACTGCTTGAGATGAAAAATCATTGTGTTGATATTGAGGCACAGCTGACTCGGTCTGGGGCTGAGATCAAAGCTTTTAAGGACCAGGCAGCGGCTAGTGATGCCATAATCAATCAGTTGATTGTTGATCTTGATACTAGATCCCAACTGATTACAAATTTGCAAAATATCATCAATGATTTTTCAAACATGGTGCCGGCCTTCTCTTTGTCTCTGAGACCAAGGCCAGATTCTCTACCAATTGTGCCCTGTACAGGGCAAAAAGGGGGGAGTGATGGATCAAATATTTCATCAAATTTTGATCCAATCAATAAATGTAACGACAAATGTAAAATAATGAGAAAATGCAAACGTAAAATTGTTAAAAGTGCATCCCTAGTGATGGAACAGTTTAAAATATCCAGACAAAAGGAAGTATGTTCTGTTAGGGGCCCTACATCAAGCATGGCATCCATTAGATGTTATACCTGTGATGGCTCAGGTCATATTGCCAGGTACTGCAAATTTTCAGGTACAAGGAGAGAGAGGAGATATTGCTCTGTTAAATGTTTTAAATGTGGTCACTTTGGGCACATTGCAAGGAATTGTCATTGCACAATTAATTGTGAGAAGTCCAGCATGGAGAACAGACATTTACAGAGACAAAATAGTATTTTCTCTCAGTCTCATGTGCCCTACCATGTGTAGATGTGTCAAAATGGCCGACTGCAAGCAAGGGATGAAAGGGTAAATTTTGCTCCCTTGTATGCCTTGATTTAAACTCAATTAGCAGAGTTTCTAACAGACCTGTACTGTTCTATATGTATACAGTTGTTTTGTCTTATTAGTTTATTTTACTGTTCTGTAATTTACTCGGTTTGTTCTTTTACAGTTTAAATATATCGTTAGACCTGTGAGGCTCAGACAGGTGGCAGAAAGGCTTTATAGGAGTCTCAATGTGTATGCAATGTATAACAGGATTTGTTAGTATGCTGGTTGTTTTCTGTTTTCTATCGGACCCCCTGTCAAGTCTCCAGTTTTTCCATAGAATTAAGGTTAAGAGTAGAGATGAGCGTTGTTCTACTCGAACTGTTCGCCAATCTCAAATTCGAGCTGTTTTGGGCGGTGTTCGAGCCGGTCGGCGAACACGAACAATTTGAGAAAAATTCGGCTGTTCGAGGTTATGTTCGATAACTGTTCGTGCACCAAAATCATAACTGGATTTTTTCTCAGTAATGATGAAAATTAATGTTAATACGCAGTTTGAGTGTACAGCGGGGCGGGGGGAGGGGCAGGGGATGGATCTCTGCAGGAACAATGAAGATCTCCATTTTTTTTTCTCTTTCCCGCATTTGCAGTGGGGAGGTGCAATCTGTCAGCCTATCAGCAGCGCACACACGGAGCGAAGTGCTTTTTTTCACACAAGCAAGGGCATGTGTGATTGGCAGTGTATGTCACATGTCCTTGCCCTATAAGACCAAGCCATTTTCCCCGTCGCCACCATTTTCTCACTGCTGCAGCTGCGTGTTAGACGGCACCGCTGTTGCTGTGTGCGCTATACCTTGTTAATTTCAAGCCAATTTTCGCACAAATATACAGATAGCTTGGGAGTAGGGAATAGTTGTGATTGCAGTCCTTTTAAGGACTAGGTTACAGCATTTCCTACGACTTTTATCAGGCAGGTCTGTGCTCTTAAATAGATAGATTGTGGGAGTAAAGACTAATTGTAATTGGAGTCCTTTTCAGGACTAGGTTACATCAGTTCCTATCAGTTTTTGCCAGGCAGGTCTGTGCCAGTGCTGTGCAAGTTTTTTTCACAGCATTTGGCTGAATCTAGCAAAGCTAATCCTTTTTGGCCTATTGCAGAGTGTGTTAGTCAGTGGAGTAGCCTATCTGTGTTGCAAGATATACCACCTGTGTATAGAATACCAATTTTTTTACTGCACCTAGTGAAGTAAAATCTTTTGGGCATAGCATCATTCTATTAGTCCATCTATACTGACCTCCATCAGGTTGCAAACTGAATATAATTTTTTTCTGCATCTAGCTCTGAAAAAATATTTGGGCTTCTAGCGGTGTGTGGGACTTGGTCTATTAGTCCATCTATACTGACCTCCATCAGGTTGCAAATTAAAAATAATTTTTTTCTGCATCTAGCTCTGAAAAAATATTTGGGCTTCTAGCAGTGTGTGGGACTTGGTCTATTAGTCCATCTATACTGACCTCCATCAGGTTGCAAATTAAAAATAATTTTTTTCTTCATTTATCTCTGAAAAAATATTTGGGCTTCTAGCAGCGTGTGGGACTTGTTCTATTAGTCCATCTATACTGACCTCCATCAGGTTGCAAATTAAAAATAATTTTTTTCTGCATCTAGCTCTGAAAAAATATTTGGGCTTCTAGCAGTGTGTGGGACTTGGTCTATTAGTCCATCTATACTGACCTCCATCAGGTTGCAAATTAAAAATAGTTTTTTTCTGCATCTAGCTCTGAAAAAATATTTGGGCTTCTAGCAGTGTGTGGGACTTGGTCTATTAGTCCATCTATACTGACCTCCATCAGGTTGCAAATTGAATAAAAAAATTTTCTGCATCTAGCTCTGAAAAAATATTTGGGCTTCTAGCGGTGTGTGGGACTTGGTCTATTAGTGCATCTATTCTGACCTCCATCAGGTTGCAAATTAAAAATATTTTTTTTCTGCATCTAGCTCTGAAAAAATATTTGGGCTTCTAGCAGTGTGTGGGACTTGGTCTATTAGTCCATCTATACTGACCTCCATCAGGTTGCAAATTAAAAATAATTTTTTTCTTCATTTAGCTCTGAAAAAATATTTGGGCTTCTAGCAGTGTGTGGGACTTGTTCTATTAGTCCTTCTATACTGACGTCCAGCAGGTTGCAAATTGAATATAATTTTTTTCTGCATCTAGCTCTGAAAAAATATTTGGGCTTCTAGCGGTGTGTGGGACTTGGTCTATTAGTCCATCTATACTGACCTCCATCAGGTTGCAAATTAAAAATAATTTTTTTCTGCATCTAGCTCTGAAAAAATATTTGGGCTTCTAGCAGTGTGTGGGACTTGGTCTATTAGTCCATCTATACTGACCTCCATCAGGTTGCAAATTAAAAATAATTTTTTTCTGCATCTAGCTCTGAAAAAATATTTGGGCTTCTAGCAGTGTGTGGGACTTGGTCTATTAGTCCATCTATACTGACCTCCATCAGGTTGCAAATTGAATAAAAAAATTTTCTGCATCTAGCTCTGAAAAAATATTTGGGCTTCTAGCGGTGTGTGGGACTTGGTCTATTAGTCCATCTATACTGACCTCCATCAGGTTGCAAATTAAAAATAATTTTTTTCTGCATCTAGCTCTGAAAAAATATTTGGGCTTCTAGCAGTGTGTGGAACTTGGTCTATTAGTCCATCTATACTGACCTCCATCAGGTTGCAAATTAAAAATAATTTTTTTCTTCATTTAGCTCTGAAAAAATATTTGGGCTTCTAGCAGTGTGTGGGACTTGTTCTATTAGTCCTTCTATACTGACGTCCAGCAGGTTGCAAATTGAATATAATTTTTTTCTGCATCTAGCTCTGAAAAAATATTTGGGCTTCTAGCGGTGTGTGGGACTTGGTCTATTAGTCCATCTATACTGACCTCCATCAGGTTGCAAATTAAAAATAATTTTTTTCTGCATCTAGCTCTGAAAAAATATTTGGGCTTCTAGCAGTGTGTGGGACTTGGTCTATTAGTCCATCTATACTGACCTCCATCAGGTTGCAAATTGAATAAAAAAATTTTCTGCATCTAGCTCTGAAAAAATATTTGGGCTTCTAGCGGTGTGTGGGACTTGGTCTATTAGTCCATCTATACTGACCTCCATCAGGTTGCAAATTAAAAATAATTTTTTTCTGCATCTAGCTCTGAAAAAATATTTGGGCTTCTAGCAGTGTGTGGAACTTGGTCTATTAGTCCATCTATACTGACCTCCATCAGGTTGCAAATTAAAAATAATTTTTTTCTTCATTTAGCTCTGAAAAAATATTTGGGCTTCTAGCAGTGTGTGGGACTTGTTCTATTAGTCCTTCTATACTGACGTCCAGCAGGTTGCAAATTGAATATAATTTTTTTCTGCATCTAGCTCTGAAAAAATATTTGGGCTTCTAGCGGTGTGTGGGACTTGGTCTATTAGTCCATCTATACTGACCTCCATCAGGTTGCAAATTAAAAATAATTTTTTTCTGCATCTAGCTCTGAAAAAATATTTGGGCTTCTAGCAGTGTGTGGGACTTGGTCTATTAGTCCATCTATACTGACCTCCATCAGGTTGCAAATTAAAAATAATTTTTTTCTGCATCTAGCTCTGAAAAAATATTTGGGCTTCTAGCAGTGTGTGGGACTTGTTCTATTAGTCCATCTATACTGACCTCCATCAGGTTGCAAATTAAAAATAATTTTTTTCTGCATCTAGCTCTGAAAAAATATTTGGGCTTCTAGCAGTGTGTGGGACTTGGTCTATTAGTCCATCTATACTGACCTCCATCAGGTTGCAAATTGAATAAAAAAATTTTCTGCATCTAGCTCTGAAAAAATATTTGGGCTTCTAGCGGTGTGTGGGACTTGGTCTATTAGTCCATCTATACTGACCTCCATCAGGTTGCAAATTAAAAATAATTTTTTTCTGCATCTAACCCAGCCAATAGTTTTGGCCTAATACCACAGTTTGGCCACTCAGCTCTGCTCGGTTACCATCCATTGTTTTTTTGTGCAAACAACTCCAGAGTTGTGAATTAGTTAACCACCAAAATGAGTGGAAAAAGGCCTGCTGCTGGTGGAAAGGGGAATAGGCGTGTTGGGAAGGGGAAAAAAGGTTGTGTCCGTGGGGTAGGTGCAGAAGAAAGACCATCTTCCAGCCAAACTAAAATGTCTACTTCTTTTAGCGGACAATGTGATAAGATCCCTTTCTTACGGCCACGCCAATCGCTACAAATTCCAGATGAGGCACAAAAACAGCAGGTGCTTCAACGGATATCAAGTGCTCCTTTAAGTGGGCTCTCCTCCACATCAACTTCAACATCACAAATACTCCAGTCCTCAAAGGTGTCACCCAAATCGCACTTGCTTCCTCACAGCTCCCAAATCTCCAGCTGCCCGTCTGAGTATGAGGTAGAACAGATGGTTGAGTCTGCAGAGCTGTTTACTCATACTATAGCCTGGGAATCAGAGGTCGACTCCAGCGCTTCTGTGAATCCAGACGAGGAAATGATCTGCACTGATGCCCAGAATCTTTATGAGTCGGATCCAGGACCAGACGCAGAAGGTTCTGACCATAATGTAGACCCTCATTCCCAAACTGTAACTCCTGTTGGTGGAGACAATGAGGAAGACGATGATAAGACTCAAATACCTGATTGGAGCGACAACTTTAGTTTTTTGTCAGGGCAGGAACAGGTTGGCTCTGAGGACGACGGGTGTGATAACGCACAGGGTGATGATGATGAGGTCGGAGATCCCACTTACTGTCAACCCACAGTCAGCCAAGAGATGAGGTCAGCAGAGCAGGTGGAGGAAGATGCTAGTGACGACGAGGTCAGGTTGCGCCTTCCTGGACAGAGACGTAGTACTGGAAGCACGTCAACAACTGCATCCTCAAACACAACTCTGCCTCTCACCACAAGTCGTGGTGGCTCTTCAGGTCGCATGGGTGCTAAGCCTTGCATAGCCTGGGCATTTTTTCAGATCGATAAAGATGACCCAACTCGTGTTATCTGTAACATTTGTCAGCAAAAGCTAAGTAGAGGCCAAAAAATACATAGTTTGAGTACTTCATGCATGAACCGGCACATGGACATGAAGCATAAGTTGCAGTGGGAAGCTCAGTGTGCTACAATGCGGTCTAGCCGGCCGGGCCAACCACCGTCTGCCATATCTTGTGCATCCGCGGCCTCTTCATCCTCTGTGACTGGGGGGACAGCAGTCACACCTGTTTTGGGGCGCAGACCTGCCACCTCTTTACCCGCAACAGCCAGCGTGATTGGCAGGTCATCATTTTCTTTGGAGGTGGTAACACCAGCTGGTCTTGAGCGCTGTCCGACATCGATAGCACCACCTTTGGATCAAGGCAACCTAACATGTCCGCCTGCATCTTCCTCACAGACCGGCAGTTTGCCGGGGACACCCTTATCAACCCCGTCTAAGCACAATAGCCAGCCCTCGGTCCCTCAGATGTGGACAAGTAAAAGACCATTTCCTCCTAGCCATGAGAAAGCTAAGAGGTTGAATTTCACCATCTGCAAGCTCTTGGCTACAGAAATGCTGCCTTTCCGCCTGGTGGACACAGAGGATTTTCGAGACCTTATGTCCGTCGCAGTGCCCCAGTACCAGATGCCCAGTCGGCACTACTTCTCAAAGAAAGGTGTGCCTGCGCTCCACCAGCATGTCGCACACAACATCACCGCTTCTTTGAGAAACTCTGTGTGTGACAGGGTGCATTTCACCACAGACACTTGGACGAGTAGGCATGGACAGGGGCGTTACATGTCGCTGACTGGGCACTGGGTAACTATGGTGACAGCAGGACAAGGGGCTGCTGTCCAAGTCTTGCCGTCCCCACGAGTTGTGCGTCAATCCTCTTTATGTCATTTTTCCTCCACTGCTTCTGCCTCCTCAACCTCCTCTCGGTCTTCCACCTGCACCCAAAGCCTGTCTGGTCATGCCACAAGCTTTCTAACTGCGCAGAAGGGATCCTGCACACCTCCTTACTATGCTGGCAGTAGGGCTCAACGTCATCAGGCGGTTTTTACATTGAAATGTCTGGGAAATGTGAGTCACACAGCTGAGGAGTTGTGGTCAGCTCTGGAGAACCAATTTCATGAATGGTTGTCTCCACTGGACCTGAAACCAGGGAAGGCCGTGTGCGACAATGCTGCAAACCTGGGTGCGGCCCTTCGCCGGGGCAATGTCACACACGTGCCTTGTATGGCTCACGTGTTGAACCTGGTTGTCCAGCAATTTTTAGCCCACTATCCCAGACAAGATGGCCTTCTGCAGAGGGCACGGTCGCTGTGTGCTCACTTCCGCCGTTCGCATCCCGCAGCTCAGCGACTTACATCTCTACAGAAGTCGTTGGGCCTGCCACTTCACCGGCTAAAATGCGATGTGCCTACCCGGTGGAATTCAACTCTGCACATGTTGCAGCGACTGTGGCAGCACCGACAAGCCCTGGTGCAATACGTTCTGACGTATAGCCTGGGCCAACGAGATTCAGAGGTGGGGCAAATCACGCTGGAGGAGTGGTCTCAGATCAGGGACCTATGCACCCTTCTGCACAGTTTTGAAATGGCGACGAAGATGTTTAGTGCTGACGATGCCATTATCAGCATGACTATTCCGGTGATTTACATGCTGGAGCACATGTTAAACAGAATTTGGAGTCAGGTGGTGGCACAAGAGGAGGTGGAGGAAGTAGAGGAGGAGGAGTTGTATGCGGAAGGGCTAACATCTGCAAGGTCCAGACGGTCGGCAGCACCAAGGCGGCAGGCATGTGAGGGTGGGGGAGATGGTTTAACCAGGGCGCATGGTAGCAGCCAAACTAGTGAGGAAGGTGCAGGAGCCCAGGAAGAAGTGGAGGACGAACTGATGGAAGACTCATCAGATGAGGGAGACCTTGATCACATTTCTGTTGTGCGAGGTTGGGGGGAGAGGACAGAGGAAGGAAGCATGATTGTTACCTCGCCACCAACACAACAGGGACTTGGTGCTCCTGGATGCGCAACACACATGAGTGCCTTCTTGCTGCACTACCTGCAACATGACCCTCGAATTGTGAGAATTAGAAATAATCCTGACTACTGGGTTGCCACACTGTTAGATCCCCGGTACAAAAGTAAATTTGCAGAAATTATTCCTGCCATAGAAAGGGATGCACGCATGCAGGAGTATCAGCAGAGACTGTTGCAGAATCTTACATGTGCTTTTCCACAAAATACCAGTGGTGCACGTAGTGAATCTCACAGTTCCAACTTGCCAACCGTGGGACCGTCAAGTGTTCAGCACTCAAACCGTAACAGAACCACAGTATCTGCTGGTAACATCAATTTTGCGGAATCATTTCACCACTTTTTTAGCCCATCCTTTGCAAGGCCACAGGAGACAAGAAGTCTGACACATAGTCAACGCCTAGAGACGATGGTACAGGAGTATCTCCAAGTAAACATTGAAGCCACGACTGTGTCACTGGACCCTTGCTCTTTTTGGGCTTCCAATCTGGATAAATGGCCGGAGCTAGCCACTTACGCCTTGGAGATCTTGTCATGCCCCGCAGCCAGCGTTCTGTCTGAACGTGTGTTCAGCGCTGCTGGTGGTGTGCTGACAGATAAGCGCACGCGGCTCTCCACTGATAATGTAGACAGACTCACGTTCATAAAGATGAACAAATCATGGATCCGAAACGACTTTTCTACCCCTGTGTCATCCTGGGGAGAGTAAAAGCTTGATGATTGGTTAAAATCACCCTACCAACCGTTTTAAGCTTTCAAATTACTAATCATGTTTATCTGTATCTTGACTGGAAAATAATTTGGGCTTTGTAGCAGTGTGCAGCACTGATCCTATTAGGCCATCTATAATAAGCTTCACCAGATTTAAAATTAAAAATAATTTTTAGCTGCATCTAGTCCGGAAAATAATTTTGGGGCTCCGAGATGCGCAAGACACATAAGTGCCTTCTTGCTGCACTACCTGCAGCATGACCCTCATATTGTCAGAATTCGAAGTAATCATGACTACTGGGTTGCCACACTCTTAGATCCCCCAAACTTTTCGATCAACCTTTTCATTTTAATAAAGACCAAAAAAATGGTCATTTTTGAAATTATAAGCATTAGCAGGTTGTTAGAAACTGAAATCAAACAGTTTTCAACTCAAAACTTTATTCTAGGTGATGTTACATTTTCACATAGGACCCCTTGTTCGAAAGGAGCTTCTGAACTCTCTCGTCCATTGAATTTGTCAGGTTTTGGATGGTTTCTGCTTCAATTGTTTTGCATGAGGACAGAATACCCTCCCAGAGCTGTTGCTTAGATGTGAACTGCCTCCCGCCATCATAGACACTCCTTTTAATGATGCTCCAAAGGTTCTGAATGGGGTAGAGGTCAGGGGAGCATGGGGGTCACACCATAAGTTTGTCCCCTTTTATGCCCATATCAGCCAGAGATGCAGATGTTTTATGTGCAGCATGAGATGGTGCATTATCATGCAGAAAAATGATCTTGCTGTGAAATACACGGTTCTTCTTCTTGAACCATGGCAGGAAGTGCTGTTTGAGAAAATCCACATACATTATGGAGTTCATCTTTAGCGCCTTCAGGGATCCTAAAGGGGCCGACAATCTCTCTCCCCATGATTCCAGCCCAAAACATTACTCCACCTCCTCCTTGTTGGCGCTGTAGCCGTGTTTGCGTGGGGTGTCCATCAACCAGCCATCCTCCACTCCATTCATCTGGACCATCGAGCGCTGCACGGCACTCATCCGTGAACAAAACAGTTTTGAAATCAGTCTTCATGTAATGTTTGGCCCACTGGAGCCGTTTCTGCTTGTGTGAAGTGGATAGAGGAGGTCGACAGGATGGCGTATGCACAGCTGCAAACCTCTGAAGGACCCTGCATCTTGTTGTTCGGGGGACGTTGGAGGCACAAGCAGCTTCAAAAACTTGTCTGCTGCTATGACAAGGCTTTTTTGCCGCTGCTCTTTCAACCTGACGTAATAGCCTGTAGGAAAGAGTCCTCAATTTGCCCTTATCAGCACGCACACGTGTGTACTGTGAATCAGCTACATACTTCTTGATTGCCAAGACACTTCATCCTGATCATCGCACAATGTTGATTGTAGTCATGCCTTGACCTAAACACTCCACAATTTGTTGCTTCTCAGCAGCCGACACATCCTTTTTCTTTCCCATTTTGGCAGAAAATGTAGGCTGCTTAATAATGTGAGAGAGCCTTCTTAAGTAGTCTTGCCTTTCATTGGACACACCTGCCAAACTAATTAGCACAGGTGTCTGCAATTGCTTACAGTGATATAAAGAGCCCTGACACACATCACCATCAATGAGTTTAACTGACAAACAAACAAATTCTTCCCTTATCACTCCTAAACACTTTTTGCATAATAATTTGGAACGCGGTGTACATGTGCTTTTCCACAAAACACCAGTGGTTCACGTAGTGAATCTTACAGTTCTAACTTGCCAACCGTGGTCTGTATGGAATTGTTCAATAAAGGGCCCAAAATTAAGATAACATAGATGGGAGAGGTCTCTATGAATAGGAATTCCTAAGTATTTGATACCCTGTGAGGGCCAGGCAAAGGGAAAGTTGGACTGGATGGAATCCTATATGGATTTAGGGAGGGAGACATCGAGGGCTTCAGACTTCGCTGCATTGATTTTAAAATTTTACCATGTAACAAAGTGATCTATTTCAGCCATAACAGCAGGGATGGATATATGTGATTGAGTGATATATACTAGGACATCATCAGCAAATAGAGAGCACTTGTACTCGGTGCCTCCCACCTCAATCCACCTAATATTGGGGTTATGGCGAATTGATGAGAGCAGGTGCTCCGTCACTAGGATGTATAAGAGAGGGGACAGAGGACATCCCTGCCTTGTCCCATTGGTGATTGTGAAAGGTGATGAAAATGTTCTGACGCACCCCCTGGGCCTTGGGACACCCGGAGCCGGACCCTTTTTGGTGGATGCTGGTGGTTGTAGTCTTCGTGGCGGCGATCCGGTTCCGTGGCTCAGGGCGGTCAAACCAGTGGCGGAACTATTTATGTGGTTTTGATGTTTAAATGTCCGACTACGCCACCCGTGGATTGCGGTCAGAGTGAACCGCCGCTACAGGGCAGACCGCTAAGGCTGGTGTTGTGGGTGCAGCAGAGCGTAGCATAACTCCCCACGGGAGGAGTATAGCCTCAGGGCAGTGTATGCGGAGGATGGGGGTGATGGTGCAGGGCAGCAGCAGTAACGACACGGAGTCAGTGATGCAGTTCAGGGCCTTTACTCACAGTTCTTATTATCCAGACCACGTCTGCAGGTAACGGCTGCCCACGTCGTACTGTGCTCACCAGGTGAGGGGCTCAGACAACTCCCAGATAACTTTGGAGCGCTTCACAGGACCCCCTTTGTGTGTCCTTTGTCTGGCCTTTCTTACCAACACTTCTGTCCGGCTGCCTCGGGCCTCCTCTTGGTAAACTTGGCGCCAGTTTCCCTGACCCTATGTGGTGCCTTCCTAGCGGGTGGAGCAAGGGGCTGCGCCACATAAAATGTCAGAGCCTCCGGTTTCTAGCTGAGGGTCGTTTCCTGCCTCCACTAGTTCGGGGACCGGTCTCCCCCTTTGGCCTGACCCCTCCACGCAGGTGGATTCGGGCGTGCGGTGGCGACTCGCCCGTCCGCACCCCTGGGATCCCTTCATTCCTCGTTCCTGGAGCCTTCTCCGCTCCTCTTCCTTCCTTCTCCCTCTTGCAGGCCTGGGCCTCTGTTACTAGGCCCGCCTCCGGAGCAGAGCTCATGCAGAGCCCCTGCTCCCTGCCACTTCTGCTCAGACTTCTCTGCACTGAACTAAGATGGTGCCCACCTTTTATACTCCCTTCTCAATGCACCCAGGAACTGCTTCCTCCCTGCTCCTGCACTGCAGGGTTCCCCTTCCTCAGTGTTCCCTCCCCCCACTCCAGCCAGGGACAGGGACTGTCGTGCCCATCTCAGGGGCATATTGGTCGCCCTGCCCCACGGCAATGTGGTGTAATGCATGCAGGTGTCGGGTCCTGATCCACACTCCATCCTTATCTGAGAGTGAGATATCACACCTCTGGGTGAGGTGCAATACGTCTGTAGCAACCGAGCCCTCGGTGCTACAGTTCCATTTATCTTCAGCCTAGGTGACGTATTGTGATACAGGGCCGTGATTTTGGCTATAAAAGGGTCCCCTAGACCCCTACCCCAAGCTTTTTAAGAGAATCATATATGGCGTGCCAGGAGACTCTATGGAATGCTTTCTCAGCATCCAACGAGAGTATCTACTTACAAATTTTTAACTGCATCTAGCCCAGGAAATACTTTGTGCCTAGTAGCAGTGTCTGCTAGTCAGCGGATTATCCCGGCTGTTAAGCAAGCTACACCACCTGTAGTTTGGACACTTAATTTTTTCAAAGGAAATGCTTCGGGACCACGGGATACTTAGTGAAGAGCATCAGGAGGCACCCCAAGGCATAGGGGCTGGGACTGGCACTAGGATGCCTTGCGGTGGACAGCCGAGCTCGATCCTTATAAAAGCTTTTTAACTGCAGCAGCTTTAGTGGACGCTACTGGAGCTGGAATTACGCGGCTGCTGGCATGAGACTTGCCCTCCAATAGATCCTTGTAAATGGATTTAAAGTGTATTCATTCAAATTAGAGGGACAATTTAAATTAAAAAGCTTAGAGCTGCCTCCACCACAGGGGGGCTCTCTCGACCCACCAGCGGACAGGCACCAGTATTGGGAGAGGGGGGCTGGCCGTCAGGGTTCACCGCGGCTCTGGCACAAACCCGGCGACACGGAGGTGGCACGGGCAGGAGCGGACTGGCCGTCTCGGCTTCTCACTTTTTGGATTTTAGAAGGGCATGACATGCCTATATCTGTGTCTCCCCCTCCTTTTACTCCTCCACCTCTTTTCTTTTCGCATGACTATATGTACTTGTCACTTTTCCATGTGTTAGTTGTGTCTTCTGAGCAGTTTGTCAGCTTTTGGACACCTTTGAAGGTGTTTTCTATGTGTTTCTATGTGTTTTTGTTTGCCTGCCATTGGTTTTAACGGTGTTCGAAGGTGTTCGACGAACAGTTCGACGAACAGTTCGGCGAACACACGGGTGTTCGACGAACCGAACCGAACTCGAACACTACGGGGGTGGCTCAACACTAGTTAAGAGTAGCACAGATCGCAGGAATGTGTATTTTATTTTTTTTTGTTTTCATTTTGTAATAGAGCCACATGCGTGGATGAGCTGTTTTTTCGGCATGGACTAAGATAGGTAGAAAGGTGCGGACAGGTATACATTGTGCACCTAGGCCTTGAAGTTCAGGCGGATAATTTGTTAATGGTTTGTTTTTTTTTGTTTTCTGTGCATTTTGGATTGAATAAAGGGTGTATTACGTGAGCTAAGACAGGCAGAGAAGCATGGACAGGTAACTGACGTACACAATGGAGTGTCGTGTTATACTGTGTGCTTAGACCTTGAAGTTTGGACGGATAACCTGGTTTTTGTTTAAATCTTGATGCAGGATACAACTTAAAACAGTGAACCTTAGTTTGAACATATTTCCTTTGATAATAGAGCCATATCCACGAGTGAGCTGGTTTTTCGGCATGGACTAAGATAGGTGTGGTGTGGATAGGTATATATTGTGCACCTAGGCCTTGAAGTTCCAGCTGGTTGTGGTTGCCTACATATCTTAATAGGTAATATGTGGCAACGGGGAGTACCGAACCCAGGGATGGGCAGTTTCATGATGAGGCATGAGGCTGGCAAACTGGGATGTTACTCCAGAAATCCTGAATTAGTTCAAGCCAACTATACACGATGAGCCTTTGTCTCTGTGTAGTCTGTTTGAAGCTATGTATAGGAGAATAAGTAGCTGCGAGGGCTGTGTGTTACTCTTTTGTATTGTGAAAAACTGGAAGGGGTGTCTGTATAGGAAACAGAGGCAATTGACTAGGAGCATACTAAAGAAAAACTGCATTCATTTTGTGGGGTTCAAGAGAGTCAAGGCATTGCCTATGCAATAGGAACTTGCTAGGCAGCTGAGGAAGGTTAACAGGGGGAGGTCACCCTAAAGGAACAGGAGTTTGATGGGACAGGGAAGATATCCAGTGTCAGGATGTTGAATAACTGCACCGGGAGAACTCCCAGGAGCGTATTGTTCCCTTAATCCCATTTTAGGTGTCGATGTAGAAGAGCTTAGTGCTGAAGAACACCTATCACTCCTGAGAGAAGCCTTGACCTTCACTCAGATACCCCTGAGAGATGCCAGAAGACCCCTCTTGTGTTTGCCACAGAGCTGAAACATCTCCACTTTGATTTCAGCCATGAGGAGGAGACTGTAATAAAGCCCCAAAGCTGCCTCTTCCTGTCATTGTCTCCTGGTCGTAATCCTATATATTGGACTGTTTCTGTTTTGCAGGAGGATCAAAAGACTGTCTTCCCAACTGCACAGAAGTCAGGCTGAGCACCATGAGCTCAGCCAGAGACGGGGGTTAAGGACATAAGACAAACGCAGTCCTTTACCCCGAATCCAATATATGTTGTGTATATATAATTTAATGTAAATTTATGAGTTTTACTGTATACTGAAATTCCATATGTGTGCATATAGACACTTTAGGTGTAAGTGCAGAACTACCTGTGCATGGACATACTCAGTCCACAATAAGTGTATTCATGTGACGGTGTTCATGCATTTGCAGACGGTAGTGAACTCCAATTGCACATGGGTCAATGATCTGCATGTGTTTTATGGATCAGTTAGAATACATGCTATTTTAGCTCAAGTCTCTATATGCATTCAAACCAAAAGCTTATTTTGGAATGGAATTGTAATGTGTGTTCTGTGTGAATGGGGGAATAGAGTTAGGTTTCTCTAGGGACAGGTCCCCTCACTTTATAAGGTATTTGCCACTTCAACCCTTGCTATTGTGAAGTTCGTAAGGGATGGATTGAATGTCTGTTAGAATCAGACGGTGTTTCTTCCCGCAGTCAACTTAGGTATTGTGACATCACTCCCTACTCGAGAAATTCTGACCTGCCTAGTAAAGATCTGCCTATCTATCCATGGAAGAAACTCATCAACGATCTTCAATCAAGACTACAGGAAAATTGCCTGATGAAAGTCGTGCCTGAGGGATGTTGTGCCTCTACAGAAAGACCACGATTGACAATACCCCAAAAAGAAGGAGGTGCTCATAGAAACCACGTGGTGAGGCCCAACTACAGACTGTGACACCCAGCAGTCTCATCACGCCAGGAGTACTCATAACCCTGCAGAAGCAAGCTGCGGGAGAGGACTAGAAAGACTGGCAGGGTGAGGGGTGTACACAGGATAGTGACTCGGGCCAACCTATACACTGAGGGTAAAGCCATTCCAGAGTCTGACCAGCGAGACGACTTTGGGGTAGGCAGATACCTGAAGACTGGCAACGACAGGACCACAGCAAAAAGACTTTAACAACAAAAAGACTTTGATTAAAGATCCAAGAAAGAAGCAGAGTGTATTCTGTGGAGGGATGCGTTGGATTACGGTGAAAGGCAGGGAAGAGTTGATGGCCGTAATGGCTGATGTCTAGGTACCTAAGTGCAGTATTATACTTCATTCCATCCTGAACTGTCACAACTCATATATGGGGCTTGAGTAGGCAAATATATCCCAGTACAACACTTCCCTCAAATTTCATTGTCGTGTTCTCGACAACAGGGGGATTGTAAAGGGAAGTGTCCTAGGTTGTACATGTATATATGTATCTACATACTAGCCATGCTTGCAGATAAGTATACATGTATATATTAGCCCCCATCTCCTTATGTGTTTCAGTCTGCTTGCTGCTGTTGGGGGCAGGATCAACAAAATGTCCAGCCATGTACTAAAACAGGTTTTGCTAGTATGGTTGGACATGAACAAAGACCTTAGCCAGTGGGCGGGGAATACCACCTCATTTCCTGTGCAGGACTTAAAAACCCCAGAGCACTCATGTGCTAGCCCTCTTTTTGCTCTTTGGATGGAGAGATGGAGAGATGGACATAACACATGGCTGAGTATCTCTCTTCCCCTGTAACTCTTTACTTACTAGCCCTACATACATTGTACTAACCTTACTATCCTTGTATCTATATATATATATATATATATATATATATATATATAGGGAAAGTTAGTATAGTTGGGTGGGCTGATATTGCATGAGTGATTAGGAAACATGGGTGGAAAATAGGTAATTGGGAATTGTATATTGTTATTATTATTGTGTACTGTGTTAGTGGGATAAATAGTAGTATATTAACTGCAGACTTTTGTGTAATAAATACCTTTTATTAGCACACGGTTTTGTCTCAGTTGGTGTATAGTATAAGGCACAGATAACGTTAGTGGATATTAATTATTAATAATCAAGTTTGATGTTAATAGTTATTATCGGACCTCAATAGAGGAGTAGGAGAGTTCCCCCATTAATTACTGATATTTTTGGAGGGAAAACCTCGTCCTTTAACATACAGTAATTTTATTAATCTCACGAAAATCCAGAGAAGGACGTAAACCGCCGTCCTTTTTTTTAACAAAAAAAAATCCAACAGCCACAGGAGACTTGGAAGGCCTAATGTGACCGGCGGCCAAGCTTGTCTGTATGTATTCCTCCAAAGCCTTTCTCTCAGGAATAGTAAGATTAAATAAACGACTTTTAGGAAGAGTCGCTCCAGGGACAAATTCAATGGTACAATCATAGTCTCTATGGGGAGGCAAAATTTGTGACTCCTCCTCAGAAAAAACTCTCCAAAAATCCTGAATAAGTACAGGTAATTCCCCTTTTTCCACCGCAGCAATACGTCCGTTACAACACTTGTCATAACACTTAGGGCTACAGGACTTAATTTCATTGGTAGACCAATCCAGTACAGGATTGTGCAATTTTAACCAGGGTAACCCCAAAACTACTGGAGAAGGCAAATTATTTAATACTACCAAATCCAAATTCTCTTGGTGAATACCATTAATAGTGAGGGGAAATTCACAGACCTTGTGAGTAACACTCTTCAAGGGGGAGCCATTGACAGAAACCACAGCAATAGAGGATGACAAAGGTTTGGGTTTTAATTTAAGTTTTTCCAAGAATCCCCCATCAATCACATTCAGAGTAGAACCACAATCCACAAATACCCAAAATTCAATTAATTGTTCCTGAGCAGCAGTAGTAGCAGAAAGAAATACCCCCTTAGTATTTAAACAGGCTATACGGGCGTAACTGACCCTTTTTTTTTCTTTGTTCATACGAAGTACACAGTTCTTAATAAAATGGTCGGATTTCCCGCAATAAAAGCACAAACCTTCAGAAGACCTGCGGTCTTTTTCCTGAGAGCGGGGTGCCATCGCCCCAATCTCCATCGGCTCTCCAATGTCAGTACAGACCCTCTCAAGACTCGGAGCTGACATGGCAGAGGATTTACTCTCATTAACCCTTGCACGCAGTCTCCTGTCCACCCGTATAGCTAATTGCATTGCCTCCTGCAAATTTCCAGGTGTGGGATAAGCAATCAGCAAATCCTTAACCCTTTCACCTAGCCCCACAAGAAACAAACTTTTCAAAGCTGAATCGTTCCACCCCACCTGGGCAGACCACCGACTGAAGTGAGAACAATATTTTTCCACATTACCTGATCCCTGCCTCAAACGTCTCAATTCAGTCTCAGCTGATGAGACACGATCAGGATCATCATACAACAAACCCAAAGCAGAAAAAAAACTATCCACTGATCTAAAGCATGGATCACTAGGTTGGAGAGAAAAGGCCCATCCCTGAGGTTCTTTGCGCAACAGTGACATTATGAACCCTATGCGCTGTGATTCATCACCAGAGGATCTGGGTCTCAAACGAAAATACAACAAACAAGCATTTTTAAAGGAAAAAAATTCTTGTTGATCACCAAAAAATAAATCAGGCAAACGTACCTTTGGCTCCACAAAATGTGCTCCAGAACAGCTACTCACGTGTTGTTGGAGCTCGGCCACCTCCAGAGAGAGTCCCTGCAGGCGTTGAGCCAAATCCTGAACCGACACCATGATGGAAACTGGAGGTCTTTCCTTAGAGATATTTTTGGGCTGGACTTACTGTTATGATCTGCTACAAGCACTAAGGAAAGAAAGGAGATCTGTCCCTACAATAGAACTAAGCTAGATCCCTACGATGTAACGGGAAACCTGATCCTGCGATCAGACCCGCTAAAGTCCTCGGCTAGTCTGTACGAAGACCTATAGATGCAAGGGAGGGATCCCTACAAGAACTAGGGACTGGGATAAAGTTGGACACCTCCTAGCAGAAATTGTAGCAGTAAAAGACAAACACACAACATAGAACATAAAGGTCCGAAGACCTAGCAAAACAGACTGAGAAAGGTAACAAGCACCAGGCTAGCTAAAGAGTAGAAATTACAATGAAGTCCAGCAAGGCCAGGAGGGCGGAGCAGGATTAAATAGGCAAAAAAGGTCATGTGACCAGCAAGATAGAAAAAACCTAACGGGAGAGTTCTAACAGTCTTGTTTTACCCCACCTGATGAAGACGGCTTAGACCGTTGAAACGCGTTGTGGCAGTGGTATTGGAGGAAGAATAAAAGTCGGTTGACATCTATTAAATTGTCCAGTATTCCTTTGGCGCTCCCTGAGACTGCTGCACCATTGTTTACTTGTGATATATCTCCATACGGAGCCAAAGCGGCAGGAGCAGCTGGGCATATTTGGATGTGTGAGGACCTGCGGTTATCCAGCCACCGGGTTAAACTACTGAGGACCTGCGGTGACGTGGTATCTGGTCCAGCAGGATCGTGTGACCACTTGAGGAGCACGGAGTTGCGAGGCAAACACCGACAGGACGGTACTACAAATAGAGGCGACCCGGAGCCTCATTAATCACACGCTTAATCTTGGTTGTGTAGACGTACACAACCATCACAGGTGAGTGTACTGGCACTTTTTAAATTATTTAAATAGCCCTGTGAGTCTGCACATGCGCCCTTTCTTTTCTTTTCGCTAACAGTCGGCCTGCCAGCATTTTCAGTTGACAGGCGGATGTGCTTATCAGTTATAATTCCACCAGCGGCACTAAAAACCCGCTCTGATAAAACAATAGTGGCAGGCCAGGACCTCCAAAGCGTAGAGAACCAGTTCATTCCACGTGTCCAGCTTGGATACCCAATAATTATAAGGCACGGAAGAATCACGGAGGACATTGGTATGGTCAGCAAGGTACTCCCTCAGCATCTTCCCAAACTTTGCACTCCTTGTGAGAGTACCCCGCACCTCACTGCCTGTGCGATGGGAGGGACTGAGAAAACTCTCCCAGAACTTTGACAGTGTTCCCCTGCCTCTGCTGGATTGGAGTTATGTACTCCTTGGTTGTCCAACGAACTGTGACCTTTGCCACCAGCGTTTTCATATGGGAATTTTTTTAATAGTTCCTCAACAAGAGCCTTCTGGTACTGCCCCATTTTTGTAGACCTGTCCGCCTCAGGAATAAGAGATATAAAGTTCTCCTTGAAGCTTGGGTCTAGAAGTGTCACCTACCAGTAATGACTGTCACTCAAAATTTTGAAAACGCGAGGGTCACGGGAAAGGCAGTGTAACATAAACTCAGCCATGCGTGCCAGACTGCTAACAGGCAAAACTTCCATGTCCTCACTGAGGACAACTGACTATGCTCTCCTCCCCATCCTCCCTGTCCTCAGGCCATCCACGCTGAACAGACGGTATGACAGTTGTGCAGGTAGTACCGTCTATAGCGCATGAAACTAGCTCCTGTTCTTCCTCCTCCTCCTCCTCCTCTTCCTCAGTGTCACCCAATTCACATTGGGATGAGATGAGGCTGGTGTCACGGGTGTGTTGCCACGAAGATCGTCACGAGTACACAGCCTGACTTCTCGCAGCTTTTCATTCAGACTTACAGAGCGGATCGTGGTGTTTGGAGTTGCTGAGATAAGTGTATTTGGAAGTGTGTTTTCCCTTTCCTCGCTTTATCATTTATCTCCTTTCCCGTTGGTGTTCCCTCTGTTGTAGTTGTTTAGAAGTTGTATGCAAGGTGGTTTTGGTTTTTCCCTTGTACTGTCTCGTTCGTCTAAATACTGTGTGTGGGCATATTATTTCTGGTTCCCTATTGTTGTGATCGGGGTCCTTCTCAGGACTAGATTACTTAGGTGCAGGGATCCTCAGAAGGTAGGGGTTACGCTGGCGGCCTGGACCTCTGTACCTTTAACAGTACCTCCAGGATGAGGGATTAGTCAGGGCCCCAGCTTAGGGTCAGCTTAGGCCCCCTACCTCCAGTATTCTGTGACAGTGTGACATTTTCACCGACCATCTTAGTTTTTCTCCAGCTACCATGGATCCAGTAGCCGGTCTAGCTCGGCAGTTGCAGAGTTTGTCCATGGGGCTGGCGGACGTTAGGTCCAAGGTTTTGCATCCTCTGGAGCAAGCCGGACCAGAACCTAAAGTAGCTCTCCCTGACAGGTTCACTGGGGGGCGGGACAAGTTTTTTGTTTTCCGGGAGGCATGCAAATTGTACTTTCGGCTGCGGCCTCGGTCATCGGGCAGTGAAGAACAAAGGGTGGGAATTGTCATCTCGCTCCTACAAGGGGACCCACAATCTTGGGCGTTCTCTCTTCCCCCAAGCTCCCCGGTTCTCCAGTCAGTGGATAGGTTTTTCGCTGCTCTGGGACTCGTATATGATGACCCAGATCGGATCTCCCTTGCTGAGTCTAAGTTACGTAGGATTCAGCAGGGAGATCGTCCAGCGGAGGAATTCTGTTCGGAGTTCCGTAGGTGGGCCACGGACACCCAGTGGAATGACCCGGCTCTTAGGAGCCAGTTTTGTCATGGTTTATCCGACAAATTACAGGATGTGTTGGCACAGTATGACTCTCCCGCGTCACTGGAAGCCGCTATGGCCCTTGCTATTCGCGTTGACAGACGGCTTCGGGAGAGGTGCGGGATAACTCTACCCCCTGTAATGTCTCCACCTCCTACAAGGTCCCCTCATATGGTGGTTCCCCTTGTCAGTCCGGAGGAGCCTATGCAATTAGGAGGGACATCATTTCGGGGAAGGGGACCGGTGGTGCGCCATAAGACAGGAAGGTGTTTTCTCTGCGGGAAAAAGGGACATTTTATTGGGGGGTGTCCATCCCGTCCCTTGCAGAGTAAAGAGTCGTCGAAAAAACTGTTGATCCCAGGTTGTGTGGTGGACGGCAATCTGGGAGTAGGTATTTCGTCCCTAGGTTCGTCTCAGTTTCTCGTACCGGCGGAGGTGGTGGTGGGTACGAGAACTGAGAGGATATCTGTTCTTCTGGATAGTGGGGCCGGGGCTAATCTGGTTGATGCTCGGTTTGCCCGGGTTCAAGGTATGCGATTGAGTGAGTTGGCTAAACCCATCCCCATATTCTCGATCGATGCCAGACCTCTCGGTCAGGGAAGTTTTTTGCAAGCTGTGCATGGCGTAAAACTTCAAGTGGGGGCAATACATAAAGAACTGTTGTCTTGCTACGTGTTGGAGGGTCTTCCCACTCCTATAGTGTTGGGCCTTCCTTGGTTAGCTAAGCATAACCCGGTTATTAATTGGCAAACCAGAGAGATAAGCCAATGGAGTAAATTCTGTAATAAAAACTGCATGAACACGGTCATCGGTGCGGTTACTCCTTGGGTCTTACCTCCATTTCTGGCGGACTTTGAGGATGTATTCTCGGAGAATGGGTGTCAGGAACTACCTCCTCATCGCGTGTATGACTGTTCTGTAAAACTGCTCCCTGAGGCCAAGTTACCTAAAGCTAGGTTGTATAACCTTTCTGGTCCTGAGAGGCAGGCCATGAAGGATTATATTTCTGAAAGTCTGGCTAAGGGGCATATTAGACCTTCATCTTCTCCGGTGGCCGCGGGGTTCTTCTTTGTTAAGAAGAAAGATGGAGGCCTACGCCCTTGCCTGGATTTCCGTGAACTTAATCGGATTACGGTCCGAGATCCGTATCCGCTCCCACTTATTCCCGATCTCTTTAATCAGATCGTGGGCGCCAAATGGTTCTCTAAGTTGGATCTCAGGGGGGCGTACAATCTGATTAGGATGAAGGAGGGGGATGAGTGGAAGACGGCTTTTAACACTCCGGAGGGGCATTATGAGAACCTTGTCATGCCATTCGGTCTGACTAATGCCCCGGCGGTGTTTCAACACTTTGTTAATGATATTTTTCGCCACCTGGTGGGACAGTTTGTTGTCATATATCTGGATGATATCTTAATTTACTCGCCGGATCTGGTGTCTCATCAGGAGCACGTTAGACAGGTGTTACAGATCTTGCGGGATAATAAACTGTATGCCAAGTGGGAAAAGTGTGTGTTCGCCGTACAGGAACTCCAGTTTTTAGGCTTCCTGGTTTCAGCGTCCGGTTTTCGTATGGACCCTGGGAAAGTGCGGGCAGTTCTTGAGTGGGATCGGCCGGAGAATCTTAAGGCACTACAACGTTTCCTGGGGTTTGCTAACTATTACCGGAAGTTCATTCGTAATTTCTCGTCCATGGTTAAGCCTCTCACAGACATGACTAAAAAGGGGACGGATTTTTCTAGGTGGTCTGACAAGGCTTGTCAAGCATTCTCCTCCTTGAAAAAATGTTTTGCCTCGGCACCCATACTCATTCAACCTGATGCGTCTCAGCCATTCTTTGTAGAGGTAGACGCTTCCGAGGTAGGGGTGGGAGCAGTATTGTCACAGGGTTCGTCCCCTGGTAAGTGGCATCCGTGCGCCTTTTTCTCTAAAAAATTGTCGTCCGCTGAGAGGAATTACGATGTTGGCAATAGGGAACTCTTGGCCATTAAGTTAGCTTTTGAGGAGTGGCGCCATTTTTTGGAGGGGGCAGTTCATCCGGTCACCGTCATCACCGATCACAAGAACCTGCTATATCTGGAGTCCGCTAAACGTCTGAATCCCAGACAAGCTAGGTGGTCATTGTTTTTTACCAGGTTTAATTTCGTCGTTACATATCGTCCTGGGTCTAAAAATGTAAAGGCGGATGCCTTATCTCGTAGTTTCCCTGGGGCCGGGAATACGGACGACCCGATTCCTATTCTTCAGGGGGGGGTGGTGGTTTCGGCAGTATGCTCTGAGCTGGAGGAGGAGATATTGGAGGCTCAGGGAGACGCCCCTGTTGGACCTCCGGGGAGACTGTTCGTTCCAGATCAGTTGCGACAAAAGGTGATCGAGGCACACCATAACTCAGTTTTTGCAGGACACCCGGGGAGTAAAGCAACTGTGGATCTCCTCTCGCGTCGGTTTTGGTGGCCTAACTTACATAAAGAGGTGGTAACTTTTGTCGCGTCCTGTGGGGTTTGTGCGCGCTCTAAGACCTCACATACCCGTCCGTCTGGGGCCCTCTTACCTTTGAAGATCCCGGAGCGTCCTTGGACTCATCTGTCTATGGACTTTATTACTGACCTCCCTCCGTCTTCGGGTAAAACGGTCATACTCGTTGTAGTGGACAGGTTCAGCAAGATGGCACATTTTATCGCTCTTCCGGCTCTCCCTAATGCTAAAACTCTTGCGCAGGTGTTCATTGGGGAGATTGTGAGGCTTCACGGGGTACCCTCCGAGGTGGTGTCTGATCGGGGGTCTCAGTTTGTGTCCAAGTTCTGGAAGGCGTTTTGTGCACGGCGGGGGATGCATTTGTCATTCTCGTCGGCTTTTCATCCTCAGACCAATGGTCAGACGGAACGTATGAACCAGAGCTTGGAGACATATCTTCGGTGTTTTGTGTCAGAGAACCAGGAGGACTGGGCTTCTTTCCTACCTCTGGCAGAGTTTGCTCTCAATAATAGGCGGAGCGAGTCCACTGGTAAGTCCCCGTTTTTTGGGGCATATGGTTTTCACCCCCAGTTTTGTACTTTCAGTAGGGGGGGCTCTTCGGGGGTTCCGGAGGAGGAACGATTTTCCTCATCTCTCGCTTCAGTATGGAGAGGGGTGCTGAAGAATCTGAATACTATGGGGAACCGATACAAACGTATGGCTGATAGGAGGAGAGTGTCTGGTCCGGACCTAAGTGTGAACGATCAGGTATGGTTGTCTACCAGGAATATTAAACTTAAGGTTCCCTCCTGGAAACTGGGTCCCAGGTTCATCGGGCCGTACAGAATCAGTTCTGTTATTAATCCGGTGGCATTCCGTCTTGACCTCCCCCCTACGTTTAAAATTCACAACGTGTTTCACAGATCATTGCTTAAGAGGTATGTGGCGCCGGTGGTACCGTCACCTTTACCTCCCCCTCCTGTGGTTGTCAATGGTAACTTGGAGTTCCAGGTATCGAGGGTCATTGATTCACACTTTAATCGCCGGTCCCTTCAGTACTTGGTTCATTGGAAGGGGTATGGTCCTGAGGAGAGGATGTGGGTTCCTGCGTCGGATATTAACGCAGACCGATTAGTTCGGGCCTTCCACACGACTCACCCGGATAAACCTGGCCCTGAGGGTCCAGAGGCCCCTCGTAGAAGGGGGGGTACTGTCACGGGTGTGTTGCCACGAAGATCGTCACGAGTACACAGCCTGACTTCTCGCAGCTTTTCATTCAGACTTACAGAGCGGATCGTGGTGTTTGGAGTTGCTGAGATAAGTGTATTTGGAAGTGTGTTTTCCCTTTCCTCGCTTTATCATTTATCTCCTTTCCCGTTGGTGTTCCCTCTGTTGTAGTTGTTTAGAAGTTGTATGCAAGGTGGTTTTGGTTTTTCCCTTGTACTGTCTCGTTCGTCTAAATACTGTGTGTGGGCATATTATTTCTGGTTCCCTATTGTTGTGATCGGGGTCCTTCTCAGGACTAGATTACTTAGGTGCAGGGATCCTCAGAAGGTAGGGGTTACGCTGGCGGCCTGGACCTCTGTACCTTTAACAGTACCTCCAGGATGAGGGATTAGTCAGGGCCCCAGCTTAGGGTCAGCTTAGGCCCCCTACCTCCAGTATTCTGTGACAGTGTGACAGCTGGGCTGTGTGTAATCACCCTGTATGGTTCCTTGCTCCATCTTATCATGCTCTGCCTGCAATGCATCCTCTTTGATTGTGAGCACAGAGCGTTTCAGAAGACTGATAAGCGGGATGGTGACGCTAATTATGGCGTCATTGCCGCTCACCATCTTGGTGGAGTCCTCAAAGCTTTTGGGGATGGTACAGGTGTCTGACATCCATGTCCACTCCTGAGGTCTTATGTGTGGAGAGTGAACTGAATACCGACGGCCATACTGATGCTGGTAGTCAACAACTGCCCTCTTCTGCTCAGTCAGTGAGCCAGAAACTGCAAACGCTGCTGAAGCACGGCAAGGGCAGCGGAAGCTGTAGCTGACTTTCTAAAATGGGCACACAGGCGTACTTTGACAAGCAGATCCGGCATCTCTGGGTAGGTTTTGAGAAACCGCTGAACCACAAGGTTAAGCACATGGGCCAGGCATGGTACATGTGTGAGCTCGCCTCGCCTCAGAGCCGCCACCAAGTTCCGGCCATTGTCACACACAACCATGCCTGACTGTAGGCTCAGCGGTGTCAGACACAGATCTGCTTGCTTTTTCAGAGCTGTCCACAACTCTTCAGCATTGTGCGGTTTGCACTTAAGCATATTAGCTTCAGCACAGCCTGTTGCTGCTTGACTGAGGCAGTGCTGCAGTGTTTCCAGCTTGTGACTGATGTAATCTTTTCGGAGATGGAGGCTGAAGAGGATGAGGTGCAGGAGCTGTAGACTGTGGGGGCAACCCTGATTGTCCTAGGGCCCTCGGTCCTCGGCGTCAGGAGAATGTGTTCCGTTCCAAGGTCCGACTGGGTCCCAGCTTCCACTATGTTAACCCAGTGTGCCGTCAGCGAGATGTACCGTCCCTGCCCACAAGTACTTGTCCACGTGTCCGTGGTTAAATGGACTTTCCCTGTAACTGCATTGTTGAGGTCATGGCTAATGTTCTGGGACACGTGGTCATGTAATGCGGGTCGGCACACCGGGAGAAATAGTGGCGGCTGGGGACCGAGTACTGAGGGATGGCCACCGCCATCAGATTGCAGAAAGCTTTCGTCTCCATGAGCCTAAAAGGCAACATTTCGAGCGCAAGCCGTCGCGAAATGTGGGAATTTAGTAGCGTGGCTTCTGGGACGTTGGCTGCATATTTGCGCTTGCGTTCCAAGGACTGGGGTATGGACAACTGAACGCTGGGCTGGGACAAGGACGTACTTGCTGATGGTCCTAGTTGAGAGTGTGCAGCGACAGGTGCAGGGCTGGAGGCATCTTTGCATGCACTATGGACAGGGGATTGGCTTGCACGCACGACATGGGAAGAAGCAGTAGTGTTACCCGCAGACACTGTTCCTGGACCCAGGGATTCGGCCCACAAAAATGGGTGCTTTGCTGCCATGTGCCTGATCATGCTGGTGGTGGTCAGGCTGGTAGTTTTGCCACCCCTGCTGATGCTGGCCTGGCAGGTGGTGCAAATGGCCTTTTTGGGGTTATCGGCAGAACCTTTAAAAAAGAACCAGACTCGGGAAGACCTAACAGTTGTACTGGCATATACCTTCGTGTTGGTGTTACGGTGAACGGTTGCCTGCCTTCTGTCTGTGGCCACCACACTGCTTCTTTCTGCCTGTTGGGGTACTCTGTCTCCCCCCCCTCCCTGTGTGCTGCTGTCCTCGCTCTGCATGTCCTCCTGCCAGGTTGGGTCAGTTACTATATCATCCACCACCTCCTCTTCCACTTCTGCACCCTGGTACTCCTCCTGACTTTCTGGCAATTGTGTCTCATCATCGTACACCTCTTGTGACACTTCGTGTGACTGTGGCTGCTCAAATATTTGGGCATTGCTACATGCGATCTCCTCTTGCCCCACTTCAAGTTGACCGGGCGAGAGGCCCGAATCTATAAATGGAAAAGTGAACAGCTCTTCGGAGTGTCCAAGTGTAGGATCAATTGTCTCTGGGCACTCGGCATGGTGGGAGGAAGGAGGATCAGGGTCAAGACTCACGGCTACTGAGACTTGACCGTGTGGAAGATGGAAGCATTATCTGCTATCCAACCAATGACCTTTTCACACTGCTCTGTGTTAAATAGTAGTGTTCTGCGGTTCCCTATTAATTGGGACAGGAAGGTCGAGCGAGAAGATGTGGGTGTTTGTTGTGGCACAATTTCAGCTTGCCCACAGCCTCGGCCTCTGAATGCACCATCACCATCACGTCCAGTTCCCTGTCCCTTGCCACATGCCTTGCCCATTTTGAATGGAGAACAATATCTTCCACGCTCACTTGCTGAATTCGAAGCGAACTTATATGTGATCCGTGTGACGGACAAATCACAGTTTTAAATAGCTGGCCTGTAGGTAACTATTTTTAACAGCGCCGACCTCGTGTCAATAAGTTCGCTGACACACCGCAACAAGATTTCAATGGAGGCCAGAAATGGCAATATTTCAGCGCATTTATATGTGATCCTTGTGATGGACAAACCAGTTTTAAATAGCTGGCCTGTAGGTAACTATTTTTTAACAGCGCCGACCTCGTGTCAATAACTTCACTGACACACTGATACAAAATTTCAATGGAGGCCAGAAATGGCAGAATTTTCAGCGCAATTATATGTAATCCATGTGACGGACAAGCCACAGTTTTAAATAGCTGGCCTGTAAGTAACTATTTTTAACAGCAAACTGGTGTCAATAGCTTCACTGACACACTGCAACAAAATTTCAATGGAGGCCAGAAATGGCAATATTTTCAGCGCAATTATATATGATCCGTGTGATGGACAAACCACAGTTTAAATAGCTGGCCTGTAGGTAACTTCTTTTTTAACAGCGCCGACCTCTTGTCAATAAGTTTGTTGACACACTGCAACAAAATTTCAATGGAGGCCAGAAATGGCAATATTTTCAGCGCAATTATATGTGATCCGTGTGACGGACAAACCACAGTTTAAATAGCTGGCCTGTAGGTAACTATTGTTAACAGCACCAACCTCGTGTCAATAAGTTCACTGACACACTGCAACAAAATTTCAATGGAGGCCAGAAATGGCAATATTTCAGCGCAATTATATGTGATCTGTGTGACGGACGAGCCACAGTTCTAAATAGCTGTATTCTTAGCTCTGTAATATGGAAAGGACCTGACTGTATTCTGCAGTGCCAATAAGCAAATGGGGCAGAAAAACGTTTTCTCTGGATTGCTTTTTAAGCAAATAATCAGGATTAAAATTAAGAAAAAATTATTCCTGGCCCCTGATACCTGGGGCTATTTCTACAAATATCTGTAAAAGCAGCAGACAGAACTGAAATGGACCCTCTTGCTATGTGCACTGCACCCTGCCTGCCTGCCTAGCACTGATATCTCTGCAGCTGGATTAATCCTCAGAAGGACTGTTAGTTGAGATGAATATGTGTCTCTAATATAGTCTGGTATACCTATACTAACTAGAAACAAGCAAATCTCTCCCTAGCTCAGCATCAGCTCTCCCTACACTGTCTGATTCCGAAGCGACTGTGATGAGCATGGCGGCGCCAGGTCTGATATATACCTGATGACGCTGTGTGGCCAGCCAATCAATGTAATGCCACAACCAACATGGCTGCGGTGTGGCAGACAAGCCCTGCATGTTGACTGGTGCTCTAAAGAGCGCTAAACATGCAGGGAGGGGACCCAAGCTCCCACCGAGCAACCCCGGAAATACTCGACGAGCACCGAGCATCTAGGGCAGTGAGATGCTCGGGCGAGCACCGAGCAGAAGCGAGCATGCTCACTCATCACTATTTAGGAAGTGAAGGACAGGTCCCAACAAAATGTCCCTTTTTTCCACAAAAAAACATACGCTTTTTTTCTTGCGAATCTCCGGGGAGATGTATGATGCAGAGACACCCCCTAATTGCATGGGTTCCTTCACCTCCCCAAGTACTGGTTCACCCCCAGACCGCTCTCCCGGAAGAGGTACACAACCCCAACAAGAAGGCCCCAGAGAAGGTGGTCTCACCCGTCTATCCCAAAGGCATTTATCAAGACGTATGGCCAACGACATGGCAGCCTCCAAGGACTGAGGGATTTCATATACTGCCAAGGCATCTTTCAACCTTTCAGTAAGACCCTCACAAAATTGACTTCTAAAGGCTGAGTCTGTACGTCTCCATTGACCGCTTCCATGCTGAAGGTGGTGTAGCGTAGACTCAGCCAAGGCGACTTGGTCAGGGTCATCATAGTTGAGGGCCAGAGCCATGAAAAACCCCTCCACTGACTGGAGACAAACCGAGTCCTGCGGTAAAGAAAACGCCCATGGCTGAGGATCTGCCTGCAGTAGAGAGATCACAATTCCAACCCGTTGCTCCTCATTTACGGAAGAGTAAGGGCCAAGTTTAAAATACAGTTTGCAGGTCTCCTTGAAACCAAAAAACTTGTCCATAACTCCTGAAAACCTCTCCGGGAGGGCAACCTCGGGTTCAGGCTAGACAGGCCTACCTGCAGAAACCCCCACATTGGCGATCTGTAGTCGTTCACCTGCAGAGACAGACTGCGCAGCCACTCTGTGAGCTCTGCAACTGAACCCATACCAAGGGAGAAAGAAAAAAAAAAGGTCAACACCCAAAAACACACAGAGAAAAAAAACCAACAAAGTCTCAGTTTTTTTTTTTTCCTTTTCATAATGTGCTCGGCCGGCGATAATGTCTCGCAAGATGTGGGAAAGACTAAGTGCAACACAAAGGGAAGAGGAAAAGGGAGCTCAGACACTAGGGAAAGGGGGGAGTGGAGACCTCCTAGGCTAATCTAGTGTCACCCTGTCTCCACTAATGTCCCTATATTGGTTCTTCACCAATCGCCGCAAGTGTACCTCGCCCTGTCTTTCCCTAGCGTTAGGCTCAGGCTAGGGAAGGGAGGGGATGAGCACTAGCCGATCTCCACTGAACACTAAAGACAACAAGGGGGGACAAACAAGGGAAAATCGCTTAGCTTTAGTCGACTCCAGACAAATGCGCACACATCCTTTAGCACCAGAGAGGAAGAAGCACTGCTCTTGCTCAAGCCTTCGCAAGGGGTAAAGAATATCGCCGGCACATCCCTCTGGCACACAGCAGGTATTTATACACCCAGGCCAGGGTGTTAATTAGGCAGAGGAAGGTAGCAGCTGGGTCCTAGAGATACAGCTTCTAAGAAGTTGTCTGCAATGCCAAACGAAGAGATCTCCTGCAACCAACTGCAGTGAGACTGTTTGTCACTTCTGACACACCCGTGACATCTCCTTTGCAGAGCTGTGAGCGATCCTCTCTCTATCCTGACTTACCATAAAATGTCTGCTGCATTTCCAGCCTTGTCTTTTTTACAGGATATGAAAATCCCTCCTGACTGGCTGCACTATACCATTTGACGTGAGTGCTGCAAATCATTATGGGGAAGCCTGCGTACCCGCACCTGAGATAATGTGGGCCTTTACTGACTGATGCAATTATCTGCTTTGTGTAAAATGATGAAGGGAATATTTTAAGTGATTTGAACAAACTGAATCGCTGGGACCTGCAAATTTCATAAAATTTGACATGGATGTGATTTGCAGCAATTTGATTAGCTCCTATCTAATCTAAACCCTTTATAACGACCTAAGGGCATTGCAGGGCGGCTTGGCAGTGACATAGTCACCAACAGTCCATATAAAGAAAACGTGGGGCTTTTATTTTCAGCCAAAATGCAGCAAAACAATAAAGCAACCAAAAAACAACAAAGTGTTGCCCGGCTAGGCGCTAACTAACGTACCATACCTCTGACTGTATGCGGACCTGGCTTTTCAGCAACTCCGGTTTAGCACATTTAACCGCCATGCATTTCCTCCTCAGGAACACCTCCTGTCAGTCTGGAGGCTGTGACCCCAATGAAAGTTTTTCCTTTTCTGTGTCAGTAATAAGACAACCTCTCTCAGCTGAGCTGCATAAGCCTCCAGCACTATCTGTACTGGAGCGGGAGTGGGAGTGATGAGTCCTACTGTCAAATCCTACTCATCACTCCAATAAAAACCGGCCTGGAGCTACCATAAATAAAACGGCTCAGCAGCTAAGCTGCTGCACCGACCAGCACTACTCGGCTTTTAATATTTTGCCCAGCTTAACTTTCAGGGACAGATGTTCACTCCGTCCAATATCTTCCCTGTCGGCCGCCTACACCTTAAATACTATTAGTAAATTGTTTGGTCTTGTTATCAGGTACAAATACCAAAAATAGTGTAATATATAACTTATATTATATGTCAGTTGTATCATAATTCATATAATTTAGCCCCCTGCTGATATCATGTTGATTGACACCAGCTCCCCCAATGTTGGGCAGGCGGGATCCAGCTGTCAATCAACATGACACCGGTAGTGACGCCCCCTGGAAAAAGCAGAGCAGACGACAAAGAATTGTTGTGTCAAGGTGAAATCAGAAAAAGCAGGAGAATTACTGCCATGTGCCGGGAGAGAGCGTTGTATGGCAGAACAGGCGGGTGGTTCGCAACTCTCCTCAGATAAGTGCTTAGCCCCATAGAGAAAAAAAAGTTTGGATAACTTATTTAAATGATCGGTTGTGTCAGCCCAATGTACTGTTTGATAGGAAAGAGCTGTCACTTCTAGTTTTGTTTTAATCTGGGAGAAAGATTTCTCTATGTCAAACATTAATAAAGAACTTTAAGACATGTAGTTTGATAGTAGCATTTTTATTGTGGCTACTTGTAGATGTTTTATAGGGGCATTCGATGGTATTGATGTTGATAGCAGAAAATGCCAGGATGTTCACCAGCAGCATGGTGAAGGGTCACCACAATTTGTGAAGTCAAATCCGGTTAATATGTCATAAGTTGGGTGAGTAGTCATCGGGTTAACTTTCCAAGCTTTCTCTTCAGTTCACAGCTCTTCTGCACACTTAGGTAAATGGGTATTGAGGGTGAATAAAGTTTTTTAAATTCAACCCATTATTGATCCAGAGGAAGGCGAAAGAAAAACCCCTATAAATTATGTGTGAGGTAATTGTCCTCATATAGGGGAAAAAAATTCCTTCCTGACTCCAAATTTGGCAATCGGAATTTCTCCCTGGATTTATCCATGTCCTGTCTATGAAGATCTCTAAAGTGTGCCCACTGTCATATTTGGAGGAGAACCTGAAGATTGACTTTTTTTCTTACAGAAAGTTATTAACCCATAGAGATAAGTCACATCCAGGTTTAGCCTTGAAAACTCCTAATAGAGGTTTGAGCAAGCTTCCCTTCTTTCTGCTCAGGGACCATCATGGGTTTTCAAAGGCTTCAAGTCACATCCGGTATTAAGTCCACTATTCCTCGTATTACAGGTTGCATGAGTCCTGTGAAGGTGTTCTTCATAGGAACACGAGATAGGGACGCTGTGGAAAGTCATTTTAGTATTGCAGGGAATGAATCATTGAGAGCTGTGCTGTAATCTCATAAATGGTCTATGGAGTTCCTGGGGCAGAACTTGGCTTTCCCTGGCTGCCAGCATAACTAGTTCTGAGGGGTCTGGAGTACAGGCTTCTGTTCTGATGGCTGTCGATGGAAAATATCATATATCAGAATGGTTTCTGTTGCTGCTCAACATTTAAACATTTTACATGAGTCATAACTGCAAACGACTATGGGCCTAATCATTAACGCGTAGTTCACAAAAGTCTTACTGAAGGGGCGAGATTGAGTAAGATGCGCCTAATTTATTAAGAAGAACATGCCAATTAATGACTTAGACTCATCTTATCACTAGTGTGCACCTTCCTGCGACATAACAGAAATCTTACTCCTGGCAGGGACTCAGGTACTTCTCTGTCATAAGTTGCACCACTAAATTGGCATAAGTTTTGAAGAGTTTATTGGGCTGGCATTGCCACACCTTGTCACGCCCATGCGTTATTCACTTTGGCGGATGTGGTTGGGACACTTATGTTACCTTTCATAGTGTTTTACACCAGATATTTGGTGAGACCAAATTGGGTAAATGGGGCTTATGTACTTACAGTGCCTGGTATAAATGGTGGTGGTACTTTAAGGGCTTCCAGATCCTCCCAATTTATGTGCTGGAAGAAGGGATGTTGTCTAATGCAGCCATTTATTCCCAGTCGTCTGCTTGGGTCCTCACACAGTAGCTGTAAAGAAGAACAAAATCTATATTAGTATCTGGATATAAAATATAAAGGTGTCACTATATGTGATGCCTTCTCACTCCTGTGCAAGTTCTCTATCTCTGTGTGATGCCCTCCTGGGTGCCCCCATAGTAGTGGTAATATCCTTCCATGCCACCGTCATAAATTACAGTTTTTCTTCTCTTTAGTTCTACTCATTCTTTGGCGACCATTGTTATGGGGCATCACCATAGAGGCTTGAGTTTACAACAATCTCTCTTACTGCCATCTTTCTGTATAACATCCCTGTTCTAAGAACTAAGCATCTGCTCCACCTCACCTCCTCAATGATATTTTTCAAGTCAGAGTCCAGATTATATGTGGGTACTTCTGACGAATTCTGATAGGACTTTTTATCTCCTGTCACCATCTTGTACAGGATGATGCCCAAAGAGAACCAGTCAGCAGCTGCATTGTACTTCTTCCTTGCAATGACCTGTGAAGAAGAAGGGAAGACTTCATTACATGCTATAGACAATAACGACGCTTTGTAAGTTTAGATTCATGAAGCTCCAATTAGTATTCCCGATGAATGGAGACTATTGAATCCTCCAATGTCCTGTCTCTATCAATCCCACTATAGTCTATGAAATTACTATCCAGACACTCACCTCTGGAGCCATGTAGCCCGGTGTTCCTACTTTTCCAGATACTCCATCCATTCTATTGACGGCCAGCCCAAAATCTGCAATTTTTAGATGACCAGAGCCGTCAATCAGAATATTAGCTGTTTTTAAGTCTCTGTGTAAAGAAAGGTAAAGATATTTTTCATGGAACATGTATGAGTATACACAGTCTATAGTATATATAACACGTAAGTGACTGAATGTGTAAAACATGATCATCTACTGTTCTTCTATATTCAGTGTTCTGCTGAGGAGAAGCACAGAGATGTGACCATATTACAGCAGAACTTGTGCATCAAGGTGAAGAAATGGATTTACCGATGAATGAAGCCCTTTGAGTGCAGGAACTGGAGGCCTGATGTTATCTCAGCCGCATAGAATCTGTTGGGGAAGGAATAAGAAAAAATGTAAGTCTTGGATATTAGAGAAGACGTCACTTATGATGTATGCAATCGGATGCTGGGGGAACAGAGTTATTAACAATGTTATGAGTGCCTACATTTAATTGGCAATGTTAAATATAGAAAATTAGGGTCTCCACAGCAATGATCGCACAGGATGGTCCAAATTTGGATAGAGCCCCCTTCTTCAACAACGGACTGCTTCTGTGGTAAAATCACCCTTGTTAGTGGGGGCATAGATGGATATGGTAATGTTATTAGGAATATGGTCATCAAAATCAGTCTAGAATATAGTTCTAAAACCTTTGTGCTTACTTTGCACTGCTAAGTGGGAAACATCCTTGTTTTTCTAGGAGGCTCTTCAGGTCTCCTCCAGAAGCATAGTCCATGGCAAAACACGAGTGCTTCTACAAGAAGATGGAGAACAAAGAGTCATTCACATTCATTATACATATTGTTTAGATCAGGGTTCCCCAACTCCAGTCCTCAAGGCCCACCAAAAGGTCATGGTTTCAGGATTTCCTTAGTATTGCACAGGTGATCATTGCATCACCTGCACAGGCAATAATTCCATCACCTGTGTAATACTAAGGAAATCCTGAAAATATGACCTGTTCGTGGGTCTTGAGGACTGGAGTTGGGGAACCCTGGTTAGATAACCTAGAAAATGTTTAAAAACATTGATGGTTTTACCTTAGTTTGGAAAGTTATGCAGCTATTCACCAAGAAAGGACTTCCGGACGTCAGCTGAAGGAGCTTCTTTTCCATCAGGAGTTGTTCTTCTGCTGCAGCTGAAACTCCTTTGGTCACAATCTTTATCGCCAGCTTCTTCTTGGTGATGTTATCAGATGCTAGAAAGACCTATATAGGACAGAGAGGTGGCGTGTCAGTAGCATGGATGATTCAGTGATAGCTTCAGCTTTAGATTTATTTTTATATTATATAATGGAGCAACTTACTTTCCCAAAAGCACCTTGGCCAATCTTCCTATGAAACGTAAACCTGTTGATAGAAATACGGTTTCCATCTGTAGGGCAGCTCTGAGGGGCAGTGCTCGGTCCTAATGGGATAAAATAACACATTATTGGTTTATATAGAAATAATTATTACAGGAGGATACAGTGAATAATAGAAGGCACACATTTTAAGGGACTGTTGAGCAGAATTGACAAAAACTGCTTAAGTGTATGTGCACACATCGCTTTTGTGTGGTCTTTTTTCTGTGCAGTTCTTTCTTTCAGCATTTTTGCTGCAGATTTCACACACAATAATGAGAGGGGAAAAATCCACAATAAAAAAACATAAAAATCTTGACAAAAGCTCAAGAGAAACCTGGCAAGAACATGTGTATTTTACGCAGCGTTTTTCCTGGGAACACATCTGGATTTGCAGCAGAATTTTCAGTTGAAACTCCTGAATGTGTGCATATGTAATAATAAACTACAGACGTTGATATTAAGAAAGGTTTTGAAGATGGTGGCTTTCATATTAATAGGAATTGCAACTAAAGATGAATGAATTGAAAAAAAAGGTTTGCTGATTTCTCTATTTGTACCATCTCCAATTACAGCTCTATAATAAATGTATCTATGATTTATAAGTGCCTTTTTAGAAAGACTTTTCGTCCTACCTGGCCTTGGTTCCTCTTCCTCCCTGGCCTTTGAACCGCTATTTTTAGGCCTTTTTACGGACCCACACGAGCCATCTTCTCCCCTCTTTCTCTTTTCACCTCCTTTACTGAGGTCTTTACCATGTACCTTTTCAGGACATGGTCTTTTGCGTTTGGGTTCTGGTGATTTACACCCATCTCTGTGCATCTTTTGGTCTCCATGATGCTCTTCAGAACATGGTCTTTTATTTGAGAGTCTTGGTGATTTAGACCCATTCTCATTTTCCTTCATATCCCCATGTATTTCCTCGGGACATGGTCTTTTTTTTTCAGGGCCAATTGACATTGACCCATCTCTATATCTTTTCCTCTCTCCTTCTGATTTGGGGCCTTCTTTGTTTTTTTTAGAGGACCCCATTTCAAGAATATCGCAGTGTCAATAGACGCGCAACCGTTCCCAGCAATCGCTAGTTGAACAGTGACCCAAATGTTGGCTGAACTCTATTTTAGAACCATGTGATGTCATAGAAAGCATTATGATGTCACAAAGCTCTGGTGGGAGCCCATCATGACTATTGTGACCACTGAACCATTATGATGTAAACATGTAATATATGCATAATGAATGAGAACCTTATATTTCTAGTCATAGAATTTACTTTTATAACACAGTATAAGAGAAGTAGTATGCATGAACATGGCTGGGCTGGATGTCTGGAGGGTCTTACATGGTGTCGTTTTTGAATATAGTATATGTATTATATGCATTATTGTATATTAGCTATGTCTTTGGTGGTCTTTACACATACATGCTGCCTCCCATTGCATCCAATGATACCACTTTGTATCTTCTAAAGTAAACCAGAAGGAGATAAAAGTTGCCATCTGGGATTTGGTGCACAGACCTATACAGCCAGTAGACATCTCGTCACAGGATACAACCTGTAATGTAGTTTGCGATTAATTTTCTTACTTATTAATATTGTCTACATTACACACTGGCTTCTTCCATGTAATATTTCGATGAGTTACCTGAGATTAGAAAATTTGCTCCTTTATTTATGGTATTAGGTCTATAGTTAGGGAATGTTGGTTGTGAAAGTTGTGTAATAGCTCGGGAGATGCAGGTTACAGGGCATTTACATTCAGTATACAGTACATACTGGAATTATTCATTAAAGACATTTTCCACTGTTAGGAATGTGGACCCAAAGTGCTCTAAAATACCTACAATAACTAACAAAGCAGATACTCACCCTCCTCAATTCAAGCACCAGCTCTAAGTATTTTGGTTGCAGTGTGGACGTCACATCGACAGTTTGCATCATTGCTGTAGCCAATCACTGCTTATATATCAAAAGGAAAGAACAGATTTGGCTCACCACTGTTATATATCCACCGTCGCATGAGATTCCGAATTTTCCGAAACCCCGCCAGCTAGGGCTCATACTATAATACCATGAAAAAAGTCCTGAAGTCTCCAGTAAAATCATTCCTTTTCATTTGAAATCCATTTAAAATATCTCCACGGCAGGAGGGTGAAATATCGTTGACGCGTTTCGACCAACTGGTCTTAATTGTACCTTATCACAGTTTGCCATACAGATATAAAACCACTAATCTCCACCCTCCCAGGACATCACTTAATTAAAAATATGCAAAGATATGTGAATATTAAACATATAAACCCTATTGGAGAATGCATGAAAAGGCTGTATAGACAATAGAAATAATTATATTAAACAGATATACATTAGATCTCTGCAAAAATGTAATCCTTGTGGTGAATTTCATGATCCATAGCTCTTCATTTTTAAGCAGTGTTTTCCTCCAATTCTCTCCTTGTCTAGGTCTATTAACCCTAACAAATTCATAGAAGGAAAAAGTGTTCAAGCTTCCTACATGAAACTCTGTGAAGTGGTTTGTTGCACCTGAAGTATTTGTATGTTTTTTCTCTTTTAGATAAGAAATACAGGTGCATCTCACTAAATTAGAATATCATCAAAAAGTTAATTTATTTCAGTTCTTCAATACAAAAAGTGAAACTCATATATTATATAGAGCCATTACACACAGAGTGATCTATTTCAAGTGGTTATTTCTGTTAATGTTGATGATTATGGCTTAGAGTTAGTGATGGGTGAGCACTAAAATGCTCGGGTGCTCGATGCTTGGGTCAAGCAAATTGGAATGCTCGGGTGCTCGACCCGAGCAATGAGCTCAATGTAAGTCTATGGGAAATTTGAGCATTTTTTAGGTGGCTCCCCCGGACTGTCTGCGGAGGGCGTAAAAATTGCCCAAATCGATGGGAACAGTGCTCAAATGACATGGGAAAAGCATGGGGAAGACCCCTGGAAGCATTTCTGACTCCCAGGTCACTGCTGTCAACAACGTTGTCAGAGGTATTACGCCACTTTTATGGACTCACAAATATGTTAAGGAACATCCTTTCCAGAGTAATGACTTGTATATAAGGCAAAGTAAATAACCAAAACCAAAAATACTCCTCCACACCTTGGGCTATGTTCACACGTAGCGTTTTTTATGCGTTTTTGCACTTTTGCATTGCTTTCAACCGTGACAAATGCATTCACCGGGAAATGTCAATTTAACATTTTACAACCTTATCTGGCCACATGTGGTGTGTGAGACATGATCAGACACATCCTGTTTCATTTATGAAGGAGGGACTCTGAAAGTCACAAAGCCTATTTTTATAGGGCCATCAGGTGGCCTTTACTATTCTTAAAGGACCAGCAGTCGGCCCTCACTATTGTTAGAGAGCCATCAGCCGGCTGTGCTTTGTTGTTCCCATTACTAAAGAGTGGGTCTCCTATACTGTTATTGCATATGCAGTGAGTGGCAGGGATGGCCAAAATTTGGACGTACCCCAATACCCCTTTGAAAATTTGGATGCACCCCAATACCCCTTTGAAGAGACTTGGAGGAGGGTCTCCTGAAAACAATGTTCCCATTATTAGGAAATAGGTCTCCCATAGTGTTGGCCTATGCAGTGAATGCAAGGGCTGCCAAAAATTGGTAGGCACTCCAATGCACCTTGGAAAAGACATGGAGGAGGGCCTCATAAAAAAATGTTCCCATTAGAAAGGAGCGGGTCTCCTATACTTGTAATGCTCATGCACTAAGTGTATGGGCTGACAAACATTTACCCCTGGGGGGTATACATGAACATACTGTCTAAAAAATTTTTTTACGGGCATTATAAACACACTTTAAAAAATTATGTGGGTGTTGCATCACGGACCATGGTCACCCTGATGATATGGTGGTGGAGGATGAGGATGAGGAGAACGAGGAGGACAAGAGCAAATACCCAAAATCAGGAAGCGTATACCCATGTGTTTGTGTGAAAAGGTGCATGGGAATACACCTCCCAAAAAAAGACACTGGATTTGAGTTTGTTACGCTGCTATCATTCGGTGGTGTTGAGAAGTCTGGCCCAATCCAGCCCTTGTTCATTTTTATAAGAGTCAGCCTGTCAGCATTTTCAGTTGACAGGCGGACGCGCTTACTGTTATAATTCCAACAGCGGCCCTAAAAACCCGCTCTGATAAAACGCTAGCGGCAGGGCAGGCCAGGACCTCCAAGGCGTAGAGAGCCAATTCATTCCATGTGTCCAGCTTGGATACCCAATAATTATAAGGCACAGAGGAATCACAGAGGACGTTGGTACGGTCGGCAAGGTACTCCCTCAGCATCTTCCCAAACTTTGCACTCCTTGTGAGAGTACCCCACGCCTCAGGGCCTGTGCGATGGGAGGGGCTGAGAAAACTCTCCCAGAACTTTGACAGTGTTCCCCTGCCTCTGCTGGATTGGAGTTGTGTCTCTCTCGACTGTACTCCTTGGTTGTCCAACGAACTGTGACCTCTGCCACCAGCGTTTTCAGATGGGAATTTTTTTAATAGTTCCGCAACAAGTGACTTCGTGTACTGCCCCATTTTTAGACCAGTCCGCCTCAGCAATAAGAGATATTATTATTATTTATTATTATTATTATTTATTATTATAGCGCCATTTATTCCATGGCACTTTACATGTGAAAAAGGGGTATACATACAAGAACAATTACAATAATCTTGAACACAATGTGACAGCGACTGGTACAGGAGGAGCGAGGACCCTGCCCGCGAGGGCTCACAATCTACAAGGGATGGGTGAGGATACAGTAGGTGAGGGTAGAGCTGGTCGTGCAGCGGTGGTTACTGCAGGTTGTAGGCTTGTCGGAAGAGGTGGGTCTTCAGGCTCTTTTTGAAGGTTTCCACGGTTGACGAGAGTCTGATGTGTTGGGGTAGAGAGTTCCAGAGAAGAGGGGAAGCATGGGAAAAATCTTGTATGCGATTGTGGGAGGAGGAGATTAGAGGGGAGTAGAGAAGAAGATCTTGTGAGGATCGGAGGTTGCGTGCGGGTATGTAGCGGGAGACTAGGTCAGAGATATATGGAGGAGACAGGTTGTGAATGGCTTTGTTTGTCATGGTTAGGGTTTTGAACTGGAGTCTCTGGGCAATGGGGAGCCAGTGAAGAGATTGACAGAGAGGAGAGGCAGGGGAATATAGGGGGGACAGGTGGATTAGTCGGGCAGCAGAGTTTAGGATCGATTGGAGGGATGCAAGAGTGTTGGAAGGGAGGCAACAGAGCAGGAGGTTGCAGTAGTCAAGGCGGGAGATGAGGGCGTGCACTAGTTTTTGCAGATTCATGGTTGAGGAATGTGCGGATCTGGGAGATATTTTTGAGTTGGAGTCGGCAGGAAGTGAAAAGGGCTTGGATGTGTGGTTTGAAGGAGAGTTCAGAGTCCAGGGTTACCCCAAGGCAGCGAGCTTGATGGACTGGGGAGAGTGGGCAGCCATTGACTATGATGGATAGGTCAGTTGGGGGGGTTGAATGAGATGGCGGAAAGATGATGAATTCTGTTTTGTCCATGTTAAGTTTTAGAAATCTAGCAGAGAAGAAGGATGAAATAGCAGACAGACATTGTGGGAATTTGGTTAGTAAGGAGGTGATATCAGGTCCAGAGAGGTAGATCTGTGTGTCGTCAGCATAGAGGTGATAATGAAAGCCATGGGACTCTATGAGCTGTCCCAGGCCTAAGGTGTAGATGGAGAAGAGCAGGGGTCCTAGAACTCAACCTTGGGGGACACCGACAAATAGGGGATGAGATGAGGAGGTGGTCTGTGAGTGAGAGCCACTGAATGTCCTGTCTGTTAGATATGAGGAGATCCAGGATAGGGCCAAGTCTGTGATGCCGAGAGATGAGAGAGTCAGTAGTAAGAGGGAATGGTCCACTGTGTCGAAGGCAGATGACAGGTCTAGGAGGAGGAGGACAGAATAGTGTCGCTTAGATTTGGCGGGTAGTAGGTCGTTGGTAACTTTGGTCAGTGCAGTTTCAGTAGAATGGTGCGGTCGGAAACCAGATTGTAGGCGGTCGAAGAGGGAGCAGGAGGAGAGGTGGGAGGACAGCTCAGAATGGACATGTTGTTCCAGTAGTTTGGAGGCATAGGGGAGAAGTGATATGGGGCGATAGCTAATCAAAGAGGATGGGTCAAGGGAGGGCTTTTTGAGGATGGGTGTGATTGAGGCATGTTTAAAGCATGAGGGGAAGACACCAGTTGTTAGTGACAGGTTGAAGAGGTGGGCTAGGGCTGGGATGAACATAGTGGTAAGGTTTGGGATGAGGTGGGACGGGATTGGGTCAAGTTTGCAGGTGGTGAGGTGTGATTTGGAGAGTAAAGAGGAAAGTTGATCTTCAGAAATGGTGGAGAAGGTGGTTTTGGAGGAACAGGGTTGAGTAGCTGTGAGGAGGGGCTGTGGGGACTTTAGGCAAAAGCTTTGTCTGATGGTGTCAATCTTCTGTTTGAAGAATGAGGCAAAGTCTTCGGCTGAAATAAGAGGAGAGGAAGGAGGCACTGGGGGACGGAGGAGAGAATTGAAGGTGTTGAATAGTTGTTTGGGGTTGTGAGACAGGGAGGAAATGAGAGATGAGAAGTATGTTTGTTTTGCTGCAGTGAGTGTGGACTTGAAGGTAGTGAGGGTCTATTTGAATGCGATGAAGTGCTCATTGGAGTGGGACCTTTTCCATCTACGCTCAGCAACCCTGGAGGCCCGTCGCAGTTCCTTAGTTAGGCTGGTGTGCCAGGGTTGTCTGTTGATTGTGCGAGCTTTGGTATGTGTCAGATATAAAGTTCTCCTTGTAGTGTGGGTCTAGAAGTGTCACCAACTAGTAATGACTGTCACCCAAAATTTTGAGAACATGAGGGTCACGGGAAAGGCAGCGTAACATAAACTCAGCCATGTGTGCCAGACTGTTAACAGGCAAGACTTCCGTGTCCTCACCAAGAGGACGACTGACCATGCTCTCCTCCTCCTCCTCCCTGTCCTCAGGCTATGCACGCTGAACAGACGGTATGACAGTTGTGCAGGTAGTACCATCTATAGCGCATGAGACTAGCTCCTGTTCTTCCTCCTCCTCCTCTTCCTCATTGTCACCCAATCCACATTGGAATGAGATGAGGCTGGGCTGTGTGTAATCACCCTGTATGGATCCTTGGCCACGCCAGAGATCTTTTCCTGTCCCAACGCACGTTTCGGTGCCAGCAGGCACCTTTCTCAAGGGAAGTGAAGGCTGCTTTCCTCCATTTTTGCTACCATGTTACATTAATGCATTACAAGTGAGTCTTCCAATTAGCCTTTCTGCGAGCCTTACTGATACCTCTGTATTATTGTGTGAAAATTTTTTCCCTTGTTCTGAGCTCATGCCACTGGGCAGGGTTCTATATGATGTATTTTAAAATGTTTGTGTTTGTCTACTAATAAAATCATATTTTGTCTAAATATGTGTTGTTGACCTCCTATGACTCTTAGTGGTTCTTTGTAGGTGTTCATGTATTGTGAGTCGGAGGGGTCAGTTATGTATTGGCCTGTCAGGAAAATTCTTTCTTTTGTTGTCATCATACTGGATGATTCAGTAGATATTACTGGAAACATTTGCATGGGTTATGGTGTAAAATGTTGTATTGAGCTACACTTCATACACAACACTGCCATAATATTACATGCTGCCACAGGACCTAAGTCTAAATTTACACAGTTACAAGCAGATTATATACATAATAATAAGACAGGCACATGGGAATGTAATCCTACAGATGTGTTATACTGGAATATAGAGATAAGAGGTGAAGAGAAAGCTGTGTGGTCGGGTGATATTACTAATGATATGATCACAAAAGGGACAGTTAGAACATCCGAAACAGAGATTGTGTTAAAGACACAACTTTTTGGGAAAATTTTGGATCCTTCATTACTTTCTATTACAGAAGGAGATGAAGATTGTGTAAAAACATGGAACTTCCAGAGAACCAGTACAAGTACAGGTATATGTAGTTTTTACAGTAACAAATACTATCACTCCAGAAGTAAGGGTTGCACCACAAGCAGAACATAGTCAAGAAAATATGTCTCCTCTTTTATTGAAATGCAACACAAGGTTAGAGTTACCTCCCGAGTCTTTGTTAACATGGACCAGAAACAAATTATTTTTGGGAAGTTTTTCAAATGGTCCAACAAATGTTATACATAGAAGTCAATACGGGAATGTGAGATGGTTGGATAAGAATTTTGATTTTTCTCTAGATAATCCATCTCCTAAGGATTCTGGACTTTACCAGTGTTGCATTTTAACTAAAAATAATTACAAACAATGTAAATGTTTGGTCAGCAGTAGATAATGTATGTACGCAGACAAGGTTTCAACCATCTACTCCTTTCCAAATCAATCAATTTCAATCTAAACCTTTATTAAGGGATGGAGTGTTGATGACTATGGTCTGGACTTTTAACATGTCTAGTTGGAAAATCTCATCCAGATCTCCCCAATGTCAATCACATCTCATCAACATGGAGATGGGAATAGAACAATGGTTTGGGAAAAGAACGTCAACACATGTTAGAAGTAAGAGAGGGATATTATAAGGTATTTTGGGGGGGATTAGGAACAGTGGGAAGTTTAATTAATACTATGGACATTCATACACTTAAATCAGATTTGGAAAATATTGGGTATATTGGAGGCAAAGGGGTAAAAATTCAGAAAAGTTTGCATCAACTCCTTGAGAAGATGGTTTTGAACACTGCTGCTGTGTTGGGATCTTCGGTGTCACATCTACAAGATGCTACTTTAGCTCTAATAGAAAGTGAACAGGAATCCCAAGTGGCCAGAGCATGTCTAGAAATTCAGATTGAATACTCCACCAATCTGAAAATGATTGCACAGGCATTGCAGAGTGGAATTACACCTTTAGGAATAATGAGAAATTTGCCTGCAGAAGATAATTTTAGATCACACAGATTTGTGGGTAAATAAGTGGTTAAGATTAGTGTTGAGCGAACATGCTCGACACTGCTCGGTACTCGCCCGAGCATCACGCTACTCGGGATGTTCGGCGAGCACCGAGCATTTCCGGGTTACTCGGGCGGGAGCTCGGGTCTCCGCCCTGCATGTTTGGCGCTCTTTACAGAGCCAATGAACATGCAGGGATTGCCAGCCAGTCACTGTAATGTCGCAGCCATGTTGGTTGTGGGCATTACAGTGATTGGCTGGCCGCACAGCGTCACCTCGATTATTTAAAACCAGTCGCCGCCATCTTGGACACAGTTGCTCCGGATTAGACAGTGTAGGGACAGCTCTGCTGATTTAGTGAGAGATATAAACTGCGAAATAGTTAGTGTAGGGTCTGTAAAGGCTGCCAGATCAAACAAACAGTCCTTCTCGGGACTAATATCCATCCCAGGTATATCAGGCAGGCAGGCAGGCAGGCTGTATAGGAGACGCAGTGGTTATACCAGCAAACGCTGCATTACAGTCCTGTGTGCTGCTCCTGTTGCTGAAATTGCTGGACTTAGCTCCAGGTCTCAGGGGACAGGAAAAAATCCTTTTTTTTTCATCTAAATCCTCTTTTTTTTTCCTCCTTCACACTGTACAAATACCCGTCTTATTAACCTTTTGGTGTCGTCCCCCCCCCCCCCAAAAAAAGCGTGTCTCTGATTTTTCAGACACAAATATATCTGTTGAAAATAGTCAGGCGTAGGCTAGAGAAACAGAAGTGTTGTTTTGCACTTCCACAGTTCAAATCTCTGTATTATCCACTTTTGAGCCATTTGTATGTAAAAAAAAAAACAGTTTGAGTGTGTCGCTCACTGTTCAGCCGCAAATATCTCTATTTAAAAAAGTCTGGTATACCCCAGTAAACAATAACTGTGGTTTTGCCATCCCACGGTAAAAAATCTCTATTATTCAGGTTTTGGTATTTTTTACGTAAAGAAAAACAGTAATAGTTTCTCCCTGATTGTTCAGATTGTTTAAAAGAGTCGGGTGTAGGCCAGAGAAATAGAACTGTGGTTTTCCTCTTCCACGGTTCTAATCTACTTTTTATTACCCTTTTTCCATTGATAGTGCAAGTGTAAGCTATTTTACTTCCTTTACAATGGGCAAGGCGCGTGGCAAGGGACGTGGAAGTGGACGTTCTGGTAATGGTTCGTGCAGAGGACGGGGCCGCGGTCAAGGTGAAAATGTGCCACAACCAACAGCCACATCTTCTCGCTCCCACTTCTTGACCGAATTACTAGCGAAGCACAGAACAACACCAGTATTGAGAACTGATCAGTGTGAACAGGTTATTAATTGGATAGCTGATAATACTTCCAGTTACCTGGGAACCACCACCTCCGGTCTGTCTTCCACACGGTCAAATGTTAGTAGCCGTGAGTCTCGACCGCATACTCCTCCTCATCCTGATGCTCCTTCCTCCCACCATGCCGAGTGTCGTCAGACAGCAATTGATCCCACACTTGGACACTCTGAAGAGCTGTTCACTGGTCCGTTTCCATATTTGTGCCCCTCGCCTGATACGCTTGAAGTGGTGGAAGAGGAGATCCCATGTAGCGATGCCCAAATATTTGAACAGCCACGGCACAGGAAGTCGACGCTGGCAATTTGTCACAAGAGGTGGACGATGACGAGACACAATTGCCAGGAAGTGAGGAGGAGCATCGTGGTGCGCAAGTGGAAGAGGAAGAGGAGGTGGTGGATGATCTAGTAACTGACCCAACGTGGCAGGAGGACACACAGAGTGAGGCCAGCAGCACACAGGGGGAGGGAGGCAGAGTACCCCAACAGGCAGGAAGAAGCAGTGTGGTGGCCGCAGACAGAAGGCGGGCAACCGTTCCCCGTAACACCAACACGAGGGACGTTGCCAGTACAAGCGGTAGGTCTTCCAGAGTCTGGAATTTTTTTAAAGACTCTGCTGATAACCCCAAAAAGGCCATATGTTCCACCTGCCATGCCAGCATCAGCAGGGGTGACAAAACTACCAGCCTGACCACCACCAGCATGATCAGGCACATGGCAGCAAAGCACCCGACTTTGTGGGGCGAAACCCAGGGTCCACGACCAGTGTCAGCGGGTGTCACCACTGCTTCTTCCACTGTTGTGCGTGCAATAGAACCCCCTGTTGTGTGTGCAAGCCACTCCCCTGTCCACACTGCATGTAAAGATGCCCCCTCCTCTCAGTCTTCACTTGTTATGGCAGTCTCTCAAGAAACAGCATCATCGTCCACGTCCACGTCCCACCGCAGCATTCAATTGTCCATATCCCAGACCTTTGAACGAAAGCGGAAATTCGCAGCTAACGCCCCACAGGCCACAGTCCTAAATTCACACATTTCACGACTCCTTGCGTTGGAAATGCTGCCTTTTAGGCTGGTGGAGATGGAATCCTTCTGCAATCTTATGGCGGTGGCCGTCCCTCGGTACTCTGTCCCCAGCCGACACTATTTTGTCCGGTGTGCCATCCCCGCACTACACAAGCACGTGTCCCAAAGCATCTGGCATGCCCTCAACAACGCAGTTACTGGGAGAGTCCACCTGACAACGGACACGTGGACAAGTGCTTGTGGCCAGGGATGGTACATCTCTCTGACGGCACACTGGGTAAACATAGTGGAAGGCGGGACCCAGTCGGACCTTGGGACGGAACACGTCCTCCCCACACCGAGGATTGCGGGCCCTATGTCAGTCATAGTTGCCCCCACAGTGTATAGCTCCTGCGCATCATCCTCCTCCTCCTCCTCATGTTCAGCCTCCATCTCAGATATCACCACATAAGTTACAAGCTGGAAGCACTGCAGTACTGCCTCCGCCAAGCGGCAACAGGCTGTGCTGAAACTCATAAGCTTAGGTGATAAACCTCACACTGCTTGTGAGTTGTGGACAGCTGTGAAAGAGCAGGCAGATCTGTGGCTGAGACCGCTGAACCTACATCCCGGCATGGTCGTGTGTGACAATGGCCGTAACCTGGTGGCGGCTCTGAGGCGAGGTGAGATCACACACGTACCATGCCTGGCTCATGTGCTTAACCTCGTGGTTCAGCGGTTTCTTAAATCGTACCCCAAGTTGCCAGATCTGCTCGTGAAAGTACGCCGCCTGTCAGCTCATTTTCGCAAGTTGGCTACAGCTTCCGCTGCCCTTGCTGTGTTGCAGCAGCATTTGCAGCTTCTGGCACACCGACTGGTGTGTGATGTCCCCAAGGCCGTCGATATTCAGGTCAGACTCCACACATAAGACCTCAGGAGTGGACCTAGATGTCTGACATATGTACCATCCTGACAAATTCTATGGGAGACCCACTCCCCAATAATGGGACTTATGTTTGTAATATGCTGTACTGCATGGCTCTTGTAAGGGGCATTGCAAGTTGCTCCGTCCTAATTTGTGGAAGCTTTTGCTTGGAAGGCATAAGCAAATACTATGGGAGATCCACTCCCCAATAATGGGACTTATGTTTGTAATATGCTGTACTGCATGGCTCTAGTAAGGGGCATTGCAAGTTGCTCCATCCTAATTTTTGGAAGCTTTTGCTTGGAAGGCATAAGCAAATACTATGGGAGACCCACTCCCCAATAATGGGACTTATGTTTGTAATATGCTGTACTGCATGGTTCTTGTAAGGGGCATTGCAAGTTGCTCCGTCCTAATTTTTGGAAGCTTTTGCTTGGAAGGCATAAGCAAATAGTATGGGAGACCCACTCCCCAATAATGGGACTTATGTTTGTAATATGCTGTACTGCATGGCTCTTGTAAGAGGCATTGCAAGTTGCTCCATCCTAATTTTTGGAAGTTTTTGCTTGGAAGGCATAAGCAAATACTATGGGAGACCCAGTCCCCAATAATGGGACTTATGTTTGTAATATGCTGTACTGCATGGTTCTTGTAAGGGGCATTGCAAGTTGCTCCGTCCTAATTTTTGGAAGCTTTTGCTTGGATGGCATAAGCAAATACTATGGGAGACCCACTCCCCAATAATGGGACTTATGTTTGTAATATTCTGTACTGCATGGCTCTTGTAAGGGGATTGCAAGTTTCTCCGTCCTAATTTTTGGAAGCTTTTGCTTGGAAGGCATAAGCAAAGAGTTGTGCTGTGTGTGGAGAGAGCTCCTGGGAAGGGAGGAGAGCCAGGCGGAGGTGACCGAGCGGACCGGGAGGACCGGTAGGAGGCGACCGGAGGGACGAGCGCAAGAGAGCGCTGTGGCAGCGTGCAGTGCCGGCCGGCGGAGGGTGCCAGGTGGTGGTGACCAGGAGGTGATCAGGAGGACCGGTAAGAGGCGACTGGAGGGACGAGTGCGCTGTGATAGCGAGCAGCGTCCCTAGAGGAGGTGAGTGAGGGGCAGGAGGCCGCGATAAGCGGCCCTACTGAACCCAAGTGTGTACTGTACTGTATTGTATTTGTATCTGTATTGTAATTGTATTGTATTCCCTAGTCCATATTTAATTGATCACCCCCCGTCCATATTTAAATTGATTCCCCTGAACACCCCCGTCCATATTTAACTGATCCCTCTGACCACATTAAATTGACCCCCCCGTCCTCATTTAATTGATCCCCGACCACCCCCCGTCCATATTAAAGTGATCCCCCTGACCACATTTAAATGATTGACCCCCCCAGCCCATAATTGATTGATCCCCCTTGTCCTATTTAATAGATTCCCCTTGTCCACTTTTACTCATCCCCAGTCCCTATCTATTTGCCTTATCCCCCACCATATTTAATTAACCCCTGTCCATAATTAATTGATTGATTCCCCAGACCACAATTAATTTCCCCAGTCCATATTTATTGATATTATTGATACTTATTGATCCCCAGTCCTTAGTTAATTGACCCACCATCCATACCTATTTATTTGCTTTACCCCCATCCTATTTAATTAAACCCCCTGTCCATAATTAATTGATTGATTCCCTAGTCCACAATTAATTATTTCCCCAGTCCATACTTATTGATCCCAGTCCATAGTTAATTGACACACCGTCCATACTTAATTAATCCACCTAACCCACTCAGCTGATCCCCCGTCCATACTTAATTGATACTTAATTGATCCCCCGTCCATACTTAACTGATCCCGCGACGATATCTAATCGATACACTTGCACATCCCTAATTGATCCCCGTCCATACACCTATATATAAATAATTGTGTTTTGTACTTGTACATATATATTGACTGTATCCCCATATTTAGAATGACGTCCATGTTGGCCGTAGCCGTACAGTGTACATCTTGCGCAATGTATGCATTCCATGAGCTACCGCTCAAGGATCCATACTGCTGCGAGAGATGTGAGCATATCGTGCACTTGGAAGCCCAAATCCTGGATCTAAGTGCTCAGATAGCGGTACTGAGGAGCATCGACAACATGGAACGGAGTTTGCTGCTCACCGAGCAGACACTCAATGGGTCAACACTGGGGGTGGAGCTTAGTGGGGAAGCGCAGGCTGAACAGGCAGGGAGCTGGATAACAGTTAGAAGGGATAGAGGGAAGAAGTATAGGAAGGCTGGTTCAGAACCGGCATTATTGAAGCACGACAGATCCTCTGACCGCCGGGGGAGTGTATGCTCCAGTAATGAGGGGGAGGGGGGAAGTGTCGGGCAGGCTAGACAGGTCCTGGTAGTGGGTGACTCTATTATTAGGGGGACAGACAGGGCAATCTGTCACAAAGACCGGGATCGCCGAACGGTGTGCTGCCTCCCTGGCGCTCGAGTCCGGCACATCGCGGATCGGGTTGACAGGTTACTGGGTGGGGCTGGCGAAGACCCAGCGGTCATGGTCCACATTGGCACCAATGACAAAGTGAGTGGTAGATGGTGGGTCCTTAAAAATGATTTCAGGGATCTAGGTAGGAAGCTTAGGGCAAGGACCTCCAAGGTAGTTTTCTCAGAAATACTACCAATCCCGCGAGCCACACAGGAGCGCCAACGGGAGGTTAGGGAGGTGAATAAGTGGCTAAAGAGTTGGTGCAAGGCAGAAGGGTTTGGGTTCATGGAGAACTGGGCCGACTTCGCTGTCGGCTACAGGCTCTACCGTAGGGACGGGCTGCACCTCAATGGGGAGGGTGCAGCGGTGCTGGGGAAGAAGATGGCTAATAGGTTGGAGGAGTTTTTAAACTAGAGACGGGGGGTGGAAACCAAGGAAATAGGTGGGATGTGAGGCAAGCAAGGGGGAAGGGGAGAAGTGAATATAATGAGGGTGGAGAGGAGGGTGGGGATAGTACAGTTAGATCGTTAGAGAAGAATAGGATGCTAAATAACCCCAAAGTTTTATCTTGCATGCTGACCAACGCAAGAAGCCTGACCAATAAGGCGGATGAGCTGCGGGCGCTTATATCGGAGGAGAGGTATGACATCGTAGGTATAACAGAGACTTGGCTAGACGATAGCTACGACTGGGCGGTAAATTTAATAGATTATAGTTTATTTAGAAGGGACCGGAAACAGGGGAAGGGCGGAGGAGTCTGCTTATATGTAAAGTCACGTCTAAAGCCCAGACTAAGGGAAGATATAGGAGAGGGAGAAGAGGGGGTCGAGTCCATGTGGGTAGAGATAGAGGGGGCAAAAAATAATAATAAAATATTACTGGGAGTCTGCTATAAGCCACCCAATATAACAGAGGAGAATGAGAAACTGCTATTAGGACAAATAGACAAAGTAGCAAAACATAATGAGGTGATTGTAATGGGGGACTTCAACTACCCGGATATTGACTGGGAAACAGAAACCTGTAGATTGCAGAAAGGAAAAAGGTTCTTGACAAATATCAAGGATAATTATCTCTCCCAACTAGTGCAGGAACCAACGAGAGGGAAGGCTGTGTTGGACTTAATATTGACTAATAGGCCTGATAGAATAACTGAGGTACAGATAGGGGGGCACCTAGGTAATAGCGATCATAATATTATCGATTTCAAAATGCCCTTCAGTAGGGTTATCAATAAGGGAACAACAAAAACATTAAACTTTAGGAGGGCGAAGTTTGATCAGCTGAAAGAAAACCTTCAACTTATTGACTGGGACAAAGTTCTTAATCATAGGAATACGAATAGTAAATGGGAAACCTTCAAAAGAATTCTGAATACTCAGTGCGAGAGGTATATACCATATGGGAATAAAAGGGCCAGAAATATGAGGAAACCAATATGGTTGAACAAGAACGTAAAAGGGGCGTTAAATAGCAAAAAAGAGGCATTCAAGAGATTAAAACAGGAAAACAGTAAGGAGGCACTAATGTGTTACAAGGAAAAAACGAGAACCTGCAAAAAACAAATAAAAATAGCAAAGGAGGAAACAGAGAGACGTATTGCTAGGGAAAGTAGATCAAATCCCAAACTGTTCTTTACATATATAAATAGTAAAAGGATTAAATCGGATAATATTGGACCGATAAAAAGTGATGAAGGCAAAATCATAGAGAAAGATGAGGATAAAGCTAATCTATTAAATAAATTTTTTTCGGCAACTTTCACAAAGGAAAAAGAACTAACAGGCGAAATGAGAAGTGACAAGCTTAATCCTCCACTAAGTATGACAAATCTAACCCAAGCTGGGGTACAGAAACGCCTCAGTAACATTAAAATAAACAAATCACCAGGACCTGATGGCATACACCCACGGGTACTAAGGGAACTAAGTAATATGTTAGACAGACCGTTATATCTTATATTTAAGGACTCTGTTGAGACTGGGTCTGTACCACTTGATTGGCGACAGGCGAATGTAGTGCCAATATTCAAAAAGGGAGCGAAAAGTGACGCCGGAAACTATCGGCCGGTGAGTCTGACGTCCGTTGTGGGCAAAATTTTTGAAGGCTTTATTAATGAGGCAATTATGGAGCATCTTGATGCTAATAATCTATTAACCCCGAACCAACATGGATTCATGAGGAATCGCTCCTGCCAAACTAACCTGATTGACTTCTACGAGGAGGTTAGCTCTCGAGTAGATCAGGGGGAACCAGTGGATGTCGTGTATCTCGACTTCTCAAAAGCGTTCGATAGCGTGCCACATAATAGGTTGGTATACAAAATGAGAATGATGGGGCTGGGGGAAAATGTCTGCAAGTGGGTAGCTAACTGGCTAAAGGATAGAAGGCAGAGGGTGGTTATAAATGGAATATACTCAGATTGGGTAAGCGTCACTAGTGGGGTACCACAGGGGTCTGTACTAGGCCCAATGTTATTTAATATCTTTATTAACGACATAGTCAACGGGATAAATAGTAAAATATCAATATTTGCAGATGACAAAGTTATGTAAAACAATTAATACAAAAGAGGATAGTGAAGACCTACAGAGGGATTTGGATAAGCTGGGTAGGTGGAGCATTAAATGGCAAATGAGGTTTAACGAGGAGAAATGTAAGGTCATACATATGGGAAGGAAAAATGGAAGTCACCAGTACTCACTGAATGGGAAATCATTGGGGAATTCAGAGATGGAGAAGGACTTGGGCATCTTGATTGATAGCAAACTAAATTAGAGTGCCCAAAGTCAGGCCGCTGCTGTAAGGGCAAACAGGGTAATGGGATGTATCAGAAGAGGTATAGCTGCAAAGGATGAGAACATTGTTCTTCCACTGTACAAAGCACTGGTCAGACCACACTTGGAATACTGTGCTCAGTTATGGGCCCCAATATATAGAAAGGATATAAATGAGCTTGAAAAGGTACAAAGGAGGGCAACAAAATTAATAAGGGGAATGGAGGGACTGCAATACCCAGAGAGGTTGGCAAAACTAGGACTATTCAGCCTGGAAAAGAGAAGGTTGAGGGGGGACATAATAAATGTGTACAAATATGTTAGGGGACAGTATAGAGACCTTGCCCGGGATTTGTTCAAAAGGAGGGATATTACGGTAACAAGAGGGCATTCACTAAGACTGGAAGAGAAAAGGTTTCAGCACCAGCATAGGAAGGGGTTCTTTACGGTAAGAGCAGTGAGAATATGGAATTCACTGAGTGAGGAGACGGTAATGTCGGATTCACTAAACCAGTTCAAGCGGGGACTGGATGCTTTTCTAGATACCAGGCAGATTTCAGCTTATACTTAAAAATAAAATAAAATAGTAGGTTGATACAGGGATTTATTCTGACTGCTGGTTTCAGAGTCGGGAGGGAATTTTTCCTCAGGTGAAGATTGGCCAAATCATTTGGGGTTTTTGCCCTCCTCTGGATCAACTTTAGCAATTACAGAACTTACAGGTCGAACTTGATGGATGCAAGTCTTTATTCGGCTTTACTAACTAATACTATGGGAGACTCACTCCCCAATAATGTGACTTATGTTTGTAATATGCTGTACTGCATGGCTCTTGTAAGGGGCATTGCAGTTCCTCATAATTTTTGGAAAGCCTTCCATTCACTGCTTAGGCCAACAGTGCACAGGAGACCCAGTTGCTATAAATGGAAAAAAAGGTTTAGTTAAGGCCCTCTGACCTCCATGTCATTTCCAAGGGGAATTGGAGTGCCTCGAAATTTTTGGTAGGCATTGCACTCACTGTATGCCCTATAACTGTGTAGCCGAACCGCTCCTTTTGTTACAGAAACATATCCTACAAGACATACATATGTGGTTGACTGGCCTGATATTGATGTGAATGGTCCCTGTTTCTCCTGCTCTTTCTCCTTTGCCACTACCTCATCCATCATTTATCACCTGAAGCTTTGTGTTAACAGGAGTCATAGAACTTGGATAGTAGCAGGAAAACATCCAGCAATCCTCGGAGGAGGTAGGATATACGCCAAAACGCTGACAACCTCAGGCCTAGCCGCTACTACATGCATGCGCTTGCATTCCAACAAAACAAAGCAGATGCTAACTTCTATCATCCTCATCATGCTCCTCACCTTGGCACTCTCAACTCCCCTGATGGAAAAGCCAGGGCCCACCGGAGGAGTCTGGTTGTCTGGTGGGCTCGGCCAATGCTGCCCTAAAGTAGGCCAGGCTAAGAAAAGTGTGGGAAAGGTTACCGGGACAAATAGGGGTGGCTGGGGACCGAGTATGGACACCCGGCCGCCCCCTGGAGGCTGGGGAGCAAGCGGGGACATCCGGCCACCGGGCGGCTGGGGACAGAGTATGGATACCAGGCCGCCGACGCAGCCATGGCGTGGTGGCCAGATTCCACCTCCACATGCCTAAAAGGCCCAATTTAAAGTGCAAGCAAGCAAGCAGTATGGTATTGCAGCCTGGGGGTGGGTGGGTGGCAGGCTGCATACTTGCGCTTGCATTGCAAGGAATGGGAGAGGTACATTTGAACACTGCCCTGGGACAAGGACTTGAACGGGGATAGTTGCAAGTCTGCAACGACAGGTGCAGGGTGGGAGGCATCTTCACATGTACCATGAACAGGGGTTTGGCATGCACACACTACAGCGGAATAGGCTCTCCTTCCCACTAAATGCACTGTAGAGGGCACAGGTAATGTTTTGGTATACGCGCTTAATCTTATGTATAAGGCACACCAGGACAAATAGGGGCGGCTGGGTACTGAGTCTGGATACCTCGCTGCCGAAGCAGCCATGAGGTAGTGGCCAGCTTCGGCCTCCTCCAAACTAAAAGGCCCCATTTCAAGTGCAAGCTAGCAGTATGGCATTGCAGTCTGGGGGTGGGTGGGTGGCAGGCTGCACACTTACACTTGCATTAAAAGAAAACAAAGCAGATGCTAACTTCTGTCATCATCATCATGCTCCTCACCTTGGCACTCTCAACTCCCCTGATGGAGAAGCCAGGGCCCACCGGAGGAGTCTGGTTCTCTGGTGGGCTCGTCCAATGCTGCCCTAAAGCAGGCCGGGCTAAGAAAACTGTGTGGGGGGGGATGTTCCAAGGAGAAATAGGGGCGGCCGGGGACCGTTTATGGACACCCGGCTGCCCCCAGGCGGCTGGGAACCGTGTGTGGACACCCGGCCGCGGGGCTGCTGGGGACCGAGCATGGACACCCGGCGGCAGGGCGGCTGGGGACTGAGTATGGATTCCAGGCCGCCAACGCAGCCATGACGTGGTGGCCAGATTCCGCCTCCACATGCCTAAAAGGCCCAATTTCAAGTGCAAGCAAGCAAGCAGTATAGTATTGCAGCCTGGGGGTGGGTGGGTGGCAGGCTGCATACTTGCACTTGTATTGCAAGGAATAGGGGAGGTACAATTGAACACTGCCCTGGGACTAGAACTTGCACGGGGATAGTTGCAAGTCTGCATCTTCTGATGCGGTAAGGATCACTTATGATGGGCACACTTTTAGACAGTGACCTGGGAGTCAGAGATGCTTCCAGGGGTCTTCCCCATGCTGTCCCCATGTCTTTTCAGCACTTTATGCATGTGTCACACAGCACATGGCCAGATAAGGTTGTAAAATGTTAAAATGACATTTTCCGGTGAATGCATTTGTCACAGTTGAAAGCAATACAAAAGTACAAAAACGCATAAAAAATGCTACTTGTGAACATAGCCCAAGGTGTGGAGGAGTATTTTTGTTTTTGGTTATTTATTTTACCTTATACACAAGTCTTTACCCTGGAAAATAAATTCCTTAACATATTTCAAGGAAGAAAGTTTCAGTTTTGTTTTTGAACGTTTTATTGTGAGCCCATAAAAGTGGCTTAATACCTCTGACCACGTTGTTGACAGCAGTGACCTGGGGGTCAGAAATGCTTCCTGGGGTGATCCCCATGCTGTCCCCATGTCATTTGAGCACTGTCACTATCGTTTTGGGCACTTGTTAGGCTTTTAAAAGACTGCCGGGGGAGCCGCCGTAAAAATGCTCGGGTCTCCCATAGACTAACATTGGGCTCGTTGCTCGGGTCGAGCACCCGAGTATCACGGCGAGCTCGGCCCGAGCTTCGAGCACCCGAGCATTTTAGTGCTCGATCAACACTAGTTAGGATGGGAACAGAACATTTGTATAGGAACATGGCTAATCCCAATATCAGGAAGAGAAGAAACCATGGTTCCTATAACTGTTCTGGGCATTCCTGTTAGTAATACACAATTACTATATTATCAATTACAGTACACGGATTTTGCATTTGATGGTACAAACACTAAACAATTAGACATTTCTTCATGCTTACATTTTGTTTGTAAGGTAATGTGTCTACCTGGACAGGATAAAGTCATTTATAACTCGTGTTTCCATAATCATACCTCATGTCATGCCAGAGTTGAGAATGTGCACACGATACATGACTTGGTGACTCCAATAAGCTCAAACAAAATTTGTTTCCAAGTTATGTCCGAAAAATATGTTGTTTCTGCATTCTTCTCCTCTTGTGTACATGCTGAAAATCTGACAATAGGTTTATATTGTATGGAGGGAAGTGTAAAAACTATCTCCAAGAAGGAAGGAAGGAAGTATTAATATTACATCAATAGGGACAAGAAATCTGAAAATCCTTCCGATACAGTTCAGTTTGTCACAAATATATAATTTCCCTTGGGATATGTGGACAAATGAGATAAAGAAAGACAAAGGTTTGTTAAGAAAACAACTAAAAGAAGCTGAAATTGTATTCAGACATGAACAAGGTCATTTAAATGATATTGAACATGAATGGACAAGTATGTCAGGCTCATCTTGGTGGAGAAATCTAGGAAGATCAGTAACTAGTTGGTCACAGTCTTCAGAAAAAATGGCAGCAGGAAATGTATTAACAAATCCAATTGTAATCATATTTATTTGGATCTTGCTGTATATCATTTATTAGATTTTAATAACGTGTAAAATTAAGAAAATATATAAAAAGATAATGACAGAAATGAAAAAGGAGGATGATATTTTAAGAGAAATGCTAAAAAGAAAAAAATTACTTTTTGAGTGAATTTTTATTTTTATTTTTAACTTAGAAGCTTTTGGGAACTCAGATGACATTCAATACAGGAGTTGATACAAGGTTTTCAGAATAAAGAATGAATGTGATACGAATGGTGAGAGAATGAGTTTAGGATTGATTATGATATTTCTTAAATCATAATCAGGGGGGACTGTAAAATATTAATCTCTTATGATAAAAAAAATACATAATAAGACACTTTGAAGCTCTGGTTCGAACCATATTTAGTTTTAAATATTTTTCAGAGAAAGACTGAGGGGTTATTTTGAAGATCTTGGTAGAAACACCTGTTCAGTTTGTCAAACCTATAGGGCTCTTGTCAATATGGGTTATTTGGAGATAACTAATGATCCTTAAAGGTCATTAGCCATATGCCAACATGAGGTAACTGTGCACGTAGTCAAAATACATATTCCATTACTAGGTTTGCCTTAATATGGAGACGCTACGAATATATTAGCAAGTCGCCATATTGGGTTATGAAACTGTAAAAATAATCTTCAATGTATGTCTATGAGGCAAGATGGTATATAAGGAGAGACAGTTGTATGGAGAGTAGATATCTCACACCTTGAGAATCTCCACCATGGATCATCTCATGCTTCTAAGACTGGATACGTAAGAACTTATAATTGTTTCTTTTCTCTTTTTAACCTGATACTTCTTTTTGTGTGTTCTGAACTATTTTTTCCGTTTTTGTAATCACTTTTGAATGAACATTAAATAAGCTTTTGTTTTATCCACACAACTCAAGATTGCTTTTCTTCTATCTTCACCGTGTCCTTACCTAGAGAAAGGAAGTGTTAATTTTTCTAACAAACCGAAGCTTATATTGGACGGGCTTGACCTTAAGGTGAAGTTATCGAGAAGTAAGGATGCTTTCTGTCTCATGTCCGCAGAAGCCGACTCGTTCAAGGTGCAAATCTTACAGGCCGCTCTCTATGTAAAGAGGGTGCAAGTCCAGGGGTGGATTAAGAGTAGTAAGGGCCCCGGGCAGTTTAGAAGGCGCGGGCCCCCCCCCCAGACACCCCCCCCTC